>NC_136309.1:10600045-11247796 GCF_964198595.1 Lampetra fluviatilis | reverse complement strand
GGCTGGGCATGCGGGCTACATGACCCAGCCAACGCAGCCTTGCCTGCCGGAGGAGCTCACCGATGGGACTTTGCTCAGATCTTTCAAGGATTTGTGAGCTCCTCACACAATCCAGCCTGGTTAAACCCAGGATGGATCGTAGGCAGGCCAGCCTAAATGTTTCCAACCGGCGAAGATGCTCCATTAGAGGGGTCCACGTTTCGCAAGCGTAGAGAAGGGAGGGAATGACCGTGGCCGAGAAGACCTGAAGATTCGTGCGGAGCGACAGACCAGGTAGCTTCCACACAGCGATATTGCCGCTCGACTGATTCGGAGTGAGACCTCTGCTGTTAAACTGGAGCCGGTCATAAGCACACTGCCCAGGTATGGGAAACTCTCCACTCTCTCCACAACTTCCCCATCACCGATTGGGAGTTGTGGGGGTGGAGTGTCCGATGGTACAAAATACCTAGGCAGGTGCTTAGTTTTGGTGGGGCTGATGGTAAGGCCCCATCTCTTAGTGGCACGCTCCAGTCTCAGCAGCAGCATCTCCAACTCCTCTTCTGAATGAGCAGCTATTACCAAATCATCGGCATACATAACGTGGTTGACCAATAGGGAGCCATCCCTTGATCGCACACGGGCGTCGATCAGCCTCCCATTATATCTGTACCAAATGGAAATTCCCCCGGTACAGCTATTGAAGGCTTCACGAACTACGCAGTCGAAATAGATGTTAAATAATGTGGGAGCCAGAGGACATCCCTGTCGCACCCCAAGGTGTACAGGGAAAGGCTCCGACTCCCGGCCACGTAGTTTTACCCGGGCCCGCTCACCATCATGAAGGTCCTTAATGATCGTGAGCAGAGGGTCAGGGACTCCGAAAGCACGAAGAACAGCCCAGGCCTATTGATGGTATCATAGGCCTTGACCAGGTCAATAAAGCAGAGATGTAGGTCTTGTTGGAATTCCCTACACCTCTGCTGTAGCAGACGGACAGAAAATATGGCATCTGTGCAGGACCGCCCTTTCCTGAAACCGCATTGGGGTTCCGCAAGTCTCTCCTCAGCGTGCCTAGCAAGGCGATGTTGAATAATCCTTGCCAGGACCTTTCCCGGCACACTGAGGAGTGACATGCCCCTGTAGTTGTTACAGTCTGTGCGGTCCCCGTTCTTAAAGAGGGGGACCACCAGGGCATCCTTCCAATCCTGCGGTACCCGTCCAGCGGTCCAGACTGTTTTTATGATGTCATATAGGGCAGTCTGTGCACAAACGCCACCCTCCCTCAGCATTTCGCTTGGGAGATCATCTCTGCCCGGTGCCTTTCCTGGTCTCAGACTCCGGATCGTAGTTTAGTGGTAGTTAATTGAAGGTGGAGGGGTTACCAGCTCCTCGCACCCGTCCAGAGCCCCCGTTTAGCCACTGTGGTGGTCACAGACGCCATGAGGGGAGAGGCCAATGGCCCTCCCCCCACAGCACTGCCCACGACAGTGGGGGCATAAACCACCACCTTCACCACCATTCCTCACCTGGTGATGGGGAGCAAGCTCAAACCTCGCCCCCATGCTCCTGTGTGCCCTTCGTTCTTTTGTTCAAAAGAAGTGCCACTCAATGTTGTCTGGAAGTTTTCTGCCCCAAGTAGAGCACTGTCCACCCATTATCCTACGAGCTATGCAGATCTATGTTTACACAGATGTCCAGTAGGGGCACAGGGTCAGAACGTGACAACAACAAACGGTACAAACACACGATCGGAATGCAAAGTATAGGGAAGGTAAACAAATCACTTAAAAAATGTACAAATATAACCAAACAATTTATTTTTATCCTACTAGGTAAATCCCGCTGAGTTTTTCGCTGATTTTTCAGAACCGACCTGGCCACACATGACAGCTCAACAAAGTGACTGACATCGCGTGTAAATGTATCGCAGCAAAATACTTCAAACAAACTAAACGCACGTTGATTCTAAATGTGGAGGGGAAAACCGGAGGGTTCGGAGAACAAAAATCCACGTAACCAAAGCGAGAGAGAGAGAGACCGCAAACTCCAACGTCAACCAGGGCTTGTCCCCGGGGTCGTCTTCCATCCCGTGGTGGGCCGTCGATGGTGTCGATCTGCTGAGACTGTCCACCTGGGCAACGTCTTCAAAGAACCAAACTATTCAAAAATACGTATTTGTTTTACCAGATGAGGCCCACTGATATCTATAGCTCTTTCGCAGAAGCAACCTGGTCAAAACAATCAGAGCTCAAACGAAGTGGCTTGTCACGTGGACTTTCATAGCAGCAGCCAAATACTCGAAACGTCTTCTGGCTCTGGCCGGACACTGATGGCTCCCCCCCCCCCCCCCCCCCGTGTGAAGGTGGACCTCGGCGTGAGCGACGTGCTCGCGGAGCGTCCGTCACAGGCCATCACCTTTAGTCACGTGTCCACCACCTTTAGTCACGTGTCCAGCATCCGGCTCCGCGACGCTGCCATTGGGTGTATCTCTGAGGCATGCAGGAGTAGTAGGGGAAGGATGTGACACGTTGTCGGGGCGGATCTCTGTTGCTGTTGTAAGGCTGGAGCGCCGGATGTGTCTGTCGAGCTGTTTCCCGCTCTCGCGTCTAACTGAGATTCGTATTCGACAATTCGAGATGTACCTGCGGGCCAGGCACTCCATAGGCAGGGCCGTGTCATCCAACAGGCCACAGTCGCCACTGTGCCTCGGGCCCACGAAAAACAATACCACGTGTTCTTTTGTATATATGATCAAATGTGTAACCACGATACCTTCTTGAATAAATATATTTATATATATAGCGAGGATAGGCAGTGTTTAAAATTAAATCTGCTTATCTGTGGCACACAGCGCACTCCCATCAAATTAGGGCACAGACTAAATAATGAGTGCATCAGAAGTTACATCTGTCCAGCGGCTGTAGGAATTACCGAGTGACATCGGCGGTAGTAACACACAACACACACACATTGATTGGCAAACACCTAAAGCTGGAATGTGAAGTAGTCGATATCGGGTAGAGGGTGAAGAACTCAAATCGAGGACCCGCGGATTTCAGAAAACTGTTTTAATGGAGCGACACTTTGTGTTAAATCTGTCAAAGTGAAAAATGCCAAACGTATCTTACAACCGCAATTGGGATACATTCATAGAACACAGCCCATGCGCGCGCGCGCGCGCACACACACACACACACAAATAGCGCATACACACACACGCAAATAGCGCATACACACACACGCAAATAGCGCACACACACACACACAGAGAGACGGATACGAACACGCGGATACGGGCGCCCTCGGCGTTTTGGGTGAAGCCGCATTTGAATGTTTTGAGCAGCCAAACGGTGCAGCCACACACACCGTGGGTTCAAGTCACTCTGAGCGGCTGGGGAGAGGGTGAAGTGAGTAGCCATTCACAATCAGCAACGTGAAGTGAGTAGCCATTCACAATCAGCAGCGCCGTGCCACGATCATCATCATCCTCCCCTCGTCCACGAACCCAGGACGGGTATCTCACTTGTCGGCACCACCCGGGGTGGTCATAACCCTGGCGATTCGAGTGTCTCCACGTGGCCAATAACAGCGAATTGTGCGATTTAACCACTTGAAAAAAGTGTGGTCATGAAGCCATTCTTTTATTATATGCCGAATGAATGAATCGGAACGACTACATTTGTGCGACCTTGTGTGATGCCAATGTCTGCCCCGGCCAATGGGCGAACCCTGGAGATTTGTGAAAATTGTCTCAAATGACGATAAACCGGCGCTGGTGGTGAACGGGAGCGCCTCGAGTGGCTGTGGCTGGGGGAGGGGGCGAGGACACGGGACCCATTGCATGCAACGTCTGCGACTCGAAATACACCGATGTTCACGTTCACGATTGGACGGTTGGAACTTGAGCTCGAGTCAATACCGATGGACGCATCACTCCAGCCCTGTAGGAATTGAGGGAGGGTTGCGGTCACAAACCGGGCGGCACTGTGCGTGTGTGCACGTGCCGTGCCCGTCACCCTTAAGTCGGTGAGGGTCGGGGTTACCTCCTCGCCACGGCGCGTCTCAACACTGCCGCTGGGTGCAGGGCCCTCCTGGCACACGCGGGGGCAGTGGCGCGATCCACCTTCAGGTGGCACTTTGCCTGCGATTTATGCTGAACCTCGGCCGCAGTCGCAAAACACACCTTGATGTCCCACGCCACCTGACAGTGTCCTAGGGTGTGGAAAACGGCCGCGTGTGGTATGTCCGTGGCGAGGGCTATAGCCAACGTGACGCTGGCAGCGCTACCAGTGGGGGTGGGTGGGAGGGGGGTGCTACCGATGGTCGCCAGGCCACTCCGAGGAGTCTGGACACAGGTGCCACCGGGGGGTTAGGCCCAGCCCTGGTCATGCATGGCCATGGCTGTTTCAAGCGCAACGTACCCGGCGACTGCGCGGGCGTGCCGCGCATCGCGGCAGAGGCGCGCGTGGGTGGTTGGCACACTGCTTCGCGAACCTGGAGGATTGGACAAAGGAAACAAAAAACTAGACGCATTCGCCAATGACACTGTGGCCCTAAAATGGAGGAACCCCCCCCATAATATAACACAGGAGTCGGCAACCTGTGACGTCATTCATCAAGGACCGCCACCGTCTCGTATTCACCGCAGTGCATCGCGCCTCTTGAAACATCGATTGTTTTTGTTTTTCGAATTTGAAACAAAACATGTCTCTTCTTGTTACTTTTGGTTGCCGATCCCCTGATACGATAGACGACGTCTTGCGTAGTGGCCGCTCGTGATAGAGAGGCCATCTCGATGGCCTATCCGCTATCAAAGAAAGGGCCACTGCCGAACCTGTCAGCTACTGCTGGCTCTTGTGCACCACTGCACGCACAAAACACGGCAGGGACATTTGGGTTTCTTCCTGGCTACACACGCTCGCGAGGATGGGCATCTGAACGGGGCGCGGGTGTACTCAGTCCAAGATGACTCTTTCAGTTAGGGTGCGTATCACTTGTACACGGTGTGGTGCCGACCACACCACTACCTCGAGCGCTGTGCCGACCTAAACAGGCGCTCCCTTACAATTCCTCTCCCGACGGGTCCAATCAGGCCGAGCGGTGAGCGGACGCGCTGATCCACAACTTTAAAATCTCCCCGTGCTCGGTAGCGGAGGGTGAGCTACGGATGCCGGCCGACAAAAGTTCCACAGACGTCACAATGCACGGGGGGAAGGGGGCATCGCGCGGGCGTCGCACCATCGCGGGCGATCACAGGGCGCAGATCCGAGGCACAAACAGGCGACAAAGGCAGGCGACAAACGGCGTCGTTTTCCAAACACCGACGATTCACAGGAAGGCATCCTCGCGAGACGCGCGGGGGGCCATGCGTTTCACCCTCCTCACGTTTATCGCTGCCTACGGGCATGGCGCGGGGGGCTGCATGCAACCGACACCGCGTGTGGGAGCGCGCGAGAGATCGATGGACGCGAAACGCCGGAGTTGCGGATTGGAGTCTGGGCATCGATTGTCCTGTCCTAGGGTATTCATTATTTTTAATGGGGGAAATATTTTCTGGATCTCAGCCCCGGTGTGAGCTCTGGTTCGCGAGTCTGCAAGTCGACCGCACGTTGGCATTGTGGGCGCCTGGCTGGCTGCGGGTGAGAGTCGCACCTTTCCCGTTTCGCGGTCCCGCGGAGTTTCGGACCATCGCTCGCCGCGGCTGCTAAGAGCCAAAAGGGAGCGCACGGCTCCGTCGCTTGCTCCGGCAAAACACGAACGCTGACCTAAAACGCAGCTCAATGCACATTCACCGTCTTAGTTTGGTCCTCCGGAAATATAAATATAGCATTGGGTACTGGAAATATAAGCGCACTCTCTTTGAAACATATATTATTCTCATTTATATCTGCACTATATGAACACATTTTCAGGGCTATTTTCTTCTTTCGGCTATTGCTGTAAGGTTCTAGCCAAT
The DNA here is from genome assembly GCF_964198595.1 of Lampetra fluviatilis. Taxonomy (NCBI): domain Eukaryota; kingdom Metazoa; phylum Chordata; class Hyperoartia; order Petromyzontiformes; family Petromyzontidae; genus Lampetra; species Lampetra fluviatilis. The sequence continues at coordinate 11,241,858 of NC_136309.1, read as the reverse complement.
CCTAAATCCGCCAAAACACACCGGCCAGCTTGTTGATAAAATCAATGGCACGCATCCGACAGCATGCCAAACGATTTCCTCAACAACCTTCGGCGTCGTAAACATTTGGAGCATTTAGACGCATGGAAAATTTCTGGCACAACCGTCCTGGAACAGAAATCGTGATCGATTGTGGAAGACCTGGACCTGAAATCATCGCTCCATGTAGACAAAGCCACGGTGCAAAGCAGCCGGTGAATGCGGCAAAGTTAACGCGGCCGTGGTGAAGCGGCCGTGGTAATGCGGCCATGGTCATGCATGTGCAGTAACGCAGCCATGGTCACGCAGCCGTGGTCACGTGCGCGTGGTCACGCGGCCGTGGTGAAGCGGCCGTGGTCATGCGGCCGTGGTCACGTGGCCCTGGTAACGCGGCCGTGGTGAAGCAGCCGTTGTAACGTGGCTGTAGTAACGCGGCTGTGGTAGGGGGGAGCACAACGTGCCAGCGTCCATGCCAGCAGCACGGTAATGCCGGCAGGTTGCCTGGGGAAAGTCTGCCTCTGGGTTTAAAAATTATAACAAAAATAAGAATGATCTTGTCGTCTACGCGAAACCAGATGGCGGACACTTACCAGATAAATACATCACTGAGCCGACTCCTTCCGCATGCAACCGAACGTGTAGCGTAAACGTTTAGAAAGTGTGTGCTTGAATGCGAGCGTAAAAAAGATACTGTGGTACAATATTTACACACGCGCTAGCACGCGGAGCATAACAGTCATTCTTTGCATCACATCGAGAACTTTTACGCCACTGAAGCGACGGACGATTGTAAATGAACGTGTAAATAAATATCAAAAGGTTACCTTTGAATAGAAGCACTTCATGCTTTACATTGTAACAGCTTAGGCGCGGGTTCGTCCGTTGCACGTGCAATGCGAGAAAGCTCACTCGTAATCTCGGCAGGTCGGGCGCGCGTGTCAGGGCATGCCGACGCATTCCGCACACGCAGCGCCGCTTGATCGGCACGTTCCCGGGAAAGACGCTACCCCCGGCGAGACGGCCGCATCCACGCATATGCCGCTCGTCGGGCGGGCGGGGTCATGCACAAACAAAACGGCGGGCGACGGTGACATGCACGACGGTGACGTGCACGACGGCGACGGTGACATGCACGACGGCGCCGTCTCGGCACGAGACAGACACCGGCGGTGGCGACGGAGCCGCCGTATCGTGCGACGTTTGCAGGGATGCGAACCGGGCAGCCTCTCGGCACGGGCTGGGCAAGAGACAGGCCACGGCGACTGGAACACGTCGGTCTGGCCGGCACGCAGAGAGCGCTCTGCAGTGGGCTGGTGACGCTGGTGGATTTGCATGGAAACACGAAGGTCAAAGAGACGCAGCCACCTCCCCTACTTTACCGCCCCCACCCACCGCCACCGCACCCGTGACTTGGCCCCACTTGTTCTGTAATCCCTGATTTGCCAATGAACGGTATAAATATAAAATGAAACAACGACGGCGACGACGATGATTCTAGTAGAGAACCGGTCTCTGTCACTGAGGTCTATCTTTTTCCCTTTTGGTAAAATCCACTGTGGCGTTGCGGTTGTTCTTGCGGCGAGCGTAAAAGCCCCTCAAAAAATTCTGCAACGGCAACCCTGAAACGCCACTCCAAGTAGAAAACGGAATCTTCCGTAGGACGATTCGTCTTTAACATCTCGTTCCAGCGCTCGGTCCCGAGAAGCCTCGTCCACGCGTCGTCCACGCGTTTAGACAAGCGGGGGGGGGGGGGGGGGGCACGTCGTTAACGAGGGGGGGGGGGGAGAGAAGCCCTGCTGGGGAACGACGCGCGGATGGTGACATCGCAGCGAACGATCGATTTATCACAGTGATCCCGGCCTTGCCCTCGGCTACATTGGTGACGAATATTCTCCGCTTCGAGTGTGGCGACGTACGAAGGAAGGTCCTGCTGGGCACGCCGCTCCTGGACGATGTCGAGCGTCCACCTGGTGCCCAAGCACCTCGCCGGAAATTATTTTTGCTTGCAACTCGTAACTCGGTGGCAAACGACAAAACACGTTCAACGGTGGCGACGGAGAGCCGGCGACCTGACGTGCCCCAACGTGTTCCCCAGGTCGTGACCCCCCCCCCCCCGAGGCGTGACCCCCAGGCCGAGACACCCGCTCATCGTATTAAAAACAAACTGATGAGCAAGCACCGCCACCGTGATTCTTTGAGCTGCACAGAGCCCATCGCGCTCTTCGCATCCCTCCACGACCCGCTCCTCGTCGAACCCCGTTCCCACGCGAACTCCGGTCGTCGTCCTCGCAGCGGCGGCGGCTTTGGCCGCCCACCGAACAAAGACGGACACCGCATTGCGCGGCGCGTTCAGACGCGCTTCCGCGGCCGTCCGGAACGCTCTTCTATCCGATATTAGGAAGCCACTGGGAGCTATGCACTTTTAAATAATCATCGAGATTGAAAACTCACTTCTTCAGAACCGCTTCTTTGTGTTTCGTTTCTTGTCCCTTCCCCCCGCACCACCGATCAGTGCGGTCGGCTGTGCACGGCGCGACAGAGAAGTTCAACGCCCCTACAAACATCGGAATGAACGTTACGGCAGATGGAAAGGACGGACGGCGCTCACAGCGACAGTGTTTCGCGGTGCACGTGCAAGAAGGGATGCTGCCGTAAAGTTGCCGTAAGGTTCGCGCGTCTTGAAGATGATGATGCTGATGCGGCAGAAGGTACGGACGGAGTGGAGCGGATATTTTTTTAAGTTTACCAGGTAAGGCCCACTGAGCTATGTAGCTCTTTCATTCAGAAAGCGACCTGGCCACAAATGATGACAGGGTGCCACGGTGGCTGGGAGATGTTAACTACCTGGGCTGGTACACAGGAGGTCGTGGGTACAATCCCGACCTTGATGCCTGTATATTTTGAGTTTGCGTGTCTCTCTCCCCGTGGTCGCATCCTCTGGGTTTTCCCTCCATCAACATGCGTTTAGTGTTTGGCTGCTATAAATTTCCACATGTCATTGAGCTATCATTTGTGGCCAGGTCACTTATGAAAAAGAGATATGTAACTCAGTGCGCCTTGCCTGGTCATATAAAATGTATCGTTTATAGCTCAACAAAGTGGCTAATCACGTGGAAATGCATCGCAGTTGAATACTCCAAACGCACGTTGTTTCTAAGTGTGGAGATACACCTCAAAGTGCTCTGTCTGCAGCAGCAGCCGCAGCAGTGGCAGCAGCAGATATCCGCACAGTCCACACTGCTGCGTCTTCGTTGAACGCGAGGCTAAACAAATCAAATAAATAAACAACCTCGACCTGTGTCTTGCGAGGTGACCCTTAATAACCGCGAGCCAATGAAATCCCTGCACGTTCAGGTGACCTTCACGAAGGTCATTCCCTTCTTTCTCAAGCCTCGAAGAGGCCTGCAGCGCGACGACGCAACTGGCGCCCGCGGTCAGCCCGTGTCCCAACGTCACGGAGGCCAACATCGAGATTGGAGAAACAAATATCCGCTGAGCACTGAAGCTCTCTCGCTCTTCCCTCCCCAGGCAAAGCTTCAAATCTTGTTTCTTTGTTGTCGTCGTCGTCGTCTCGTAATTTGGTTTTTGGGGGTGCTCAACAGGGTTGCCACCCGTCCTGGCTCTTCCCACCATCGTCCTGGGACGGCAGCTGCCCTCCCGGCAAATGCTTCGCTCTTCTCAGGAAGACAAAAACAGGTCCCCCTGCCCTTTGTCCACCTCGTAGTGCCGCACCACTCGAGACGACGCAGTGCCACGCGGCTCTCTGCTCCTCCGGCATCCCGAGATATCCTCCTCCTCCTCCGTCCCTCGACGTGTCCCCGGGCCCGCACCTGGAGAGGTGGCGACCCCCGCCCCCCGCGGGCTCTCACACGCGCGTGATGCGGTTCTGTTGCTCGCCGGCGGCACCGCCGCCGAATGGCGCGAGTTCCCGGAGGCGCACGGAGAGGCGCCCCCCGCCCCAGGGGCCCGGCAGCTCCAGGGGGCGAGCGTCGTCGGGCAGCCACCGCTCGCGGCCGCCGGCCGACGCCACCAGCGAGAAGTTGCGCGGCTCCTCGGAGCAGCAGGAGGAGGAGGCGGAGGAAGAGGAGGCGCAAGCCGCTCCGGGCGTCCTCGTCGCCTCCGCCGCTGCCGCTGCCGCGGCGCGACTCACCTCCCGCAGCACGAGCTGCGTCACCTCGCCGGCGGTCGTGCGCCGGCTCACCGCCAGCTGTGGGGGAGAGAAGCGCGGTGTCACGTTCAACTAAAACAATTTTTTTTTATTTTACCAGGCAAGGCCCACTTATGCGGTATGGCTCTTTTTCAGAAGCGACCTGTGGCTTATTTTCACGTGGAAATTTATAGCAGCCAAATACTCTAAACGTGTGTCGTTGACGCTAAATGTGGAGGGGAAAACCGAAGGATCTGGAGAAAAATCCATGCGACCAAAGGGAGAGAGACATCGCAAATTCCAAGTGTACAGCAGGTGTCAGGGCATGAGAGTGAACCCACGACCTCCTGTATACCGGGCGAAAAAGATACAAAATAGATCACATATTCACTGGATGTGGTGTGCCGGGAGTTAAACTATTTTCTGGACATACTTGGCTCTGAAACTTCGCCCTGTCAGTGAAAACCTAACTGCTGTGTTCGAACCTATTCAGGTGGCACTGTGATTTGAGTGAATGCAAATGTGAGTCAAGGTGTCTATTTAGAGGCCTTTGGGATCCCACTGGGTTTGAAAAAGTGAGTGCCACCGTGAGCGAAGTTGACAGTGATTGTTCCACTGAATGAGGCTAGCCCCCCGCATCGAGAATGTGGAATTTCCGCCGCTGCTTTTGCTGTGCTCGTTTGAGCAAGGCGACGCCTTGACCGTGTAGATTTCGAATAGGCACCCATCATCGTGACGTCGTGTTCCGTGCGAACGCCAACGCTGCGTTGTCGTTTGTCATCGGCTTTCACCTTAATTTACTTGGGGGTGATGAACTACTCGCAAGCGAGAGCGCGCGCAGAGAGTCAGCTTAAACCCCCGTGTGGGCAATGCATTCATCCAGCAGCGGAAATAGGAGAGAAAAATCCACTTAGGACGTTCGCACGCGGCTCTACTGTACTCACGTTGACGTAGGCCTCCCTGTGTAGCCCCGTCGGGTACTGGGGGTAGACCCTCAGCACGGTGGCCGCGGGGTTGGGGACCTCGTCCCTCGCCAGCTCCTCTGGCGGGGGCCCGCTAAGCCTCGCGCGGTGACCTCCGCCCTCCGGCGACACTCGAGTCCTGGCCCTGTCGCCCCCGTGGGCCGTGGTGTCCGCGCGGGCAGCTTCTGACGCCGACTGCTCTCGAGGGCCCTGCTTGCTCCTGCTGCCCCGTCCCGTGGACCGGTCCAAACCGTTGACCGGCTCGGTGACCGACAGGCTCGAGCTCCAGGCCATCCGCTGCCCGCCAGCTCCGTAGCGACCCCTCGACGAGCTCCCGGGCCCTCGGAAGCCGAGGCTTTGGCTTTTGGGGACGCGGTGGCCGCCTCCCGCTCCGCCTCTCCCACCCCACTTGGAGCCGGGCACCTCCGAGGCGGCGGCCTCCGCCGGGCCCCGGTCGACGGAGCGGCCCCGCCGGGCGGTCGCGCAGCCGTCGTGGCCCGCGGCCTCGGCGGCGGGCGAGGGGCGCGGCGCGGGGGGCGACGCGTCCCGGGCCGCCCCGGCGGGGCCGCTGCGCGTGCGCGACGGCCTCGGGCCCCCGCTCGGGAACACGCACGAGCGGGGCCGGCGCTCGTGGTCGCGCAGCACGTCCGGGCCCCTGCCGCCGGCGCCGCCGGCCCCGCCGTCGCCGCCGTTGCCGCCGAACCCTCCGGCGCCGGCGACGCCACCTCCGGCGCTCCCCGCGCCGCCGGCGCTCCTCCACGCGACGTCGCCGGCGCTCCCCCCCGCGCCGCCCCCCCCCGTGCCGCCGCCGCCCCCCCCCCGGCGAGCACTCGAGCACGAGGTCGAGCTCGCGCGGGCTCAGCGCGCTGCTCGACTCGTAGTCGCTGTCCGTGGGGAGGAACACCTCCGAGGAGCTCTCCTCGTCCGAGAACACGTGGCGGTCTGCCGACACAAGCGCATTCGTCATTAGAGCGTTCGTCCTCAGAGGGCTCGTTGGTCGCGTGCGTGTTGTTAGAGCATTCGTCGCAAAATTAATAGTTTAGGATAATGGACCAGGTGAGAGACGAAATAATATGTGATTGAATGATGAAGAATGTGTGATGGAATGATGAGGCTCGGACACCGCATCGATTAATGCAGCTCCCACCTGTAGATAGCAATCTCACGGTTCCTTCCTGGTCTCTAAACTAAAGACAGCTATACCTCGGTTAACAAAGTAGATGCGTTCCATTGATGTCACTTCGTTATCAGAAACGTCGTTACCAGAGGTGCATATTGCATGGGTAGGCATAGGGAAGCGTTCCAGGACTTCAGTGAAGGGGGGCGCTACAATAGCAAAACATCGCTGCACAGTGGCCTTCAATTTGTCTGCTGGGTTTAAAATGGTCTGCAGGGTGGACTGCGCCAACCCAAACGGAAGCGCCACTTCACTCTTCACCTCTCCCGCCTCTACCCTCCTTACACTCGGCATTTTCCGTTCACAAAGAGATCAATTCTACGCTGCGCTTCTTGCCCAGTTATGGCCTCTCGCGCTCAATGGTCGTCGGTTGGATGGCATAATGGGGGAAGTAAAATCACTTTATGATTGCAACAACAAAAAAACACGGTAACATTTAACCAACACGAGGAGCTCGAGCAATGGCGGGCGGGAGAGGGAGACTCAAGAATCTCTTCGCTGATTGTCTGCTGATAGCGTACAGTAAACAAACCCCACTCGGTGGCGTAAACAAATAGCCCTCTGTTGAATCAATTAGCATAATTTCTGAAGATATTTCTTCCTCAATTTTTTTTGGCAAAAACAGTCGTGGCTGAAGGGGGCCCTCCACGGCCCACGTTGTAATAAAGGAGCGTCGTTACATAGCAGCTTCGTTCCCAGAGGATTAGTCGACCGAGGTATCACTGCACATCCTCAAGGCTATCGTCATTTCTACGGCGTGACTAAATATCCTGCTCGGGAGCAGAACAAGAAGATGGCATCTCCGCTGCTGTGCTATTCGAGCTGTGACGGAGCGAGCGTTGCCAGCCAGGGGAGTGGGGGAGGGGGGGGACGGCGGCGGGGAGCAAAGCGTCGCGGTGGGTGGCGGCGAAGCGGCGTCGCGACCGACCCGAGCGCTTGAGCCGACGCGGCGGCTCCGGCGACGGCGCCGGCGACGGCAGGAAGTCGAGGTGGAGCGACGATGAGGAGGAGGAGGAGGGCGGCGGTGGCTTGGCTCCGGGCGGAATCTTGGCGGCGGCCTCCTCCGCGTCGTCCTCGCCGCCGTCGTCGCCGGCCTCACCGCCGTCTCCGCCGTCGCCGTCGTCCGCCGCGTCGCGGCGCCGCCGGTGCCCGTCCGGGGCGCCGCCGTCGCCGGGCCTGCGCAGCGCGAGCTGCAGGGGGACGCTGCCGCAGCCCGGCGGGTGCTTGTAGCGCGCGTGCTGCAGCGCGTCCATCAGCCAGCGTGCCTCTCGCCACACCTCGTCCACCTGCTGCGCAGCCGTCGATGACGTGCGCACGCGCCAGAAATTATCGCTCGTTCGCTCGCTCGTTTGTTTGTCCCCCTCGCCTCGAGCATCGCGAGTGTCAGGAGCTGAGAACCGCTCGCACGAGTCGTACGCGATCCATCTTACGCGCGCCACTTGACACGCCGTGTATCGCGGGGCGGAAGAATTAACGTTGACGGAACGAGTCAACGCGTCGGGACGTCAGTTGGGCTGGCACTGACACGTGCATCGTACAGACTTGTACGTTGCTACGAGCGCACCCCTCCGTCGATGCGCAGATGAAATCGGCATGAAGGCGGCTGACACGTGGACCATGAGAAATGGTGAAGACTTCATCCAGCGTTGGATTAATCATGGTTTACGATGATAACCTCCATCAACTGAACATATCCGGCACCGCACCTCCCATCCCTGCGTGAGGTCCCGTGTCCCCTTACGGGCCTTGCCTGCGTGAGGTCCCGTGTCCCCCTGCGTGGACCTCGCCTGCGTGAGGCCTCGTGTCCCCCTGCGTGGACTTTCCCTGCGTGAGGTCCCGTGTCCCCTTGTGGGCCTCACCTGCGTGAAGTCGGCCACCTGCTGCTGCCGCTGCTTGGCGACGAGCAGCTCGTCGTCGGACAGGGCCTCGCGCAGGGCCTGCTGCGACAGCAGCGACTCCAGCTCCAGCCGAGCCGACAGGCGGCAGTAGCGGCCCAGGAACGAGGGCGAGTAGCGCCAGAAGTGCACTGCACACGCAAGCGCCGCGGTGGGGAATCGTTGCCCGTCGGGAACAAAAAGCCACCAAACCCCACCCTCCTGCACCGCCCCCTCCCCTTGCACGTGCAGCCACGCACGCACGCAAAGTTCTGGATGTGCTCCAGGGAAGGGTAACATTTTTTCGGTGTTAATATTTTAACCCTTTGCCGTTCCGATGATGTACATGTACGTCATGAGTTTTTTTTCTTCCGATTCCGGAAGAAAAATGAAAGTAAAACAACTATATCGGTACGTCTTCAGACTATCATGCCACGCAATTGAAGGCGTACCGAGACTCCCACAAGACCATGCGGGAGGGCATGTGGCACGGTTTGGAACCAGCTATCATAGAGTGCCGTCTTGTCACTATGGTTCTCGGTAGTGAGTACAATTCCTTTGAAAACAGCGGCGCTACGAAACCTCTCAATATAATTCACGCTGAGCCACTCGCATGCATTCTGAGATTCGGCAATGAACGGGACATCCACCCTGCAATTTGCAGTTGTCTTGGAACGGGAAAGGGAGTACAGGCTGAACAAGGCCGGCACGTTCGTGCAGTGCGCTTGCTCCAGCACAACATATTCCACTACCCAGCCACACACTCCACTACCCAGTCACTCACTCCACTACCCAGCCACACACTCCACTACCCAGCCACTCACTCCACTACCCACACACTCCACTACCCAGCCACACACTCCACTACCCAGCCACACGCTCCACTACCCAGCCACTCACTCCACTACCCAGCCACACACTCCACTACCCAGCCACTCACTCCACTACCCAGCCACTCACTCCACTACCCAGCCACTCACTCCACTACCCAGCCACACACTCCACTACCCAGCCACTCACTCCACTATCCAGCCACTCACTCCACTACCCAGCCACTCACTCCACTATCCAGCCACTCACTCCACTACCCAGCCACTCACTCCACTACCCAGCCACACACTCCACTACCCAGCCACACACTCCACTACCCAGCCACACACTCCACTACCCAGCCACACACTCCACTACCCAGCCACTCACTCCACTATCCAGCCACTCACTCCACTACCCAGCCACTCACTCCACTACCCAGCCACACACTCCACTACCCAGCCACACACTCCACTACCCAGCCACACACTCCGCTACCCAGCCACTCACTCCACTATCCAGCCACTGACTCCACTACCCAGCCACTCACTCCACTACCCAGCCACACACTCCACTACCCAGCCACACACTCCACTACCCAGCCACACACTCCACTACCCAGCCACTCACTCCACTATCCAGCCACACACTCCACTATGCAGCCACACGTTCCTCCACTGGGATCTCTGAGATCCACTAATTGTTCACTACTCCGCGTGGTGACCACGCTGCAGGCTTTGACGCTGGGGAGACCACGCGGCTTTTGTCTGCATGGTGGCCAGGCTCTGGGATTCCCTGCCCCGTTGAGGTCAGGAACTCGCAGTCGATGGAGACTTCCAAGTCCCGGCCGTGACCCCACCACGTGTCTGACATGGTGGCCTCCTCTCTCTCTTTAGCTCTCCATCCCTTTTAGTCTTTCTCTCCCCGGTTACTTCTCCATGATATTGCTCCTTTTACACGCACGGCGCTCTGAGGTCCATTGTTTACGGGCGTCTCATACATCTGCATCATGGTTTTTTATTTTCATTATCGTAAACACGACCTTGCTCGTCGTCCACGATCTGACGACGTGAAAACATCTGCGGTGTTTCCCCCCCCCTCCCCCCCCCCGGGTGGCGGTGAACCGCGGGAGCGAGGAGGTCGTACCGAGCTCGAAGATCTGCAGCGGCAGCGTGAGGAATCCGGCGTGCGGCGTGTACGGGTTCTGGCCCGGCGCGGTGCACACGGCGTGCGCCGGCGGCATGAGCAGCAGGAAGGAGACGCCGTGGCTCAGCTCCAGCACCTCCTGCGTGTAGACGCGGAAGTCCCTCGCCTGCGCAGAACCAACACGAACGCTGCATTCCCACGACGGGAGAGTCGATTCGGCACCCCCCCGTGCCCAATGGCACAGAGTGATGGGAGTTGTGCCCAGACGATGACTGTGACTGGAGATGTAAATATATATGTCTATGGATGTATGTTGAACTTATGTCACACCATACATAGCCAACCGTGCTAATCAGAAGCACGGGGGAAGAACAACAAACTATCAGTCTCTGAGTTTGTGGGTCTCTGTGTGAGTCTATGGGTCTCTGTGTGAGTAGTGTATGGGTCGCTGTGTGAGTCTATGGATCTCTGTGTGAGTCAATGGATCTCTGTGTGAGTCTATGGGTCTCTGTGTGAGTCTATGGGTCTCTGTGTGAGTCTATGGGTCGCTGTGTGAGTCTATGGGTCTCTGTGTGAGTCTATGGGTCTTTGTGTGAGTCTATGGGTCTCTGTGAGAGTCTATATGTATCTGTGTGAGTCTATGAATCTCTGTGTGAGTCTATGGGTCTCTGTGTGAGTCTATGGGTCTCTGTGTGAGTCTATGGGTCTCTGTGTGAGTCTATGGATCTCTGTGTGAGTCTATGGATCTCTGTGTCAGTCTATGTACGTTGAACTTCTTTCACACTGTACATAGCCAAACCGTGCTAACCAGGGGTGAGGGGGATGGACAACAAACTAAACACAAAATAAGTTCTCAACAAATCAGTTTTCAACCTAGATGCTGATTTTAAAGTGCATAGTTCCCAGTGGCTTCCTAATATCGGAAGCAAGAGCGTTCCAGACGGCCGCAGAAGCGCATCCGAAAGCGCCGCGTGAAGCGGGGGTATTAGTGGAAGGCCAGGCGGGGGGGGGGGGGGGGTCAACTCAGCTCATCATTGCTCAGGGGTCGACAAAACGAGTACCACCTTGGGGAGAGGTCAACAGCAGTTGGCCTATGGATAGACTCACTCCTGCCACGAGAAAGTGGAATTTCCGCCATTGGCTCTGGAGGGCTGTCAACAGGAGATGAGCACCACTTGAATCCCCATTTGAGTCGCAAGGAGATTGCTGTGACCTGGATTGCGAGTGGAAAACCCGCCGTGGTGTTTGGAAGGGGCCAGATGTTAGCTATCTTGCCTGGTGTGCAGAAGGTCGTGGATTCGATCCTGACCCTGATGCCTGCTGCTGTTTATTTGGAGTTTGTGTGTCTCTCTCCCCGTGGTGGATTTTTCTCTGGGTCCTCCCTGATTTTTACCTCCACATTTAGAATCAACATCACCACGTGTTTAGAGTATTTGTCTGCTAGAAATTTCCACGTGATAAGCCACTTTGTTGAGCTATCATTTGTGGCCAAGTTACTTCTGAAAAAGAGCTACACAGCTCATTGGGCCTTACCTGGTATAATAAAAGTTAACAGTCGGTGTCATGATTTAGGATTGTCGCTCGAAGCATCGATTTGTTTTCTCCTCCGGTGAAACAGCGGCCTCTGGTGGCGTGGACGGCGACCATGCGCTCCCATTCACCGAGCACGTGCAAGCTCGTCCAAACAGCAGCCCCCACTGGGAGGGAGTCTCGACTCGGACACCGCCCTCACCTGCTGCAGGGACACGTTGATGCGCGTGAGCAGAGCCGGCACCGCCGCCGTCAGCTGCTGCTGGAAGACGGCCTGCGGGCCGGCCTCGTGGCCCTCGCCCCTCCACGCCGCGGGGCCCGGGCCGCCCACGCTGCGCAGCCACGCCCACTCCTCCCTGATTGGTGGACACCGCACGCACGCACGCACGACACTTTTAACCGCAGAGGGAGACCACCACGGAGCACACCACTGCGTGCGTGGGTGTGTGCTGGAGGGGGTCCAACTGCAGCGGCTGAAGTCTCCACTGCGGCTCGGTGGCTAGGAGATGTTAACTCCCTCACCTGGTATACAGTAGTTCGTGGGTTCAATCCCGACCCTGACGCCTGCTGTATATTTTTGAGGATGCGTGCATCTCTCCCCGTGGTCACGTGGATTCTTCTCTGGGTCCTCTGTGTTTTCCCTCCACATTTAGAATCAACATGACGCGTTTAGAGTGTTTGGCTGCTATCAATTTCCACTTCATTGGGCTGTCGTATGTGGCCAGCTCTCTTCTGAACAAGAACTATACAGCTCAGTGGGCCTTACCTGGTAAGAAAAATACATATTTTTTAGAATGGGTGAATATTGGCAAGCAATGCCTCACTGCCAGGCAAATCCAAAAGCAGAGTGGCTCCCACTGCGACTGAACCACCACGCCGAGGTCACCCACCGTGACACGTTGGGGTTGTCGCGGATCTTGGAGTGGCAGAGCATGTTTGGCATCTTCTGCGTCACGAGCACCTTGATCTGCTCCACAGAGCTGCACAGCTTCAGGTAGCCCAGGTAAAGGCCCGGTTCCAGCAGCTGGCTGCTCATGCGCTGGTACGACACCTTCTCCTGTGGACGCATCGACGGGACGGAAGGATGAGCTCAGCTAGCCAAGGCAGACGCACGCTAGGGCTCTGCACAGGGGACTTGCAGCCAAATAGCTTCAAACCTCTCCCATTTGCTCACCCGCCAGAGCTCTGCTGTCCGAAGTTTAGCGCCGAGCTGATCTCAAAATGACAACAATCAGCAAACCCCCAAGAGCAGGACGTTTTCTGTGAGGTCAGCAGGGACCTGGGTATAAGGTGACAGGGCCCACGCTATTTTCCTGACTTCACGTTGTCCCAAGTCAATCATCATTTTCTCCCGGCTCAGAGAAAGGAAGGCCTGACTGATTCCGCGGCTCATCTCCGTGTAAATTAATATTCGGTTTTCCAAGGGAAGTGAATATTTGTTCCTGCCCACGAACAACTGTTCTGCTCAGTTCTCGTCATGGTAAGGACCCAAATGGTTGGCAGGAAAAAGCCAAATGCCATTGAAATTAAAACAAGCAACTGGGTCACGTAAGTTTATAAAGCGGTTTTAAAATTATGGCTTTTATTCGTAAATTTCATGGGTATATTCATATACTTATATACACGTGAAGAAAGATTACTCTCTTGCCATGCCGAATCAAGGAAGGGAAACCGATACTTCCCCAAAGTTTGTTCCAAGCTGGGGGGAACGAACGTTCCCACCGCTGGGAGAACCGGCGTCGCTTGGCACGGTTACCGTTCCCGTAGCGACGGCGGCGGCGCTGGCGGCTACCTGCAGGGTGATGATGAGGGCCTCAAGCGCGGACGGCTCCTCGGGCGTGGAGAGCGACTTGCGCTGGCTGAGCAGGCGCGACACGGGCTGCCAGCGCAGGCCGCCGGGCGCGTGCTGCAGCGGCTCCGACACCTCGCGCAGCGTCAGCAGCACCGCGTTGCCGTGCCGATCCTTGAGCGGCTCCAGGTAGGCGCGCCCGAGGTCGCTCACGCCCAGCGCCGCCTGCGGGGCACAAGCTCTCGCGCGTCATCCTCAGCCTCCCCTCTCCCGAGCTTTCGCAAACGCGCCGCCCGCCGCTTTAGGGGCCACCTCGTGAAGTTCGCACGCTGACCGACTGAACCGCGACCGTGGTTGAGCGTTGAGATGCACGGCCCTCCGTGCATCTTGCCGAACACCGTCGGAACGGGATCGAAAGAAAAAACTGATGACGTACACGGACGCACGTACAGTTCGAAAGAAGTTCAACATGAGTGGTTTTTACTCTTAACAAAGATTTCCTCGTGGAGCCTACACAGACTGTTGGGGCAAGTGCTGTTAACGAGCGGCACATACGATAGCCAGCGATGACCCCTGACCCCACCACCCCCGCGCACCCCCCTCACCTGCATGTGCGAGACGGCCACGAGGATCTTCTGCCGCGCCTGCAGCGCAGAGGAGCACGACGAGAGCGACGACATCACCCTGTGGCGGAGCCAGTCCACGTCGTCCCACATGCACGAGACCTGCAAGTGGCACCGAGGCAGCAGCGCCGTGAGCCGAGCGTGAGCGGGTTGGCGGGGTGGCGGGGTGGTGGGGTGGCAGGGTGGTGGGGTGGCGGGGTGGCGGGGTGGCAGGGCGGCCACGCGGCTTGATGGCCGCGGAATTCGCATTCACATACACCGAGAGAGATCTCCCCACGTCCGGGCCTGCACCAGCCATCCAGTGGCTGGACAGCTTTGTTGTCGTCATAGGCCGTGATCTATCCACTGATGGATGAAGCCATCGGCCCACCTCTCACGGTCCTGCGATGCCGCAATCGATTTAGCACTCGACATGTGACCCAGTTTCGTTACTCTTTGTCCGTGGTGGAGTCCCTCTTGGGAGCATTCCGCCCCTCCGTGGACTGCCGCTCCGTTTAAAACGGAGCGGCATCGACCCTCCCAGCTCACTTAATTTACGTAACCAGTCAACGTGGTCCCTCTACCGTTGAGTCTGTTCTCTATTCCGTGTGCTCCTCTTCCACACTCGCTCACCTTTCAGCCTTTTGTTCCCCTGTGTGAAGCACAAATTAAATGTGTACGCACGTCACCCGACACCCGTACCACAAACTTGATCATCGATACGAATCGATGCGACATTCCGCCCCTAGTGCGACGTCGTGCTTTTCGTTTGTGTTGCCATTTCTTAATTTGTTTATTCTTTTGTTGATTTTGCTTGGGAGATGGGTTTTCATTCGCTTGGTAGTAGCTGTATGTTAGATTTGGTCCCCTTAAATATCAATGTACAGCATTGTGGGATGTTATTGGCATGACACTATATAAAATGAAAGTCGTATTATTATTTGGCTTGAACGATCTGGGGGAGCCATGGGTGAAACGACAGGACATCTGTGCAAAAGAGCTTTATAGCTGATCGGATTCCTCCAGTATAAATAAACATTCTGACTCTGATGATCTCTCACCTTAGCGAACCACAGGAAGTCCTGGGAGATGGAGCTGGAGCAGGAGTCGTCCACCTCCAGCACAGGCAGCTGGTCCTCCTGAGTGACGAGGACGCTGTCCCCGTCGAAAAACACCGATGCCAAGTACAGCCCTCTGTCACACAGACACACACACACAGACACACACACAGTCACACACAGACACACACACACAGACATACAGTCACACACACACAGACACACACAGACACACACACACACAGTCACACACACAGACACACACACACAGACACACACACACACAGTCACACAAACAGTCACACACAGACACACAAACACACAGAGACACACACACAGACACACACAGACACACATACCAGGTACAGCCCTCTATCACACAGTCACACACACACACAGTCACACACAGACACACATATAGCCACACACACAGACACACACAGACCAGGTACAGCCCTCTGTCACACAGCCACACACACACACAGACACACACACACACAGTCACACACACACACACAGACCAGGCACAGCCCTCTGTTACACAGTCACACACACACACAGTCACACACACACACAGTCACACACACACACAGACCAGGCACAGCGGCTCGTAATCAAGCCGGCGCGCGCAGAGACGTCGCGTTGGTTTTATTCACAAGCACGGTTCATCCGACTGGCGACGAATCCACCCCACGGACAACACGATCGTGAAGCGTAACTAATTTAGCCGGTAAAGTCACGTAGAATGGAAATAATAAAATAATACAAATAAAACAATAAAGTTCTCACGAGTTTTCGATTGCAACACAAGCAATCATCATCAGGTGTGAAAACCAGAGCAAGAAAATTAGAAAAAGGTGGCGGTTTTTTCAAATTATCTTGCTGTGCTTTTCACTGCTTCATTGCGACGAGACGCGGTTAACGAAGAGGTGAGCTGCTGCGCACGCGGAAGAAAACCCTCGCGGCCTCACCTCTTCATGCTCTTCACGAACTTGGTGTTGGAGTGGAACAGGTGCTTGAGGCTCTTGGAGACGGAATGCTTGCGGCCGGCAGCCTGCAGCTTCGCGTTCGCTGTTGCGACGGGCGGGAGGCGGATTAATCAATAAAAGCGATCGCAGACAACGACCCCCGCGTCGCCGCTCGAATGTTGCACCCCAGCGGGCGCGTGCCGACTGGAACTGATTCAAGCGCCGTGGAGCGCGCGTGAGATCCGTCAGATCGTTGAGCCACAGGGGGGCGGCTGCGAGCGGCTTTGGAGTCGCGTGCGGCGTCTCCTTAGGGACTGGCTTCGTGGCCGTTGTTTATTTAGGAGCCACCGTCTCTCGTATTCACCACCACAGTGCATCACGGATTTTGGAATATTGAAGGTTTTCTTTATTTGCGAATTTGAAGAAAAATTATCTGCTTGTTAGTTTGGATGCTGATCCCTGGTCTACACTGACTCTGAAGAGACACTTAAAGGTAACTCTCTTCCTTAAGGGCTATCAACTTCTTTCTTAAAGGCTTTTGAAATATCGAGGCTTTTTTTTTGTCACCGAATTCTAAAAAAGTCGCTCTGCTTGTTATGTTGGGTGCTGGCCCCTGCTTTAACGTGATACAGTTTATATTTTTAAAATGTTAGATCGCGTGAATTTAAATGTGTCGTAAACCCACCTCCACCCGACACAACCGATTTGCAAAGGTTTGTCTCGTGGAACAAAACGTGCCAACGAGTTGCTCCTTCAGCACCCCCGGTTGCGAGTTCGAGGGGTCGGTGTTCACGGCACATTTACAATCACGTGACCTACGTGCCTGTTAAATAGACCCTTTTAACGGCTCATGCCAATTGGCGTCGCAGTGAGCCCAATCGCGCCCCCTTCCCTCCCCTTACCCCGGGGGCAACAGGCCTCTGTACTCCCATACTTCCTGCGCTTTGTAATGGACTCCTGTTCAATAACAAACAACAAAAATACTTCCCGCAAATTGTATGAAAATTATACATTTAGGCTGCTCGCGAGCACGTATTGAGCTGGGCGTGACACGCGCGGAGATTGCTGTACGGCCCGAAGCCACAAGCGGTCACCTCTCCTCCGTTGGGGTTACACTGCAGAGCAGTCGCGGCTCTCCGCTGGCACGCTACAGCCCCGGTCCACGCTCGCAATTGAGATTCGTTCCGCACCTCTTGATCAGCACGGTTGGCTACGTACGGCGCGAAAGAAGTTCGACATACGTGCGTCCCGGCCTCCCGAGCCCTCACCTGGTTCAACAAAGTCAACTCTAACCGCGTCTCCCCGGTGCCGATGCTGACACACGGCTGGGTCACACCGAGCCCGGCAAATAGGGGTCGTGACCTCCTCATCGCTCACAGGGACGGGCCAACGGGGGCTATGGACAATGCTTGGTGCAGAAAGCCCCCCCCCTGTGTGTGTGTAGCGAGCCCCCCTGTGTGTAGGGAGCCCCCTACGGCCCCCAGTAAAGGGGGGCCGCGTTGTTCTCACCCTGCGTGTCCCCCCACTGCCAGGTGAGCTTCAGCTGCCGCAGGAGCTGGTCCAGAGCTTCCGTGCGGTCCCGGCTTCGCGCCGGCAGGCACTCCAGCTCGCGCCAATCTGAGTGCAAAAATATATACACACACACACGTTAGTATACACAGACACACGTTAATATATACACGCACACGTTAATATATACACACACACGTTAATACACACACACACGCACAAATAGAGATCAGTAAGCAGGGTGTAGTCTATACGCCCGCACAACACTGGACAAACATTGCCAGGGACGGGCAAGGGTGGAGAGGGTTGATGGCTATTGTGGTGGAGGGATGGATGACGATGCTGAGGCAAGGGTGGAGAGTTTCCTTCTCTCCTGCACCTCCGATTAGCACGGTTGGCTACGTGCGGTGCGAAAGAAAGAAGTTGAGTGTCGCTCATCGCGTACCCAACGTAGCACTGGCAATTCCGCGGCCTCGTCCTCGCGCAAGCGTTATCCACCGACGACGGCGTTCCCGGCGACGGCCGCATCGCTCCGTCACGGCGCTCACCTCGGAGCCATCGCAAGTTTCGCGCGGATCCGATGGTGCGCTCCTCCGGCTGGAGTGGAGGCAAGCTCCGCTCGTAAAAAAACCTCTTAGAGGCCGGCAATCGATGGCGGTGGAGCCGGGGTAGAGCGGTGACGTGTGTCGTCGTTCTTCCCTCCCGTGAGCCATTTCTGTAGCGACTGCCACAGCTGTCAGGAGAGACCGTCTCTCTCTGACAGGTGAATGCGCCAGCGATGAGCGGTTCACCGTCGTGAGCGGTGACGTGGCCCCCACGTAAGGCGATTGGCTTGAACTCTACTCACACCGGGAGGAAGGGTCCCCCATTCAGCGCTGTAAGCGAGCATGATATATCGTTACTACCAGGGTCCTGCCAAGTGTTTGCAGTAGCGGGGGCGGGCGATGGTTGCTCAGTCAATTTCCCAAATGAGTCATTTGCGGTGTCATTTTTCAAATTTGGAACATTTTGGACCATGACGGCCGGCACGTAATGGCCTGGCTCTCACGTATTCGGTGCGAGCTGAAACCGCGCCCGGCCGCCTTCGCCTCCCCCGCTCGCTAACGTCGTGCGTGCGTGACATCATCGGGCGCCCGGTATTTGAGGTTGAGTCGACCTCGGGGGCATGGCCACGATCGGCATCGGATAGAGTCCACCGACGGGTGGGCGTGCGTGTGCACCGTGGGATTCGGAAATGAACGCGCGTCGCTGGAACGGAATTGCATTGTGCCGACGCCTCAGCCTCTACTTCCCCACGCACGCACCGCTGAGGTCCGATCAGATTAACCTTTCCAACTGTGCCACACAAAAGGTCAGCACGGCAAAGGCCTCCGCTTTTAATTTGCTGTCATTTTTAAATGACTGCGGTTAAGAAGGGCCGGAGGTGGTGCCACGGGGTGGGAGGGGGGGGGGCGGCGTGCGGGGGGAGGGGTTAGGCGATGTAATTGGCAAATTCTCGTCCTTTTCCACGACGTGAGCTCAATTGTTCATTGGCCCAGTTTAATTTGACCTATACTCTTTGGTTCTTTCGGTAAAGTCACGTAGGTATAAAATAAAAATGTATTTTATACTGAAAGAACCAAAGAGTATGGATTCCTGCAGTCACGAAAGCTTCAAATCAAGATTAATTTGACCTGTTTGGGTCAAAGGGGACGAGGTGGCCACTGGCCTAGGCGGCACCGGGGCAGCCGAACCCAAGTTCCCGTGACTCAGGACCGGGCCTCGTCCCAGCGAGTGGCTCCGTGATCTCCGCCTGCCCCCCTCCCCCACCATCATTTCCCTCTCCTCCTTTCCCTCGAAACTAAACGCAAAAAGCAGTTCTAAAGAAATGTGGTTTCAACTTGGATTTAAAAGTACACGGCTCCCAGTGGCTTCCCAATATCAAAAGGAAGAGCGTTCCAGACGGCCGCAGAAGAGCATACTGAAAGTTTGGCGATGCGGCGAGGGTCTTTGCTCGACGGCTCGCCAAAAGCCGCTGCGGCTGCAGCGAGGATGACCGGGAGTTGGCGTGACGGTTCGCGCACCTCGACGAGACCGTGCGAGGTGTCGTGGTTACGTCCACGGCAAGCGAGCCGTGCGTGACGAGCGAGCCGTGCGTGACGAGCGAGCGCGCACGAAGCCGAGCGGGCGGCTCCACGAGCGAGGCGGAGGGGGAGAGACGCGGGGACTCACTTGAGGGGATGGCGAAGGCGGGGACGGAGCACTGGGGGGGTCCCCAGCCCTTCATGTTATAGGCAGAGACGCGCACGTAGCACGGGACGCCCTGTTGGAAGGAACGCGCGCACACGGACACGTAAGCACGTGAAACGTATGTGCGTATGTATGTTGAACTTCCTTCGCACCGTACGTAGCCAATCGTGCTAATCGGAGGTGCGTGGGAAGGACAACAAACGAGGCACAAAAGTCAGGACTTAATGTTGTTTTAATCCCCCCAAATATTGAACAATAGTCAACTAAACAATTTTTTTTTATTTTACTGGGTAAGGCTCACTGAGCTATATTGATATTTTGTTCAGAAGCGACCTGGCCACAACTGATAGCTCAACGAAGTGGCTTATCACGTGGAAATGTACAGCAGCCAAAGACTCTAAACACGTGATGTTGATTCTAAATGTGGAGGGAAAAACCGGAGGACCCCGAGAAAAAATCCACGCGACCATGGGCAGAGAGACACACAAGCTCCACGACCCCCTGTATACCAGGCGAGTTCGTTAACATCTCGCCACCGCGGTGATGAGATGCTAGGCGACGATGCAGGGCCTTTAGTTGGGACCTTGGACCCCGGGGCCATCCCAGATTCTGGCAGTTTGAGGTCGTGATGCTGCAATCTGAGACCATAAATTGAGTGTTTGCTCACAGACGAGTTGGCGGTCAGCATTGAAGCAAACCGTGCTCATGGGAGGCGCGAAACCACCGCCACACACGATGGGAAACGTCCCGGACGGTTTGTCGGCAACGCTGGGACTGAGCACAGGGCGAACTACCGCCACGAGCACCCTGCTCACCGACGCTGCCGACAATTCTCACGGACACGTAGCTTGGGGTGGGCTTTGCAGGCTCTATATTGGTAAAGCGTCACTCATCACTCGAGAAAAATAGGAGCTGACAAGTTAAGTTAGGAGAAGAAGAAATAATAAAAATAATCTGGAGTTTTACTGCTGGATTGAGCGTCCGTCAGAAACTACAGCTTCAAAAACAAGGATGTCAACAAGTTGCCTAAACATTATGGGGGGCAGTGGGCACGATGTAAGACTCAGGTGTGTGAATATTTATTTGTAAAAAACCAAAAAAGACTAAAAAACAACGCTCTTGGTTCACCTATAACGCGTAAAGCACAGTCCCTGATAACACGTGAGATTACGGACACAGGCTGAACAAATACTGACGTGTGTGAGGTAGCGTCCTTGCAACCGCTTATTCCTACTCACGAGACGTCGTTCAGTGCACTTGATTGCATCATATCCAATTCGCATCCGCATTGTATATTTTTAAAAAATCCCTAATACATTCATCACATCCAATGTATCCAATTTGCGATATGGAAAGACACGGTGTTACGGGAGAACAGACTTAGCTGTGGTAAACATCATCTTTCAAGCCCTCTCTGGAGCACTGCTGGGATGTACACGAGAGTCGCGCGCGTGCGGCGATTCTGAATCGGCGTTGCGGGAAGCAGTGTGGGATCAGCTGATCCACGGTCTGTGAATTGGCGGTGCAGGGTGCAGTGTGGGATCAGCTGATCCACGGTCTGTGAAGTGGCGGTGCAGGGTGCAGTGTGGGATCAGCTGATCCACGGTCTGTGAAGTGGCGGTGCAGGGTGCAGTGTGGGATCAGCTGATCCACGGTCTGTGAATTGGCGGTGCAGGGTGCAGTGTGGGATCAGCTGATCCACGGTCTGTGAATCAATGGTTCAGAGGACAGTATGGGATCACGTGATCCACGGTCTGGCTCTGGTGAACCGCAGTCAGCGCAGGTAACCGGAACGATCGTCTCGATTGTCGCGCAGTTGCAGAATCCATGCCCTGCAAACTCGGGCACGATTGTAGACATGTGAAACGTGATCAGTTCCCCGTGAGTGGATACTGCACTGAGCGGCGATTAACGCCGTTCCCCGGTTGCGTCGCTCAGGGCATCCGCCTTCTCTCTCTGCCCAAAGCCTTCCCCTGTTTACACATAATTTCTGCTTTGCGGCCGAGTTCATCTTCAAGCGCTACACGTGCTATGGCCGACTCAACAGATTTATTTAAATTGACAAATCGGCGCGTTGTTGCGCCTCGGGCGAACACCGCGGCACCGCGTGTACAATACGGCACAATTATTCAAACGTCTCCGGTAATTTAATGGGTTGTAAAGATGCAAACGCTGGGGAGACGTATCGACCAGCCTCGCTTCAGCTTGCTCCCCGAGGTCTTAAACGTGGTGCGTTTTTTTTTTAAACCATTCGGAGTTCGCCGCACGAGGAGGCGATCTTCGTTCGCCGCACTGCATTACGACGAGGACGGCAGTGGGAACGTCGCGCGATCTTCTAGAAATTAGAATCCACTAACAGCCGCGGTGGCTAGGAGATGTTAACTCCCTCGCCTGGTATGCAGGACGTTGTGGGTTCGTTCCTGACCCTAACGCCTGCTGTATATTTGGAGTTTGCGTGTCTCTCTCTCTCCCCGTGGTCGCGTGGATTTTTCAACGGGTCGTTCGGTTTTTCCCTCCACATATAGAATCAACATCACGCGTTTGGAATATTTCGCTGCATTTCCACGTGATAAGCTACTTCGTTGAGCTTGTGGCCAGGTCACTTCTGAAAAACAGCTATATAGCTCAGTGGGCCTTACCTGGTTAAATAAAAAGTTTTTTTAGGGTTTTTACATCACAGCCAAGCTGATAGCTGCCCTGGCCCATCATCTCCAGCGACGTGTGTTTTCGTGTCTACGAGATACTTTTTTGGGTGGAAATTGCCGGAAACAATCGCTGCTACGACCCCCAATATCTGTGAAACACGACCAAAAATGCAGGGTAATCATCGTGGCCACAGTCTCTTAACTTCTTTCTCACAACCCTCCGGCATTACGTACATTACAGGGTAAAATAAAAATAGTGAGTCCTAGTTTAGTGTGCCTGTGGCAGACGTTTCCCCTTGCCTTTCCAACACAACACGTGATGTAAGAATGCGTCACTCTTATCAGGAGGATTCTCTCAGGAACCGCCTCCACTCCCGTACAGCGGTCGTGGGCACCTACGATGAGCACGGGCGGCTACGTACGGTGCGAAAGAATTCCCAACCGTACGCACGCACGTACGTACACATGGCAAAGCAAGCGGGGGGATGTTGGGGCCACCGGGCAAAACGGAGGGTGACGGCACAAGAGGGCGCTACCGGAGAGCGTCTGCACCGCACTGCTCGCTCGCTGTCTCTCCGTAGCTCACAAGCCACGGGGAGCAGGAATCAAGACAGTTTAACAAATTAGTCGGCTTTCGTCACCAATATTATCCATAGGAGGTTTTTTTTGGGTGACGCAGCCAATTAGTAAGGTTCGTCACGCCAACAAAACATGCCGATTTGTTACTTGTTCAGGACACCGGTGTGTTGGAGAGTTTGAATTGTAAAATGTTGTGGATTCACTCACACCGGTGTGGTGAACTTGTAACGAATCGGCATGTTGTGTTAACGTGACCATATTTACTCGTTGACTGTGTCGGGTGGTGGTGGGTTTGACGACACATTTATATTTTATGCGATCTAACCCAAAAACCTCTATTATGAGTAATCAAGGCTTTGCGGAGCGTGTCAGCAGGAGTGCTCTCAGCGTAACCAAGTCAATGAACGGGGAGCATGGCGCTGGCGGTATAAGCCCACCGTTTCAAGAGCGCACCGTACGTAGTCAACCGTGCTAATTGGAGGTGCGGGGGAAGGACAACAAACTCCATACACGCGCAACAACAAAAACCCACAGTAGACGCATTTATATTCTTGCACATGGCAATAGATACCAATGTCGCGTAGTAGCGGAAGTGACGCACGGAACATTGGACGTGATGAATACAGCATCTAGATTTTTTCGTCCTTACCCCACACCTCTGATTAGCACCGTTGGCTACGTACGGTGCGAAAGAAGTTGAACATACACGCGTACGTATGTAACAATAGTGCCTGCCTTCTGCTTCACATTGGGGTTTAAAGATCCCGTGACGTCGTTGTGTCACAGTGGCGAGATGTTGACTACCTCGCCTGACAGGAGGTTGTGGGTTCAATTCAGACTCCGACACCTCCTGTATATTTGAAGTTTGCGTGTCTCTCTACCCGTGGTCGTGTGGATTATTCTTCGGGTCCTCCGTTTTTTTCCTCCACATTTAGAATCAACGTCACCACGCATTTAGAGTGTTTGGCTGCTATGCATTTGGTGGCGGTGTTGATAGTGGGGGTGATGGTGATAGTGTTGATGGTGGTGGTGGTAGTGTTGATCGTGAAGGTGGTAGTGGTGATGGTAGTAGTGGTAGTGTTGATGGTGGTGGTGGTGTTGATGATGGTGGTGGTAGTGTTGATCGTGAAGGTGGTAGTGGTGATGGTAGTAGTGGTAGTGTTGATGGTGGTGGTGGTGTTGATGATGGTGGTGGTAGTGTTGATCGTGAAGGTGGTTGTGGTGATGGTAGTAGTGGTAGTGTTGATGGTGGTGGTGGTGTTGATGATGGTGGTGGTAGTGTTGATCGTGAAGGTGGTTGTGGTGATGGTAGTAGTGGTAGTGTTGATGGTGGTGGTGTTGATGATGGTGGTGGTAGTGTTGATCGTGAAGGTGGTTGTGGTGATGGTAGTAGTGGTAGTGTTGATGGTGGTGGTGGTGGTGGTGTTGATGGTGGTGGTGGTAGTGTTGATCGTGAAGGTGGTAGTTTTGTTGGTGGTGGTGTTGATGGTGATGGTGGTGGTGTTGATGGTGATGGTAGTGTTGATAGTGATGGTGGTAGTGTTGATGGTGGTGGTGGTAGTGTTGTTGGTGGTGGTGTTGATGGTGATGGTGTTGATGGTGATAGTGTTGATGGTGGTAGTGTTCATGGTGAAGGTGGTAGTGTTGATGGTGGTTGTGTTGATGGTGGTGGTAGTGTTGATGGTGATGGTGGTGGTGTTGATGGTGAAGGTGGTAGTGTTGATGGTGATGGTGTTGATCGTGAAGGTGGTAGTGTTGATGGTGGTAGTGTTGATGGTGGTGGTGGTAGCGTTGATGGTGGTTGTGTTTATCGTGAAGGTGCTAGTGGTGATGGTAGTAGTGGTAGTGTTGATGGTGGTGGTGGTGGTGTTGATGGTGATAGTGTTGATGGTGGTGGTGGTAGTGTTGATAGTGAAGGTGGTAGTGGTGATGGTAGTAGTGGTAGTGTTGTTGGTGGAGGTGTTGATGGTGATGGTGGTAGTGTTGATGGTGATGGTGGTGGTAGTGTTGATCGTGGTGGTGGTGGTGGCGACGGTGGTAGTGTTGATGGTGATGGTGGTGGTAGTGTTGATCGTGGTGGTGGTGGTGGCGACGGTGGAGGGGGCGAGGCTCACGGAGGGGAGGTTGGAGATGCTGCACTTGAGCACGCGGAGGTCCTCCAGCACGCAGTCCCCGCTGGGCGGCGCGAAGCTCTGGCTGCTGCTGCTGCTGCTGCTCCACTCGACTGCACGCGGCGGGACACGGCGAGCATGGGCGGGGGGGGGGAGACATCGGCCCGTAGCTCTTAGCGGTAACTCTTAGTGGAAACTCTTCGCGGTAGATCTTAGCGGTAACTCTACGTGGTAGATCTTAGCGGTAGATCTTAGCGGTAGATCTTAGCGGTAACTCCTCGCGGTAACTTTTAGCGGAAACTCTTAGCGGTAACTCTTAGCGGTAGATCTTAGTGGTAGATCTTAGTGATAGATCTTAGCGGTAGATCTTAGCGGTAACTCATAGCGGTAGATCTTAGCGGTAGATCTTAGTGGTAGATCTTAGCGGTAACTCTTAGCGGTAGATCTTAGCGGAAACTCTTAGCGGTAACTCTACGCAGTAGATCTTAGTGGTAGATCTTAGCGGTAGATCTTAGCGGTAACTCATAGCGGTAGATCTTAGCGGTAACTCTACGCGGTAGATCTTAGCGGTAGATCTTAGCGGTAACGCTACGCGGTAGATCTTAGCGGTACTGTAGATCTTAGCGGTAGATCTTAGCGGTAGATCTTAGCCCCACGATGGGCGGGTGCTTGTGTCCACCCTCAAAAGAGTTGTCCGTTGCTCGTCGGCTCTCTTGAGGGCGGACGAAGGTAACGTGACGAGGTGAGGAGCAGCTGGATGACAGGCAGCGCTCACGGGCGGCTGCATTGTGGCAATCTTATCCGGGCCTGAGGGCAGTGTCTGGGACAAACAAAGACCCCCTGCATAGCCTTTAATAGACTGTCGGGGCAAGAGTTGTTATCGAGCGCCCATGCAGGCCGGCGCCGCGAACGAAGGGGTGGTTGTGATTGGCACCATGACCAGCCGCGTTTGTCTCCCCAATGCCGATGTTTACATACCACGCCAGGTACTCGGTTTAAGGCTGAGTCGACCTAGGGGAGGCAAAGGACAGCCTCAGGTATATGACTCGCTGCTCATGTTAGCCGTGGTCGCGAATTAAACTCGGGTTGCTGGCTTTGTGATGGAGTGCGATAAGCACTCCACCATTCACTCATATCCACACTCATATACTGTGGAAACATACACAAAGATCCCCCATATAGCCTTTAACAGACTCTTTGGGCAAGTTCTGCTTGCGAGCACCGATGACGGCCGGCACAGCACACGAGAGGGTGGGTTGCAAACATCACGCCTGGCCGCCTTTGTCTCCTAAGTGACGATGTTTACGCACCACACCAGGTACTCATTTGAGGCTGAGTCGACCTAGGGGATGCCCAGGACCGTTTCAGATCATCATTCACTTGTGTTGGCCATGAGCGGGAATCGAACTCGGGCCACCGGGTTTGTAGCACAGCGTGTTAACCTGTCCACTACCGCTCCCTATAAACACACTCGTGTACACACGTACAAATGTAAAAACACACACACACATGTGCACATACCAGTGGGTCACGTGCACACACACTGCTGTACAAGCACGTACGTATCTACGAAGCCATCTGTGGGGACAATGTTGCCCCTTGTGTGTGGCCCAAAAAGAGGGTGTTGCCCGAAAGGGACAATCTAACAAACTGTGACTGATGCTACCAAAGTATTAAACCCGAAGCCGGTGCACGCAGTAATAACCTCAAAAAGTCAGATTGCAAAAAAAACTAAAATCAAACTGCACGCACGGACAAAGTGTTTCATCGTGAGCGCGCTTGCCGAGGCTGTGCGTCTCGCAGCACCTTAAACCTCATTCTCTCACCTCAGGGCACATTCGAAAGGGCACCGCCAAGCGGCAGCTGTCCCTGTGCGGCCCCAAGGTGGCTGATGGTTACGGATCATCACAACTGAGTCGTTCTGATCCAACACGGTGGCCCGAAAATGGATTTTCTGCTCAGATGCCCAGCGGCCGCGGAATTGTTCACACGCACGAGGGACACCCCGAGCGTAACAGGGATCCAGGGCTGCTGGGGACTGGGGGCCATGGTGTGTGCGCGTATGTTTTACGCGTGTGTGTTGAACTTCTTTTGCACCATACAAAGCCGACCGTACTCACCGGAGGTGCAGGGGAAGGACAAAAAACTAAACACAAAACGCAGTTCTAAAGAAATTTGTTTTAAATCAAAATTTTAATCTAAATTTAAAAGTGCATAAGTTTAGGTCTCGGTGCACTGGAATTTGACTACACTTCGCCACACCCGTCAGCGCGCTTTGTCTTACCTCCTGCCGTGTACATTACTTGTACAGGTACCAATCATTACACACAAAGTGCTTGCCACAAATGTACCACAAGACCTTGCTGATCTCAAGGAACACAAACCGTCACGTGATCTCATCCTCACAGCAGCAGCGGCTGTTGGCGAGCTATCGAACAAAAACGGTTACTGCATCGCGCGCTTTCGGATGCCCTTCTGCGGCCGTCTGAAACGCTCTTCCTTCCGATGTTTGGAAGCCACTGGAGCTGTGCACTTTTAAATCATCTAGATTGAAAACTCATTTATTTAAAACCACTTTTTGTGTTTAGTTTGTTATCCTTCCCGCGCACCTCCCATTAGCACGGTTGGCTACGTATGGTGCGAAAGAATTTCAACATACATACATATCCAGTGGTACGGCTGCTCAAGCCTACACGGCACTTAAGCCTCTTCGCCCTGCCGTGTAGTGCTCCGGGTGAAGAGGTAATATATTGCTTCCTCACAATAATTGACACACATGCATTTGTATGTATGTTGGACTTCTTTCGCACCGTACGTAGCCAACCGTGATAATCGGAAATGAAAGTCTGTGTCCTGTGAATATCTCTACGTGCCGTTGTCAGTTCTCAAAGATGTTGGCGATCATGGCCCTCAATCCATTGAGCTCTGCGAGCTGGATATCTATTCACAGAATATAAATCCGCAAATACAGATTACAGAATCCCCCCCCCTCCTCCCGGGCGGTGCGAGGGTGCACACGAGTTGAACGCTGCGGTTCAGCCAGACTGTTTGTCGCCCCACTCACCCACACAGCCCGGATCCGGCGCCCTCAAGAGATTTCTCTGCTCGGCCCTTTTTTGACCAACGGCCAAAGCTGAGCAATGTTTGTGGAAATGACACCGAGGTTACAGAATGCTGTTTCCACAATGGCTACGTGACACCGAATGAATTCTCTCGTCGTGATGGAATGCGGGCTCTGCTTTCTCATTTCGCACGAGTCCTTGGAAAAGCGATGCCGTCCGCGTTGAAGTATATAACGGCGGCAATATTCGCGGCATTCTCATGAACGAATATCTTATATTACTGTGCCGGGTGGCTACAAGAGAGACATTCGTATTATTTTCGGGGGCATCACTGTAACCTTTGAGAATTTGAATTCCACAGAAAGAGACTGCAGATCTGAGGCACATGTAAATAAACATGGGCCATCGCGAACCCACGATTAATGCCCTAAGCCAGAAATGGAAATTCCACATTTTCCATGGTGGGCATCAGTTAATAGGATGAGCATTATTGACTTCCTTGAGGGACTCCCTTGAGCGCCCTCTAGTGGAGGCGCCTTCCTTCTTTCAGCAGTGGCGTAAGCAAGGCATTGCAGGGCTGCACCTTGACCTTGTGTGGAGTGGTACGCAGCCCAGGAAGGGCGAGAGGCTCACTCAACCCCAAACTGGGATTTGAACCCTTGCCCTTGCAACAACAAGCGGTTCAAGAGCCGGAAACCACCATGGCACCAGTTGCTGGAAGTTAGAACGGAGGGACGTGGAGTGCCAGCCGTGGTCCCAGATGCGCTGCTGCGGCCATCTGGAACGCTCTTCCTTCCGATATATTAGGAAGCCACTGAAAGAAGCTCAACATACGTACGTACGACGCGGCGTGTAACAACGCACGCCCGGAGTTGCACTGCAGAGATGGAAGAATGAGGCACGGGGCTGGGGGAACCAAACGCGAGTCCGAAGTAAAAAGTGGCGGGCGTCGTAAGCGACAAAGTGGGCAGGGTGCGGGCAGTTGCCAGGTGCGGGCAGCCGCCAGGTGTGGGCAGCCGCCAGGTGCGGGCAGCCGCCAGGTTTGGGCAGCCGTCGGGTTGGGGCATTCCCGCAAATCGTGCGCCATGTTCCCCTCGTGGATCTCGGTTGTTATTCAATCAGAATCTTTACTTATCCTGGAGAAATCCGATGAGGCTAAGAAGATCTTTTTTTCACAGATGTCCAGTCGGGGCACGGGGCTCAGAAAGTTATAATAACAACAAACAATACAAAAAAAGCAAGCGATAGGAGTGCAAAGTATAGGAAAGGTAGGCGAATCACTAAAAACATTTAATACGTAAAAGTTTGTAAGTTCACGATTGCATAAGTACACCAATTCCCCAGCTTGGCAGCAAGCAACAGCAAATCAGGCTGTGTCAGGCTGTCAAGCGTGCTTTTGTTGAGGTTCAATGTCTTCACGAAAAAATGGCAAGTACCTTTTAAGGTCACGCAATGCATGAGCGTCTCTCTCTCACTGTCTCTGATTGACAACGCTATTTTTTGCTGTTGATACCCACGCAGAGCACATTCCGCACCGTGCCGCCACAAAGCGTGCACCACACTCGAGCAGGCCGAGGGTTCAACTTTTTTTGATGTCATTGAGTGAAGCCTTCGAGTGAACACCAAACCCGCATGAATCCGAGTGAGAAAAGAGGAGTGAGTTAACGCGTTGGGCGGTCACGCGCTTTACGATTGAGACTTGCCTGCGCACCACCTTTCGATTCTCCGCACCGAGTCATTCCGGCCAATATCAATAACATACCACGGTACTTTACAACGTATTGCCTTTTATGACATTCATCAACATGACAAACACCCCACCGCCTCCCTGGGGCCATGTCATTAAACCACCGGGGCAAGCGCCGTTCAGTGCCCACGAAGATTGGCGTGGCACACGATGCCTGCAGGGACCTGTCACGTGGTGCCCTGCATTACCCAGCAACCTCCGTCGTTGTGGTTCGCGTGTTAATAATAATGATGATAACGACGATGACATTCATAATGTGCCAGAATTTGCAGAGAAGTCAACAACTCAGAGGGCGCGGAGCCAAGCTCAGGGCTGCTCGAAAGCCATGAGCCAACACAGATAGAGAGGCCTTTAGATGTTTCTTGAGAGTCAGAGTGCATTTGATGTTGCGGATGTGCAAAGCTATTAGAGAGTTCCACAACGATGGGGGCGACAGACGAGAAACCGACGTGAGGCTGTAACAGTGTAGTGTAGTGTATAGTGTAATGTATAGCAGTGTAGTGTATAGTAGTGGAGTGTATAGTAGTGTAATGTATAGTAGTGTAGTGTATAGTGTAGTGTATATCAGTGTAGTGTATAGTAATATTCTTTGGGTCTTTCGGTAAAGCCACGTAGATAGAAAAAATAATAAAATCAAAATCACGACGTTTCGATCGCAACACAAGCAATCGTCTTCAGGTGAAAAAGAGAGGGAGAATATGAATTCCTGCAGTCACGAAAGCTTTAAGTCAAGTGTATAGTAGTGTAACGTATAGTAGTGAAGTGTATAGTAGTATAGTGTCGTGTATAGTGATTTGATACTGTAACTGTCCGAGAACCTCAGTGTCCGAAGCAGATTTTCAGTGACGCTGCTGCGTTAGGTGCTACCATGAGGCTTCAGTGCAAGGTGAGAGTAGTGAGGCGAGGTTAAACACGCCACGTCGAATTTCCAAGCTTAGGTGGAGGTGGCCGGGGTGCCCCTCAGGGGGGATTCAACAGACAACGGAAGCTGGCACTGCCACCCGCCATGTCACCCGTGTTCTCAAGTGTGGCGAATTGATCATCTCAATCTGGTTACTAGCGCGGTTGGCTATGCGCGGAGCAAAAGAAGTTCAACATACATACATTCTTATATCTGAGATTTAATTTCCATTGGCTACATTCCAGCTCCGAACATCATATGTTTCGAGTGACTGCCGTACGACAACATTTTTTTCCATGTGTAGTGACGTAAATGGAGTCACTATGGCGTTTAGCGCCAGCGACTGTCACAAGAGTGGAGCTGTGCGCCTTGAGCATCTCTCTGGCACCAGAGTCGGCATGGCATGGAAGTGGGCCTTAGGGGGCATGGTTCTGATGACGGTCAGAGAGAGGGCAAGTGAGGACGTGACAGTCTGGATGAACCCGAGAGGGCACGTGACCGGGACAGGGTAGCGAGGGGGCCCAAAAGGGGGCTTGAGGGACACGTGATGCTCGGTCGAGAACCTTCTGGTGAGATCCAGAATGGGGCATGGCCGAAGGCGGAGCGAGGCCACGTGCTCGGGAGCATAAAAGGGAGGTCCCGAGAGCAATCGCGGCTGTCTGATGGAATGGAACCCTCGGTGCTACGTCTCTTCGGTCTCGTCGGTCTTCGGTCTTCAGCCTTCAGTCGTCACGTTCGGCATTGTGGGTCAGGCAGTGTGTCTCTGGCCTGACCCGGTTATGTAGTAACCTGTTGTAACGTTTAAGTAGCAGCCCTGTTGGGGCCGTATAATAAACGTGTAGCGTGGTAAAATACGCGGTGCGCACTGCTGCCCGAGGGCAACCGAGGGCAGGCAGGTGCGCGTGTGCAACGTGTGGTTGCACGTGCAAACCGCCACCTCTTTAACGGGAGATTCGTTTGTAGACGGGGTCGGTTCGGGGTCGTATGCTGGCACCGGAGGTGTTGCCAGGGAGGCGTGCGATAAGGGGTGATTGATGGCCTGACAGGCCCCGGTCTGTCGGGCCCTAAAGAGACACAAGGGAGGAGCTGGATAATTGGGAAGAGAATATAAGGGGGTGTGTGAGAGTGGAGCGGGAGTTCGGGTTGCTGGGACCAGGGTGAGGACATCTCGCCAGGGACAGACCTCAACCCTCACGAGTCGACGGGCGGGTGATGGTTGATCCCCCCGCCCGGATCGGACTAGTGAGCGGGTCTGAGGGAGTGTAAGAGAGGGCAGCGGCGCAGAGGGAGAGCAGCTGTGTGCAAGTCCTGTGTGAGCGAAGCTTCTGTGTGAGCGCTGCTGTGTGCGAGCTCTGTGTGAGCGCTGCTGCGTGCAAGCCCTATGTGAGCTGCTCTCTGTGTGCGGAGCTGTGAGTGAGAAGCTGCTGAGAGGAAGAGCTGCCGCAGGCAGGTCAGCAAGGTGTAAAGTAGATAGGGGAAGTTGGTTAACAAAGTGACCGTATAGACAGAGACAGGAGTGCCTACAACTGGTGCAAGAGAAAGTAATAAAGTGTAAGCAGGTGACTTGGAACAACGTGTCTGACTGAGTGATTCTACATGACACTACAAACGTGTTGCCTCCTAGTTCAAGCGTGTGCCTCCGTAGAACCCACTACACGTGTAACAGGTCAGGTAGGAGAGTACCGGGTGCGTGGATAACGGAGGCTACTGGAAGGGTTCTCAGTCGAAGTTCTGAAGGCCGTCCGTCAACAAGCACTGCTCCGTGAGTTCCAAATGGATTCTTGAGTCTCATGACGTGACACGGACAACATAATTTCTTTAGAACTGCTTTTTTATGTTTAGTTTGTTGTCCTTCCCCTGCACCTCCGATTAGCACGGTTGGCTGCGTACGGTGCCAAACAAGTTCAACACAAGTACGTTGCCAATTTGTTTTGGGGAAAAAAAACACGGCAAAAAGACAAACCAAATTACACAAAAAGCTTTGGCTGAGGCTGCCCCGATCGAGGTCAGACACCGTTTACTGAAAGTAGCATGGGGAGGGAATTGCACGGGCACCGTGGCGCTGAGCAGTGACAACCACGGTGGCCACTGGTGCCGGTGAGTGCCCACCCCCCAAAGCGAACATGCGCCGCCGTCACTGCGAGACACCGGGACAGCGTGCCAGGGGGTGGGGGGGGTACGCCGTGCTCGACGGCGACGATTGCGAAGACGAGAGCGCCAGCGGAGGCCTCTCCGCACGACGCGATTCTCTTTCAAAGCGGCAAGCCGTGTGAGAGCCACTCATGCACGCACAAAGACACACACGCATAAACATGCACACACACACAAAGACAAAGATCCCTCATATAGCCTTAACAGACTGTAGGGGCAAGTGCTGTTAGCGAGCACCTATGAAGGCCGGCACGGCACACAAGGGGGTGGGTGGCCAACACCACGCCCGGCCGCCTTTGTCTCCCTAGCGGCGATGTTTACACATCACACACCAGGTACTCATTTGAGGCTGAGTCGACCGATGCGAGGCCCGGGACCGGTTCAGATAATCATCACCGGGTCGCCAGGTTTGGAACGCAGCACGCTACACTACCGCTCACAGACACACGCACACACATGCAAGCACACATACACGCATAAACATGCACACACACGCCCGCACGGCCACCGCACGCTCTCCCCTGTTCGGCCTGGTGAGTGCCTCGTCCGGGTGAGCGAAACGCGACACGCCGCGGCGAGCGTGGCCGGTGGCCACAGGCACATGAGAACTGAATCAGAATATTATAGATTTTCACAGGATGAATCCGATGAGCTAAAAAGCTCTTTTTCACAGATGTCCAGTCGAGGCGGGTAAGACCGTTACAACAACAAACAGCACAAACAACACGATAGTCATGTAAAGTACAAGAAACGTAAACCACCCAAAAACATACAAATACAACTAAACCATCCCCATCCTACCAGGCCAAGCCCATTGAGGTATTAACTTATTTTTCAGAAGCGACCCGACACTGGCACTAGTATAAAAAAAAAACATTTAATGAGGTAAGGGAATATAAAAAAAGACATTTGTGTAGATGAAGAGGCAGCCATGAAAGCGTCTGTCTGGAAACTTGCAAACAATGGCTAATGAATAGTCTCTTCCCACGCCGCCTCTTTAGGGCTTTTCAAAAGCGCCGTAATGGAAGGTGAGAGCTTCCCTCTCCAGTGGGATTGCATGAGAGTGCTTCAAGTGCAACTCGGCAGATCACTAACTTTCTTCCGAAGTCGCACGGTCTGGATTGGCGCTGACCCTCGACGCTCGAGCTCGCTCGCTCGGTCGTGGCGGAGAGGAGCCGGGCGGCCTCTCTCACTTGGCACGCAGGGCCCACGTCTCCAGCACGCAGGGCCCACGTCTAATGGACCGCTCTTTTAATTATTTCCTCGTGCAGCAAGGGAGTAAAAAGTGTGGTTTTGTGAAAGTCCTTATTTGCTGTGCAGTACAGCACTGCACGTGTGTACACCAGCATGTGATAACTGAGTTGGGCCTGTCGGTGGCTGGCAGGGTTAGTGATTAACCGGACTTGTGACTGTGGTTAATGGCGACTCGGATTGCTGTGTGTGACACACGTACAGTTGCATTTTACAGGTGAAGGACCCAAAGGTTGTGTTTGATCGTTATAGAAATGTTCTAGACCTGTTCTAGACTTCAAGCTTGGCTTTGAATTGTTAGTTTGTGATATATTCAATAGGAGGGGTTTTAGCACTGTGCATTGTAAAGGATGACGTACTTAGTTAATACTTGCAATTCTCTAACCCTAATACTGTTTATTCTATAACCATGCCCATGCACCCAGAGTATGACTACTTGCAATGCTATTGAGAATAGAACACATGTACAGTGGTAAGTTATACAATGGTGACAAGTACAGTACGTATATTGTATATAAACAGTACAGGTAATGGGTGCAAGATGCCGTTATAAGTGGATGGTATAGATAGACATACAGCTTGGAATTAAAGTAATATTCGAATCGTGAAGTGCAAAGGTTACTGTCAAAGACAAAGATGGTTTACCAGGAGTAGAATTGGGTTTAAGAGAAACTGTTATTGATTAACCGGACAGGTACACCAGTCACGTGGTTAATGGCGAGTCGGTTGAGGATTGCTGTGTGTGACACACGTGCTGTTGCATTTTACAGATTGACCACAATAAATGTGTTTGCCCTCGATTTGGAGCACCTGGCACATTCTTCATTTCGAGTGTGCAACATATGGCACGCAGGGCCCGCGTCTCTGGCACGCAGGGCCCGCGTCTCTGGCATGGAGGGCCCACGTCTCTGGCATGGAGGGCCCACGTCGACCGTTCTTGCGAAAAATACAAAAATATTGAAAATGTGACTGCTGTAGTAGTACTTGATAGTTTAGTGCACTCGGTATTCGTGCCGTCATTATTATAGGGCCAGGGTGTCACAAAGGCGCTTTGTTTCAGTGACATCGTAGGGGGGGAGGCGATGTTGCTCTTTGTGATATCCCAATTGAGTAATTAGTGGGTTCATTTTTCAAATTTGGAGCGTGACGCTGGCACACGATGGCCAGCTCGGTTTTGAGTGAGGTCGGAAGAGTACAGAGTATTCTGTTTTGAATGTTTACGGTGGAGCATCGCGCCATCTCTCCTGCTCCGCGCCTACTTGCCACGGCTATTTAAAATTACAACAACATCGGCGCCATCCAGTAACACAGTAGCCCACTTGGCTGAGATCCGTCGCTTTTCTCCACCGATTAATGTATCATTGTAAAGCAACGTTTTCCCAACCTTGGAGGGCGGTGGGCAATCACTGGTCCTGCTTTTACAATGCCTCGTCCTCTCGTCAACCTCAAAGGACGGTCAAATTTGTCGCCACCCTCGGCACCGTCGCCGCCACCACCACCACCATAATCATAATCGCTTGTCCACACAGATGTAATGATAGCACGGGTCGCGGGGCCAGCTGCCAATCAAGGGACGCGACACCCACGGGCCTCCTGCACTGAATCCGGACTCCCCCCCCCCCCCCCAAGGTGGCAGTACGATGGAGGCTCAGTTGGTTTACTGCACTGCCCCATGCGCCCGGCTACCCGAGCCGATTCCCCGGTCACGACTAATGTCAGTGGCGAGTGATATCTGAACCGGTCCTGGGCGCCCCCCCTCCCCACCCCCCCTCCCCACCCCCCCTCCCCACCCCCCCAACCCACCCCCCCACCCCACCCCCCCTCCCCACCCCCCCTCCCCACCCCCCCACCCCACCCCCCCTCCCCACCCCCCCTCCCCACCCCCCCACCCCACCCCCCCTTCCCACCCCCCCTCCCCACCCCCCCTCCCCACCCCCCCTTCCCACCCCCCCACCCCACCCCCCCTTCCCACCCCCCCACCCCACCCCCCCTTCCCACCCCCCCTCCCCACCCCCCCTCCCCACCCCCCTCCCCACCCCCCCACCCGTACGGTCGAACAACTCCACAGACGGCACAGCAATGGAGAGGCCTTCATCCAGCAGTGGATTTACAAAGGGCTGCACGCAAGCAACCAGCAGCTAAATCCATTGGCCAACAATCCTCTCTGCCTCGTTGATCAGCATACACCGTTATCGCCAAAACGTCAACTGATAATTAACGCGTCGACCTCGCGGATTTTATTGTAATGCTTTCCTTGCCCTGGTTCTTTGTTTGCAATATTTCCTGCGAGGCAAGAATTCGCCAGCAAGAGGCACGCTCACGGAATGACTTGAAGAGAGATACTGAAGCCGCCTCTTCAAATCCTTAATCCTTAATAACACTCCCCTACAGAATCCCCCGCACGTCTCCCTGGCAGCTGCAGATTACATATCTGGGAGACGCATGCTTTGACAGTTGATTGCACTGATGTATGTGCCCCTGCCAACATTTTTTTCTCTCTCTCTCCAAAAGTTCCGGGGAACAAACAAAAAATAAACCGCCGCGCAATTTGAGCCTTCGCAAACCCGCAAATGGTAATTGACGTGGCGGTGCCGCGGTAATGACGTGGCTGTGAAATGGAAGGCGCACAATACTCTTGCTCGATCATAGTGATTTCCTGAAAAATAATTTTCAATTATGTACTTTTCTGGCACCCAAATGCCAGATAGTGCCACTCTTAAAACCTGGGTTTGTACGAATCAAGACACGACAGAGATTAAACACACAAACAACCGCTGCCTCCTTGGCTTTACAGATAGAATGATTACCTTCAATTATAATGAGACCGACAAAGAGCCCGATACAAGGGCAAAATCAGCGGGAATCCACCTGATCTCGGCAGACCTCAGAAGCCAAGCAGGCCTGAGCCTGGATAGCACTCAGGTGGGGCCACCGCCATCATGCGCAGAGGACAGGTGAGATAAGCGTTGTGGGTGGTTAGAGGGTACTGCTGTTCTGCATCACCATCGCAAACCAGCACTGACCCAGCACGGTGGAAGTACGGTAAAAATATCTCTCACCACTCAGAAGGGCATGGGGAAGAGCCTCATCCAGCAGCAGTGGGTCGACAAAAGGGCTGAACGTTGTGACAGGGCCCGGCGAGGGCAGGAGCAGCATCTTAAATGGAGATCTGGGTTTTAATGCAGTACGGAAACAAAAAGGCAACTTGCCAGATATTCAATCCTTGTCGTCGTCGTCAGCCACAAAATACACTGAATGGCCGGGGCACAAGTACACGCACAGAGGGCCTCATCCTGATGACAGCGGGACTAAGAGAAACGTCTCCTGCAGCCGCTCCAAACGTCTTGGCTTGCTCAATGGCAAAATCCGAAACGGCAATCGCCCTAGATTTGGCCGAGTGCTCGTCCGTGGCATGTCAGACAGGAAAGCTGAGGAAGCATTGGTGGCTGAGCCGTCAACACGGCAAAGAACTGACAGAGAAGCGAACCGCTGAGGCATTACGATTTCTGCCTCACACGCACTAGAAACTTATCTCATCTTTAATCTGCGAAGGCTTCTCCGTGCCCCACAACGAAACCCTTAATTATGTGTGACTGAAATCCATGTCTAGTGAGCAACACAGGGCCCTGATGCGGTTGGCAGCCCGGTTTATTATCAGTGAAGCAGGGCGTTTGGGGTATTGATGTTCCGACCCCTCTACAGTGAGGGAAAAAAGTATTTGATCCCCTGCTGATTTTGTACGTTTGCCCACTGACAAAGAAATGATCAGTCTATAATTTTAATGGTAGGTTTATTTGAACAGTGAGAGACAGAATAACAACAACAAAATCCAGAAAAACGCATGTCAAAAATGTTATAAATTGATTTGCATTTTAATGAGGGAAATAAGTATTTGACCCCCTCTCAATCAGAAAGATGTCTGGCTCCCAGGCGTCTTCAATACAGGTAACGAGCTGAGATTAGGAGCACACTCTTAAAGGGAGTGCTCCTAATGTTAATTTATAACATTTTTGACATGCGTTTTTATGGATTTTGTTGTTGTTATTCTGTCTCTCACTGTTCAAATAAACCTACCATTAAAATTATAGACTGATCATTTCTTTGTCAGTGGGCAAACGTACAACATCAGCAGGGGATCAAATACTTGTTTCCCTCACTGTATATGTATGTTGACTTTCTTTTGCACTGTGCGTAGCCAACCACACTAATCGGAGGTGTGGGGGAAGGACAAAACGCAGTTGTAAAGAAGTTAGTTTTCAATCTAGATGATTTAAAAGTGCATAGCTCCCAGTGGCTTCCTAATATCGGAAGGAGGAGCGTTCCAGACGGCCGCAGAAGCGCATCTGAAATTCGCACGATGCGGCGACCGTCTTTGTTTGATTGTTAGCCAAAAGCCGCTGCTGTGTGGTTTGATTGTTAGCCAAAAGCCGCTGCTGTGACGGTGGTTCATGCCCCTCGCCCCTGCCTACCGTAGTCTCCCCTCTCACCTCGCTCTACTCCCCTTCATACATGCTCCCCTAAAACACCGTTGAATGAAAGTCAGGTTCTCAGTCCGTTTGGCCTCGTTCATCTCTAAGGGATAGACAGAAGCACATCTAAAAGCGCATGATGCAGTGACCATCTTCATCCATAAGAGGGTTTTTGGGGTAGATCGCGTAAATATAAATGTGTCGTTAAACCCGCCATCACCCGACGCAGCCAATAAGTAAGGTTTGTCATGTAAACTCCATAGGCTGAGAATAACTACACGTTCTCGCGACAAACCTCAAACCGAGCCGGCCCTGTTCACGGGCTGGGCCCAAATTCCCACGGCAGCATTAAGTGGGCCAAGTGAGCGCCAGGACAACTGTGTGGCCCGCTTTTAGCGGGAAGGTGATGTTGGTGATGGTGACCACAATGAGGTGAATACATGAGGGTGACGATGAATAGTTTTAATGTCGATTGTTAAGAATTTTTTTTATTTATAGTTGGGATGCAAACGATGATGTCAATCATTACAATGGATACGATATTCATGATGATTATGTTGATTGGAAACGGATGGGCATGCCATGAGGCACTTCCTTCACCCCTGCCTCTTATCACCATCTGACATGATCCCTCAACTGCCGGACGAAGGACTCTCCAAACCCATCACCATCTCAAGACACGTCTCTTTATCACTGCCACTCCCAATTCAATTCCAGCAAGCGATCGACGTTGCCCGCCAATGCACGAATGGGTTTCACGTGACCGCGTCCGCAGCAACGTGTGGGTCGCTAGAGGTAACATGTGGATAAAAACCGGTGCAAACAAAGCGTGCGCGTGCGTGTTTGCAGCTCGTCCGATTCTAAATGGGTTTGACAAAAACGAGAGAGAAAAATCAATGAGAACAAATGTTCAGGAGAGCGATGAGACTTCGTTAGACTATAATTTCCAGCAGCTGTGCAGTGCCTGGAAGCTAGGAACAATTGTTTATGATATAATCTAAAAGCACCGGTAGTTTTATTGGGGCTATTTTGTTTCTTGCTCCAAATGAAGGAAGTTTCCAACATTCTTCCTTGTCTCAAATTGGGAATGGACGGCGAAGAGAAGACCTGGGGCCTTCGAGTTTCAAGCTGACTTTGTTTAACTTGGAGAGAACGCATTTGCAAGGGTGACCTGGGGCATTGTTCTGCCAGAAAGGGGATGATGAGTGCTGCTCCGTGTACAATCCCAATCGAGTCATTTGCGGTATCATTGCAAACGCGGATCCTGACGCCGGCACACTCAACTAAAAACGATGTTTTTTTGTATATTACCAGGCAAGGCCCACTGAGCTATATTGGCTACTTCCTCCAATATTTGAGGTGCGGCAGGCCCCTGCAGGGTCAACTCCGCCAAAACGAGTGCGCACGCACGGCGTGTGATCTTCTAGCCCGGTGCTTCTCAGCCAGCGGCGTTCACACAGCACTCACCCTCGAGCTTTCTCGATCTTCACGACACAGAGAACCAAAACATCCCCGCTGCACCCGCGTGACCGAGGCAGCTGCGAGGGCCAGCGGCGGTGGCTAACGGCCGCCTGCCATACGGCGCCGCGACCGATGTGGAGAGAGGGGGAGGGCGGGAGGTGGGTGGGGGGGTGGTGGGGCTGGATCGGCCGCTAAACGGCGTGGAGGAGGAGGAGAGTTCCGTCTGTCCCAGCTGGCAAACGGCGATGTTCTATCCTCCACTATCATTTTATGAAAACATCACGGGGGACACCAGCTGGAACTTCGCCACGCCGGTTGCGAAGCGCCGCTCTTGGGACTGCGTTTGAGCAGTCTGCACTCTCGCAATGGTGCCACAACGACCACTACCGCTACCGCCACGACCATCACCGCTATCACCACGACCACCGCAGCCACCGCCACCACCATCGCCGTTACCACCACCAAAGCCACCACCGCCACCACCACCCCCACCATCACCGTTACCGCCACCACCACCACAGCCGCCGCCACCACCACCAACACCGCCACCACCACCACCACCACCGTCACCACCGCCACTACCGCCACCACCACTGTCACCACTGTCACCACCGCCGCTCACCTTTGTACTTGGTGACGATGGCGGCGTTGATGAGCAGCGGCTCCTGGAACGAGACGGTCAGTGTGTGGCTCCCCGTCACGCACAGCTGCACGTGCGTGGGGGCGTCTGGGGTTCCTGCACGCACGGCCATCACAACATTGCGAGATTGCGGTCACTCCATTTGTTGTTGTTATTTGTATGTATTTATTATGGCGCTTGTTTGCCCAGCAAAGCCTGGCCGAGCCCCCTGCCACTTTTCTCACGAGGGTCTGTAGGTGGGGTGGGGGGAGGTGAGTGGGCCATGATTGCTGTGCGTTTTGCGACAGAGTAATTTGCGGGTGGTTTATAAAAATTGGCCAAATTTGGACCCATGACGTCGGCACTCAGGGAATTAAACGTCGCCGCATGTCGGGAGTTGAATCCCCTGAACAGTGTCCTTCTGCAATGAGCGGTGAACTGTTGGGCCGAGTCACCGCCCCAGATCATAAACCCAACTTTTTTTATTTCACCAGGTAAGGCCCACTGATGCTACATCGCTTTGTTTTAGAAGCGGCCTGGGCTACCACAAATGATAGCTCAAACGAAGTGGCTTATCATCACGTGGACATTTAGAGCAGCTAAATACTCTGAGCACGTGGTGATGTTGATTCTAAACGTGGAGGGAAAA
This sequence comes from Lampetra fluviatilis, assembly GCF_964198595.1. Classification (NCBI taxonomy): domain Eukaryota; kingdom Metazoa; phylum Chordata; class Hyperoartia; order Petromyzontiformes; family Petromyzontidae; genus Lampetra; species Lampetra fluviatilis. Next base: position 11,200,394 of record NC_136309.1, on the reverse strand, counting down.
ACCGGAGGACCTGGGAGAGAGAGACACGCAAACTCCAAATATACAACAGGCGACATGGTCGGGATCGAACCCACGCCCTCCTGCACACCAGGCGAGGGAGCTAACATCTCGCCGCCATGGCGCCCCTTGATTCCCGCTAGCGCCACCAAACCTCGCCGCTGCTCCTACCACAAGGACCGTCGGGGTTTCAAGCAGTCGCTGACCTCTGGGGCGACCTCTCTAATGCCCACCTCGGTTTGCTCCCCCCTGTCTCCCCTTCAAGCTGCGCTCCTTGGCCCTGCTTTTGCACGACTACGTTCACAACGCTCTGCCGCTGAGTTCCTTCACAAACCCCCAAGTCACTTAAATTCTCGCCGTCTCCATCATGCAAAGGGGGCGTGAAGGATATTTTTACCAGTTATCTCTGTTAAACTTCAGCTCTCTCGCTCGTAACGTCACCCGGATTATAAGTCAGCCGTATATATACCGAACTTTTAGTGTCACAAAGTCAACATCCTTCCTCTTCTTTAGTGGTCTATGCAGTCCACCGATAAAAACGCCGTGCAAACAGAATACAACTACGAGTCACATCCACCAAGCTGGGACATCCTACCGTTTACCGGCTTAGGCACAAAACTAGACTCTCATCCGCAATCCATATTCAGCCGGTAACATCGATGGCACTTCTTCCGCACATTAACCATCAGCCAATCACATGAAGGGGTATAGACAATTCGTGTGGTGGAGGCGTGATGTTAAGTGCCTCACCTGGTATACAGGTGGTCGTGGGTTCAATCTGAACCCTGATGGCTGTATATTTGAAGTTGACATGTTCTCCCCGTGGTCGTGAGGATTTTTCTCCAGCTCCTACGGTTTTTCGCTCCACATTTAGGATCAATGTGCGTTTAGAATCTTTGTTTTTTATAATATTTCCACGTGATACACCACTTTGTTGAGCTACCATTTGTGGCCAGGTCGCTTCTGAAAAAGAGCTATATAGTTTAGTGGGCCTTACCTGCTAAAACACATCTATTTTTAATAGCTTTTACATCACAGCCCAGCTAGTAGCTGCGTTGGCCCATAATTCCCAGCGGCATGTGTTTGAGTGTCCATGAGATAATTGTTTTGGTGGAAACTGCCGGAAACAATCGCTGTTACAACCCCCTAATTTCTACGAAAAACGGCCACAAATGCAGGGCAATAATCGCGGCCAGAGTCTATTGACGACTTCTCTCTCACACCCCCCCCCGGCATCACGCACATTGCCACACAAAGTTCCACTTGCATCCACATTCCCAGTCTGTCCAGATATCTACGATAAATACCCCAGAACCACAATTCTTCTTCCACTTGTCGCGTTTGCTTCAATACCGACCGCCATCTCGTCTTTTAGCAAAAAACTCAATTGAAGGTCCCAGGCTGCTGCATCACGACCACGAACTGCCAGAATCTTAGATGGCCCCGGGGTCAAGGTTCGAACTACCGAGCTCTGCATCATCGCCAGATGCAAGCCGGTCACTTTTATCTTAAAAAGAACACACACACAATGACGTAAAATCCTGTTCACGTTAAACGCCACTGCTTGGGGGAAGCCGTTGTGGCGCAGACGAACCGTCCCCCAGGGGAGCGTGGAATCTCCACCGTTGGCTCAGGAGCAGCCAAGCGGATGATGATGGGCGCTGGGCAACGTTTGGCGCGAGAAGACACTGTGAGCTGTGAGCTGCAGCGCGCACAACGGAGAGCCTGCAGGATACGCCGGTTGCCCTCCAAAGTTATTTTTGTTGGAGAAAAAAAACAAACCTTTTAAAGGCCACGCTGCCTCAAAACACGGAGAGTGGTTTGAGTTTTCAATAGCAAGGAATGTCAGCCGCTCATGAACGACTGCCAAGTCGACGCAGAACCACCGGCCCGGTTCGTGAACGCAGCAGGGTGCCCGTTCAAGTGTGAAATTCCACCGCTGCTAACTTAAAAATCACTATTACAACAATGACGAAAACGATATTAACTCAATATTTGCAGTAATTTGTCAATCTGCCGCTAGATGAAGGCCTCTCCACGTCATTCCGGTCATCGGGGCTTGTGACCGTACATGAGTACGCTGGCAGTTCGCACGGATTTGTTGAATAACGGAAGTTCCAGCACCGATTCAAATACCACTCCGTCACTGATGTTGGCCAGGGTCTGGAATCAAACTGTGGTGGCTGGAGTTTGTAATGAAGTAGACGAACCAGTGCGTCGCCGCTTCATGGAATCATCCAAGTGGCTGAATCTATAGTCCCCAGCCAACAGATGGCAGCTTCAGTGCAGGTTCCCAAAGGCATAGCACATCAGGGCGATAGCGCAGCACGGGTGGATCGCCACGGTAACGCATCAGGGCGATAGCGCAGCACGGGTGGTTCTCGATCCGTCACGAGAGACGGTCAAAACCACCCGCACGTGGCACGCGGCACCCGCGGGCGACAAAACCTCCGGCGCACTCGATTGGCTGCTGCTCCGCACTGATGGCACAAGCCAGAGGGGACGCCACCTCGGACGCTCTCCCGCATCGCCCCGCGGACGCCAATGCGACGCGCCCCTATAGCAGGACGAGTTCCCCGCCCTGCCCCCCGTCCCCCGTCCCCCGCGCGACCCATCGCGGCGCGGGAGGCATACTGACGCGCGTGCTCGAAGCCGGTCTGCATGCGCTTGTAGAGGCGGTGGCGCCACTCCCAGGCGGCGAGCTGGCGCTGGCGCTCGCACGCGTCGCAGCCGGCCGGCTCGTTGATGAGCTGCGCCGCCAGCTCCCCGACACGCTGCTCCGCCTCGCGCGCCAGCGCGCTCAGGTGCTGCGCCCGGCTCTCCAGGCTCACGACTGCACACGCACACAGATACGCGCACGTAGCCGTGAGCGGGCCGTCGGGAGCGAGCGCCGTTACCGAGCGCAGCCACAAAGGCCGGCGCGGCACGCGAAGAGGGTGGCTGGCCCTGCACCGTGGCCCCCGGGCTGCCTTTCGTCTCCCTAGTGGCCAGCGGCAATGGGACATTGGGGCGCAGAGTCGCCAATTAGAGATCTCTACGATTTGCCTATTCAGAGTTATAACACGTGACTCGTACTTGTTACGAAAGAAACTTGAAAGTTTACGAATGGAGTTTCCCCCTCCCTCCCTCCCACCCAAAGACTTCACGCCTCCACACACGGTTGTCCGATTCTCCTTTAATTTCCAAAACTATTCCCAACTCTCGACAAGAACATGTTAAAGAATAGAAAGTTTTAACCTTCTAACCTTCGGCGGAGTGAACAATTTAAGTGGTGTTTTTTTTTAACCGAGGTCAAAGGTTGCAACAGAGCTCATCATCAATACCGCCGTAGCTACCCTGTTGCTTCTGCTCAGAAACACCCCTTAGGGAATTCCGCACGATAATTGTCGGCGCAGACGGACGGACGTGTGAGCGCGTCGGTCTGTCTGTCTGCACTCGGGCGACAAAAACCTCTCAGGGTGAGCGGCAGCCGGATGAGCAAAAAAGTTTCTCAATATGTCGATGCATTATGGTTGTTGGGAGGGAGGAGTCAAAATCACAAGTCGGGTTCAGAGTCAGAGTTTGGGTTGGAGTTATGGTGAGAGTTATGGTTATGGGCAGAGTGAGATTTGGGATAACGGTGAGAGCACGTGTTGGGGCTGATGCCTCAAGTAAGGTGGGCGAGATGTTAACTACCTCGCCTGGCATACAGAAGATCGGGTCCTCCAGTTTTTCTCCATGCTCATTTAGAATAAACTTGGATTTAGAGTGTTTGACTGCTATACATTTCCACGTGATAAGCCACTTCATTGATCTATCATTTGTGGCCAGATCGCGTCTGAAATAGAGCTCTATAGCTGAGTGGGCCTTACCTGGTAAAATATAAAATATAGTTTAGTTTTCTTTCAATATTTTTTCAGTGATTTGTATAACAGTCCCTATACTTGGCACTCCTATCGTGTTTTTGCATTGTTTGTTGTTGTAACGTTCAGACCAGGCCCTACTGGACATCCTCCAGTATAAATAAATATTCTGGGCACAATCTAGTAAAATAAAAATGACAACCTAGTTTGGTTTATAGTTTTTAATGTAGTTATGATTATGGGCAGAGTTAGAATTTGCATAACGGTGGGACTGCGTGTTAGACTGATTTCTTCTTCTTGGTTCTTTCGGTAAAGTCACGTAGAAGGGAAGTAATAAAATGATAAAAATAAAACATAATAAAAAATTTAGACTGATGTCTCAAGCTAAGAGTTGGCGTCGAGCTTAAGAGTTCGGTTGGGGGCCACGGCTCTGTGCGTGTGTGCGAGCGGTGCGTGCGAGTGGTGCGTGCGTGCGAGTGGTGCGTGCGTGCGAGCGGCGCGTGTGTGCGTGCGCACGTTGCCGACGCGGCCTCGCGCCGTGGGCCTCACAGTGCGGGCTCTCGCGGGCGCCGGCACGCAGCAGCATGCGCGCCATGGGCACGTTGTTGGTCATGCTGGCGATGTCGAGCGGAACGAGGCCCTCGCTGTTGGGCGTGTTCAGGTCCAGCTCGTCGGGAGAGAAGCGGTCGAGCAGCAGGCGCACGCCCTCCATGTCCTGCTGCTCCACGGCCGCCAGCAGCGCCTCGCCGCACTGCAGGTTCGGCTAGCGGCGCACGCCGCGGGGGGGGACGGGGGTCAAAGGGTCACGTGAAGGCAAAGGCACAGATCTCCCGAATATTCGTAATGTAACTTTTTGGGCAAGTGCTGTTAGTGGGTACCAACTATGAAGCCGGGCATGGCACACAAGTCCAGAACACAAAGACAAAGATCCCCCGTATAGCCTACCCAGGCTGTAGGGGCAAGTGCTGCTAACGGGCAGCACCTATGAAGGCCGTGGCACGGCACACGAGGGCCACCGGCCAGTGGCCAGCAACATGCCCCGGCCGCCTTTGTCTCCCCAGTGTTAATGTTTGTACACATTTCACCGGGTACTCATTCGAGGCTCAGTCGACATAAGCGAGGCCCAGGACAAGTGCGGAAAATCGTCACCGGCACGGGGCCCGAGTGGCAATCGAACTCGGGTGGCGCAGTGTTTTCTGTGGTGCAGCGTGCGTCCGTAGTTCCAGCGGGATCTGTGCGCCGCAGCAGCAGCAGCGGACGCCCCCCCTCCCCCACCCTCCCGGCAGCGCCAGCGCCTCCGTCCTCGCCGCTCCCCTCACCAGCGACGCCGACTTGCGCTGCTGCCGGTCCCTCTCGCGCTCCCGCTCGGACCGCGTGTGCACCGCGCACGCCTCGTCCGAGCCGCTGCCGCCGGCGCCGCGCAGCTTGTCCGAGAGGTTGCGGTACAAGCGCTTGGCGGCGCTCGGGGAGGCTCCGTCGGAACGCCGCGACGCCTGCGGCGCCAGGTTTAACGGGCCACCGCCGCCGCCGCCGCTCGCTGCCGGTGCCACGGTCGACGCCACTGGTCCACATCCCCCCGCCGGCGAGCTGAACTGCAGGTCGCGCATCTGCTGCGTCATCTCCTCCGGCGGAGGCCTGGGCCCGGGGAGAAGAGGCGTCATGAGAATAAACGACGGTCAGAATGGAAGTGCGGCTCTTAACCGTTTCCCCTTCCGATGACATACGTGTACGTACACGTACTCATTTAAGGCTGAGTCGACCTGGGGGAGGCCCGGAAGAAGTTCGCGTATGTGTACGTGCACGTACGTTATTCGTTTTTCTTCCCATTTCCGTTCTGATTGTGTACGTTTACGTCATCAGATCGGAATCGATTCCAAATAAAATCGGAAGTAAAAGGCCGTGCTAGAGGGCGTGTGGCACAGTTTGGCGCCAACTATCATCGAGTGTGGTCGTGTTGCTCCGGTTCTCTGTGGTGAGTATAATATCTTTAAAAACAATGGCGCGGCTACGCCTTTCTTAATAAAATGTATGCTAACCGCGTGCACGCGTCACGAAATTCAGCGGTGGATGTGACCCACTCTGCAACTTGCAGACATCTCGAAACGGGGAAAGGGTCAATTGGCTTTTAGTGAAAATACACGGCGAGCACGGAGCGCAAACAACGAGCGAGCTGACGTCTCAGCCCACTCTCGCCAAAAGGCTCCACGCGCAAAACCATCGAGTCCAAGTTGGGCTGTCGCTTCGTTTGGCAACACTCCGGGTCCTGAGGATTGAAAGCTTTATTGTTTTTTTTTTGACTGCCGTGCGAGAAACATTTCCCACTCGCGGGGCCATAGGGGGATTGTGTGTTCACAACAAAGGTCATTTTGAAATGATCTCAGAAGCAGTTCTGTGAAATCTGCTTCCACGAGAGCCGTTATCGAATGCATCGTGATGCACTGCTTATTGCGAGAGTTCTGAATGGCCACCTCATCTCATGATGTGATGCGGTTAAAAGTTGAAGAGCATTGGGAAAAATATGTCTTTGTTTGTTATATTTACTTTTAATGACCTACATAGCTAGAATAGACAGATATAAAACAAATTTTCGAGGCATGAATGTTTGGCACCATACCGCATGGCCAGTGGCTTAGATGGGATGGATTGGCCGGTGCAGTGTTCTTGCAAAAGGCGGTACAGAAAATCTGATTCAGAAATAATTTCTTTGGAGCTGAATTCGTCGGGAATGTGAAATAAAGAAAATAAAAGTGACACCCGAGTTTGAAAGCCCTGCGACGGTTCCGCGCAGATTCAGATTCACCCACGATGAATTTGTCAACAGGCAAAGGTGCCCGGCGTCATCAGCCTCATCCAGATCACCAGCTCGAATAATAACCAACTGAAACGCATGGGGCCATTGTGTCGTTTAGAACCGCTAACTCAACATCATCAGGGCTCATCAGTACAATTCAGTTATCAACGTTTCACTGCTGCCACATGCCTCTGGGAGCCCCATGTATAGAGAGGGCTTGTGACCTATACACTCTGGGGACCCGTTGGGCTCTTGCCCAAAGGCGACGACAACGATTCTCACCTGCGAATGATGGGAAACCTATTGCAACAGAAATATTGCCGCTGGGTCGGAAAAAAACAAGCAGATGTGACCACAAAATACACACGGGTGGGGTGCGAGCATTGCACGCGCGCAACATCTCCTCGGCCTTATCCAGACGATCGGCTCCAAAAGAACTGAGCCCCGGTGGTGCCTAGTCAGTGCCGCACGCCAGAGCCGAAGCCAACCCCGGGAGAGCGGCTGCCAACGCGAGAGGCGGCACGCGGTCACACGTCGCGCCCACGACGGCGGCAACGTTCGGGCGATCGTCTCGGCGGCACCGCCGATGGCGACCGGTGGCAGCCCCGTTTGTTTGCGGCGGCCTTCTCGTGGGAAGTGGCAAAATATTGACGGGTCCACCAGTGCCGAGCGCCACCGGTGAGGTGAATCAAGAGAACGCTTGCGGGTGGGAAGAGGCTGTTTGAGAGGTCTCAACAAATCTCTGTCAACAACGAGCTCCGAGCAGACGGCTACCCCGTGGTCAGGGTGGCCGCATCACGGCTACGGCAGTGCATTCTTCACACGAGACAAAGATCCCCCGTATAGCCTTAACAGGCTTTTGGGGCAAGTGCTGTTAGCGAGCACCTACCCTTCACACAACAACCGCCATTCGCCACTGAGTGGCAGTGACGTCACCAGGGCGTCTGTGCCAGGCTAAGTGCACGTTGAGGCCACGTGAAGTGTCGAACTCCTGCTGGCAGGAGGTCACGGGGCAGACCCAGGTGCCACGGCTCGACTGACTGAGACGACTGGCCGATGCACCACCTGTGCCCCCTACTGTGCCAACTCTTCACACGTACGCACGCACGTGCACTGCGCGGCCGCAGTGGAATATTTGGAGTGATCTTTTCACCAAATTCTTAATTTTACATGTTGAGGCAATCAGTGGCAGTGGTGTGGCACCATCCATCCCGCGCGGCACCCTCCGGGCTCCAGCAGGGCCCCGTTCTTGTTTCACCTGTTTGTCACACAGCCCCGGGATGCGGGGGCTGTCTCCCCCACCCCCCGAGGACCCCAAGCGAACATTAGCCTTCCGCGTAGCCCACTCGCCGCCGTAATGTGCTTCTTCTCTCCGCATTTCCGCTCCTTGATGTCCCATCATCGCCGCCCACGTAAACGCGGAACACCGCGGCAGTTGTCCCCAGGTGCCCGGCAACTGGGATGGCGGGAAATGGCCGCAGGCGGCGGCGTTTTCCGCCCTCTCGCAATCCGACGAATTGCCGCGATTAGCAGCCTTCCAGAGTCTATCTCTTTGTGTGGTTTTTTTGTGCCATTATATTCGTCACAATGTCAGTTTAACTCGTAGTAAGGCATTTTAGCGACCAATATTATCCATGATAAGGTTTTTTATGGGGGTAAGATCGTGTGTCGTTCACCCCGCCACCACTCGACACGGCTACGTTAGTCAGGTTTGTTGCGTAAACAAAACGTGCCAATTAGTAACTACGTCAGCCAGAGTTGTGGCAAATCAACTCTGGCAAATCGCCTGAAAAAGCTGGTTGCAATCACCAGCGAAAACGTCACGGTACTAAAATTGTAAGTTTTGTGAGTTTACTCTCTAACACACCGGTGTAAAGGAGTAACAATCGGCTCGTTTTTTTGCGTGACAAATCTTACAAATTGTCTGTATCGGGTGGTGGTGGGTGAACGACACATTTATATTTACACGATCTAACCCAACAAAAACCTCTATTATTGCCACAATGCAGTGGCCAAAATATAGCCGCAACTCCTGGCTTTGACGTTCCTCGAGAGACGCTGCTGGTTGGATCATCAACCACATCGGAACATCAACAGGCAGATGTACACACCTCCCTCATGCATGGAAAATTAAAGGCACAGGAGTGCGACTGTGGCCATGAAACCCAAACCATGGACGATTTCGTAAATCTATTCAGACACCCAGAGACCCAAAGAGATGCACAGAGACCCATAGATATACGTAAATATACATGAAAGACAAGCCACAGTGTGATTGTGCCCATGCAAGCCATACTATGAACTGTAGAGTAAACCACTGCAGTCTGCGTTCCCTAACGGAGGAGCAGGAGCTAAACTAGACAAGCTCCTTCTCTCCCGAAACCCTAGAGAGCAGACCTGGAGATCATTGGCATTCAGCTTCTGAACGCACCGGCCTCACGCGCGAGAACAGGAATGGCTGTGTGCACTCGTGTGTCCGCGTGGAGCAGTGGCACATTGATGAGTTAGCGGCGCTGCACTGTGGACCCAGCGGGCCTGAGTTCGATTGCCGGCCGCAGCTAACGTTGGCCATATACGAACCGACCGTGAGCCTCAAACCCGCCGCCCCATTCTAAGCCTTCACCAACATGCGACTGACCGGAGTGATGCAATTTGGTCACACAAAGCCCCGCAGCTTAGCAAGGCCTTTGTTCCACCGTAGATCAACAATAAGCCGTGAATCGGATTTCATCGGCATCATTATTATTGTCCACAATTGAAAAAGAAATCAGACGGCAGACGGCAATGTTTGCGAATCATGAAGCCTCCCTCTCGTCACTGCTTCGGGTAATTTAAGAGCTGCTCTGTGATCACTGCAGGATTAAGGTTGTCAGAGTAATCCATAGCGGATTCGAGCATGCTCCTTGGTAGCAGGGGAGGTGCATGGAGGGTTGGGGGAGGTGTGGAGGGATGGAGGGGGAGATGGGGAGGGCTGGGTGGCCATGAAGAACAAGTTCAAGACCCAGCCTGGAAGCCCCTACGGGAACGTAACGAATGTACGCCGGTCTGCGACGTTCACTAGAACGCACGACGATTCATTAATCTTGAATAGAAACTGTCCTTCGCTGGGTTTTGCAAGTGAAAGGCGGCGTGATTAATGAGGAAATAATATAGTGGATTGAAACGAACCCCCACCCCCCCCCTGATTCAATATGACTGCGAACGTTGAGAAAAAATGTAAGCGACCGGGGCCGTGAACCGAGTCTACGCCGCGTCAATGAGCTGAACCAACGAGCTCGACCCATTCACAACGTTACTGAACAAAATAATGAACAAACACATGAAGTTTGGGGCTGCTTTTGAATGTCCCAATGAATCCGCGAATCTCTCTCGCTCGGCGAGAAATTAATTAAGCCAAATAAATTATTCATTCGGTCACGTTCGGTTAACCTCCAGCGCACATTATGGATGAACGTCCGCGCGAGCGCTCGGGGCGCTGACGCCGCGCGACAGTCGAGCGGTGGCCGTGTGCCTCCACGGGGGGGGGGCTGGGGGGGGGGGGCTGGGGGGGGAGGGGGGCTCGGGGGGGGGGCTCGGGGGGGGGGGCTCGGGGGGACCCCGAGAGACGCGCAACAGAGAAGAAGTCCCCCTGCCCCCCCTCCCCTCCCCCGCGCGTTACGTGCCGGTCAGAGAAGTCAACCAACACCGACGAACGTCTCCCCCCCCTCTCTCTCGCCTTCTCTCTCGCTCTCTCTCTCGCACTCGCCCTCCCTCTTTTTTTTTACGATCAGTGGAAACAAGAAGATGCTCGGTGTAGTCGGCACTTTGCTTCGTTCATCATTTCGTAGTTTTTTTTTTATAACTTTGCTTTATGTAAACCCCCACCTCTCGCTCACTCTCTCGCTCTCTCTCTCTCGCCCTCTCTCTCGCACTCTCTCTCGCCCTCTCTCCCTAGAGGTCCAGCCACGGTCGGAGGGTGACGTCCGAAATCGCCGACCCTCATGTGTCACACCCAATGGTCTGACGAAATAAAAAAAGAAATACATAAACGGCCAGGTATATAAATGCAGGCCAGTCCCCGCAGTACGAACGCCCGACTCACGAAAATCCGCCCTTAGGGACGGGCATCCATGAGACGCGTATTTTGTGAACACTCTGACTTGTAAACGTGAACTCGCACCTGCGACCCGAGCCGCGGAACTATTTGGTTCGGCGCAGCGATCCTCAGCAAGATACTTAATCTTAACTCACGATGTTTATTTCACAAGGTAAGGCCCACTGAGCTGTGTAGTTCTTTCTCAGAAGCGACCTGGCCACAAAATGATAGCTTAACAAAGTGGCTTATCACGTCGAATTATATAGCAGCCAAATACTCTAAAGGCATGTTTCTAAATGTGGAGGGGAAAACCAGAGGACCCAGAAAAAAATCCATGCCACCATGGGGAGATACATGCAAACTCGAAATATACAGCAGGCATTTGGGTCGGGATTGAACCCACGACCTCCTGTATACCAGACGAGGTAGTTAACATCTCACCACCATGGCCGCATGTATGCTGGAACTATTGTTCCGACTTAATTCCGACCTACGAACCGTTAGACTTTACGAACGGGTCCCAGAAACGGAAGCCGCTCGTAAGTCGGGGACTGCCTGCAAATGTTAATAATGCCAAAGGCCATTTTAATACGCGGATACAACACTCGGATCCTTTGTTCGGCGAGCGTACCGCGTCCGCACACCGCAGCGCGCCCCCACCGCGCCGCGCGACACGGTAACGGGAGTTGTAAAGGCTTTGGAGTTAAGCGGGATTGGCTGGAGCTTTGCGAGTTGAATTCCTTTTCGGATTTTTAATCTTTTTTTTTTAAATGCGCCCATTCAGTAATACAATACATCTTCATGTCCGTTTAACAGTCACCAACTCTTAGCTATGAATGGAATTACATCACCGACGTTTTGAAACATCACACAATTTTTAAAAGTTGACTCCGACCATGACTATGAACCGTTCACCTATTGTCTCTCTGTACTGCAGGTTAATCAGAATGTAATTCACTTTCGTGAATTGCCTTGTTGATGACAATGATGGCAATCGTACTCCAACCCTACGCTTACACACACCGCATTTGACCACGAGCAAAGTATACAACGCCCACATTTGTTTTTGGGTTAAGCAACGTGGCAGCGAAGCGTCGGACATCGCGCTGCACAGCACGCGGCACAACCCAAACCAAACTGTGTGCCGTACGTGGAATTAAGAAGAGTACCCTCTACACGACGTGGAAGTCGCTCCTCACACTCGCAAGGAATTGGCATGTTTTGTTTACGTGACAAACCTTACCAATTGGCTGTACCGGGTGGTTGCGGGTTTAACGACACATTCATATCGACGCGATATAACCCAAAACAACCTCGAGTATGGATAACATTGGTCGCGAAAGCTCACGGGTTAAACCCCCCAGGCGAGGTGGTTAACATCTCGCCACTGTGGGGCCCTTAAACGTGTTGTAGGGCGACGCAGCAGCAGCAGCATGACGGCGAGAAGCTGCTCAGTGGCGCGAGTCGAGGTTTACTTCTGGTCCAAGGGTGGCGATTTGGGAGTAGATTAACATTTCTTGGAGTCACGAATGCGTGCGCTTACAAAGGATAGGCGATTGGGCCCGGTGCAACAACTCCGCAATGGAATCACACCGGTGGGGTTTCTGGGCCCACGGCTACAAAAACACCCGCCCGAGAATCCATCCTGGCGAAGCAAATCTGTGCTGGTAGTCGCGCGTGTGTGTGTGGTGTGCATCACGGGGAACACCTACGAACTTGGAGATCCGGCTTCGATTCCCGCTCACGGTCAACGCCAGTGAAGACTATCTGAACTGGACCATGGACCTCCCCTAGGTCGACTAAGCCTGAAATTCGTACCTGGTGCGGTGTGTAAAAACATCTGTAAAAACAGACAAAGGTGGTCGGGCGTGGTGCTTGCCACCCCCCCCCCCCCCCTCGTGTGCCATGCCGGCCTTCATAAGTGCTCGTTCGCAGCACGTGTCCCCAACAGTCTGTTAAGGCTATATGGGGGATATTTGTCTTTATTACATTGCATGCTATGTGAGTGTGCTGTGTGTGCATGCGTGCAAACGTGGGCAGTTGTGGTGCAGTGCATAGCGCACTGCGCTACGAACCCCAGTAACTCAAATTCGATTCCCGCTCACTGCCATCACTAGTGACGATTGTCTGAACCGGTTCTGGGCCTCCCCGAGGTCGACTCCGCCTGAAATGAGTACCCGTTGCGGTGTGTCAACATCACCACTGACAAAGGTGGCTGGGAATGAGTGGTCACCCACCTCCTCGTGCGCCGTGCCGTCCTCAATAAGTGCTCGCACTTGCCCCAACACTCTGTTAAAGACGCCGTGGGATAATTTTTGTCTTTTCTTGTTTGTGAGTAAAACTGTTAAAAAATAAAAAAAACCTGTCTCTTTACCTTTCATCAACGTTCATTTCCTGCTTACCTTCCTTATGCTATTCGTTGCGCAAGGTTGCAATTTACTTTGCTGGGTCGGTGTTAGCCGCTGAGGATGTGCCAGGTCTATCCGTCATTCCCGTTGCTCTATGCCCTGCGTTTTGTGTTTAGCCTATCGTCCTTCCCCACACAACTCCGATTAGAACGTATGGTGTGAAAGAAGTTCAACATACATGCATGCCCCCTGTACCCCTCCCGTTCTGCTGTGAGGTGCACTGATGCCGACCTTACGGAGGGAGATACTGGCACGTCAAATCGAGATCGATTGATTGATGTATCGTGAGTGTGATGTGCATGTGTGTTGTGCATTAGTATTGTGTGTGCATGAGTGTGTTGTGCATGATTCACGAGTGTGTCGTGCACGAGCGACGTGTACGTGAGTGTCGTATGAATGCGCGCGTGAATTTGTATTTCGCTGGCAGCAATGGGGAGTGGCACGAGTTTGCTGCGCTGCCTGAAGTTCCACTGGCGACAAAAACAACAGGTCCCGTTCGACCCCCCCCCCCCCGCTTAACAAACAAGCGCCGTCGACAGTCGTTGAAAGTGGCCGCCCTCGGGCTTTGTGCAGAAAAAGAACGACGCGGATTTAAGAAATACCTTGAGCTCTCCAAAGCAGCTGAGGGAACGCCAACAAGTTGCTTCTTTTGCCTCACATACACGTTTATAGATTATTTGAAAAGATCGAACAATGACTTCCAAAGAGTTTCCTTGAGATTATTCAAATGTCCCAGGGCCCAGCGGTGGCGTTTGGCGAAGCTCACAGAGTGGACTGGTCGTCTCTGCACGAGGCCAGAAAACCCATTTCTCTCTCTCGCTCGCTCCGCGCGGAAACAGGCGGCACCCTCCCTCCCCTACTGCCAAATGAACGGGCGCCACAGTGGCTAGGAGATGTTAACTACCTCGCCTGGTCTACAGGAGGCCGTGGGGTTGATTCCCGACCCTGACGCCTGCTGCTGCTGTATATTTGGAGTTTGCGTGTCTCTCTCCCCGTGGTTGCGTGGATTTTCTCCGGGTCCTCCGGGTTTTCCCTCCATGTTTAGAATCAACATCGCACGTTTAAAATAGTTGGCTGCAAACACATTCCCACGCGATGAGCCTCTTCGTTGAGCTATCATTTGTGGCCAGGCCACTTCGGAAAACGAGCTACATAACTCAGTGGTTAAATAAATACATCATTTCTAGTTTATAAAACTCTTCAATATTTGCACGGGGAAAATTACATTAACCCTCTCAATCTGTGTGTGTGTGATGCCGAGGTACGGAGACACCATCGTTATTCACGTCCAAGCGCGCTTGAGGGCATCCGGAGTGGACGTGCGCAGTGCCCGATTTCACGGAAATACTCCCTCGAGAGGTATTATTGTTCACAAACATGTTCCAGGAAAAGCAAGGCTCAGCCTCCAAGACTCATGATAAAGATTGTTTGGGTTAGATCGCGTAAATATAAATGTTTCGTTAACCCACCACCGCCACCCGACACAGCCAATTAGCAAAGTTTGTCACGTAAACAAAACGTGCCAATTATCGTAATCAGAATCAGAATATTTATTTATCCTGGAGGTTACTAGTTACTACTTCAGTACACCAGTGTTTTGCACGTACATTTATGAGGAAGCCATTAGTTTGTTGTCCTTCCCCTGCACCTCTGATTAGCGCGGTTGTCTACGTACGGTGCGACAGAAGTTCACGTACACGTACATACATACAGCCGCAGTCGCTAAGCCATCACCGCGCCATTTGGAATGTTCCTCCAGGCATGGCGATCCATCGCCCCCGGGCAGACCGACTGCTGGCTAGGCGGAGCGCGCGTCCCCTCGCGCTGCGAGCCTTCGCACGCTCGCGCCTCGTCGACCGCGGAGCGTCGAGTCGAACGTCCACTAGAAGACGCTCCGGCGAGGTGCCCAAATAGACCCGGCGGCGGTGCCGGGTGACGCCCCCCCCCCCCCCGGCGCGGGATGTGGCGGTGACATTTAGGACGAAGCGAACCTGGGTCCCAACGGCGGCGTCCGAGGTCTCTGAGCAATCAAGGGCTGATGTTAACGAGTCCTATTCAGCTTCCCCAAAGCGCTCCTCCACCTTGCCCGTGATCACCGCTGTAGTCCATTGTGACAATCCCCTTCAGTGACAAAGGCAAAGACAAACATTCAGCGTATAGCCGTCACAGACCGTCGGGGCAAGTGATGTTTGCTTGCACTTATGAAGGCTGGCACGGCACACACGAGGGGGTGTGTGGCCATCACCACGCCCGGCCGCCTTTGTCTTCCGTGGCGATGTTTACACACCATGCCAGGTACTCATTTGAGGCTGAGTCGACCTAGGGGAGGCCTATGACCGGTTCAGATAATTGTCACCGGTGTTGGCCGTGAGCGGGAATCAAACTCGGGTCGCCGGGTTCGTAGAGCAGCGCAGCGCTAACCGCTACGCCACCGCTCCCCCCAATGTTAACAGCCACTCTGCCGGCTGATCTCGTTGTGTCCTTCCAACACACGTCCGCCATTCATTTTGCAACCGCGCCGCACATTGCCTGCCCTGTTCGCACTCGCGTTGAACTCGAATTTGCAGCTCCCGCCCCCTCCTTGTGAAGCACCTTTAATCGACTGCCGCGATTTATCTTTCACGGTCGTTGTAATGACCGCGCCGTCGGCGCTGAATGCCATCTCAAAGTTTACGTTCACGCCTTCGCTTTGCCCCAAACATTCGGACGTCTCTCGGGATTGTGCCGAGGGCCCCGCGTCGGTGAGACCGTGTCGTCTCCTGCTGCTGCTGCTCCTCCTCCCGCCGTGCGCTCTCCCAATGCGGCGTTTGCCTCGAGTCGCGTCCACGTACATGTTGTGCTCAGACCTTGGTTCTGCGAGCGCTCGAAATGAACGCTTCCGCCCCCGGCGAATCGCGCAGCCTCAGTCCACGCAAGCCCCGGACAAAGCTATTTAATGCCGCTTAGTCTGCCACACGGGATCTTATTATTGACGACGGTGTCTGCGTGGTCGATGGTAGGTAAAAAAAGAAAGCCCTTTCATAAATCCCACTTGCTCACGAGGTTCGGTTTGGTTGGCGGATCCAAGGGGAGAGCCACAGGGCAGTGCCGTTCATTGCAAAGCCCCACGGGGGGGGGGGGGGGGGGCACTGGCGGTCCCTGGTGGCCTTTAGTGTGTCCCCCCTGACGTTCGGCCGCCCCGAGAATACACAAAATGTGAAAACACCACCCCATCATCATCATCGTGCTACTGTCAAACCCAACAATGGGTTCAAATGTGTGGCGGCCCTCGCAATGATGATGTTTTATCGGCGACAGTGGCCCCCCCCCCTCTGAAAAGGAGTGTAGACCACACGGTCTTAGGGGGTAATCGACCCCCCTCCCCCACTCAACCAAAAAATGTGGTATTGTACCGATATTTACCAGTGAAAACACATTGCGTTTGTGCTATTAATGTCGGAATATATTTTTAAAAGTTCTAAATGTTGGAGTCGCCAGCACCGAGGAACGTTTCTAGATCTGTCTCTGGTTTTGGCTGGCCTTTTAAAAAATTCCTAAAGTCAGTTCCCGAAGACATTTGTCAAATATTCACACGAATGGTAGCATGGTCGGTGGACGGAATTTGAATTTTTCAAATCAAGATTTGTTTTCTCTCCCCTTTTTCAGAAACGAATCAAGAAACATTCCGCTTTTGAGAGATTTCATGTCTGAGAAGACGTTTCCCAAATTACTGAGATAATGTTGTTCTAACGGCCACCTCCCACTTCTCTTTGAATGATGTTCACAGTTTATTCCTGGCCCTGGAGATTTCCCAGTCTCACACTGCGAAGGGAAGTGGTTGCTCCTTCCACTGTGGCGTATGTGCCATCCTCCATTTACGAGACACGCTTTTTCTCCCGTGGTATAAGAAAGATTTTATAAAAATATTGTTATTATGATGTGAATCTGCATAAAATGTATCCGCCAGTTGTATGATTACGCCGCTTATCATGCACGACGTTTGCATTCCTGCGCTCCCCACTTTTGATGCGGCAATCAGTAACTCCCGATTGCGATGGCATATTCAATCACCCCCTGTGTGTCACGTTCCTTTGATTTATTCCGTATTATTTTTCCTGATGGTTTCTCAGAGTTTCTGCATTTTATGCCTTTTGTTCGTCATATTCATGGCAAACTCTCCGCTGTTGATTCAGGTAGCCGCGTATTTTGACACACAGGGCTGTGTGTCAAAGAAGGACCGAGGGCACGACAGAGCAGACGAGAGGGGCTGACGCTTGCGCTCGAGATGGGTGTTCATGTGTGGGGTCACTGAAATGAATCGGGGGAAAAAAAGCGGATGCAAAATTCAGGTGGTCAATCGTGTTGCTTCTTCGCTTGGGGGACGCTTTTGTAATTATCGTGGAAGGATACGGGGGGTGGGGGGAACAATGCGTGAGTTTAGCATGGCAGGAAAAAGCACTGAAGCGTGACCCAGGAATGGCCGGTTGCCATCGGGCCGGCAAATGTGCAGGACAGGGAAGGGGCTGCCCACCGAGAAGGGAATCGGAGTGGACGCCCGGAGGTCATCGTCGATCGGACGATGGGAAGGCCTCTCAAGCCGGCGGGTCTGGGCGTTGGCGAGACAAAAACTACGGGTGGGGATCTGGCAAAGCGGGAGGGGGGAGGCCATGGAATCGAACTCGGGCGGCGGAGTCCCAGGCCCGTCGTCGCACCCCACCCAGCGGCACCACCGCACGTGAGGCCGTGACCCATTCGATGTTGCAACGCCGCTCGTCCCGCTCGCCGCCATCGTGATACGGAGTAAACATTGTACCCACGTGGCCCCTTTGTGGTCGCTTTCAACGCCCGGAAAATCGTGTTTGCTGTGTTTTGTTGGGTTGTGTTTTTTCCCCGTAGATGTTGACCGTGAACTTCTGGACAAACACCGGTGGTGATATATCAGGTTGACACGCACACAGGCACACACGCGCACACACAAAGATCCCCCGTGTAGCCTTAACAAACTGTTTGGGGGCAAGTGCTGTTAGCGAGCACCTATGAAGGCTGGCCCAGCACACGAGCGGATGGGTGACCAGCACCACGCCCGACCACCTTTGTCTCCCCAGTGGTGATATTTTTAAACAACCGCACCAGGTACTAATTTAAGGCTGAGTCGACCTAGGGGAGGCCCAGGGACCGGTTCAGATAATCATCACTGGTGTTGGCCGTGATCGGGAAACAAACTCGGATCGCTGGGTCCGTAGCACAGCGTGCTAACAACTACACTACCGCTCCCCAACAACAACAACCGCCATTCACCACCAAGTCGTGGTGACCACGACGCTTGTGCCAGGCTATGTGCACCTTGAGGCCACGTGAAGTGTCAAACGCCCGCTGGCAGGAGGTCACGGGGCAGACCCAGATGCCACAGGTCGACTGACTGAGACTACTGGCTGATGCACCACCTGTGCCCCCTACTGTGCCATTGCTGTGCTTTATCCACCCGGCGCTCCGCTCGTTGTTGTGAGCATCGCTCCTCCGCCCTCCATTGTTGTTGGAGGGCAACTGCCTCCAACTGCCCAGTAGCGTCCTTCACGAGCCTCCTCCACAGAGGCCGATCTTGACACCGCTGGTACCAGTCATCGGCAAGTCCACTCAGCTCCACATCCTCCTGTACCATATCACTCCATCTCTTCTCTAGCCCGTGCCGTGCCCGTTTAGCCCCCTCGATCCGGCCGAACAAAAGCTGTTTCGGCATGTGGTGGCTGGGTATGCGGGCTACATGGCCCAGCCAATGCAGCCTTGCCTGCCGGAGGAGCTCACTGATGGGACATTGTCCAGATCTTTCAAGGATTTGTGAGCTCCTCACACAATCCAGCCTGGTTAAACCGAGGATGGATCGTAGGCAGGCCAGCCTAAATGTTTCTAACCGGTGAAGATGTTCCATTAGGGGGGTCCACGTTTTGCAAGCATAGAGAAGGGAAGGAATGACTGTGGCCGAGAAGACCTGAAGCTTCGTGCGGAGCGACAGACCAGGTAGCTTCCACACTGCGTTACACAACCGATGAAAAGATAATGCCACTCGACTGATTCGGAGTGAGGCCTCTGCTGTTAAACTGGAGCCGGTCATGAGCACACTGCCCAGGTATGGGAAACTCTCCACTCTCTTCACAACTGCCCTATCACCAATTGGGAGTTGTGGGGGTGGAGTGTCCGATGGTACAACATACCCAGGCAGGTGCTTAGTTTTGGTGGGGCTGATGGTAAGTCCCCACCTCTTAGTGGCAAGCTCCAGTTTCAGCAGCAGCGCCTCCAACTCCTCCTCTGAGTGAGCAGCAATTACCAGATCATCGGCATACATAACATGGTTGAGCAAGAGGGAGCCATCTCTTGACCGCACCCGGGCATCCATCAGCCTCCCATTGTATCTGTACCAGATGGAAATTCCTCCGGTACAGCTATTGAAGGCTTCACGAACTACGTGGTCGAAATAGATGTTAAATAATGTGGGAGGCAGAGGACATCCCTGTCACACCCCGAAGTGTACAGGGAATGGCTCCGACTCCCGGCCACGTAGCTTTACCCGGGCCCGCTCACCATCATGAAGGTCCTGAATGATTGTGAGCAGAGGGTCAGGGACTCCGAAATTACGATGAACAACTCAGAGGTAGGCCTACTGATGGTATCACAGGCCTTGACCAGGTCAATAAAGCAGAGATGTAGGTCTTGTTGGAATTCCCTACACCTCTGCAGTAGCAGACGGACAGAAAATATGGCATCTGTGCAGGACCGCCCTTTCCTGAAACCGCATTGGGGCTCCGCAAGCTTCTCCTCAGCGTGCCTAGCAAGGCGATGTTGAGTAATCCTTGCCAGGACCTTTCCCGGCACACTGAGGAGTGAGATGCCCCTGTAGTTGTTACAGTCTGTGCGGTCCCCCTTCTTAAAGAGGTCCCCCTTCTTAAAGAAGGGGACCACCAGGACATCCTTCCAATCCTTCAGAACCCGTCCAGTGGTCCAGACTGTTGTTATGATGTAATGTAGGGCAGTCTGTGCACAAACGCCACTCTCCCTCAGCATTTCGCTTGGAAGATCATCTCTGCCCGGTGCCTTTCCTGGTCTCAGGCTCTGGATCGCCTTCAGTAATTCCTCAACATATGGCACCTCAGCCAGCCACTCACAGGGGTGACTTCTTCTTTCAAAATTTGAGGCACCGCAGCCTCAGCAGGGTCATCCCCACTTTGTCCCACGTTGTTTTCTAGCCTGAGGGATTTCCCCTCCCCTGGACCTCACATAAATGCTCAGCAAATCTGCAAACCTGTTCCTGGGGGTTGGAGATTGGATAGATTGGATCACCGTTCTTTCCCCTAATGATGGTAATAGATGTGGCATTGCAGGTTACTTTTTTATGGAATTTAAGAGTGATTTGTGATCGCGGGCCATTGAGGCAGACTCCATCTCCTCCGCAACCCGGGGCCACCACCCATCCTTGCAGCGCCTCATGGCTCTCCGAACCTCCGAGCACACATGCATGCACACAAAAACAAAACAAAGGTCCCCCGTGTAGCCTGAACAGACTGTTGAGACAAGTGCTGTTAACGAGCACCTGCGAATGCCTGCACGGCACATGAGGGGTTGGGTGGCCAACTCCATGCCCGGCCGCCTTTGTCTCCCCAGTGGCGATGTTTACACACCATGCCACGTACTCTTTTCAGGCTGAATCGACCTAGGGGAGGCCTGACCGGTTCAAATAATTGCACACTGGCGTTGGCGGTGAGCGGCAATCAAACGCGGGTCGCCGGGTTCGTAGAGCAGCGCTAACCACTACACTGCCGCTCCCCACTCGCCTGGACCTTCTTCTTGTTGAGGCAGCCGTCCCGGGCACATTCCCGCTCATCCCGGTCGGTGTTTGTCCATTGCGTGCTAACGCTCCATTCGAGACCATGCATTTGCACGTCGATTTGTCACGTGACACAGTTTGTCTCTCCTCTGATGTTCCATTTCCTCCATCGCTGCATTTTTATTTTTTTATTTTGCTACTGTGGTGAAGTCGGAGCCCACTCTTGCAAATGGGACTCATCCCCACCTCTCCAATTCTCATCGGGGTTAAAGAAAAATAAACCTGAACTTGAAACTTAAACTGCAAATGTAACGCGTGGGCGTGTCAGCAGCCGCTTGTAATCCTATCTGTTAAAGAAAAGAGTTCCGTGAGCTCAACGGATTCATCTCGTCTCAATCGAGAGTCTGAATATACCGCGGGTTGTCCGTTGCTGGGCCACACGGCGAGCATCTCCGCTCCCGAGCGTCCACCGCGCGCTACCGCGGCAGCGGCAGGAGTCGAAGGCTCAACTCGCAGCTCTGTCTCTCACTGTTCAAATACACCAACCATTAAAATGATAGACTGATCATTTCTTTGTCAGTGGGCAAACGTACAAAATCAGCAGGGAATCAAAGACTTTTTTCCCTCACTGTACATGGACAAAATGTTGGAACGTAATCAGCTGCGTTGAGTTTGTTGTCTTTCCCCGGCACCTCCGATCGGCATGGTTGGTCTACGTAAGGTGCGAAATAAGTCCAACGTACATACATACAAGAGGGATACAGATGGGAATGACATGTAGTGAGATGAGAGATACAGACGGCACACAGAGATGTAGTGAGATGAGAGGAATCTAGTTAAGAGAAAGAGAGAGAGAGTTGCTAGTGAGATGAGAGATACAGACAGAGATGTAGTGAGATGAGAGATACAGACGGCACACAGAGATGTAGTGAGATGAGAGATACACACGGCACACAGAGATGTAGTGAGATGAGAGATACAGTCTGGAGCCGCGTGGGCTGCTGATGTCTCCGTGCCCAGCGCTGCCTCCTCTGTGGGGGGGATGCGGTCGCTAGGGCCGCTCCTTGAGATTCAAGGATTTTTTATTCATTTAGTGGGAGCAGCTGTGCAGACAAAAACAAAGATCCCCCATCTAGCTGACCCAGGCTGTAGGGGCAAGTGCTATGAGTGAGCAGCACCTATGAAGGCCGCAGAACGGCACACGAGGGGGTGGGTGGCCAGCACCACGGCCCGGCCGCCTTTGTCTCCCCAGTGGCAATGTTTTTCCATGCCGCACGACGTACTCATTTGAGGCTGAGTCGACCTAGGGGATGCCCAGGGACCGGTTTAGATAACCGTCACCGATGTTGGCCATGAGCGGGAATCGAACTTGGGTTGCCGGGTTCGTAGCGCGTCATGCTAACACACACACACGCACGTGCGCGCACGCGCAGGCTGGACAAACACAAACAAGCCACGTGTGGTCCATCGGTGATGCATAGCAGAGGGAGGGTGGGGGGGTCTCGCGACCCACAGGTCCGTTCAGAATGTTCAGTTGATAACAATAAGAATGTACACAATTTATGAAGACGCACAATAGAATATTCACTGACTCAAAAGCCTCTCCGAGTGAGAATTTTGCTCGGGGATGTTTGGCAAAAAAAAAGGTTGAAAAAGAGAGAACTCTTAATTCCGCAGAGACAGCAATTTCATAAACCCGCTTGCTGTACTCCCCCATGCCACGCTACCGGGTGTGTTCACACAAGATCCATCTCTGGGCATCCCACCAAGCACAGCACTCCGAAGGGACGCTGTGGGTTACAAGGCATGCGTTTCCCCCCGAGAGGCTGATTTCTATTCCACGGGGTTGATTGGTGTGGGTGGATGTCAGGCTTGCGACGCAGAGCAGCGAATATATTTCAAGCGCTTTCCCAGGCCTCGCTCGTGCCTTCCCGAACTGGACGTGACAATGTGGGCACGTACGTTGAACTTCTTTCAACGTACGTGGTGAGTGGTGTGACAGTGCAGGTGGTGAGTGGTGAGTGACACTGCAGGTGGTGAGTGGTGAGTGACACTGCAGGTGGTGAGTGGTGAGTGACACTGCAGGTGGTGAGTGGTGAGTTACACTGCAGGTAGTGAGTGGTGAGTGACACTGCAGGTGGTGAGTGACAGGGTGGTGAGTGGTGAGTGACGCTGCAGGTGGTGAGTGGTGAGTGACACTGCAGGTGGTGAGTGGTGAGTGACACTGCAGGTGGTGAGTGGTGAGTGACACTGCAGGTGGTGAGTGGTGAGTGACACTGCAGGTGGTGAGTGGTGAGTTACACTGCAGGTAGTGAGTGGTGAGTGACACTGCAGGTGGTGAGTGGTGAGTTACACTGCAGGTGGTGAGTGGTGAGTTACACTGCAGGTGGTGAGTGGTGAGTGACACTGCAGGTGGTGAGTGGTGAGTGACACTGCAGGTGGTGAGTGGTGAGTGACACTGCAGGTGGTGAGTGGTGAGTGACACTGCAGGTGGTGAGTGGTGAGTGACACTGCAGGTGGTGAGTGGTGAGTGACACTGCAGGTGGTGAGTGGTGAGTGACACTGCAGGTGGTGAGTGGTGAGTGACACTGCAGCTGGTGAGTGGTGAGTGACACTGCAGGTGGTGAGTGGTGAGTGACACTGCAGGTGGTGAGTGGTGAGTGACGCTGCAGGTGGTGAGTGGTGAGTGACACTGCAGGTGGTGAGTGGTGAGTGACACTGCAGGTGCTGAGTGGTGAGTGACACTGCAGGTGGTGAGTGGTGAGTGACGCTGCAGGTGGTGAATGGTGAGTGACACTGCAGCTGGTGAGTGGTGAGTGACACTGCAGGTGGTGAGTGGTGAGTGACACTGCAGGTGGTGAGTGGTGAGTGACACTGCAGGTGGTGAGTGACACTGCAGGTGGTGAGTGGTGAGTGACACCGCAGGTGGTGAGTGGTGAGTGACACTGCAGGTGGTGAGTGGTGAGTGACACTGCAGGTGGTGAGTGACACTGCAGGTGGTGAGTGGTGAGTGACACCGCAGGTGGTGAGTGGTGAGTGACACTGCAGGTGGTGAGTGGTGAGTGACACTGCAGGTGGTGAGTGACACTGCAGGTGGTGAGTGGTGAGTGACACTGCAGCTGGTGAGTGGTGAGTGACACTGCAGGTGGTGAGTGACACTGCAGGTGGTGAGTGGTGAGTGACACCGCAGGTGGTGAGTGGTGAGTGACACCGCAGGTGGTGAGTGGTGAGTGACACTGCAGGTGGTGAGTGGTGAGTGACACTGCAGGTGGTGAGTGGTGAGTGACACTGCAGGTGGTGAGTGACACCGCAGGTGGTGAGTGGTGAGTGACACTGCAGGTGGTGAGTGGTGAGTGACACCGCAGGTGGTGAGTGGTGAGTGACGCTGCAGGTGGTGAGTGGTGAGTGACACTGCAGGTGGTGAGTGGTGAGTGACACTGCAGGTGGTGAGTGGTGAGTGACGCTGCAGGTGGTGAGTGGTGAGTGACACTGCAGGTGGTGAGTGGTGAGTGACACCGCAGGTGGTGAGTGGTGAGTGACACTGCAGGTGGTGAGTGGTGAGTGACACTGCAGGTGGTGAGTGGTGAGTGACACTGCAGGTGGTGAGTGGTGAGTGACACTGCAGGTGGTGAGTGGTGAGTGACACTGCAGGTGGTGAGTGGTGAGTGACACTGCAGGTGGTGAGTGGTGAGTGACACCGCAGGTGGTGAGTGGAGAGTGACACTGCAGGTGGTGAGTGGTGAGTGACACTGCAGGTGGTGAGTGACACTGCAGGTGGTGAGTGGTGAGTGACGCTGCAGGTGGTGAGTGGTGAGTGACACTGCAGGTGGTGAGTGGTGAGTGACACTGCAGGTGGTGAGTGGTGAGTGACACTGCAGGTGGTGAGTGGTGAGTGACACTGCAGGTGGTGAGTGGTGAGTGACACCGCAGGTGGTGAGTGACACTGCAGGTGGTGAGTGGTGAGTGACGCTGCAGGTGGTGAGTGGTGAGTGACACTGCAGGTGGTGAGTGGTGAGTGACACTGCAGGTGGTGAGTGGTAGAGTGTCAGGGTGGTGAGTGGTGAGTGACACTGCAAGTGGTGAGTGGTGAGTGACACCGCAGGTGGTGAGTGACACTGCAGGTGGTGAGTGGTGAGTGACGCTGCAGGTGGTGAGTGGTGAGTGACACCGCAGGTGGTGAGTGGTGAGTGACACTGCAGGTGGTGAGTGGTGAGTGACACTGCAGGTGGTGAGTGGTGAGTGACACTGCAGGTGGTGAGTGGTGAGTGACACTGCAGGTGGTGAGTGGTGAGTGACGCTGCAGGTGGTGAGTGGTGAGTGACACTGCAGGTGGTGAGTGGTGAGTGACACCGCAGGTGGTGAGTGACACTGCAGGTGGTGAGTGGTGAGTGACACTGCAAGTGGTGAGTGACACTGCAGGTGGTGAGTGGTGAGTGACACTGCAGGTGGTGAGTGGTGAGTGACACAGCAGGTGGTGAGTGGTGAGTGACACCGCAGGTGGTGAGTGACACTGCAGGTGGTGAGTGGTGAGTGACACTGCAGGTGGTGAGTGGTGAGTGACACTGCAGGTGGTGAGTGGTGAGTGACAATGCAGGTGGTGAGTGGTGAGTGACAATGCAGGTGGTGAGTGGTGAGTGACACCGCAGGTGGTGAGTGGTGAGTGACACTGCAGGTGGTGAGTGGTGAGTGACAATGCAGGTGGTGAGTGGTGAGTGACACTGCAGGTGGTGAGTGGTGAGTGACACCGCAGGTGGTGAGTGGTGAGTGACACTGCAGGTGGTGAGTGGTGAGTGACAATGCAGGTGGTGAGTGGTGAGTGACAATGCAGGTGGTGAGTGGTGAGTGACACCGCAGGTGGTGAGTGGTGAGTGGTGAGTGACGCTGCAGGTGGTGAGTGGTGAGTGACACTGCAGGTGGTGAGTGGTGAGTGACAATGCAGGTGGTGAGTGGTGAGTGACACTGCAGGTGGTGAGTGGTGAGTGACACCGCAGGTGGTGAGTGGTGAGTGGTGAGTGACACTGCAGGTGGTGAGTGGTGAGTGGTGAGTGACGCTGCAGGTGGTGAGTGGTGAGTGACACTGCAGGTGGTGAGTGGTGAGTGACAGGGTGGTGAGTGGTGAGTGACACTGCAGGTGGTGAGTGGTGAGTGACACTGCAGGTGGTGAGTGGTGAGTGACACTGCAGGTGGTGAGTGGTGAGTGACACTGCAGGTGGTGAGTGACACTGCAGGTGGTGAGTGGTGAGTGACACTGCAGGTGGTGAGTGGTAGAGTGTCAGGGTGGTGAGTGGTGAGTGACAGGGTGGTGAGTGGTGAGTGACACTGCAGGTGGTGAGTGGTGAGTGACACTGCAGGTGGTGAGTGGTGAGTGACACTGCAGGTGGTGAGTGGTAGAGTGTCAGGGTGGTGAGTGGTGAGTGACAGGGTGGTGAGTGGTGAGTGACACTGCAGGTGGTGAGTGGTGAGTGACACTGCAGGTGGTGAGTGGTGAGTGACACTGCAGGTGGTGAGTGGTAGAGTGTCAGGGTGGTGAGTGGTGAGTGACACTGCAGGTGGTGAGTGGTGAGTGACACTGCAGGTGGTGAGTGGTAGAGTATCAGGGTGGTGAGTGGTGAGTGACAGGGTGGTGAGTGGTGAGTTACACTGCAGGTGGTGAGTGGTGAGTTACACTGCAGGTGGTGAGTGGTAGAGTGTCAGGGTGGTGAGTGGTGAGTGACAGGGTGGTGAGTGGTGAGTTACACTGCAGGTGGTG
The DNA here is from genome assembly GCF_964198595.1 of Lampetra fluviatilis. Classification (NCBI taxonomy): domain Eukaryota; kingdom Metazoa; phylum Chordata; class Hyperoartia; order Petromyzontiformes; family Petromyzontidae; genus Lampetra; species Lampetra fluviatilis. The sequence goes on along the minus strand of NC_136309.1, from coordinate 11,173,737 downwards.
AGTGGTAGAGTGTCAGGGTGGTGAGTGGTGAGTGACAGGGTGGTGAGTGGTGAGTGACACCGCAGGTGGTGAGTGGTGAGTGACGCTGCAGGTGGTGAGTGGTGAGTGACGCTGCAGGTGGTGAGTGGTGAGTGACACTGCAGGTCGTGAGTGGTGAGTGACAGGGTGGTGAGTGGTGAGTGACAGGGTGGTGAGTGGTGAGTGACACTGCAGGTGGTGAGTGGTGAGTTACACTGCAGGTGGTGAGTGGTAGAGTGTCAGGGTGGTGAGTGGTGAGTGACAGGGTGGTGAGTGGTGAGTGACACTGCAGGTGGTGAGTGGTGAGTGACACTGCAGGTGGTGAGTGGTGAGTGACACTGCAGGTGGTGAGTGGTGAGTGACACTGCAGGTGGTGAGTGGTGAGTGACAGGGTGGTGAGTGGTAGTGATCAAGGACCCTTCTCTGAGGGTCACCACCTGCCGACTGTAACTGATCCCCACCGCGTGCGGGTCGTGACCTCTGGGGGGCCCTGAGAGGCTCTTGCGAGTGGCACCATCCCGTGGCTGCTCGCCCAACCAAGACACGGACACCTCGCACCTCGGGTCGCGCGTGCACGTGCACGTGCAAACTCTGGCTGTCCGCCTGATGGTGCTGGTTGTAATTACTGGCGAAACGTTGTAGTCGATTCGTAAATTTCGTGGATTTTACTCTCCACCACACCGGCCTGCTGAACCAGTCACGATTCGTGACGAACCTTACTAACGTGACGAACCTTAGTCATCGGCTGTGTCGGGTGGTGGCGGGTTCAACGACACATTCATACCTACGCGATCGAACCCAACAACCTACATTATGTACGCACGTTGAACTCCTCACGCACCGTCGGTAGCCAACCGCGCCGAGACGGACGTGCTCACCAGTTGAGGGCGACCGAGCGAGGGCGAGCGGACGAGGAGAGCGGGGAGGCTCCCGCGCTGCGGCTCCTGCGGCTCCTGTGGCTCAGTCGCTGCTGAGCCCAGCGCACGACATCGCCCTCAAACCTGGGCAGAGGAGGGCAACGGCGGGGGGGGGAGGGGGGGGGACACAGAGGGGGGGGGGGAGACACGGGGGGTCAGCGTCGACGCAGCGCCGGCAGTCCCTCATCGTCGTCGGCGCCGCCTCGCGCGAGTGGATTTACCCAGCGGTCTGACGTTTCAGGCAACGGTCCTTCTTCAGAGCAGGCAGAAATCGTCGTATTGTTTAATCGTCGCGTTAATATTAACATCGAGGAGAGGATAATGATGATGGCTGCTATCATGACGTCTCCCGTCTTCCCATCGTCCTCGTGAAATAACGTGATAGACAAAGATCCCCCGCGTAGCCTTTCAGACTGTTGGGGCAAGTGCTGCGAGCGAGTGGCACCTATGAAGGCCGGCTATCGAACTAGAGTAGGCCCGGGACCGGTTCAGATAATCGTCACCGCTGTTGGCCGCGAGAGGGAATCGAACTCGGGCCGCCGGGTTTATAGCGCGCCGCGCTAACCACCGCGCCACCGCTCACGTGAGACGCAGCAACACGATTGGCAAGTGCACACTTCACACTCCACGCTGTCTTCCCGAAGCAGCAGCGAGGGTGCTGGAGGTTGTTGACGCGTCGGTCTGGTGACGGCATGCGGCTCAAACCCAGCTGACACGCGGTGGTTATGAAGTCGCAACGCTGTGGCACCGTCTGCTGCTTCTCTCTCTCTCGATAACGACGATGATGACGATGATGATGACGATGATGATGATGACGAGCATGTGTGGGCCTCAGCGTCGACAGACGGCACTTTTATAAGACAGCGAGGACGTGGCCGTGTGGCTTGGGGGGGGGGGGGTCAGAGGGCAACCGAGTTCAAATCTAGTTTCCAGCCACCCGTGATTAAACCGGTTTCTCAAGCAATTGTAGTTGTTGTTTTATACACGTGACAATTATCACACATTTGACTTGCACGTATGTATGTTGAACTCCTTTCGCACCGTACGCAGCCAACCGTGCTAATCGGAGATGCGGGGGAAAGACAACAAACTACACACATGGTGAGCATTACTCGCTCACAATGTGTGTATCCCAGTGCTCCTGAATTGATTGAACTATCGAGAAAATCGGTTGCAATGTAACTGGCTGAATTGATGCGCGTGGCACATCACGTTTTTTTTTAAATGTTAAAATAACTCAAATTAAAGGTGCCCCTCGCTGATCGTCAAACGCCTGAACGCGACAACATCCGGAGCTCGAAGGTGGAGAGACAAATCGGAACAACGCAGCCACCGAGCCTCCTGGGAAGAGCTTCTCCCCGCAACACACAGACCGCCGTTCTCTTTCTCCGCCCGGCATTCTCCCACGCAAGCTCGCAGTTTTTTACACGAGTATATTTTATGCAGGCGTGTACAAAAAAAAAAACCTGTCAAAAAAATGTTTTGCCCACTTTCTTTTCAATATTATCTCTATCCCTCCTCCCTACGCCGGTTTCGCAGGAAATAAACAACTCAATTTCGATTTAAAGCTTTCGTGACTGCAGGGATTCATATTCTTGGTTCTTTCGGTAAAGTCACGTAGAATATAAACAACTCAGTCGGCACATTTGCCCATGGCGCATGACCTCTTGATTTGATTGGATATCGGGTGGCGGAGGGCACCGGTGACAAGTCTCGACATCGTACTTGCACGGAGATGTGACCCAAAAGAATCCGACTCTCAATCTAACCGCTGCTCTCCTATCGGACAGAGATGTCACATTCCCCCGTCCTCCCCCACTTGACCATCACAGACGCGTCACGAACTAACGAAGGGACCTCACGAACGACGCCCTCGTCTGCTTCCCCACACTCTAATGGCGAGCGGCTCGAGGTGCACGCGCCCGCCACACTCGTCGCCCAAAACACAAACTGCACTACCGTCGCGAAGCCACAAAAAGCGCCACGGGGCCCAGCCGATGCGACGGAGGCTGCCGGCTCCTCCACCTTGGGCGCCACTTCTTGCGCGAGACTCACATCCCGGAGACTTGCACGGACGCAGAGCGGAGGAGTCGACGTCGGCACGCCCGGCTCTCGGACGGGCCCCGAAAGACGAACGGACGGGGGGGGGGACGGACGGCGGGAACAGGCGAGACGGCGGCGGCGGCGGTGGCGGCAGAGCCGGTTAATCCCGCGGGGAGAAGGTGGAGCAAGAATCCCCAGAAGGTTCGAACTTCGCTGAGCGGAGGACGAGGACATTCCACGCGCGACGCAAGCGGCTCTGTCCACCGGCCGTGTCGTCCGTTCACGTTTCAGTGGTGAGAGAGGGAGAGGTTCCCTCGATCCCCACAAGCCCCTGTTTACGCTTCGACGACAACACCCTGGTGGGAGAATGCTGCCCACCCTCCATCCCACGCTCTGCTACTGTAAAAAAATTAGCGGCCACTAGTCGCTAATTGAGCAGAGAAACCTAAGGGTGCTCCAGAAGTCACGCAAACAGACCCGCACCACTTCAGGATTAAGCACGGGAGGAGAGTTAACAAGCAGAAAGTCGACACGATCAATCAATCACACCGAACTGCAGCAGCTGCTGCTGCTGCTGCTGCTCAGAGATTGAAGACTGGCTGGCAATGCCGCCAGCTCCGGCTAACGCCGCCGGCGCTCGTGGTTCATCACCGCAATCAGCTAATGTCGCCTGCGACGCGCTCCACGCCAAATGTACGTTTGCACTTTGGCAGCAGTCCTGCAGGACTGAACGAGCTTACAAAGCTCCCAACCGCTTAACGACTCGTGGGGAAACACAAATCGATCAACGGGTTAAAGGACGGCAAATATTGTTTCAGTGTAATCGCTGTGGCGCAACGGTTGACTTCCTGCGCCACAGAGCGTCACCACGTGGATTGTTGTCGAGCAAGATCGTGGCAGGGTGGCCGCAGCTTGGGAGGCTTTCATCCAGCAGTGGATTAACCACGGCTGTTGCTGCTGGTGACGATGAAGGACAGACTCCATTCAAAAATGTTTGCCGGTTAGAGGTCACGTGGATTGGTTGTAGGGGAGAAGAGAAAGGAGGTCTGCAAACAGTGGAGCGCTATCGGAGGGTTCACCTCCCGACCTCTTCGCGCGACGATTACTCCCGTGCTGTGGTATGTGCCCTTTTGGCCCGGCACAAGCGTGCGTCCTTCATTCAGCGCAATGTTGGCGTGACTCTGTCTATGTAACAAACGCACGGCGCGCGAGAGATGGTGTGGAGTGACGAGGTCCGGGCATCTTCCACGCTGCCCGTGGCAGCTGCGGTTAAAACTAAACTGAAACTAAACTATTTTTGTAAATTGCAGGGTAAGGCTCACTGAGCTACGTAGCTCTTTTTCAGATGCGACCTGGCTATCACAAATGATAGCTCAACGGGGTGGCTGATCATGTGGAAATGTGTCGCAGCCAAATACTCTAAATGCACGTGGATTCTAAATGTGGCGGGAAAAACCGGAGGACGCAGAGAAAAATCCATGCGATTATGGGGAGAGAGACACGCAAACTCCAAATATATAGCAGGCATCAGGGTTGGGATCGAACCTAGATCCTCCTGCATACCGGGCGAGGTAGTTAACATCTAGCCACCGTGGCGAGCCGATCCATCAGAGTGAAATCAATTCGTCGTGAGCCCTTAAAAGTTATGTGCGTCCTCCGCCTGAAACACAACGGAGCACCACCGCCAGCGAAGGAAAACCCCCGGCAACTGTTACACACGTCGCACGGAGATGAAATCGATGCGCTAAACTATTTTACGTGGGCACGAATATCACGGGGAAGGGGCTTGAACGATGACACGGGCAAGCAGTGGCGCTGAGTGTACCAGGGAAAGACTCGATGGGTCGTTCTTCTCTCCACGGTGCGGCGAAAGCAAACCGATTGTGCTGCGCGTGCCCGTGCACATCTTCAGAGCGGCTGCCACTAATCAGATACAAAGTCACGGACGAGTGCGTATCAAGGCGAAAGACAAGCGATCTATACTGTCAACAGCGTAATGTCCTTGACAAAACACTCTGCTTGATTACACTACTGGCAGGCACCGCAGGTAAATTCAATTCCCCCTTCTCGTTAACCGAGGCCAGGGATTAAGTGGTCGGCGTGATTGCCAGTGGGATCGTTTGGCGCGGAGGCTCGTGGTTTGAATCCCCGCTGCGGCGGAGGAACTTTATTTTTTGGGACAACTTCCAAGAAGCACCAAGACGCTGCCTCGCGGTCCGTGAGCCTGCTGGAGTTCTCAAAATGGGAAAGATTCACTGGAAAAAATAAAACTTGCGAAGAATTGATGTTTGAGAGAAGGAACGATGGGCGTTCATAACGTTTACCGCAAGGTGCGTCGGATCTTTTTACCGGCTCAAGTCTGCGTGGACCAAGGTCCACTTTGTCGAATGAGGGGTGGGAGACGTCCATAAATTGCGACTACTGATGATTCAGCGTCGGTTCGCGGGCGGGCAACGCCGACCATTCACACGCGTGCACACGCGCGCTCGCTCGCGCACGCACACCCGAGCGCATCACGCCAAACTCATTCTCCCAGCGTGGGAAGGCCCACGCGAGGTGATAATGCGACACCTCGCAGACAGGCGGAGGGTGCTTTGCCGCTCGCCGGAGGAGAGCGCCGCTGTGGAACAACGGGCAAGGTCCTCCAACTGACGGAAATGAAATAAAATGAAACGGTCACAGACAGATGATGACCGCTAACCCCCCCCCCCCCGCCTGATTTGAGTTGAACCAAAGGTCAAGTTAATCAATGGCTCTGCAGGAGAGTATAGCCAGACCTCACCTCTATTTATTTGGCGATGCTGCTGCTGCGTTGGCAGCCCTGCGCAAGAAGAGTTCACCAAAAACGAACGCAAATAATTCCAACAATAACGGTGCGCAATGGAGAAGGGCCATTGCTCGAAACGTTGCCTTTTTACTTTTCGTTTTAAGGCCACAGCGTTATTGACGAATGTTTAGAGTTGTTGATGTTGTTCTTGTCATTGTTGTTGTTCGCTGTGCTTGTGCACCGCTGCCACCACAGCAGCAGCAGCAATCACCAAATGAGCATGCGTTGGTTGCAATTGGTATTTTACCAGACGGGGTCACGTGTGTGTGATTGTATGTGCGCTATCAAAGGAGATATCTTAATTGTCCGCAGTGTGTGTGTGTGTTTTTAATGGGTTAACTAGGGCAGCCGACGACGACGATGACAGCGAATGGATGTGAAACAAATGACGTCAGCAGCTGCTGAGGGGGCCCCAGTGGTCACAGACGACTTGTTGAAAGACAGCTGCATGCCCTCGAGGGTGATCATTGCCGTCTCTCCGTGCTGTTTCCTGCCCGTTAACAGCAACAACAACAAAAGACAACCGCACGTTTGGCCAGGGCACCCAGCAACGCAGCTTTGGTGCTGATCGGCCGAGAAGGGCGGCCACCTCAATTCAAGAGCTGGGTGCCGTCCTCACATCTCGAGAGAAACACCGCAGACTCCAAATATACAGAAGGCGTCAGGGGTCGGGATCGAACTCACGACGACCTCCTGCGTAGCAGGCGAGGGAAAGTTAAACTCCCGCCACTGGCTCGGCACGCGGGTTCACAGTGCCCCACCCTCTCCCGCGTGGACCGTTCCACTCCAAGCTGAGCCCAGCGGAGCGGGGGCGCCGCCATGACGCGACGCGCTGGTCACGGCTCCGGGCTGCCGCGTTGCGATGGGCCGTGACGACCCCACCGTTCGCTCTTTTTACCTGCCCCCTGTCAGCGCCAGCCACGCGGCAGCTGGCGAAAATGCCCGACGGTCGTGGAATTCAAGAAACGGAACTAAATTATATGAAAGTAAAAAAAAATCAAGTAAACAACTGTGACTAATGCTGACCCGGTAGACATGCAACGTTGGGCTCACGTTGCAAGGTGGTTGAACAAACGTCGGCCCAACGTCCCACGGCGGCAAAGGGGTCAGCGTGCTGCGTCATGAACCCGCTGACCCGAACCAGTCCCTGGGTGCCCGTTAGCCAAGCGGCACTGACCAGCGTGGTGGGAGTGCGAGCGACAAGCCCGCACACGGCATTGCGGGCTAGAGGCCTTCACGTAGCGGTGGGTGGACAAAGGGCGGATTCAATAAACAGATGAAAGTGAATATGCACGATCCGATATCTACCCACGCCGTAGTATTTATGTTGGTCTGACACCATTTTTGCAGTTTTGGTAAATCTGCGCATTGCGTTCGCTTGTCGGCCGCCATCGCGCTGGCTCACTGTGCACTCACGCACAGGGGGCCGCTCTTGCCAAACAGACTTCAAAAGCCTCACTGGAGCTCTCGGCCTATTTAAATAAAGGATTCCGCCTGCTCTAGAGACACTGCGGCACAGCGTGATGTATTCACCGATTAATTCACCGGAAGAGAGACGCGAGGAGGCTTAGCGAGTGAAGTGTCTACGGCGATGAGGTCTGGATGTCTCGCCGTTGATGGTGCTGGCCGCTTCCCAGTGCCGCGTGGCAGCCCTGCGGCTCAGCGATCGCGCTCGAGTGTGGACACAGCGGCACCAGGACCATCGCAGTGCGCAAATCTCCTGGACACCAGATGGCCGTTAGCAGCCGCACCGTGCAACAGCAACGGCACTTCAGCATTATCACCACAACCACCACCGTCACCACCACCACTGCCACTACCCCCACCACCACCATCACCCCCACAACCACCACCGTCACCACCACCACCCCCACCGCCACCACCCCCACCACCACCATCACCACCACAACTACCACCACCACCCTCACCACCCCCACCGCCACCACCCCCACCACCACCATCACCCCCACAACCACCACCACCACCCTCACCACCCCCACCGCCACCACCCCCACCACCACCATCACCCCCATCGCCACCCCCTCTAGTGCTATCCCCACCACCCTCATTATCACCACCACCACTCCCACCACCACCACCGCCACCACCACCACCAGCCGTGCCCCCAATCATCCATTGCAGTTTACAGCCTCGTGCCAATCCACTGCTGGATGAAGGCCTCCAAAATTGTGTGTCGGTCGTGGGGAGGTTGTTTCAAGAAAATGTCACCACGCTGGTCAGTGCGGCGGTTGGTGGAGAGGCCCAGGTTCAGCTCAGATATCACTCGCCACCGATAATGGCCGTGAGCGGGAATCAAACTGGGGTCAGCGAGGTTTGTTGTGCAGTGTGCTGGCTAACTACTGCGCCACCCCTCCCCATAATTTACACGCAAGACGAAGATTCCCCGGGTTGTCTCGACAGACTGTTGGGACAAATGCTGTGGGCAAAAAAAAAACCTCGGAAGCCCGGCACGGCACACGAGGGGGACGGAGGTGGTCAGCACCACGCTCATTTGAGGTTGAGTCGACCTAGAGGAGGCCCAGGACAAGTTCACTGATGTTGGCCGGGAGCAGGAATTTTACTTGGTTCAACAGGTTCCAAGCGCAGTTTCCTAACCACTGTGCCACCGCTCCCCACAGAAACATAACAAAGAAAAAAATCCCCCGTATAGCCTGTAACAGACTGTTGGGGCAAGTGCTGTTAGCGAGCAGCTATGAAGGCCGGCACGGCACACGAGGGGGTGGGTGGCCAACACCACGCCCAACCTCATTTGTCTCCCTAGTGGCGATGTTTACACACCGCACCAGACTCATTTGAGGCTGAGTTGACCTAGGGGAGGTGCAGGACCGGTTCAGATAAGTGTCACTGGTGTTGGCCGTGAGCGGTCGCCAGGTTCGTAGCGCAGCGCGCTCACCGCTACACTACCGCTCCCCACAACCGCGCACACACACATGTAATTTGTATCACCGCTTGCAATGAAAGTGTTGAGAATGTTGACGCAAGCCTTCAAAGCAACAGGAGGAGAAGGCAACGTGGCTTCACTGGCAAGTCGTTACAACAAAGCGAGGACTCCGCTTCCGGAGCTCGGGGTATTCGGGGTCGCCACATTCGTGGCTTGGCAGAGCAGCGCACGGTGGCTAGGAGATGTTGACTACCTCGCCTGGTATGCAGGATGGCGTGGGTGTATATTTGCAGGTCCTCCAGTTTTTACCTCCATATTTAGAATCAACACCACTCGTTTAGAGTATTCGGCTGCTTTAAATGTCCACACGCGACAAGCCACTTCGTCGAGCTGTTATTCGTGGCCGGGTCACTTCTGACAAAGAGCTGTTTTGCTCATTGGGCCTTGTCTGGCAAAATAATAATAATGCTACTTCATACTCTTTGGGTCTTTCGGTAAAGTCACGTAGATAGAAAAATAATTATTTTTATATAATTTTTCTATCTCTGTGACTTTACCGAAAGACCCAAAGAGTATGAAGTCCTGCAGTCACGAAAGCTTCAAATCAAGATGTAATAATACTTTAGTTTCGGACTAAAGCGCTGGGCGCTCCCATGCACGAGGCTCCCGCACTGCTTCCCGACCCGGCTGAGGAGCGACCACTTCCCCCCGTGCTGTGTACACGGGCTCGTGGCCACGCCGTGCGGGTGACACACGCCCATGCTCCGCCACGCCGCCCGCTGTGGGTTGGTGATGAAGGCAGGTGGCACAGAAAGTACGCTACAACAATGTTGTTTTTGCTGCACTGCCCCGTAATGTAGTAACGCAGCAGCTTGCAGCACCTTTTAAGCTTTTTAGGCGATAGCCCATCCACAAGCTCTACCCAGGGTTAACCACGCTTGAGCTTCCGAGGTCCGGCGAGACCGGATGCATGCCGTATGGTTTGGTCGTAGGCGCGGGGTTATAATAACAATGATTTCTATTTCTAAAGCTCCCTTAAATAATAGGTCGTCATCCATCACGGTGACCCATGTCTGTTTGCCGCAACATTTTTACCCTGAGCTCCACAACTTGTCTCTTGCTTTCTGCTGATTTAAAAACAAATATGTATGCAGTGACCCAGACATTACAACAACAAAAAAAACATCGTCCAAGTTATGGCCAACCAATAACCAAGATATTCTTTTGACGATCGTCAATCATAATCGACCACGATCGATCCACTGCTGGATGAAGGCGGAACCGAGTGGCCGCGGATCCCTCGTGGTCCCGCGATGACACGAACGGCGCAAGAGCAGACCTCACGGCACCGCTGGTGCTCGCCGGTGCCTCTTTTAAAAGTCTCCCTAAGTGAGCTTTATACCCAACATATTTGGGTATGCCTCCAAGAAGATGCACCCTCTGTGCATATACAGGGTGGCCCAATAGTCAAGACACATAGGGACATTTCATTCATTTTAATACTGGCCTAAAATATTTTCAGTTTATTCATTCAGTTAATATTTCATCCGTTATCATTGTTATGAATAACTATTTTTTGCAAAAAAAATTCAGATGACATTTAAAAATGGAAAGAAAACTGAAGAAAGACAAACTCGTAAAAATAGTTTTTATGTGTTTTTTTATGTATACTAAAGAAGGCAGCAGTAATTTAAAAAAAGAAAACTCCAGAATGAATTTCAAAAGAGAATTCATGCACGCATTACTGTTAATGGAAGCCAGTACGAATATTTGTAAAACAACTATATATATATAAAATAAATATAATAACCCTTTGTGTCCTGACTTTTTGGCCATCCTGCAAATTTACGGTACGACGGACATTCTTCCCGCCCCATTAATCACGCTGCTCTTACATTTGTGCTTCTGAGATCACAAGCAGAGAGGTAAACTTAAAGAGAGAGAAAAACTATCAATAGCTGGATGTTATTTTCTTACCGGGAGGGAACGAAAAAACTCCTTAAATTTCACGGTGAAATAGCCATCCCAAGGCCCCCCCTCCCCTTCTTTCATCAGCTTAAAGTGGACCACCAATGGTACGGATGTAAAGGAGACATCCATCCAGAGTACGAGGCGCATCCATCAATTGTCAGTTAGCGGGAAAAAAATAACTATCTCTTTCCCCATTCACGTAATTAAATCGCGTTCGCAAAACTCTGGTTTGTTTCTACTTGACCCCGGGAAACGTGTCGGCCTTTCAACTGAACCCACGGCACGTCATTTACTCCGTGACCTCTTACCTGGCGCGACTTTTCACCGTAGACTTTTGCTGTTGGCCTCATCGGCGCTTCTGGGCCTCGGCTCGGGCACACGGTGATCCAAAAACAATCCCCGACCACCCGGCAGAGCCCCTCCCCTTGTTGCGTGACCACGCGAAGAAGAGGAGGTGGGGGGGGCCTGCGTGGCAGCCTCCGACACGCCCCCCTTCCCCCGCCACGAGCGGCCAAAATGCAACCGCAACTTGGGAAGGTTTGCGGTTCGAAAGCCAGCGGCCGCCCCCGCTTGTCGGTAACCGCTGTAACAATCACCGATATGCCGCCGCACCGCATCAACCGTGACGTCAGTCCCATCGTGTGTACCCGTCAACACGAGGAGGGAGTCCAAATTTGCCAAAATTCGAAAATCGCCCCGCAAATGACTCAACTGTGGTTTAACACAGCAGCAGTCATCGCCGCCACTCCTGGCAGACGAATAACCTGGGCTTCTCTTGCGAAACGAGTTCTCAGCTGGTCACGCGTCCGCATCACGGAAATCGAGGAGGCTGCTTTTCTTCCGAAGCTCATCCCCCGACTCACGCGGTGCCCCGCGCTGCTGCTTCTCTTGTTCCGCTCACTGCCCATCCTGGGCCATCCTCTCCACGTCCACTCCAAGGTCCTTCACATCCTGATTCACCGCTTCCCACTCGTGCCTCCCTAAGTCATCTTTCCGTGCCTATTCCTGTGCTCGGCCACCATGTCCACCACAGCGATACACTCCGCTGCTCCTGACGCGGATGTTTGGCTCGACCACCCGCATGTGAAATTGGGAGTTGTTGCTTGGCATTTAAATCAGCCGTACGAAACAAGAAGAAGAAGATATCCACAATCCGCTCCAGAGTGGACATGCGCAATAATTGACTCGTGTTTATATGTCAGGGATGAGACAATAGGCCGCATAGGCAGATGAGAAGAGGAGCGTCTTGAGCCTGAACTTGATCGGGGCTATGAGAGAGTTTGTTGGTGCGCCAGGGAATATAAAGCATTGGCATTCACGAGTGCCACGGAACAATGCCCCTATACCAGCCAGTCTCCTTGGATTACCTGGGACACCGACCACAAGCAAAGGAGGCAGACTTCAGCACAATATGGGAATCCATCTATGAATAACTCTCTGAAACTGCACCCACCCCCTCCCCCACCTGTGCCCCCAAAAACCCAATACCCCAAGGAATATAAAACTATAAACTAGTTTTATTTTACCAGGTTAGGCCAACTGGGCACAGAAGCGACCTGGCCACAAATGATAGCCAAACGAAGTGGCTTATCACGTAGAAAAATATGTTGATTCTAAATACCGAGGGAAAAAATCAGAGGACTTGGGGAAAAATCCACGATACCACGGGGAGAGATAGACACGCAAACTCCAAATATACAGCAGCAGGCGTCAGGGTCGGGATCGAACCCACGACCTCCTGTGTGCCAGGTGAGGTATACAGGCAGCCCACTACCCTTACATAACCACCAGCACAACCGCCCCCTCCTCCCTCTCCTCCCCCACAAGAGAACTAAACTGACCGTGTTGGGTCTCAACGATGGACTCCGAGGGAGCGGCGTTCACGATGCATGGGCAATGAGCCGGGTTACCCTATCGTTTGAAACGGTCCCACGTTATCAGAAAAAAATTAATACAGAATATTTCCAGCAAGGAAAAAAAAAACATTATACATATATAATGTAGAAATATTTTACAACTTCGCCAATGTATACGTCTGTACGGCTAAACTCTCTCTGCAATAAAGAAGGGTTGTTGCCGAAACGTCGTCGGTTATACATTGTCCTCTTAGGTGGGTGTAAGTGGTCAAACGTATTATTGTTTATTGATTTAGCTTTTTCTTTGTTATTCATGCAATCCTCTGGATTCCCTCGCATCTCCTCCATTTACGGAGCAACCGCTGCGAGCTACCACAGCGGACACGCGGTACATAGCCGGGCAGCATCGCGCGGGGTGACTACAGCGTGGACTCTCTTCCAACCGCGACCTTTCATCCCTGTTTTCCTTTTCCAAAGCGATCTTCACGAAGGGCGACGGCGTGCGATCTGGACGCAGCCTACCTATTGACACAATCTATGTTCCTCGAATGTTCGCGTTGTCACTTTAAAAGCTAAGAACTACGGTGAAGTAATGAAATAATAACCAGGCGGCGACGATCGTAATTCGGCCAAAACGTATTTGTCTCGCTGCAGACGACCCCACGGGGTGAGATGTTTGGGATTACGAGGAATAGGATCTGTGCGTCGCGTTGTTTTGCAAACGGTAATCAGCGAGTGTGAAAAATACAAAACGAGGTGCAAACAATGGCTCTGCCAAGAATATTTTGAATCCTCCACGGAATTCGGTTTTCTGCTCTCCTGTGCGACGTTTCACCTGGACGTCTCAACAACGGCTCAGCTTCAAACAAAGTGAGGATACGCACGGCTGCCAACGAGCGACAGACGTAGGCATGGACAACGTACGAACGCCGCGTACTTTGACAGGGCGCGTAGACACTTGCGGCAGGAGACGAACTCGGACTCGTGTACCTGGACTGGCCGAGTCACGCTGTGGTCGGCACGCTCACCTGCCAAGGGGCTCAAGGGTCGACCTTTTTGAACCCGACGTGAGGCCTCGCACCAATGGCGCTGTACAAACATTGCCGTTGAAAAATAAAAAATAAACCCCATGCGTGTCACAATGCTGAGTTGCGAACGATATCGTGAAACCGCTTGCGAGACTCGGTCCGTGCGCGGCTAGCAAAACCAGAAGTGAGCCGTGGAGAACTGGCAACGGTGAATCTTATCGATAATAAAAGCAATGTTTGGGTTACATCACATAAATATAAATGTGTCGTTAAACCCGCCACCACCCGACAGCCAATTAGTAAGGTTTGTCATGTAAACAAAACGTATAAACTAGTTACTAATGTATACGTTTAGTGACTAATTTATACGTTTTGGAGAGTAAACCCACAACATTTAAGAACGGAGGAGGACTTCTTCACAATTCTGGGGAATCGCCTGATGAGGCTGGTTGTTGTAACCACCAGCAAAATGTCACGGTACTCAAATTGTCAATGTTGTGGGTTTACTCTCCAACACACAAGCGGTGTGCTGAAGTAGTCACTAATTGGCACGTTTTGTTTACGTGACGAACCTTACTAATTGGGCCGCGTCGGGTGGTGGCGGGTTTAACGGCACATTTATATTTAAGCGATCTAACCCAAACAAAAACTTGTTTACGGCTAATGTTGGACGCGAAACCCGACTACTACTGCGTGTGAAACTGACAAATCGAATGTTTCTCCCCGTCGCTAAATTGCGCATGTCGCGGTCGCCTTCATCGTCAGCCATCATCGATGCACTGCCTGTTGCTACCTTTCGTTGTTTTGTTGAGGGTGACAATGATCCTACCTCGCCATTCTGCTCACGAAGCGATTTCATCGCTATCGATGACATGACGGTCGGTGGACCGATAACCGCCGACTCCGTTGCTATTCCTGAACCGCCGGATATCACAACCTCTCCAGCCATTTGACGGGCCCAAGCCCACTGACCCAAACCCCTTAACCGCTTTTAATGACACATGCCTCGGCGCTTGTTTCAATGGAGCTCACCTCTGATAACGATGGTGCTCATAACAACGATGATGATTTAGAAAAAAAGAAATACAATAGTCCCTCGGTCAACAGTGACATCGGTTGATGGTTTTTCGGTGAACGTTTCGCCTCCCATAGGACCCCATGGTTTCGACAAAGGTTAAAATGTCGATGAACGGTGCGTTTACGTTATGCAAGTGGGCGGCAATTTTGGCCAATCCGAGCGCTTGCAAGTGGGGCTGAACCTTGCCGTCAGCCAATCAGTGGCGCCCATTTAAGAGCATTCAGACCGCGACTGGATTTGTTTACATTGTACGTTTTCTACTTCGTGTCAAAAAGGTCAATTTCCGATCGTATTGGAACGGGGCAATGCTTTAAATATGTAATTCCTACATTCGATTAACAGTTATTTAGGTTCACAACAGTTTCCGTGGAACGGATTAAAAACGTGAACTGAGGGACTGCTGTATAAAATACGTGCGTGCACAACACGTATCTCCACGGGCACCTTCTTTCTGGACACCTGTGAGAAAGGGCTTCGTAGCTCACGGGATTTCTCCAGTCTCAATAAAGATTATGATTCCATGTTGTGGGAGATAAAACCGAGACACCCGTCCTGAAAGTAAGGGGGACTTCTAACAGCCAGCGCGTATGTTGTCACCGCTGCTCACAATGCAGGAGCTGAAGACGCCCACAGTCGTGTGTGGTGAAAGCTTGAGAGGCGAGACGCTCGATCCGCGGACCAGCCCGGAGAACCGCACGTCGTACGGCTCGGGGTGGTCAGGATGTGTTCCAGATCTTTTAATTACAGCAACACCCCAGTTGACGTCGGGGGAGGGGGGGGATGCGTTCATGAAATGACGAATATCGAAACGCCAGTCGAAGCGGTTTACAGGGTTAGTAGTAGGTGGTGGTGGTGGTAGTAGGTGGTGGTGGTGGTAGTAGGTGGTGGTGGTAGTAGTAGTAGTAGGTGGTGGTGGTAGTAGTAGGTGGTGGTGGTGGTAGTAGTAGTAGGTGGTGGTGGTGGTAGTAGGTGGTGGTGGTAGTAGTAGGTGGTGGTGGTAGTAGTAGGTGGTGGTGGTAGTAGGTGGTGGTGGTGGTAGTAGTAGGTGGTGGTGGTAGTAGTAGGTGGTGGTGGTAGTAGTAGGTGGTGGTGGTAGTAGTAGGTGGTGGTGGTAGTAGTAGGTGGTGGTGGTAGTAGTAGTAGTAGGTGGTGGTGGTAGTAGTAGGTGGTGGTGGTGGTAGTAGGTGGTGGTGGTAGTAGTAGGTGGTGGTGGTAGTAGTAGGTGGTGGTGGTAGTAGTAGGTGGTGGTGGTAGTAGTAGGTGGTGGTGGTAGTAGTAGTAGTAGGTGGTGGTGGTAGTAGTAGTAGTAGGTGGTGGTGGTAGTAGTAGGTGGTGGTGGTGGTAGTAGGTGGTGGTGGTAGTAGTAGGTGGTGGTGGTAGTAGTAGGTGGTGGTGGTAGTAGTAGGTGGTGGTGGTAGTAGTAGTAGTAGGTGGTGGTGGTAGTAGTAGGTGGTGGTGGTAGTAGGTGGTGGTGGTGGTAGTAGTAGGTGGTGGTGGTAGTAGTAGGTGGTGGTGGTAGTAGTAGGTGGTGGTGGTAGTAGTAGGTGGTGGTGGTAGTAGTAGGTGGTGGTGGTAGTAGTAGTAGTAGGTGGTGGTGGTAGTAGTAGGTGGTGGTGGTAGTAGTAGGTGGTGGTGGTAGTAGTAGTAGTAGGTGGTGGTGGTGGTAGTAGGTGGTGGTGGTGGTAGTAGGTGGTGGTAGTAGTAGGTGGTGGTAGTAGTAGGTGGTGGTGGTAGTAGTAGGTGGTGGTGGTGGTAGTAGTAGTAGGTGGTGGTGGTATTAGTAGGTGGTGGTGGTGGTAGTAGTAGGTGGTGGTGGTAGTAGTAGTAGTAGGTGGTGGTGGTAGTAGTAGGTGGTGGTGGTGGTAGTAGTAGTAGTAGTAGGTGGTGGTGGTATTAGTAGGTGGTGGTAGTAGTAGGTGGTGGTGGTGGTAGTAGGTGGTGGTGGTGGTAGTAGTAGGTGGTGGTGGTGGTAGTAGTAGTAGGTGGTGGTGGTAGTAGTAGTAGGTGGTGGTGGTAGTAGTAGTAGGTGGTGGTGGTAATAGTAGGTGGTGGTGGTGGTAGTAGTAGGTGGTGGTGGTGGTAGTAGTAGGTGGTGGTGGTGGTAGTAGTAGGTGGTGGTGGTGGTAGTAGTAGTAGGTGGTGGTGGTAGTAGTAGGTGGTGGTGGTAGTAGTAGTAGTAGGTGGTGGTGGTAGTAGTAGGTGGTGGTGGTAGTAGTAGGTGGTGGTGGTAGTAGTAGGTGGTGGTGGTGGTGCAGGCGACGGATAACGAGACAGGACAGACGATGACGCTGTCAGCGATGCAAGTGTGGGGTTGGGGCGACGACAATTAGACAGTGGCATTAATAATCAAGCGATGACGTATTTGCGAAACCACACAAAAGGCGGAGACCTAAATCCGGGTTTTACTGCAATAAAAAATATCATTGGGCATAGATATGAGCTACAAACATTGCTCCGGATTGATCAGAAGTGTGACGTCACAATCCGTGTCACTTCTGTGCTTTTCCCGCCCAGGGTGGTGTCACGTGGCGTCGGGCGACGTCCCTTTTGTGAGCACAAGGCCACCGCTACGCTGCCACACATTGCAAACGAACTGAACATCGAAACAAAAAATTAAAAAAAGTTTAATTGGTTGAGAAGTTGGAATTGTGGTCTGGGATGTTGAGACCTAATGGACTCATTTCTCTGTTGCGCAATAATTGTTTTGTCGTTTGTGCTTTTGTTTTGGCACCATTTCTTTATTTGTTTACTTATTAAAAAATTGTCCTCGGAGTGTAGGGGGTTTTCATTCACTTGATAGTAGCTGTATATAAGATTTGGTCCCTTAAATATAATTAATGTACAGTGTCATTGGATGCAATTTGCATGAATGATGCAATACTACTCATAAAAGTATGATTATAATTAATGTAAAGCATCATGGCATGCAAATGCGCATGAATGATGCAATAAAAATGCAAGTATTATAATCATTATTATTCTGGAGCTCAACTCCAATCTCGCCTCCGAGAGACAGAAAGACGCCGGAGGCGGCGTCGTATCAGCGTGCACGCTTCTTCATTTCACGCGTGCGCAACACGGGCCGCTGCGGACCCACGAGGTCCCACGTGGACGGTAATTGACCGGCTCAAGCTCGCGCTTGGCAGCGTCCGCTCTCTTGTCGAACGCCGGGCCCTTTAACTCCGCGCACGCGAGCAGATGGGAGGTGCGGGGATTAGGGCTCTCGGAGGAGCCATCGCGCTCATTGTTTTCTGACGGGACACCCGGCTCGGCATCCTGTCGTTATTTCTCAAGGATCGCAACGAAAGCCCCACGCAGAGATGTTTAGCTAATGAATCGGAAATATCTCACCACGCGTACGGCTCGCTGCCGCCTGTCTCGGCTGCGCCGCAACGCGCGGCCCAACTGGTGGTGCCAGCCTGGGCCGCGCTGTGAGGCGCCACCAAACTGGTGGTGCCAGCCTCGGATGTGCCACGAGGCGCCGCCAAAGATGGTGGTGCCAACCTCGGCTGTGCCATCCACCAGTTGGGTGATACCACCGGATGAAACAAGCGACTTGGCACGACGACGGCTCCCACCATTGTTTTTCGTTCTAGCGCGCGACTTAAAAAAATCCATCGTGCATGGGCATTGATCTGAGCGGCGTGGTGGTGAGCGCAACGTGCTTACAATCCCACAAGCCGAAGTTGGATTCCCAGCCACGGCTGACATCAGTGGTGTACGGACGGATTGCCCTGGCTTCACCAACCATACACATATATATGATCAATCCCAATAGCTTTTTTAGGGACGTGCTGAGTGCTGTTTCACGAGCTGAGAGCTTATAGAAGAACTGAGGCCCCCGGCTCCTGGAGCGAAACGTCGGACTTCGCGCCAAACAACGCGCGGCACAACTCCACAAGCAGATGGGGTGGAGCTAACGCGGCACAACCACGGGAACCTACGAAACAGCGATCGCCTCCCCGCGGCTGACACAGCCAGGGGGAGGCATTCCTCCAGCAAATGGGACTCGCCAACGGCTGCGAAATGCGTTATCTTTATTTGCACTGCCCTAAACATCCGCGGTCACGACACCCGCCAATAAGTGAACGCTGAAGGCAGCCAGCGGAGACGCCAGGTCAAAGGAGCGTGACTGGCCTCGGAATCTCATCGGTAAAGCGAGCAGTGTCACATTGCTGGTGGTTTTGTCCGGAAGATATGTCTGTCAGCTGAGAACACGGCGCAATGCGTTCCCCAGGGAAGCGCTGCACACAAATGATGATGTCTTCGTCTGGAAACTGCCAGCATGTTCTACACAGCACTCGACAATGCCTGCCACGGATGGGCAATGCCACGGGGATTTTATTTCTCCGCACACACGCGCGCGCAGCCCGTCCCTGCCTATGGGCTGACGCCCAAGTCATCTCATAGCACCAACGGCGCAAGTCTGAGCTTGAGTTGAGCCTCGTAAAAGGTTTTTAGCCGAGAGACGCAGACTTGTCGCCAGGCTACAGGGGACCCGACGCCATTTAACATACGCACACGGAGAGTGGTCGGAGTACTTGCCAGACATTGTCTCTCTCTCTCTAAAAAACAACAAAGCTGAACCGAGTTAAGTTTAATCCCCAGTTACGAGCCACATGCTTCTTGCGTTCACCATTTACTAGGCAAGGTCTCGGCCCCCCGTCCCTTTGTGTAACACCCTCCCACTGATATGCCCCCATCTAATCTGGAACTGAGGCTTACCTGTACGTGGACGAATGCTTCGGGAATGTATCTGAACAAAGGTGCGAGGGTTTGAAAGTTTCGAATGCCCTAAATATTTTGCCAATTTGACCGCAAAACGCATACTTTAACCAACGACATTGTGAATATGATTTTCTTATTATTAGGAAATTCCACATGCCTTATATCGGCGTGACCGAAGGACTAAGTCTAAACTTAACGGGAATATTTTGTATTTTACCAGGTAAGGCCCACTGAACTTTATCAGCTCTTTTTCAGAAGCGACCTGGCCACAAATTATAGCTGAACGAAGTGGCTTATCGTGTGTAAATGTATAGCAGTCAAACACTCTAAACGCACGTTTATAAATGTGGAGGGAAAAACCGGAAGACCCAGAGAAAAATCCACGCGACCACGGGGAGAGAGACACGCAAACTCCAAACATACAGCAGGCATTGTCAGGGTCTGGATCGAACCCACGACCTCCTGTATACCAGGCGAAGGAGTTAACATCTCCTAGCCACCGCGGCGCCCCAAGTCGCCGATCTGACCTGCACCTGGGGGTCGCACCGACTTCTGCTAAATCGCGAGCGCGCTCGCAGCGCGTCGGAGCTGCAACGAGAGCGAGAAGAAGAGAGAAGGAGAGGGAAAGAGAAGGAAAGAGAAGGAGAGGGAAAGAGAAGGAGAGGGAAAGAGAAGGAGAGGGAAAGAGAAGGAGAGGGAAAGAGAAGGAAAGAGAAGGAGAGGGAAAAAAAAGGAGATGGAAAGAGAAGGAGAGGGAAAGAGAAGGAAAGAGAAGGAAAGAGAAGGAGAAGGAAAGAGAAGGAGAGGGAAAGAGAAGAAGATGGAAAGAGAAGGAGAGGGAAAGAGAAGGAAAGAGAAGGAGAGGGAAAGAGAAGGAAAGAGAAGGAGAGGGAAAGAGAAGGAAAGAGGAGATGGAAAGAGAAGGAGAGGGAAAGAGAAGGAGAGGGAACGAGAAGGAAAGAGAACGAGATGGAAAGAGAAGGAGAGGGAAAGAGAAGGAGAGGGAAAGAGAAGGAAAGAGAAGGAGAGGGAAAGAGAAGGAGAGGGAAAGAGAAGGAAAGAGAAGGAGAAGGAAAGAGAAGGAGAGGGAAAGAGAAGGAGAGGGAAAGAGAAGGAAAGAGAAGGAGAAGGAGAAGGAAAGAGAAGGAGAGGGAAAGAGAAGGAGAGGGAAAGAAAAGGAGAGGGAAAGAGAAGGAGAAGGAGAAGGAAAGAGAAGGAGAGGGAAAGAGATGGAAAGAGAAGGAGAGGGAAAGAGAAGGAAAGAGAAGGAAAGAGAAGGAAAGAGAAGGAGAGGGAAAGAGAAGGAAAGAGAAGGAGATGGAAAGAGAAGGAGAGGGAAAGAGAAGGAGAGGGAAAGAGAAGGAGAGGGAAAGAGAAGGAGAAGGAAAGAGAAGGAGAGGGAAAGAGAAGGAGAGGGAAAGAGAAGGAGAGGGAAAGAGAAGGAGAGGGAAAGAGAAGGAAAGAGAAGGAGAGGGAAAGAGAAGGAAAGAGAAGGAGAGGGAAAGAGAAGGAGAGGGAAAGAGAAGGAAAGAGAAGGAGAGGGAAAGAGAAGGAGAGGGAAAGAGAAGGAAAGAGAAGGAGAGGGAAAGAGAAGGAGAGGGAAAGAGAAGGAGAGGGAAAGAGAAGGAAAGAGAAGGAGATGGAAAGAGAAGGAGAGGGAAAGAGAAGGAAAGAGAAGGAGAGGGAAAGAGAAGGAGAGGGAAAGAGAAGGAGAGGGAAAGAGAAGGAAAGAGAAGGAGACGGAAAGAGAATGAGAGGGAAAGAGAAGGAGAGGGAAAGAGAAGGAAAGAGAAGGAGAAGGAAAGAGAAGGAAAGAGAAGGAGAGGGAAAGAGAAGGAGAGGGAAAGAGAAGGAAAGAGAAGGAGATGGAAAGAGAAGGAGAGGGAAAGAGAAGGAAAGAGAAGGAGATGGAAAGAGAAGGAGAGGGAAATAGAAGGAGAGGGAAAGAGAAGGAAAGAGAAGGAGAGGGAAAGAGAAGGAGAGGGAAAGAGAAGGAGAGGGAAAGAGAAGGAAAGAGAAGGAGAGGGAAAGAGAAGGAAAGAGAAGGAGAAGGAGAAGGAAAGAGAAGGAGAGGAAAGAGAAGGAAAGAGAAGGAGAGGGAAAGAGAAGGAGATGGAAAGAGGAGAGAGAAGGAGATACATGGTCCGGTTTCACCAACAGGACACCCTGAGGAGCCACAAGGACCACGCCTGGAGGAGAGCCCTGCCCTGCGTCTCTCCGGAGAGGCCTCGCTGGAGGCAACTCTACTCCAGCCCGACGTACAACCGCATCGGCGACCTCAGCTGGAGCATCGCCCACGGCACCGTCACCACCAACGCCTCCCTGGCGCGCTTCACCGACACGCCCCCGGAGTGCCGGTTCTGCGGTAAAGTGGAGACGGTGGCGCACCAATACGTGGAGTGCAAGAGCCTGGACTCGCTGTTAAAGGTCCTGAGAAACATCCTCCTAAAGTTCAGCCTCCACTTCTCCCCGACGGTCCTCATCTTTGGATACCGAAAGGGCGACGGATCCCAACATCTTCAGGGGCTGGTCAACGTGCTCGTCGGCTACGCCAAGCTCGCCATTTACAGGGCGAGGAAGGTGGCCCTGGAGGGGAAACGTCCGGCCAACAGCCTGGGCATCTTCCGCGCTCTGGTCGGAGCCAGGGTGTGGCTGGAGTTCCGCCATGCGCGGTTGACCCACGCCGTGCCGGCCTTCATGGAGCAGTGGGCGATGGAGGAGGCCGTGTGCTCCGTGGCAGATGATGGGGAGCTCTGCATGCTGTTATGAGCTACCCGTCGGAGGCCGTCGGACTGCGAGGGGGGCGGCGTACATAACGAGAGAGTGAGCGAGAGAATGAGCGACAGAACGAGCGAGAGAGAGAGCGAGTGAGAGAGAGAGCGAGAGAGCGAGCGAGAGAGTGAGCGAGAGAGCGAGCGAGGGCTACATAAAGCCCCGTTTAAAAAAAATAATAATTACGAAATGATGAACGAAACAAAGTGCCGAATACACCGAGCATCTTCTTGTTTCCACTGATCGTAAAAAAAAGAGAAGGAAAGAGAAGGAGATGGAAAGAGAAGGAGAGGGAAAGAGAAGGAAAGAGAAGGAGATGGAAAGAGAAGGAAAGAGAAGGAGAGGGAAAGAGAAGGAGAGGGAAAGAGAAGGAAAGAGAAGGAGAAGGAAAGAGAAGGAAAGAGAAGGAGATGGAAAGAGAAGGAAAGAGAAGGAGAGGGAAAGAGAAGGAGAAGGAAAGAGAAGGAAAGAGAAGGAGAGGGAAAGAGAAGGAAAGAGAAGGAGAGGGAAAGAGGAGAGGGAAAGAGAAGGAAAGAGAAGGAGAGCGAGAGAAAGAGGATTGACGCGACCGAGCGTCCCCTTGGCCATTCTAGGAAAAGGCACTTCCGCTCGCAACAACGGCTCCTCGCCGCTTAATGGCTTTGGCAAATTACCCCTCTTAATTGCCCCACTTTCCATTTTTTTCCCTGGGCCTCGACTAAATTTTAAACACCTTCCCTTCAGGCACACTGGGCCCACAACTGTTGTGTTGTGGGGGAGCGGGGGGTTGGGAGGGAGTTGGCGGATTGCTCGGGCGCTTTGCTCGTGACGCAGCGTCCCCTGGTTTCCGTGAGAAGTCCCGAGACCACTTTAGCAGTTGACCCCTACGGGGGCAACAATTTGACGCGACGTATTTCGGTGTAAACACCGCCGGAACCAGCCGATGGGGGGCCCCGTCGCCGTGGCAACGCGCTTTGCCACGATGCTCGCGTTGCCATGGCGCTCACCGACACTTCGGTCCTCCCACCTCCCCCCCCCACCTCTTTGCGCGGTTTGCTGAGAACTCTGCGGCCACTTTGGCGAGCACGTCGCTCCGCTAATTGGCGGAGGGGTCCGGCTCGTTCCGAGATCGCTGATTGCTCGTTGCTGCCATGGCGACGGCAACCGCGGTGGTTGTGGGGGGGGAGTCAACAACTCCCGTTGTAAACAATCGCTCAGATGCACTCGAGTTCTAAGTTGCCTGCAACTCTGTGCTCTGTGCCACCGTTATTCGATCTCTGACGAGTTATTATCGTGAGTTTATCATCATCGTCATGACGGTCCACGGACAGATAGCCCGTCGGTGTCCACTGCACATGTCGTCATTTTCTTTCCTCTGCCTCGTGCCAAGACGCTCAAGCAGCGGCCACATCTTCCTGGCACCAATCTCTCACGTCGTCCTGGTCAAGCCATGCTCTGTGAGGTCTTCCTCTCTTCCATTTTTCCAAACAACACGTTGAATGTTCCTGTTGTTGTCCATCCCACATGTATGTTCAAATAGTGCCACAACTTCTCATCACAGCCTGCATCATCAGGTCGTCTTCTTCGATGTTAGTTTAACGCGGAGGCTTTCGCTACCAATGTTATTCACAATAAAGGTTTTCGGGTTAGACCGCGTGAGTATGGATGAGTCATAACCCTCGAACGCCCGACACGGCCAGTAAGGTTCGTCACGTAAACACAACGCGCCACTGAGTTATACTCCTTCAGCACACCGGTGTGTTGGAGAGTACATTCTATGTTGCCACATGCTTTATTACGTCTACGTTGGTCACTCTTTAGGTCCAGCTTAGACGCAGTATATCCTTCTGTAGCAATACTTTTATAGTGCCAATACCCTGTCCTCTGTCAGTCGTTTGTCATATCCAAGTCCCCATTTGTCCATGAGTGCATTGCTCAGACTGCCATCCCAGGCCATGCGCTCGTAAAAAAATTCACACTTGCTGAACACAGGTTCCAAACACCAAAAGCACCAAGCGTCTAGCAACCAACAGCACCACTAAAGCTGTACATAGCCGAGAGCTAAGACGCTTTGGTCGCGAGGGGTGGGTTGGGCCCGGTGGTGCAGCAGTGAGCGCTCTGCCCTCCGAACCCGGCCACCTGAGTTCATCGCTGGCTGGCATTAGTGGCCAGCAATGCCCGGCGCACTGAAGTATGGTCAACCCCCCCCACCCCACCCCACGATGCATAGCGATGCCTTCATCCAGCGGTGGATAGATCACGGGAAGCTTTCTCGTGAATACGATTTGCTTCGGAAGGAAACCAAACGACGGCGGTGCAATGAGACGCAGTGTCTCTCCCCCCACCACCACCACCATTCCGTCAGGTGTGCGAGTGACGATGTGTGCCCACCGGCGCAGCGCGCCCGCACTTTGTGATGTCCTCGGCCATGAGCATCACGATCGGCGCTCGCGGGACGATTAAACGTCGAATTGCGACCGCGTTCAGCAGACACCGCGTCGAAACCCAGACACGACGCGAAACATCCTCGGACGTGCGTACATCGCCATACGTGCATCGTTGGCGTGCGATGTTGGAGTGACGCTCGCGACTCTGCACAGCTGGATTCAAGAAATCCCATCGCTGCCATGTCGCGCACACCCTCCGCAGTACAATATCTCCGACAGCACCGAATGTTTTTTGTTTTTGACTCAATGCGCTCTTCGTGTAACAATCTGTCCAGGGCACTTCTAAACATCCTCACCTCAGCATTTCCTCTCCGATCACTCGAGCAGAGACTACGGCCGCAGTGGCTGACCGTAACCGCTGGGAAGAAGTTTGTTGTTCACCACCCCCGTACCTACGATTAGCACGGTTGGCTACGTACGGTGCGAAAGAAGTTGAACAGACAGTAGACACATGCAGACAAAGCGGCTCAAGAAACGGTTCAATTCCGCGTCGGAGCCGTCAAGTCGGCAGCCGCTGAGACGTCTGAACCCCGCCCCCCCCCCCACAGTCTCTCAATCCACTGCTGGATGGATGCCTCGCCAGCCCCCGTCTCTCAGCGTGACCCCCAAGACGCACACACACAACACACACAACACCCGGGAGACACAGAGACAGAGCGAGAGAGACGCACGTATGTCGAACTCCGCACTTCCGATGAGCGCGGTTGGCTACGTACGGTGCTAAAGAAGTTCGACACACACACGGCACTTCATCGGAGAGGAAGACCAATAGCCCAAAGACGACACACACAGAATGCGCGCGCCGTGGACGCCTCGCGGATTTACCGGCTCGAGCGAGGGGAGGCCGCCGCTGCGGCGCTGCGCTCTGCTGCTGCTGCTGGGCTACTCCTCCTGCTGCTGCACCTTCTCCTCCACCACCTCCTACTCCTCCTCCTGCTGCTGCTCCTGCTGCACCTGCTCCTGCTGCTGCTGCACCTTCTCCTCCTGGTTGCAGCGTCTGAGAGTTACTCGCTCCCGGCGGCGAGAGGACGCGGGTCCCACGCGGGGACTCATGCTCCCCGGCTGAGCCGCTGGGAAGACGAAGCTGCCACCACCAGCAGCAGCCCACGGCTCTTCCTCTGCGCGCGACGGAATTCGCGCTCGCCCCCCCCCACACCAACCCCCTCACCAACCCCCCACCTCCACTCCTGCCCCCTCGGAGATGAAGCCGGAACCCCGGGGACGCGGGGGAGGGGTCTCGTAAACCGGAGGATGTCAACCCTCCCCCCCCACCTCGCTTTGACCCCGCGAAGCAAGCACGTCTGCCTTGCGCCGCGGCACGTGAGCCCGCCGAATCGACTTGGGCAAGATTCTGGGGCACTCCGCTCTCGTCCTCCAAGAAGCTGCCTTCCGATAGTCCCCTCCCTCCCTCTCCCCAGCAGAGGAAATTAAATAAATATGCACGACGTCCTCCTCCTACCCCCCCCACCACCACCAACCACAAGCCCCTCAATGCTTCTCTGCATCTCTCTCTCTACGCCTTGTTTGCTTTCAAAGGTTGCAGCCATGGCGACGCAAGTGAGCGTCAGGGTAAGGGGGGAGAGCTGTGTGGAGAGGAACGCACGGACACACACACGCGAGCACACGCGTGCGTGTGTGTTGAACTTCGTTCGCACCGTACGTAGTCAGCCGTGCTAATCCGGAGGTGCGAAGGGGGGGGGGGTCAACAAACTACTAAACACAAAAACACGTTTAAAGAAATTAGTTCGTCGAGATTATTCAAAAGTGCTTTATAGCTCCCAGTGGCTTCCTCATATCGGAAGAGCGTTCCAGACGGCCACCTCATCGAGATCACCATCATCGACGTCAACAACCCCCACTTCCTCATCATGCAGAGACCTCTTCAACATCACCACTATCACCATCATCACCATCATGTATGTTGAACTTATTTCGTTCCGTACGTAGCCGAACCGTGCTAATCGGCGGTGCAGGGGGGAATGACAAGAAACTAAACACACAAACATCAGTTCCGAAGAGATGTGTTTGTCAATCTAGACGATGATTTACAACTGCCTGAGCTCACAGTGGCCTTCCTAACATCGGAGTGGAGAGCGTTCCAGACGGCCGCAGAAGCGCCGCATGTGAAAGCGCCGCGCGGTGACGCGGTGACCACCGCCTTTGTTCGACGCCTGGCGGTGGATGGGGGTGGAGAGGCGGGGGGGGGGGTGTTGGGAGGGGGATTACACAAAGATTAAGCCACATTCTTTCTCGCCGCAAAACTCGTGTGCGAAGGTCGCTTATTGTTTTGCGGGACCTCGACTTGATTCGCCGAGGCCCCTTGCTTGCTTGCTGCTGCTCGCTCTCAGAATGTTTCATTCACAACAAGAGATCCGCTGCCCTCCCGAGCGACTCGTGAAACACACGCGGGCGGGCGGGCGGGGGAGGGGCGGGGGGTAGAGCGGTGCGGAGAAGCGCGCCCTCTAGTGGCGAGCAAGCGGTGGAGGCGTCCCGCGACCACCACCACCAAGAGGCGACAACGCCCCTCTTGAGGTTGCTCTGACGTCGGTATCCCCCCCCCCCTTCTGCCCCGGGGTCAATATTCCGATGCGGCCCTTTGACTGGGAGGGAGACCTCCCCCGACCCCCCCCGACCCCCCCTTGAATCTGGGCGCTGATCAGCACGAACTGAGACAAATCCGGAGGAGATCTCTCGTGATGCCGGAACGCAGGGCGGGCAACCATCGCTCGTTTTGTGCTCAGGTGACGCGGGGCCGGGATGTGAGCCGAGACCTCAATCAGAAACAACATGTGTGTTCAACTGGGTTTACACCGGATGTGGCCAGCCGTGCTAATCGTAGATGCGGGGAAAGGACAACAAACTAAACACGAAAAGGAGTTTTAAATGAATGAGTTTGTCAATCTAGATGATCTAAAAGTGCACAGCTCCAGTGGCTTCCTAATATCGGACAGTAGAGCGTTCCAGACGGCCGCAGAAGCGCATCTGAAAGCGCGAGATGCGGTGGCCACCGCCTTTGTCCGCTGGTTAGCCAGAAGCTGCTGCTGCGAGGATGACCAGAGTTCTCGTGATGGTTCTTTGTGTTCCTTGACGGGATCAGCAAGGTGTTGTGGTTCATTTGTAGCAAGCAAGGACTGTGTACAACATATAGAGCGGCAGAGCGTCCTTTGTTGCTGAAAGCCTCACTGAATCACAAAACACGCTTTTGTCTGAAGGATCCTTGCATTGGGATGTGTGGCAATTTCGTTAGTGTCCTGGTAGCGAGATGTTAACTACCTCGCCTGGTATGCAGGAGGTCGTGGGTTCAATCCCGACACCTGTATATTTGGAGTTTGTATGTCTCTCTCCCCGTGGTCTCGTGGATTTTTCTCCGGTTCCTAGGGGTTTGCCTTCCACATTTAGAAGCAACGTGCGTTTAGAGTACATGACTGCTACACATTTCCACGTGATAAGCCACTTCGTTGAGCTATCATTTGTGGCCAGGTCGCTTCTGAAAAAGAGTTAACATAGCGCAGTGGGCCTTACCTGGAAACATAAAAATAGTTCGTGGCTTAGTTTCAGTTTAATTTAAAAAGTTAAGTTACGTGAGGAATGTTCCCATAAAGACATAACAGAGAGTACTTTGTTAACCCAGCGGGCAGGTCAAGGGGTGGGGGTGGAGGGAGAGGCGTGGGGTGACGCACGGCTAGTCGGGATTTCAATCTCGACAACGACGTTGGCCGTGGCCCGGAATCGAACCGTGACGCCGGGAATCCGAAGCATTTCATCTATGGATGGGGGGGGGGACGCGATGGAGACGACACACACACATGACGTCAACACACGCACACGACGGAAGTTGCTGCTGGTCACGTGTGAAAAACAGCTTCGGAGTTCATCGGATTCCTCCTCCAGTGTCAAAGAGAAATTATGATCGTGACACAACCGGGCTCGCGTGTGGAGGATGCTACCAAGAATGCCGTCACGTGCACACGTGGCCAGTTGAACAACAACAACAAGAACAACGAAACATACCCCTGAGAAGAGAAAGAATCCCATGGGAAAAGGGAGCTGTTGTGTGCGTGGGTATGCCACCCACCCACACCAAATAATGAACTGTAAGTCATCCAGACACTTGGGAGGCTGCGCCTGCAGTCAACGCTCCCCAGTGTTGTGTGTGTCCGAGCGTGAACGGAGAGATTTGCGGTGTTCCCTGCATAAATTACGACTGCATCGCCGCTACCCCCAGGGAACCCAGCGCCAAGCAACGTTTGAAACGGACGAGGTCGAAACGTCTGAGCGGGCCCATTGGGCAAATCTAATCACAAGAGGTGTAACGGATGCGGGATATTCGGGGTTGTTCATTTCTTTGTTATTTTGTTTTGCCGCGTTGTGAATGCAGCTGCTGCCGATCGTTGCGAGGGCCCCACGTTGCACCGCGTACGCACAGCACACAAAGACAAAGATCCCCCCCCCCGTGTAGCCTTCACAGACTGCTGGGGCAAGTGCGGTCAGCGAGTAGCACCATGAAGGCCGGCACTGTGGCACACGAGGGGACGCGTGGCCAGCAGCACGCCCGGCCGCCTTTGTCTCCCCAGTGGCGATGTTTGCACACTTCACCAGATACTCGTTTGAGGCTGAGTCCACCTAGGGGAGGTCTAGAACCGGCTCAGATATTCGTCACCGGTGTTGGCCGTGAGCGGGAATGGAACCCGGCTCGCCAGCTTCGTAGCGCAGCGTAGCGCGAACTGCGACGCACACGACTCTACACGCGCAGCACCCGTGGCGACTTACACGCCGCGACTTACACGCCGCGACTTACACGCCGCGACTTACACGCGCGATTCGATGCAAATTCGATGCAAGTTCGATGCTCACGAGTCGATGTTGGAGCGTGACCAGAAGCCGAGGAATCTTCGATGGATCGGTTAATGCGCAAGCGAGCTTACCGGCGTCGTTGAGAGGTGGCGGCGACTTGGGGAGGCCTTCATCTAGCAGCGGATTGACCATGGCCGGTGATGATGACGATGATGATGATGAATAATCGACGTCGGTGAATCGATGCGTCCTGGCTTGTGTGAGGGGGAGGTTGGCAGTGCAAATCCGGGGGTGGTCAGTGAGCGGGTGTCTGGTGTGAGGAGCGAATATCGTAAACCGGTCCCGTGCCTCCCCTCGGTCAACTCAGCCTAAAATAAGTACCTGGTGGCGGTGTGTTAAAAGATCAGCATTGGGGAGACAAAGGCGGCCTTGGCGTGGTGCTGGCCACCCCACCCCCTCGTGTGCCACGGTGCTGGCCTTCATAGGTGCTCGCTAACAGCACTTGCCCCAAACGGTCTGTTAAAGGCTATACGTAGGATAATTTGTCTTTGGTGTGAGGAGCTGAGACTTAGAGCCGGTTAACACAGCAGAGCCCTCGTTGTCGTGCTGGAGACAGCCAACCCGGACAAGTTCGCGTCTTTTCGCTTGATTTCTGCACTCAATCATCCTGTCCGCGAGTCCTATTTATAAGGGGTGTGGCCCCGCTTATTTGATGTCACTGTGGTCATTATCGTACAGTATTATGGATCGTACAGCAGTTCAAGATGCAATGGTATTAAAGAGGCTCGGTGAAATTGTATTGCTGTTGCTGTTCCACCTCCCACTGTTCAACACGAGCAGCGCAGAGAGTGGGCGCGGGCGAGCAGTTGGTTGGCTCTCGGACTGCAAGTTGCCAAGTGAAGTTCAGAGGGTGGGTGGGGGACGTTGATGAGCTCCAGAGTGGAGCGGTAGGGGGTGGGATGTGGCGGATGAGGCAGCAGCAGCAGAAGCCCCAGAAGCAAATAGCAAGTCCCGCGGCGAGAGGGCCGGATGAGTGCGGCGAGCGGCTTGGCAGGCAGGCAGGGGCAGGGGGAGACGGCGGAGAGGCGACGAGACGAGAGTGGTAGGCCCGGACACAGACAGACGCAGGGCGAGGGGTGCGTTTGGTTGGATCCTACCGGTGACTTTGAGCGTTATCGAGGCGACCAGGTTGGTGGACTCTTGAGGGGCACCGAGCCGGCAACGCGTCGAATTGCCGGGGATCGAATGAAGGCCGCCGCTCTCGGGTTACACTTGGCTCTCACGCGGAGCGGTAAGGACGGTCATGTCATGTAAAAGTAAAAGTGATTTCCTGTCCCAAGTTAGCATTGGTGTTGATCTATTTGTCGGCCTAAGCCAGTGGTGGAAATTACACAGTGCTATGGCAAGGGGCGAGTCTCCCCATGGGAAAAGCGCTGTTGACTTCCCAACAAAGTGGTGCCAGTTTTATCCACCCCAAAGAGATGATGGGGTGAGTCCACCCCCGACCAGGATCGAACTGCGAGCCACTCGCTCTACCGCGTGTTCTGGCCTGAAAAAAAACCCACTTTTATATTCGCCCACAACACTGTACAAAAACACGGCGCGGTAGATATCTGAATTGACTAATTAATATGATCATTCTTATTCCTATACAGTAGCATTCGCACAAATGCCACGTGTGCAGCTGCTACCGGTAGAACGAGAGTCTCAGAACTCGCTCCACGACAGGCAGCACAAAAAAGCAACACAAACACAGGTGCGGGTGTGCTCGAAGCAGCGGACGATTCACGAACGCAGCGCCGGGCGAACACGCGGGCGGGAGGCTCTCACGGAGCACGGAGGGCGCGGCGGGAGGGGGCTGGGCTCTGTCATCCCGTCGCGGCGAGAGAGCGCACGCACGTGGGCACGTGGGCCACGCGCTGTGAACGAAGCGCGCAGGACGACATCCAGTGGCGTCCGCTTGCACAACCGCTCCGTGACCGCGCTTCGCGAAACTGAGACGGGGAGAGGAAAGGTCCTCATCCTTGCGGCCAAGAGCCTCCAAGACCGGGCTGGTTGCGCGTGCATGCGAGGAACGTCCACGTGAACGAAGGTTTCACGTTGGCCCGACGTTTGTTTTGTGTTAAACACGTCGCCGCCGTCGCAATCGCTCCCCTCGAGCCGCTGGCCGCCTCATTGCAATGCCGCCAGTCGTGCGATATTTGAATGAGCTCTCCGCTTTAAACACCTGCCTGACGCTCCGTGTCAGTCATTTAATACAAATAAACCAACGCACGCCACGCGTTGGTGTTAAAGCGGGCGTCACCGTCACAGCTGGAGAAGCGTTGGGCCCCCGGGGGGGTAGGGGGTTGGGGCTCCTCCTGCGAGCGGAGAGGCTCCGGACCGCGAGCTGCGTCGAGACCCCCGAACGAGAAAGAGCGCCGTGCGTGGAGCTCAAAAGGGGAGTCGGGGGGGGGGGGTCCTTAACGATGCCCGCAATGAGCGCCGGGGCCATCGTGGAAGCGGCCACCGCAACCGTCCGGGCCTTCCGACCGTGCGTGTCCCGGCGTGGATATGTTTTTATTATTTCACCTTCATTTAACCAAGTAAAAAAACCCCTTGAGGTTCAAAACCAGAACGAGTGCTCAGGAGGTGAAAACTGCAAGCGGGCGCGACCGGCCGGAGCAGTCCGGGTTCCGGACGAAGGAGGAGGATGGAAATTGGCCAGGGAGCCACTTGTTGTTATTGTTGTTGTTATTGTTGTTGTTACTTGCGCCGGGGCTCGTGGCGGCCGTGCTTGCGGCCACGGCCACAGCGGTTCGTGTTGAGAGCTCGGCCTAAACAAAGTTGGGAGCCTGGATTCGAATGCCACGAACAAAAACACTTGCTGCAAGGGTCACCTGTTGGCATAGACAAAGACCCCTCGTATATCCTTAACAGACTGTTGGGGCAAGTGCTGTTGGCGAGCACCTATGAATGCCAGCACGGCACACGATGGGTTGGGTGGTCAGCACCACACCCGACCGCCTTTGTCTCTCCAGTGGCGATGTTTTATGTAGACACCGCACCAGGTCTTCATTATTTGAGACTGACTCAACCTAGGGGAGACCCAGGACCGGTTCAGAGGATCCTCCATGGTGTTGGCCGTGAGCGGAAATCGAACCCGGGCGGCCGGTTTTGTAACGCAGCGTAGCGCTAACCGCTGCACCACCGCTCTCGTCAGAGCACCCACGTGGCCACACGTTTACGACGAATCGCCTGATTGTACTTCGACGGTAAATCTTCGAACGTGCACGTGATCGACACGTGAAATTAATCGCGCCTTTTCTGCATTTTTCACAACTCCACAGCGAAGAAATTTAGCCTCGCAAACGACAGTGTCCATCTGGAATAAGATGCAAAATATGAGACCCACGATGTCATCTGTTAACCCAGGAAAGGCTCCGTGGGCCTCACGCCTCTCGTCGGCAGGGTAGAATCTGGAGTGTCACAATCAAGAGAGGGCCACGCTCGAGCGCTCGTGTCACGCCATGCAAATTCCCAAGAAACAACCGCATGCTTTAAATGCTTTTTTTTCTCCCCTCATTTCACAAAGTTCTTCCAAACGTTTAACTCAAAGAGTTGCGGGGATAGGAAAAGAGAGGTCAGAAATGTCAAAGCTCCACGAAAAGGTTATTTTTCTCCCCCTGACCTAGGACAAAGGTCATGTGACACACGGCAGCAGCTCCTTATTTATTAACACCCCGAGTCGCAGGTTCTTTTCGGTCAGGATGTGCCCATCGCTCGACTCATTGAGGCAAACATTACGCAAGTGCCCTCACTGACTGTCTCACAGAGGAACAGATAGCGACACACGCCAGAAGGACAATAGTACGAATATTCCCCCCTCACGTATGTTGAACTTCTTTCGCACCGTACGTAGCCAAACATGCAAATTGGAGGTGTGGCAGTTAACATCTCCTGGCCACCGTAGGCCCGATTGCACTGCACTGGTGGCTGCTGCCCTCCATTTATCACTTCATCCCCATCAGTATAAAGAACGATGATGTTAGTAACAACACTATGTAACACCATTGTTGTTCCTGGGTAGTAAGTGTTATTCCCTAATTGCTTACTTTCATCCAACAAGTTCCACAAGATGGGCTCTGCTTCTGCCACAATGTGACCAGTCTGTTCGAGGCAATCGGAATCGCCTGTAACCAGAATGAGTGGAGCCTCTTCATTGGCAGCCGTGCTGCTCCATAATGGTAACAAGTACCCGTCTCTTCCCCTGGCTCACTCGGTGAACCTCAAAGAGGATTACAAATGCATAATGACCTTGTTGGACGCCTTGAAGTATGATGAGTATAATGGTGGCATTCCTGATGGGTCTCCAAGGCGGTTTTACCAAGTTTCCCTGCGATATTTGACGTTGGGACGGCAGGGAAAACAAGGCGCACTACCACAGGCGGGACTGGCCACGGCGGACCGAGTTCTCTGTGGGGAGGAACAACGTCAAGTGGGAGCCACTGGTGGACCCCCAGAAGGTGCTGGTGCCACCACTGCACATCAAATTGGGCATTATGAAGCAATTTGTCAGAGCTGTAGATAAGGAGTTGGCAACCTTCAAGTACCTTCAAGACTTCTTCCCTAAGCTATCTGAGGCAAAGGTCAAAGCAGGTGCCTTCGTCGGACCGCAGACAAACAAGATCCTGGAGTGCAATGAATTCCCCAAGAAGCTCACGAGTAAGGAGAAAGCAGCTTGGAACAGCTTTGTCGCAGTGGTTCGCGGCTTCCTGGACAATCACAAGGTCGAAAACTATGTGGAGCTCGTTGAGACTCTGGTGAAGAACTACGGCACAATAGTCTGTAGGATGTCCCTCAAAGTCCATATCCTTGATAATTATCTTGATAAATTCAAAGACATGGGAGCGTACTCGGAGGAGCAAGGCGAGCGCTTCCACCAGGATATACTGGACTTTGAACGCTGCTACCAAGGACAGTATAACGATAACACGATGGGAGACTACATTTGGGGGCTGATTCGTGAAAGTGATTTACTGTATAATCGTGAATCTCGAAAAACTACTCACTTCTAAATCTTTGGTAGCCATTTTTATATTACTTTAGTATAAATACATGTTCATTTTTATTCATATGTTGTTTTTTCTGACTTTATGTGAACGAAAAGACACAAATTCGCCCGTTTTCTCATTGATAATAGGTACATTTCAAAATATCAATGTCCTGGTCACAAAAGCAAAGTTTGTGGGGAATAATAGCCATTTTCTATACCTTTTCGGCATAAGCATTAGGAAATAACACTTACTACCCAGGAACAAAAAAAACACATTCCTGCGGAGGGAGCTGGTAGGAACGTTGGGTTGCTCGGTCAATGGCCAGGGTCAACGGCGGCGTGGTGTATTCCGCAAATATGCCGACTGTGAGGGCGGGCACAAGCCGGCGTGAGTAGGTTAAACGTTGAGTATTATAAGGGCACCACGGGGTGACCAGCCCCTCCCCACCCAGCCCCACCCCTTCCACCCCCCACCCAGCCCCACCCTCCCCACCCCCCACCCTCCCCACCCTCCCCACCCAGCCCCTCCCCACTCTCCCCACCCAGCCCCTCCCCACCATCTCCTCCCCACCCAGCCCCTCCCTCCCCACCCAGCCCCTCCCTGCATGACGGACGGGCACAATAATCCCCTGTGGGCTGGTGTAACCAGGAGGTTCCTACCAGTATAATTGTTACACAGTGCACTAATACGAGTTATAGCTCAATCCACTGCAAGTCGAAGTCCTCTACAGCACCACGGTGGCCCTGAGGGCTGTCTGGCCATACTTCACTACACTGGTCAGAGCATAGCGCAAAAGTCACATCGGCGTCATTGTGGAGAATACAAATAACGAACTATACTAGTAGACAATTAAACTCGGTCATGTGTTCATCTCCGTAACAAATATTAAAGCATGTTTTATACAGCCCCCACGGCCTTCTGGGAGTGCATAACATCAGCTGCATTGATTCAGTGCATGCAAACTCTCAACCGAAGGAGATATTTTATATATTTTGTTAAATGTATTCTCCACAATGATTATTTTTGCGTGAAGTATTTTGCCTATAAACATATGGCAGTTCAGCGTTTGTTCAAGCAAGCCTGACTCTGCTGATGAGATGACCACGTATTGAAATAATACAGGTTGGTGAAGGGGGGAAACCCCAGGTGCTGGCTGTGTATATGTACGTACGTTGAACTTCTTTTGCACCGTAGCTACCCGTGGTAAATCGGAGGTGCCAATTATGATACCAATCGCCACCTATGATGCCCACGGCTGGGAATTGAAACAGAGGTCGGCAGGTTTTTAGCGCGGTGTGGCCGTAATACGCGCTGCACCACCACTCGAAAGCCCAATCCTCGGTACAGATATGAAGAGAATTCTATATTTGTTTTGTTTGTAGAAAATAAATAGATAATACGACAGCAGGACGCGTGGAGTGGTCTAATTGGCACACTCTAACGTCGTCAAATGGAAGCATTTGGAAGACGGTTGAGCAACTTCGAGTTTGTCGCGCGCGTGCGCGCTTTAAGTTGCAGTTCATTGGTTACGTTTTTTGCTCTCCTTTTGAAAAGATTGTCTTTGTTTTGATGGCGTCGTTCGAGCGACCCGGCGAGACGAGCCCCTCGATTGAAACCAATACTCCCCACGCGTCGTCGCCAATGGCGCGAGTGACACACAACTTGATTGGGTTTTTTTCTTCTGCGCGATATTTTTTTATTTCTGATGTCGCGCTCAGGATGCGTCTTGTTTGCGGAGTGTACGTGGCGGTCTGGCGTCAGATCATCATGGTCGAGATCCATGGGAAGATAGCCCTAAGGTTTCCACTGCAGATTTAATAATTTGTTTCCACTTTCCTCTGTCCTGTGCCAACACGCTCAAGTAGTGGCCACATCTTTCTGGCACCAATCTCTCAAGTTGTCGTCGTCGTCAAGCCGATCTCTGTGAGGTCATCTTCTCTTTCCGGTTCCTTCCATTTTTCCAAACAACAACAAGACTTTAAATGTTCCTGTTGATGTCCATCCTACATATGTGTCCAAATATATGGCGTCAGATATTGCACGTGATATGTTTCACCAATCTAGCACTCATTTGTTTTAAAGGCGTTGAATACAACACCAAGACATGCATTTATTATTAATATTGCACTCGTATTCCCATCATTATCGTCATGAGTAGTCGTGATCAACCCACTGCTGGATGAAGGCCTCCCCCCAAGCCGCGAGTCTGGCTGGCGCCCTGCGCGCGAGCCGATGTTACCGCTCCATCTCCGCTGCGATCGTCCTCTCTGGTTATTGTCACCCTCCTTGGGCTGCCACTCCGTCGCGATCCCTGACCACCGGCAGTCGTCGTCCCTATGCGGCGACGCCCCCCTCGCTGAGCCCACGTGCTTTGTTGTTTTTTTCCCGTTCACGCTTCCAAACGTTAAACCTCTCCCCGTCCGTCGGCGCGGTTGCATTCTAGCGTCGAGAGAATTCAACCGGGTCGCGCCAAAGTTGGTTGGCCGGCCGCGTCCGCTGGCGACACGTAACCCGCTGGGGCCGGCGCGGTCGAACGCGATCGCTGGCAGCCACGCAGAGCCGGCGGCGGCGGCGGCGGCGGCAGAGAACACGACAAGACGGAGTGGAAACAAAAGGTTGCTCCTGGGTAATGAGCCCGTGGCGTGGTAAAATTACCACGGCCTTCAGGAGCCCTCCATTAGTGTCACGGGAGGAACAATGGAAGCTGCGCCCTCCCTGGGCGCGCGTGATTACCGGAGACCACGATGCCTTGCCTAATTGCCGTGAATTGTTAAAAAATTGATATGTGACATCGGATAGGCGCAACGAAAAAGAACCTCCTGTTACAAGAACAGCAGCGGAGTGGCGGTGGGGGGGGGGGGGGGGTTGGGGGGGTGGGTTTGGGGGGGGGGTGGGTTTGGTGGGGGGGTTTGAGATGGTGTGGCAGGGCAGAGGGTAGAGGGAGGGAGCGAGCGACGTGTGGAGGAGCTAATCGTGTTTGCGTGCGTGCGTGCCGGGGATCACAGTCGCCACACTCGGTGCCCGCGTGCACGCGCGAGCGCTTTCGCGCGCCCCTTTATGTTCGCGCAACGAGCGTCGATTTGCGAATGCATTTCGCCTGAAGCAGGTTACGCAAAAATGCACCGAGATTTCTGCGCACACTTTTCGCCGCGTGCGTGCGCATTCATTTGTGCGCAGAATACGCACGCATTTATTTATTTCGGGCACGGGGCCGCCGACACACGACGACACCGCAGGGGCCGCCTGCAGCGCAACAGCTGGCACGCAGCTCCGGGGGACACCGTCAACTCTGCGCTCCGAGTGCCGGACAAGATTACCTAACGGTCCTTGCGCGCGTGCACGATGAATGCGCGTGCGTGCGACATGAGTGTTGTCACCGCAGGTTTGTTTCGTTCCTAAGAGCCGTGACCTCACGCAGGGGTGCATTGCTATAACCGCTCATTACGCAATGCCCTCCGCACCCAGCCAGCCCGCCCGCCCGCTAGCCTCGCAGGCACTCTGCGAACATCACGTGACGCTCTCGGGATCACGAATTCCAAAAATGTGGAAGTCTGGCGATAGATTTGCTGCAGAGACGTTCGCTCGTGCGAGCGTTTGTTTATTGACGCGCCGCACTCCGCGCCCGTTGTTTTCTTTCTTGCTGAGTTCGAGTCCCCGCTCCCCCCCACGACCGACAGGGCAAGCGGAGGTCTCCATCCAGCAGTTGATTGCCGAAAGCTCGTAGAGTGTTATTACTGTCATTTTTTATGCTTGTAGTTTTTTTTGTATATATATCGTTATGCCGCAAATAATCACGCAAGTGTATGGATTAGCCCCGCGCAATACAATGGCGCTGTGCACACATTGGATAGTCCATCACCACAACAGTATTCGTCGTCGTCGTCGTCATCATCATAAGCAGCGGCCCCAATCAATCCACTGCTGCACAGAGGTCCAACCCCGGTTAATCGCCCAATCTCTCCCGGCTCTGCGATGTAACGTTCTACCCAGCAGCCAAAAAACACGAGCTGATTTCATCATTCCATCTCGCCCACGCGGTGCGCGTCCCTCTAAAGACGCGTGGCCATGCCTTGGGTGCCAGTCTTTCTAGACCTCCAGCCAGCGGCGTGCACTGCCCCGCAGCTTAGATGAGCTGGTTAACACCAGCGCGTTGCTCGCAGCCTCTCGCTGGAACTCCGCGCACGCGCGAGCAGCATTAGCATCGACATTAGTCATTTACAAAGGCTAACCTTGATGGTCCTAATTTGCTCGCAATATGCCTTTGGAAGAAAAGGCATATTAAAAAAAAAGTTAAACTTTTTCAGCGCAGCATTTCTTAGCTGAGTAGTTTCATTGCCAATAGTTCAGTGGAGCGTGAATTTTATTGCGGAATTTAATGGCAGTTCAGCTGAAATGTGCACAACAAAGTGGAGTTTATTAATCTCTCATTTCACACGGCGCAGCTCAGACGTTTCTGGTGAGCCACACTTATTTATTTATTTAGCAAAA
Organism: Lampetra fluviatilis; assembly: GCF_964198595.1. Lineage (NCBI taxonomy): Eukaryota > Metazoa > Chordata > Hyperoartia > Petromyzontiformes > Petromyzontidae > Lampetra > Lampetra fluviatilis. The sequence continues at coordinate 11,134,853 of NC_136309.1, read as the reverse complement.
ATCTCCCCCGGGCGCATCGCATTGGCGTACTTTGGGAATATTTTGTTGTAATTGCGATTATCGAGGCGAAAAACCCAGAGTTCCCGGGGAAAATCTGCGCAGCTAAGGAGAGGGGGGGGGGGGGGAGAGAAAAAATACCATAATACTCATAGGTGCACAGAGATGACACAAACCTACTATTTGTCATGCGTACAGGCACCAGGTCCACTACCCACGCAGTAACTCAACAATCCTACCGGCAGCTTTAGCCATCAATTGCTGCCATTCAAATGAATGACTTTCATTTTTCATCGATGACGGAATGGACCCCGCTCGTAAGCCCCTGCAGGCCGCGCTCCTTCAACGGAAGAGGATGAGCAGCAAAGGCATGCCAACTCTCCCTCTCTCTCTCCCTCTCTCTCTCCCTCTCTCTGCTGAAGCCCTCTCTCTTGTCGTGGCCAGCAGCAGCAGCAGCGGCGGCTGCGGTGGCGGTGGACCTCCACATTGGCATCGATCTCGTGAACCCACTGCATTGCCGCCACCATCACACGCAAGGATGGAATTGGTTCGAGGAATGAGGCACCGCGCCACCGTGGGCCGATGCTCAATAAAGCTCATGGAGATGTGTTGTTGTCGTCTGCAGGGTGCTCCAGATGTCTTGTGACACCACCCCCCCACCCCCAATGGGTGTGAACACAGAAATGAATGAGCAAAGGAAGAAACGACAAAAACTTAGTGGTCAATGAATTGGGGGTCACAAGACATCTGAACCACCCTGTAGAGATATTTGTTATTATGTACCCAGTCGGCAATGCAGTCGCGTAATAACAATACGATATTCTTAGGTTTTTTCGGTAAAGTCACGTAGGTAAAAAATTAAAATTAATAAAAATAAAATAAAATAAAAATCACGACGTTTCGGAGGCAACACAAGTTTCCGTCTTCAGGTGGAACCGTCACAGCCCGACAGCTGTATCAAGTAAATGAGCTTAACAGATAGGTGGAATTCCTCCCCGTAGAGGGCATTAATTCTAGATTTGAAGCTTTCGTGACTGCAAGGATTCATATTCTTAGGTTTTATAGCTCATCGGATTTCTCCAGCAGTATAAATATAGATTCTGATTCTGTTTAAAGAGGTGGGGGGCTGGATCCAGGGAATTGTGTTCCAGACAGAATTTGTCACTGATGGTAGCCGTGGCCGGGAATTGAATGGGGCAGGCTCATAGCACTGTGTCCTGCCCACGACTCCTCACCCAATACAGTAGTGGTTGCCCTTTGGAGAGACTCGCCGCGCCATATCAATGTGGAATTTCCGCCACGGGCACAGGGCTGTAAACGGGAGATGAGCGCGAAATGCCTCAAGGCTCATTTGAGCTCTTCCGTGTCCCGGAGATCACGCTGACTGTGGCACACGGTGTGTGTGTGCACTGCGTAGCTCGCCCCTGCAGCACACGAGACAATTGGCAATTATTATCTCACGCGGCCAATGTTGTGACGGTTATCGCGACGATTCTGTAGAGGTGATTTAGCACTCGATGATGATGTCGCTGACGGCGTGGGGGGGGGCAACGACGATAAACCCCGACGCTCTGAGCGCTTCAATTACGCGCAGCGCTGAGATAGACGCCCATCCCAATGAGCTGGGTACATGGTGCGAAAGGAAGACAAAGACGGACGTGCTGGGGGGGGGGGAGCGGACCAGCTCAGCACGGTGAACAGGATCCCGTTCGTTACGTCGCTTCTCGGCATGAAAGTTTCGTTGACGTTTTTTTTTTTTTGCGAGAGTTCACATCGCTCTTGTGTGTGTGTGTACGAGACGATCGTTGACGTGCTTTGTGCACTACGTGCCACGGTCCTTGCCGAGCCGCGTCGGTTTACTCACTCACTCGTGCCGCTCGCGCGCACGTTTTACAACTCACAACAAGAACAACAAAATGCGACTTCGCCTGCAACGACACCCCCCGCTTGCAACTGTTCGCTTGGACGCAACATCCTCCGTTGACGCAGGAATCCCTCATTAGGTGGCTCTCGAGCTCACCGGGACCCCCCCCCCCCCATCTCGCAGCAGCGATTGAAGAAACGCGAGTCCATCACGTGAGCCGGCTCCGTACGGGGAGCGCTGCCACACCGCTGACCTCTGAACCCGGAGCCCAGACCGATCGACCTATTTATTCAAATTTATTTTACCAGGTAAGGCCCACTTGAGGCTTATACAGCTCTTTTTTTCAGTAGCGAACTGGCTATCACAAATGATTGCTCAACGAAGTGGCTTATCATCATCACGTGAAAATTCATAGCAGCAACCAAACACTCTAAGCGCCGTGTGGATTCTAAATGTGGAGGGAACACCGGACGACCCGGAAAGAAGTCCACGTGACCACGGGGAGAGAGAGAGAGACACGCAAACTCCAAATATACAGCAGCAGGCGTCAGGGTCGGGATCGAAACCACGACCTCCTGTATACCAGGCGAGGTAGTTAACATCTCCTAGCCACCGTGATGATAATGAGAAAGAGAGAGACACGTAAACTCCAAATATACAGCAGCAGGCGTCAGGGTCGGGATCGAACCCACGACCTCCTGTAGACCAGGCGAGGTAGTTAACATCTCCTAAGCCACCGTGATGATGATGAGAGAGAAAGAGACACGCAAACTCCAAATATACAGCAGCAGGCGTCAGGGTCGGGATCGAACCCACGACCTCCTGTAGACCAGGCGAGGTAGTTAACATCTCCTAAGCCACCGTGATGATGATGAGAGAGAAAGAGACACGCAAACTCCAAATATACAGCAGCAGGCGTCAGAGTCGGGATCGAACCCACGACCTCCTCCATACCAGGCGAGGGACATAACATCACACGACCGTGGGGCCCGTGGATGGACGGACATCGGGGCCCAGCATGGCGTGCGCACGGGGATTCCGTCCTCTGTGTGTGCCTGAGTCAGCTACCCAGGACACCTTTCCTGCACCCGGGCACGCCACGTCCTGTATACCCCTCACTCGGGCGTCAGGGTGGCAAGAGGCGGTAACGCTCGTGCCTCGCAGCAAGAGAGGTCTGGGTTTGACTCCTGACTCGCGCGCACTTGTCGCTGTGGAGTGTGCAGGTGCGCCCGCTGTCCCCGCACGGGTCTCCTGCGGGTGATCCAGCTTACTCCCCGAAGCTAAGCCCACACACGAAGTATTGGTGTTGGCCAACCACTCGAATGTAACAGGACCCTCCTGACTCAGTGTGGCTCTTCTGCGTAAATAAGTCATTATGATGATTTCAGCAGCAGCGGTATTTTGGCTGTGGTTACAAGCGACGTGTCTACTCCGGCCTCCCGACAGACCCAGAAAAAAATACATCCCCATCCGGGCCACCACGTCCAGTATAGAACGCTCTCTACGGCCGTGGTCACGTGTCCACTCGCCTACTCCATTCTGTCTATTGCCAACGACCTGCAGAGAATATTCGGTGAGAAAATAAAGCGCCGAATGAGGGCTGTACACCCCCCCACCCCTCTGCTCCACCATTCCCCCCCCCCCCACCTCCGCCCCCCCCCCTCTATCCGGAGGGTAGAGGGGGGGATCTGGAGAGCAACGTCCTCGCTGAGCGCCAGCGGTGTCGAGGATGAGCGTTGCCTGCAGGTGCCGAGACATCAAGGGGCACGGGCAGGAATGGAGCTGGCACGTGTGCGAGTGTGTGGCTATGGGGACATGTAGGCTGTCGGGGAAACGCCGATGAAATATTACCCAATAATTAGCGGTGGAACAAGCGCGGAACCACATTTAACATTTAAAACCAACAGGGTTCCTTGTGAAAGAATAATACGGAGCGATACGAGGCTTCGCTGAATATTAATACTGTGTATATACACACACACACACATGGATGGGGCTTGTTGTCTCCTAGTAAAGCGGCTCAGGCAATTTAATGGGGCCACTGCGCATTCAAATGTCAAGACGTAACACGTGCAATACATATAAATATTGGCGGTGCCGACCAGCCGCCATCCAGCAGTGGAGAGAGAATGCTGCTGCCGGTAAAATTATGATGACGATTATAACTGCGTCAACGATATTAGCACACGGAGTAGTTTCGCTGAATTGGAAATAATAGTTAACAAAAAAAACACTGACCCGCAGATGTCCGAAGCAGAGCTAAGGGAATAATACCGACAGAATGAGATACAAATGGGTTCAACGCGGCCCCTACACCCAAGACAATCGCATCGGGCAGCATCGCGTCCCGTCTGCGCACATTCATGAAGCAGGCCATCTCGAGACCATCGCAATCACGAAATAAAAAGCTGAGACGGAAGCCGGGAGAAAGAGGAGCAACAGCAACACAAATAAATCAGTAATACACTCCAACGCGAAAAAAATATGTAGAAATAATACACTCCAACGCATAAAAGAAAGCCAAATTGAAGAGAAAAAAACCCGGCACGGACCTTTAAATAGCACGCGTTGACGAGGAAGAGGAGGAGGCCACGCCGTCCACGCAGCGGGGAATGAGTGGCACTAATAGGGGCGCCACATCCCCCAGTCCCAGCAGCCCCGCGTCCGCGGCGGCCAGCGGATCGTGAGCCGCGGATTCAGGCGCGCGGTGCTAATTGAAGTGCCTCGCTCGCACAGCGCCGGCGCTCGCGGGTTAACTCGGCGCGCGGTTGTCAGCTGCGCTCGGCGGCGCGAGTCGAGGGCGAGTCGAGGGCGTGTAAATACGCGGAGCTGCCTCGAGAAGCCCGGCGGCGGGAGGAGCGGCTGCCGCGGCAACACAAAACGTGGCTCAAGACGCCGTCCATGGAGAACAACGCGCCCGAGTGAGCGAGCGAGCGAGATGAGCGAGTGAGCGATGCGTATAACTGCCGACGTGCGCTACACGGTCGTCGTCACGTAGGAAATGTCCGTACGAAGCGCACTCGACCAAACACGTACCTGCGGTTGTTTGAACACGGGAGGTCGAGTCATCAGCTGGAGACCGTGCCCGGTGTCGATTACTCTGCCTCCTCGTGCACACCACCCCGCCGCTCACCTCGAACACGTGAGAATCGTCTCAGAACAAGTGGACTAACCTGTTCCCGCTCGACGGGCATAACAATCGTCACATTTTTTGGAAAAAAAAAACCCTAAAAGCGACTGCGAGGGGTGCGCGCGCGCGCGTCCGTCGCCGATGGCACAAAGTGTCCCCCGGAACGGCCGCGGAGGCGCCCCGAGAGCGGCGTCGTTCACGCGCCTCTCATCGTCGCGAGCTCTGACCCCGCGGGCTTTGCGCGCAACCGAAACAAAAACTCCGCGCGCGTGGCGACGAGGGGGCCGTGGGCAGGAGGCTTGCGAAGGGCGCAGAGGGGGTCGGGGTGGAGGCGGAGGCGGCGGGAGGGAGGGAGGGGGAGAGACGAGCGGGTTGGTGCCGGGATCGGGGGCGGTAGTGGAGGTGGGAGTGATTGGGGGGGGGGGGCGGTGGTGGTGGTGATGGTGGAGGATTGATGGGGTGGGAGGGCGGGCAGGCAGGCAGGGGGAGAGTTTGGAAGTAGCCGCTGCTGGGCCGTGAGAGTCGCAGGGCTGGGCACAGCGGGAGTGAGCTGTGAGAAGAGGGGGACGGGCGCTGTCAGGGGATCCGTGCTCTGTGCTCCGAGCCTCTGAGCTCCTCAAATTCTGGAGAGGGAGCGCGAAGCAAAATCCTTGAAAGGAGGTGGGGGTTCGGGTGGAGGGGTGGTGCTGGTGGCGGTGGTGGCGATGTGCCGCCGATGAGCTTCCGCGGAGATGCACGCTCCCGAGAGGAGCGGCTGGTGAAATAACAACATCAGCTCACGTGGTGATACCGGATCGTGGTGCGACTGCCCTGTGCGTCAGTGTTGTTTTACACGCGTGGCGTATTCCTCCGCTCATTAGGCACGGGCCGATGCCGGCATCGAGTCATAGATTGCGATAGCATTTTTACGCTCACGATGCAAGCCGTCGAATTGCACGTCGTGAGAGTGGGAAAATGTGTACGATTTAGGTAAAATCGTAGGGATTTTGTTATATTGACAAAGGCGAGTGAGAATCAATGCGATCGAGCGTTAATGGAGATGTTATTTTTTTCGTATTTATTTGTAAATACTGCACGTATTGGCCTCACTTATTCCGTGCCTTACTAAGTCAGGAGAATTCTGGATCAGACCAAACACAATACGCGATGCACAGATGTAAAAATGCATTTCAGCAAGAATATTTACACACTAACAATAATCATGTAACAGCCCTTTGTCAATCACCAGCTGCACGAAGGCTCTCCGCCCCGTCCCTCAAACAATATTGTTAAGTCGACCATACTTCACCACGCCGGTCAGTGCGAGCTGTCGAACAATGCCCCCCCCCCTCCACTAAGGACAAGTTCAGATGTCGCTCGCCACCGATGCTGACCTCGGCCGGACACCGAACTCGAGTGCGCCGGGTTCACGTCGCAGCGCGCGCGCGTTCCACCCGCACCACGAACCCCGCCGCAAGATCAGCCACTTGGCACGCCGCTCTCTCGAGCCGCTCTCTCGAGCCGCTCTCCTCGCGAGGCGTCTCTAATCGTGACAAAGGTGGTGAGACCATTCACGCGTCGCTGCCGCGCAGTGTGAATCACGCAGCCTCAGTGGGGTTAATTGTCGCTGCTTTACAATCGCGCGCGCCAGGCAGCGGCAGCGGCGGCGGCTTTGTTAATCGTCTCCGCGCTACTGCACGATGATACATTTGCCTCCTTCACTGTGAATACTCGCACACAGGCGCGGCTCAAGCACAATTATCATCGTCGTCGTCGTCGTCATCATCGTTGTCATCATCATCATCGTCGTCGTGATCATCATCGTCATCATCGTCGTCATCATCATCGTCATCATCATCATGATCTTCATCGTTATAATCATCGTCATCATCATCATCATCATCGTCATCATCATCATCGTCATCATCATCGTCATTATCATCGTCGTCGTGATCATCATCATCATCATCATCATCGTCATCATCGTCATCATCATCGTCGTCATCATCATCGTCATCATCATCATCATCATCGTCGTCATCATCATCGTCATCATCATCGTCGTCGTCATCATCATCATCGTCGTCGTCATCGTCATCATCATCATTGTCATCATCATCATCGTCATTATCGTCATCTTCATCGTCGTCGTGATCATCATCTTCATCATCGTCGCTTCGTCGTCATCATCATCGTCGTCGTCGTCATCATCATCGTCGTCGTCATCGTCGTCCCCGCCTCTCGGCGATTTGACGGAGTGGAGCGGCGCGGACGCCGAGCGGCGTCTTGTAAATCAACGGAAGCGCGCCGCCCTCAAACGCTTCAGCGCCCTTCATCGACGCCACCTGCTTAAGACCGAAAACGACGTGAATGTTGGGGTTGTCGCCTGTGGCCACGTACCAATGCGTACGAGCAACTCAAGCAGCCCCAGTGGCTCAGGTTGGAGAGCGGCTCAATCGGCGCCAGCTCTCGGTTTAAACCGGGCTTCTCGCATGCCGCGAGATGATGGTCTCGGCTCCTTTACCAATGACTGCACAACCCCCCCCCCATCAAATTTGCTTCTGCAATGAATGGGAATAGATGACAGCTCATGCCGATGCCAAGAGCGCGTGGCGCTCGTATGGCAGAGCGGGCGACAGCGCTGCACTCCACACTGTGGCATCAACTCATCATCGTACGAGGCTGTGGAGCATCGTGGGGGAAACGGAAATGTGAGCAGAACTTGGTTCTGTGTCTACACACGCAAGAATTAAAATGAGGGGTTTCTTCCATCAGCCACTTGGCTTTCCACGCCATTGCAATCAAGTGATACTCATACTTAACCGAGCAAACTCTGGACGGTCAGCTCTCTTAAACAAAATGCTGCTAGATTACCAGATGTTTCAGTGTGAGCATGACGAGGAAAACCCATTGCGACAGAAATATTCACGCAGGCCGGAACAATACCATGCACAAACTATAATGGTCCATGGCTTTGTTTGTTTGCGTTGAAGAGGGGCACTATAGTTTAGACGGAGTGCTCTTGCCAAAAACATCCGATTGTTCCAGCAGCATGTGTGAGACTCACAAGGTCGAGAAGCGGCCCTTAGTTTTCTTGCTGAAACAAATGCTGCGGCTGGAGAATGCTTAATTCTTACACCGGTCTGGAAATCCAAGGGGCTGCGTGAACTCGGCCCATTGAAGGGATCTCAGAAGTAGCAGCTCCATGATAGCCGCTTGCATGAGCTGACCTCTGGCTCTGAGCACCGCACTGCCCTGCGAGAGATTATCCGTCTAGTGCCGTGCGCTAAAAGTTCGTGCGACTAAACACGTGACGCTCTTCGAGGCTGCAATAACTCCCGGAGATGTTCGTACAGAGCGCCTGGGCTGACGGCGCTCTGCGCTGAGAGGGAGGGGACACGAGAGCATGGACAGGTTTCTCCGGTCAGGTTTGGGTGCGGTGGGGGGGGGGAGTCAGCGTGCTTCACCTTGCAGAACTGATTCTTGCCTCGAAAGGCGCCGGGTGGGTGGTGGCTCGCCCCATGGCACCACGGAGACTCTCAGAGTCGCAAGGAAATCCCGGGGACTCACGATTGTAAGGCTCAACACGAGCAGTCATGCAAAGCGCGATCCTTCCTATGCTGCTGGAACATTTAGTTTAGTTTTATAGTTTACATTGTATATACGTACTCCAGCAAGACTCCTATTTTCAAACTAAGGTTAACTATTTTATATTTTATTTTACCAGGTAAGGCCGGTGAACTATATAGCTATTTTATAGAAGCGACTGGGTCACAAATGATAGCTCAACAAAGTGGATTATCATGTGGAAATCTATAGCAGCCAAATACTTTAAACGCGTGTTTCTAAACGTGGAGGGAAAACCGAAGGACCCGTAGACAAATCCACGCGACCACGGGGTGAATATTAACCTGCAGGATTTGTTTTACAAAACTATTGACCAGTTTAGAGTTACTTTCATGACGGACGTTTGCTGCTGTGTCTTGTGCAGCGCTTCGAAATCCTTGATGACATATTACGAATTACTATATTTGTGTGTGTGTGTTTCTAACGCCAACATTTCTACCCTGGCCTTCGCTGCTCATCAAGACGTGGGTATTTTAACAGTGACACGGACTTTCCAAATATCTCCAATATCACGTGAGTGGCACTGACTCCAACAGTGGTGAGATGTTAACTCCCTCGCCTGGTATACAGGAGGTCGTGGGTTCGAACCCAACCCTGATGTCTGTATGTTTGGACTTTGCGTGTTCTCTCTCTCCCCCGTGGTCGCGTGGATTTTTTCCCCTCCCTTTTAGCAACATGAGCTATCATTTGTCATCGCCAGGTCCCTTCTGACAAAGAGCTATACAGTATAGCCTCAAGTGGACCTTACCTGGTAAAATTAAAATAATACGTTTTGTTTCGTAAACCGTGTTGGGAGCTCGGCGACGGGGCCCTGAGAGTGGAGGCCGTCTTCCCCGCAGTGTTTCCCGAAGCGAGTGTGTCTCCGTTTCCTCGCTCCCGCCCAGATGCTCTGCAGATTCCTTCTCACGGATGCCCACACCGCCGCAGAGAGCAGCTGACGGAGTCGGTCGCAGGCAGCCAGCACAGTGGGCGTCACCGCATCACTCCCGGCATCGTTAATTTGCGATGTGCCCTCGTGCAAAGCGCGCTATGTTTAGTTCCTCCCGCAGGGCCACGCGGCTCCGATACGACTGTCGTGTGCGCGCAGGCGCGGGCGTGATGAGCAGCTCCCTCCTGAGCCAAGGAGACGCGTCAGACCGTCTAGACAACGTGGACAACGGCACAGGTGTGTGATGGTGGTGGTGGCGACGACGACGATGTGCGATCACGATGAGCGACAGCGATGATGACGACGTGCGATGATGATGATCCGCACCTGCGATGAGTACGGTTGGCTGCGTACGGTGCGTAAGAAGTTCAACATGCGTACATACAGTTCCTGCGCAGAAAATGCAGACGCGAGTGATACAATATGCTCATGAATGCAAGTTTAAAATTCTCCACATTCGGTGCCTGAGTTGTTGTGGTCAGGGCCACGCGCACGGTCAGTGTCCGCGCGACGTCCGTGTAGGCGTACGAGCCTCGGTCAACCCGCTGCTGGATGACGGCTCGGGTGCAAACGCGCACGCACGTCCACAGCGAGCAGACCACGTGAGACTCTCGGAGAGATGCCCAGAGGTCCAGGCCTGTGGGGCTTGCCTCGTCGCTTCACAACGAATCTATCCGGGAAAGTGCCGCCCATGAACGTTACGCGAGTGGAGCTAAACGGCGTGGCCACGCAGGCAATGGGAGGGGTGGGGTGTGCCCATATCTGGCGCACGGTCGGCCAGTTATTTAATTAGCGTGGAACAAAACAAAAACAACAACTCATTTAAAATGAATGACCACCGGCGAGTTGCAACGCCCGTCCGGATTCGTCTCGACGCACGTGTCGCGCTCTTCTGTTGTTGCTGCCGAGACGAAGCGACGCACTTCACGAGGCAATGCGCTTGAGAGGCGCCCTGCGGCTCGTCGTGCGGCCAGCGTCGTGCGGGGGGACGCCGCGCGTCACCGGGGCGGCTTCGTCACGCGCCGCCCCGGGGGAGGTTTCACCTGCGGCGTCGGCTCCGTCCCACCACCCCCCCCCCCCCCCCCGACAGCAACGACGACGACGCTTCCACAGCGCGGTTAGCGGCGGTCTGCCACCTTCTCGCGTCGTTCCCCACGCGACCTCGGCTGAATTTGTACAAAGCTCGCCGGAGGCGGTCAAGCAAGCTCTGGAAATAAATTAAAAACTTTAAAAACCACAACGCAAGTCCGCGCAGCCATTGCCGGTGAGAGAAAGTCTGTGCCGCTGGGAAAAAAAATCTGGCGATTGTGCTGCAATCTAAACTCAACGAGCGAAACCTTTTATTTGTTACCAGGTAAGGCCAGCTGAGCTTAATTGCTCGTTTTGTCAAAAGCAACCTGGTCACGAACGATAGCTCAGCCAAGTGGCTTCTCGTCGTGTAGAAATTAATATTATAAGCCAAAATAGTCTAAGCACGCGTCGATTCTAAATGTGGAGGGTAAAACCCAGGGGCCCGGAGAAAAAGCCACGGGACTACGAGGAGAGATACATGCAAACACCACATATACAGCAGGGGTATTGAAGCCACGACCTCCTGTACATCAGGCGAGGTAGTTAACATCTCGCCACCGCACCCTCGTTAAACTCGGATCCGAGCGGTGCAGCTGCTGCGGCTGAAACAACAAACCATACTCTGCACGCACACAAAGATAAAGGCCACCCGGATAGCATTTGGACTGTGTAGACAAAGTGCCATCAGGGAGCGCCTTTGAAGGCCGGCACGGCGTACGAAGGGGTGGCGTGTCCTTCACCACTCCTAGCCGGCTTGTATCTCCTGAGCGGTAATGTTTACACGGCACACCAGGCGCACGCATTTAAGCCACCCTGCACGAGGTACTCATTTACTCAGGGCCCATTCAGATTGTTTTCCGCTTGACGTTAGCCGTGACCGTGAATCGAGACTCGGGTCGCTGGGTTCGTAGCAGCAGTGTGAATACCGCTGCACGCACAACGACCGCCTCCCCCCCGCGTAGCATTAACAGACTTCTATAGTTCTTTCGGTAAGGTCACGTAGATAGAAAAAAAAATTGTAAAAAATAAAGTGAATAAAAATATCACGACGTTTCCATCGCAACACAAGCGGTCGTCATCAGGAACAGACCCATAGTATATGAATTATTGCAGTGACGACAGATTTAAGTCAAACCATTAACAGACTGTTGGGGCAAGTGATGTTAGCGAGCACCTATGAAGGCCGACACTGCACACGAGGTGCTGGGTGGCCAGCACACCACACCCATCCGCCTTTGTCTCTCTAATGGCGATGATTACCCATCGTACCAGGTGCTCATTTGAGGCCGAGTCGACCTAGGGGAAGCCCAACACCTGTTCAGACAATCGTCACTGTTTCTAAGCGAACTGGGGTTCGCTGGGTTCATCGCGCGGTGCGATAACCGCTACGCTCCTACGCGCACACAGCCCCCAACACGAACGTGCACACAGCCCCCAACACGAACGTGCACACAGCCCCCAACACGAACGCGCACACAGCCCCCAACACGAACACACACACAGCCCCCAACACGAACACACACACAGCCCCCAACACGAACGCGCACACAGCCCCCAACACGAACACACACACAGCCCCCAACACGAACACACACACAGCCCCCAACACGAACACACACACAGCCCCCAACACGAACGTGCACACAGCCCCCAACACGAACGCGCACACAGCCCCCAACACGAACACACACACAGCCCCCAACACGAACACACACACAGCCCCCAACACGAACGTGCACACAGCCCCCAACACGAACGCGCACACAGCCCCCAACACGAACGCGCACACAGCCCCCAACACGAACACACACACAGCCCCCAACACGAACGTGCACACAGCCCCCAACACGAACGCGCACACAGCCCCCAACACGAACACACACACAGCCCCCAACACGAACGTGCACACAGCCCCCAACACGAACACACACACAGCCCCCAACACGAACACACACACAGCCCCCAACACGAACGTGCACACAGCCCCCAACACGAACGTGCACACAGCCCCCAACACGAACGTGCACACAGCCCCCAACACGAACGTGCACACAGCCCTCAACACGAACGTGCACACAGCCCCCAACACGAACGCGCACACAGCCCCCAACACGAACACACACACAGCCCCCAACACGAACACACACACAGCTCCCAACACGAACACACACACAGCCCCCAACACGAACGTGCACACAGCCCCCAACACGAACGCGCACACAGCCCCCAACACGAACGCGCACACAGCCCCCAACACGAACACACACACAGCCCCCAACACGAACACACACACAGCCCCCAACACGAACACACACACAGCCCCCAACACGAACGTGCACACAGCCCCCAACACGAACGCGCACACAGCCCCCAACACGAACGCGCACACAGCCCCCAACACGAACACACACACAGCCCCCAACACGAACACACACACAGCCACCAACACGAACGCGCACACAGCCCCCAACACGAACGCGCACACAGCCCCCAACACGAACACACACACAGCCCCCAACACGAACACACACACAGCCCCCAACACGAACACGCACACAGCCCTCAACACGAACACACACACAGCCCCCAACACGAACACACACACAGCCCCCAACACGAACACACACACAGCCCCCAACACGAACGTGCACACAGCCCCCAACACGAACACACACACAGCCCCCAACACGAACACACACACAGCCCCCAACACGAACACGCACACAGCCCCCAACACGAACGTGCACACAGCCCCCAACACGAACATGCACACAGCCACCAACACGAACACGCACACAGCCACCAACACGAACACGCACACAGCCCCCAACACGAACGTGCACACAGCCCCCAACACGAACATGCACACAGCCACCAACACGAACACGCACACAGCCACCAACACGAACACGCACACAGCCCCCAACACGAACACGCACACAGCCCCCAACACGAACGTGCACACAGCCCCCAACACGAACGTGCATACAGCCCCCAACACGAACGCGCACACAGCCCCCAACACGAACGCGCACACAGCCCCCAACACGAACGCGCACACAGCCCCCAACACGAACGCGCACACAGCCCCCAACACGAACGTGCACACAGCCCCCAACACGAACGTGCACACAGCCCTCAACACGAACGTGCACACAGCCCCCAACACGAACGCGCACACAGCCCCCAACACGAACACACACACAGCCCCCAACTCGAACGTGCACACAGCCCCCAACACGAACGTGCACACAGCCCCCAACACGAACACACACACAGCCCCCAACACGAACACACACACAGCCCCCAACACGAACGTGCACACAGCCCCCAACACGAACGCGCACACAGCCCCCAACACGAACGCGCACACAGCCCCCAACACGAACACACACACAGCCCCCAACACGAACACACACACAGCCCCCAACACGAACACACACACAGCCCCCAACACGAACGTGCACACAGCCCCCAACACGAACGCGCACACAGCCCCCAACACGAACGCGCACACAGCCCCCAACACGAACGCGCACACAGCCCCCAACACGAACGCGCACACAGCCCCCAACACGAACACACACACAGCCACCAACACGAACGCGCACACAGCCCCCAACATGAACACACACACAGCCCCCAACACGAACACACACACAGCCCCCAACACGAACGTGCACACAGCCCCCAACACGAACACACACACAGCCCCCAACACGAACACACACACAGCCCCCAACACGAACACACACACAGCCCCCAACACGAACACACACACAGCCCCCAACACGAACACGCACACAGCCCCCAACACGAACGTGCACACAGCCCCCAACACGAACATGCACACAGCCACCAACACGAACACGCACACAGCCACCAACACGAACACGCACACAGCCCCCAACACGAACGTGCACACAGCCCCCAACACGAACACGCACACAGCCACCAACACGAACACGCACACAGCCCCCAACACGAACGTGCACACAGCCCCCAACACGAACGTGCATACAGCCCCCAACACGAACGTGCATACAGCCCCCAACACGAACGCGCACACAGCCCCCAACACAAACGCGCACACAGCCCCCAACACAAACGCGCACACAGCCCCCAACACGAACGCGCACACAGCCCCCAACACGAACGCGCACACAGCCCCCAACACGAACGCGCACACAGCCCCCAACACGAACGTGCACACAGCCCCCAACACGAACGTGCACACAGCCCCCAACACGAACGCGCACACAGCCCCCAACACGAACGCGCACACAGCCCCCAACACGAACACACACACAGCCCCCAACACGAACGTGCACACAGCCCCCAACACGAACGTGCACACAGCCCCCAACACGAACACACACACAGCCCCCAAAACGAACACACACACAGCCCCCAACACGAACGTGCACACAGCCCCCAACACGAACGCGCACACAGCCCCCAACACGAACGCGCACACAGCCCCCAACACGAACACACACACAGCCCCCAACACGAACACACACACAGCCCCCAACACGAACACACACACAGCCCCCAACACGAACACACACACAGCCCCCAACACGAACGTGCACACAGCCCCCAACACGAACGCGCACACAGCCCCCAACACGAACGCGCACACAGCCCCCAACACGAACACACACACAGCCCCCAACACGAACACACACACAGCCACCAACACGAACGCGCACACAGCCCCCAACACGAACGCGCACACAGCCCTCAACACGAACACACACACAGCCCCCAAAACGAACACACACACAGCCCCCAACACGAACACACACACAGCCCCCAACACGAACACGCACACAGCCCTCAACACGAACACACACACAGCCCCCAACACGAACACACACACAGCCCCCAACACGAACACACACACAGCCCCCAACACGAACGTGCACACAGCCCCCAACACGAACACGCACACAGCCCCCAACACGAACACACACACAGCCCCCAACACGAACACACACACAGCCCCCAACACGAACGTGCACACAGCCCCCAACACGAACGTGCACACAGCCCCCAACACGAACACACACACAGCCCCCAACACGAACACACACACAGCCACCAACACGAACACGCACACAGCCCCCAACACGAACACACACACAGCCCCCAACACGAACGTGCACACAGCCCCCAACACGAACATGCACACAGCCACCAACACGAACACGCACACAGCCCCCAACACGAACACGCACACAGCCCCCAACACGAACGTGCACACAGCCCCCAACACGAACATGCACACAGCCCCCAACACGAACGTGCATACAGCCCCCAACACGAACACACACACAGCCCCCAACACGAACGTGCATACAGCCCCAAACACGAACGCGCACACAGCCCCCAACACGAACACGCACACAGCCCCCAACACGAACACACACACAGCCCCCAACACGAACGTGCACACAGCCCCCAACACGAACATGCACACAGCCACCAACACGAACACGCACACAGCCACCAACACGAACACGCACACAGCCCCCAACACGAACACGCACACAGCCCCCAACACGAACGTGCACACAGCCCCCAACACGAACATGCACACAGCCACCAACACGAACACGCACACAGCCACCAACACGAACACGCACACAGCCCCCAACACGAACACGCACACAGCCCCCAACACGAACGTGCACACAGCCCCCAACACGAACGTGCATACAGCCCCCAACACGAACGCGCACACAGCCCCCAACACGAACGCGCACACAGCCACCAACACGAACGCGCACACAGCCCCCAACACGAACGTGCACACAGCCCCCAACACGAACGTGCATACAGCCCCCAACACGAACACACACACAGCCCCCAACACAAACGCGCACACAGCCCCCAACACGAACGCGCACACAGCCCCCAACATGAACGTGCACACAGCCCCCAACACGAACGTGCATACAGCCCCCAACACGAACACACACACAGCCCCCAACACGAACGTGCATACAGCCCCCAAAACGAACGCGCGCACAGCCCCCAACACGAACGTGCATACAGCCCCCAACACGAACGTGCACGCACCAGCGACCCGCATTCTGCAAGCGCAGCGCACAGCCACGAAGCGGCCGGCTTCACTTTTGCGGAACTGCGGCTAAAAGAGCAACACTTTATAGCGGAAGATTTGGTGACGTTGCTGAATTTCCGCTTCACGCAGACAGTTGGGGGGGGGATGGGTGGGGTGGGGGGTCAGTGCTCCCCCCCCCCCCGCAGAGCTGAATTTTGCCTCGCCGACGCAGGCCGCAGGGTGAGTGGTGGCTCGCCCCATGGCACCATGAGGTGCCATGGGGCGAGTCGCGAGGAAATCCCGGAGACTCACGACTGGGCGGCATCGCGAGCGCGAAGATGTGACGCTCATCACGAGGAAAGAGAGGACACTCCCCCACCCCCCTCTTCCCCCCAAACGGAGTTATGCAAAGCGCAATCCTTCCTCTGCTCCTGGAAAATTGTAAACACGCACTCCAGCAAGACTTCCATTTTAAAACTAATAAATGTTACGCAGTGACGGAAGCTCATTTTATGCTAATCTCTCTCCCTAATCTCTCTACCTAATCTCCCCCATTAACACAACTGACGTGATGATGATGGACTTTTTAAACAACTTTTATTGCAGCCAGCAGCAAAAGCACTGGAGGCGATTTCGATATGAAATACACAGCCACCAGCAAACAAATGAAAATAAACGCTACAAATCCACGCGCTGTGGCGCTAAAAAGCACCGCGCACAACACGAAAGAAAAGTCTTCGTTTACCTCGGTCATAAAACAAGAGTGAAATGAACAGAGTTGATCGTCGGTACGCACACGATCAACTCGTTTAAGAAAACGCGGATTTAGTTTCGTCTGAAGATTAGCGCGGGGCGGTGGGAGAGCGGTGAGTCACGCCGTGCGGTATGGACCCAGCGAGTCGAGTGGAATTCCCGGCCCACGGCTGCCAGCGGCGCCGAAGTGACATTTCACCCGGTCCGGCGTGTACCCTCTATGCCCACTACCTTCACCAAGCCACGCTGGCCAGCGTGAGGCAAGAATGGTCAAACAAGCAGCCACTCATCCCAGAACAATAATGGGTGGGGAGGCCTTCAATCATCAGCTGTTGCTGGATCGACAAAGGGCTGCCAAGTAATTGTAACTCCTATTATTATTATTCAACATCCAAATCACTCGCTTGCCTTGCCTAGCACGGCACGTGGTGAACAGAGGCCAAGCTCTTGGTTTCACCCAGCTTGGTCACGTGGGTTGGCTTCCTTTAAAACTCCCATCATTCATCTTGCTAGCATCTGCACGAACTATTTATGTACGTGCACATGCACTATGTGTGATGTCGGCTAATGGGGTCCACAATTCTTCAATTCAGCTCTATCTTCCTTTTTGAACGGAATAATGAGGCATCGTTCCACGTTTGAGGCACTTGGGTTCTGTGTTAACATCTCATTCCTGTGTCAATAAGTCTGCTAATGTTGTTTCAACAGCTGGTCCCACTTCTGTGACGATGTCCACGGTTATTATTGATTACGAGTCAGTGGAAACTGAGGTCAATCATCCAAACTCTGCCAAAATCAAGGTCTTTACTGAAACGCACACACACACATACGTATATGTAGGCATTCTTAAAACCATTTACTCATGAGGAATTGTTGCACTGAGATTCCATGACGAGATTGGCACACTTGGAATTAGGAGTCAGACAAGGAATCGTCAGGAGATATTTTCCAAAAAACTGGATTCGGAGCAATAAAGGCGTATAAACATAATAAACTCAGCACTTGCCATTACAGATTGGTTAGCGACGTTCGTAATTTTAACAAAAACCGGGGAATATTAACGGCATAAAGCGAGGAACTTGAGAACGAAGAAGCTGCACTGGAGATGAAACTAAAAACCGGCATGCACAAAGTTGCCGCTCCAATAATTGTCGTCGGGCACACGCGGTACCTTGAACACGCGGCGGAGTGCTCGCCGCTTGGGTGATTACCGAAGGTGGAACGGGATGTGAACGACGATGCAGAGGCACGGGGAAAGGGAACAAGGCCGGGAGAGCTGAGGCTGGATAATGATTTGACGGCGCACCGGCGCACCCGAGGGATGCCGTTTTAATCAGCGCGCATTGCCAACTAAGACATCTGGATCACACCGCGTGGATGCACGGACGCTGAGAAGGGAGCGATTACGCTGGAAAGTGCAAACACAGGAGTGTGGAGAGATGTACGCTTGCTTGTGTGAAGCATACAAATCAAATTGTCTTAATATGTTTTTATGCCATTTGCTATATAGCGATAATAACAATACAACAAATAGGCCCCAAGAAAGCCGCAGTGAGGCTTAACAAACTTTTTATTTACTTAGAAGGCTCATACAATGGGACATTTGGCCAATTCCTTGAATGAGTGGTTGGTCACTGAAGAAAAATAAGCAGTTTGCGGTAGAATGCAGAAGCCAGGATGAACGATGGTTGGTGGATGAGACTGGTAAAGGAGTGGAAGCCAAAGGAGCTTGTTGTCCTTCCCCCGCACCTCCGATTAGCACGGTTGGCTACGTACGGTGCGAAAGAAGTTCAACAAATGTACAGTAAACATGCCTAAAAAGGAAGACAATCGTGGAGTGATGGGATCAGTTGATATAGAAGAAGAGATGATGATGATGATAAAAATATCCGAATTGTGGTGATAAAATGTGATGGGAAAATATTCCGGGGACTTCTTTGGTCAGCAGAGCCCCCACCATCACAGCAGGGGACAGCTTCCTTCTGGGACTTCTTCAAGAGGCCTCGACTACCCGGGACCAGACTGTCGCCATTCACGCTGCATACAAACGACAAGCTGGCTTGCTCCTTCAACAGCCTGGAAAGGGTTTCACCCCCACATAGTTCTTTTATTTATTTCAGCCTTCAGATCCGTGAAAAAAGTTATGGTTTTCAATGAGCGAAATATAAAAAACAACCCTGTTAGATATTGGCACAATGGTCATTTCTGATTCTATTGTTATGCATGGCAATATGCTCGGGAGCCAAATGCCAACGGTAATGTATCCAGGCCACGACGAGAGGGCTTCGAGCGAGAGCTCGTGGCATTCTGCCGATCCTCTTATTTTTAAGCAGCAGAGACTGCAGTGATTTCACGACTTGGTCCACAGTAGGGGGTCGGCAACCAAACTAACAAGAAGAGACATTTTATTGTTCGAATTCGGTAAAAACAACAATGCACTGTGGTGGTGAATCTGAGACAGTGGCTCCTTAATCAATGACGTCACGAAGCAGTCACTTAGAGAACCGCAAGCGGCTCCGGACACGCAGGTTGTCGACCCCCTCACGGTCACAATTGTCGGGTTGCATGGCCACGATCACACAACTGTGGCTTGCCTTCAATTCCTCAATCACAATAATTGGTAACGATACTTTGAAAACGTTGTTGTTGCTGCTGCACGGGCATAAACGTTCATAGATTGGGTTTAAATTTTGATTTAAAGCTTTCGTGACTGCAGAGATTCATATTCTTGGTTCTTTCGGTAAAGTCGTGAGAATTGTCATTGTTTTATATTTATATTATTTTATTATTTCCCTTCTACGTGACTTTACCGAAAAAACCAAGAAAATTGGGTCTAGTTTAGGCTTAGCTTAGGCCTAACGTAGGCCCGCACTGAGCACACAGCACGTGGCGCCTAGAGACGAGGAGCTCCACGTTGGTGTCGTGAACACGTTTCACGGAGCGCGACGCCAAATCACATTTACTCGACACGAGTCTAAAAGCCTGCGCGACCCTAATTTCAGGTGGGAACACGCGTGTCGCTGACTCGGAAGTGTGCATACCACCGCCAAGACTCCCCTCGAGGCATTTTCCACGGGTGCAATCGCTTCATTAAATGCTGTTGTTTATTAGCGGCCAGTTTCACATTCCTGTACACACAGCCACACAGGGCGCAACTCCAGCAGTGTGGACGTCAACTCTCGCTCATCCGAAACCAACGTGTGACCCCCGTCAGATATCAAATCAACCGAATTGATTATGAAACACATTGTAGCAAGAGCAATTTAGGTACGACGTCCGATGAATGTGTTGGCGTAACATTGATTTCCTTGAAAAAATGTTCAGCACAAAGTGGCCGAAATGGTGATAAATATTGTGATATGAGGCATTTGTTTCTGCCCAGTACTGAACTACTGTGCATGCAAGCTACGTTTTTAGCAACAGCTTCTTGTGCTCCGCTGTAACCACTGATCACGCCAGAACTTCCCTCTGGCTAAAATAATGGGCCAAAAATCAAGCGACAAAGCTGCTGAATGGAACTGGCAAGGAATCACCCCCCAGCGAGGAGCTCTCGTCTGGGCTCCAATTCCAAATGGCATGGCTCATGTGGCGGAGCCCAAACGCACTGAAGAGAGTAGAGTCTCGGCAGATGCAACTCTCTTGTGAAATCACGGGGGGGGGGGGGGGGGGGGTCCTGCACAACCCCGACCAATGTGTGCTTGTCAGGAGAAGCGAGCCACACGGATCATCTCCTGAGATGCCCTGCAGCACCACGAGGCACTCCTCAAGACTTGGCAAAGCCAAACACCAGCAGCGGTGGCCTGTACAGAATATTGGTAAAAGACCGCCGTTGAAGGTTGGACAGGAGACGCGACGTAGAAGAAGACCAACATATAAATATAGCCTTGCGGAGGAGGCCTTCATCCAACAGTGGACTGATCATAGCTGCTGCTGATGATGATGATGCAGTTGATAATGAGATAGTGGTATGGTTACCAACACAAGAATGGGGGCAGCAGCTTGGGCCCAATATCTCGTATGCATGAAAACTGCCGTTGCTGTTTGCGATAAAATGTTCACGGTTGTCTATGCATAATTTATGTTCTTCTTTTGCTCCGGGAGCTCTTAATAATGTCACAAGTGGCACGGTGTTGGCCTCCTGTTGTGACATAACGCCACAGGTTTTAAAACGGACAATGGTGACAGCATGAGCCCCGTTTGGTTAGAGCAGTCAGCAGCTCTGTGCCAGGTATCCCGCCGTGATCTGCCGTCGACCGTCCGCGACCTTCTCAAGCCGAGCTGCACATCGTAGGCGTTACACGCTTGCACCGCACGCAATGACTCCGCGAAGAGCGAAGGCTGGAATGTTCACGAAAACGAAGGCTGCTGCTGATAAGGTCTCACGAAAGAATAAATTCCGGGGTACGAACGCGGCAGGCGATAGACAACAGCACCTCTGATTAGCACGGGTGGCAGCGTACGGTGGGAAATAACTTCAACGTTCGTACATGCACACCAAAGGAGAATGTGACAAATGCAGGCTCTCAAATTCTAGATCCACGTCACAAGATATCATCTATATCCATGTGTTTTAAAATATATATATAAATAGCGTTGACTCAAGCTTGGAACCACCATCGTTCCTCTGTCGAAAGTTTTGCGCCGGCTAGAACTTCACATTTCACCACCGGTCTCCAAAAATCTCCGAAGCAGAAACAAACGATAGATCTGCTTCTAATAAGGGAAGGGGAGTCCTTACTCCCAATTTCCAGCTAAACCATCCCCCTTTCATCCACTCAGGAGGCGCGCATGGAGCAATTACCGCTGATGATAATTATCCGAACAGCGTGGACGTGACTGTTGTTTTTATCGAGACTTTGGGGCGAGTTCGTGAATAATTAATGGGGAGTGCGTGCGCGCCTGAGCGCACACCGTGCGGGGAGTCGCACTGCAAGTTTAAACCGCTTGAGACGTTTACGAGAAAGTTTACTCTTCACTCGATCTCTCTCACTATTTCACGTTTCGTCTGCATTTTAAAGCACGGGCCAAGATTACCGTACACCCATTCCGATTGATCGAGCTGTGTCTCACCCAAGCGATGAATTAACGACGAGTTAATTCATCGCACCCTCCGTTTTTGCAAGACTCCCTGCAGCCTGATCCGTACGCAGCACCGGGCTCCACGGCCCTTTCGGCGTGCAACCGATTCGCTCCGCTCGCCTACACCGGCAATTTGCCGAATCACCTCAATTCATGTTTGCGTACCGCCGGTGGCTAGGAGATGTTAACTACCTCGCCTGGTATCCAGGAGGTCGTGGGGTCGATCCCGACCCTGACGCCTGCTGCATATTTGGAGTTTGCGTGTCTCTCTCCCCGTGGTCACTTGGAATTTTGTCCGGTCCTCTGTTTTTCCCCTGCACATTTCGAATCAACACGCACTTAGAGTATTTGGCTGCTTTAAATGTCCACGTGCTAAGCCACTTCACTGAGCTATGATTTGTGGCCAGGTCGCTTCTGACAAAGAGCTACATAGCTCAGTGGGCCTTACCTGGTAAAAATACAAATAGCTTTGTTCAGTTTAGATTTGCAATAAAATCCAATCGAGAGTTTTTTCGTTTCGTTTGTGCCCTCTTGTTTGTACTGTTTTTAGTATTTTTTTCGCGTTGCTCGCCGTTGCCAATTAACAAAGAACAACAATAAAAACACACCACGTGAATCAGTCTGCAAACGATGTTCCCACTTGAGTGTGCGTGCCGTGGTAAAAGCCGCGTCCCGTTACGGTCGGCGCTTGGGAATGTTCCTCCGCAAAGCCGAAGCCTTTGCGGCCTGCTTCTCGTGACCCCGAGGATCCTCAAGGTGACCCTAAGGCCGTAGGCGGAGTTTGACTTCTCTATTGGGGGGGGGGCAAAGGGTTCGCTTTGTCCCTCACATCAGGAATCGTGGGTGCATTAACCACAATACTTGTGGTCAAAAT
The DNA here is from genome assembly GCF_964198595.1 of Lampetra fluviatilis. Classification (NCBI taxonomy): domain Eukaryota; kingdom Metazoa; phylum Chordata; class Hyperoartia; order Petromyzontiformes; family Petromyzontidae; genus Lampetra; species Lampetra fluviatilis. Next base: position 11,111,481 of record NC_136309.1, on the reverse strand, counting down.
GCAAACATAAACACACACTCTGATAATATATGCATTGTCCTTGAAATTGATTGGTCCACACCAGAGACGGCTGTCTTTTGAGCCTCGTTTAAATTGGTGCGACAAGGCTCAAAAGAAAGCCATCTCTGGTGTGGACCAATCCGTTTCAAGGACAATGCATATGTAATGCGAGCATAAACGGGGTGGTTGCTGGCCTCCGCGCCAATCACACGGCCCGGAGCATTGGGGGGCGGAGCCTGGTCGGCGGAGCGTGTGGGAGGAGCCACTGCTCACCTCGGCTCCAATGGGAGACGAGGTGAACGGGCGGCGGAGATGGGGGCAGTACGGGAAGGAGGAGTCAGGGTCACGTGATGGGAAGGATATCGGGAGAGAGCCGGAAGAGATCGAGGAGTTGGAACGGAGCGAGAATAGGGGAAGCCACGCTGGGCAGTGCGGGAGGAGCGGCGCCATCTGCCACGTGGTCGAAGACCTACGCACACCGTCGGCCAGCGGTGTGCGTGGGGTAGATGGGGCTAGCGGTGTGTGAGGGGCTAGCAGAGTGTGTGGGGCACACGTGGCTAGTGAGTGACTAGCGGAGTGTGCGGGGCACACGGAGCGAGCGGTGTGGCTGGCAGCATGTGCGGGGCACACGGAGAGAGCGGAGCGGCCACCAGCGAGTGCGGGCCACACGGAGCGTGCGCGGGGCGCGCGGCGGAGGCGGCGCGAGTCCGGCCGAGGACCAGCGGGGTGCGATACGAAGAACCTAAATAAACGACAACGGAGACCAAGAAAGCCTGACAGAGTCGTTTATTACACATATATAATCAGAGTATGTTTTTTGTTTGCATTCTGACCACAAGTATTGTGGTTAATGCAGACATGATTCCTTGTAAAAGGTTTCAGTTTTGTTGCCAGAAAACACGGGAAAACCCCTATTATTATAAGTCCACTTTGGGCGGGGCGCCATCGTCAGATGTATACACGTGTTAAATTCAAGACAAGCCACAGCAGTGCGATTGTGGGCCATACAACGCAGGAGTCTGCGCTCCTTCAATGGAGGAAAATCAAAGCAGACCTCGACATTGGTATCTATTGTCATGCGCAACAATATGAAGTGTATCTACTTATGAAGGCCTCCTCAAGTTGTCACCACCTCTCGGTCAAATCCAGAGAGCTCCTCTACGCAGTGACATATCCTGTCGCTATACTGTAGTGCCGGGTACTGGAGGGACACGTGACTGGGGACCTAGAGCCCTGCCTTCATACAGTAGGGGGCGTGGCCAGGGAAAGTTGGAGCCCCGGCAGGGATCGGGGTTCGTTGTGGGGACCAGCCCGGGGTTCCGCGTCTCTTCGTCCTCGCTCTTCGCTCCTCGTTCGTCGGAAGTTGTAGCTTGAGATCGTGGGTCAGACGGCGCGTGTGTGCTGGCTTCCCCGTTCGCTACAGTAACCCGCACGCACATAGTGAACAGATAGCCACACCTAGCGATAGAACCCGAAGTGGTTAGAGCTGTGTAAATACACGTGTTGCCTCCAACTATAGTGTGTGAGACTCGGTGCTATATACATTACATCTACATAGCAGATTCATTTGCTTCCAGTCGACGGTGGACATCCCACCGGGCACGTTCCCTCCGTTGGCTGCCACACAGTCTTTAGTCTCGACCACTGGGCCCTCAATGCTTCTGAGTGGAGGGGTCCTGTCAAAACTCACTTCTACTTCTTCTTTCGTACGGCTGATGTAGATGCAGAGCAACAACTACAATTGCACATTCAGGTGATCAAGTCAAGAGCAGCGGAGTGTATCGCTGTGACGTCTCCTTTGTATTTTTGGATCGGGCATTGCGTCCTAATATGACGTATGGTCTGTTCTGGATGAGCACAGTCGCACGTTGGAGAGTTTTTAATTTTACATTTGTGCATCAGGTATCCGCATCTGCCACGGTTTGTGCGGATGCGGTTTCGGGTGGACCATGAACTTCGTGGTAGATCAAACCCTGGGATCTTCTGCGTTGGGTTTTTCACAACAAGGTGTTTGTTTGAGACTTCTTTTGCAATGCACGCTCCACCCAGAGCGTGCAGCTCACAGCCCATGCACCGAATGCGTCATTGTTGTCTCATTCCTTGTACGTGATCGTTCTTTGGTCCCATTCACTCTGCGTCGCTCTCTCTGCTCTTCCCACTCTCTCGTGCTCCCTCATTTGTGAAACAAATGATGCAAGGAAATGTATAATAATTACGCACGTACAAAGCTAAGATATGCAGGAATAAAAAATTAGAGCAGTATTAAATATTAAAATTGTAATGATATACATTTTTGGCACTTTATATGCATAGGTAAATGTGAAGACCTAATCTTTATCTGATATAGATAGATATATATAGCGCCTTGTTCCTAGGCTCTTTCCAACAATTATAAAATTGCACATAAGATGATAGTGGTTGAGATCAAGAGTGGGTTATTACTAAAAGTGGCTGTGTAGTTACGGTGACAGGGGCACAGGTGGCAGTGGTTAAGGAGAGGTTGGGGGTAGTGATAGGGGTAGTGATAGGGTAAGTGATAGGGGTAGTGATAGGGGCAGTGGTAGGGCTAGTGATACGGGTAGGGGTAGTAATAGGGCTAGGGGTAGTGATAGGGGTAGTGGTAGGGGTTGGGGTAAGAGTTGTAATAGGGGTAGGGGTAATGATAGGGTGAGTGATAGGGGTAGTGATAGGGGCAGTGGTAGGGCTAGTGATACGGGTAGGGGTAGTAATAGGGCTAGGGGTAGTGATAGGGGTAGTGGTAGGGGTTGGGGTAAGAGTTGTAATAGGGGTAGGGGTAATGATAGGGGCAGTGGTAGGGCTAGTGATACGGGTAGGGGTAGTAATAGGGCTAGGGGTAGTAATAGGGGTAATGGTAGGGGTTGGGGTAAGAGTTGTAATAGGGCTAGGGGTACTGATAGTGGTAGGGGCACCGATAGTGGTAGGGGTACTGATAGTGGTAGGGGCACTGATAGTGGTAGTGATAGGGGGTGGGCTAGGCCTGTTGGGAGCTGGGGGGCGGGGTGCAGGCAGTATCAGGATGGGCGAGGTAGCAGAGATACTTACAGCGTGTGATCAAATATATTTGAATTTCTCCTTAAATTTTTCTCATTGGAGTAATTTTCCGAAGAAAAATTATCCGAACGGACTGGGAACTGACGACAGTTCCTCTCGGGATCGGGGACTGTTTTGTGGGCAGGCGAAGGCGCCCGCCGCCTGCTCTGCGCCCCGTGCTCAGGCTTCTAAACGGCAGCAAACGGCGTTCGCGCAAACACAACCCCCCCGCCCCCCCCCCCCGAAAGCACGGAGCGGATAACGGCAGTGCGCAACTCCGCACCATCAGGCTCATCTGCATTTAGATACTATTCTTGTTCTGCCGCTCGTTGATTGGCTCAGACATACTCACGGCCGAACATTTCTGGAGAAACGTCAAAAGAATGTCTCTGCTTCACATCTAAATTGATCGTTGCACAGTCGTGGCGGAGGCTCCGGAGGTGTCAATTGAGTGTCAAGACTTTCCCATCGCTCGAGCAGCAACTCGCTTGAAACAACCTCGACGCTTCTCTCCGTCTCTCCGCCGTGCGCGGCCCGCGAGAGCGCACCAGCGCGAGCGCGTGTACATCGCCAGCGATTTCATCTGTCGCGATCTGAGCGCTTGCGCCTATTTCCATCTCTGAAAATCCCGAACGGCGGCCAGGGCTCGCAATTACGGGCGCATCGTTTAAAAAAAAAACGTGGGCAAGAAGGAGACATCTCGCGGAACGCTTACACAAGTTCTCTCGGACTGGGATGGTGTGGGACGACGGTAGGACGGACAAGACCACAGCGGCGGAGCGCCAGCGAGTAGATACGAGGAGCATGAGGGTCCCGTCCACCATGCAGATGGTGCCACGAAACGAGCTCGTGCCGCGTGCCGCGTGCACGGGGGCACGATACGGATCGCCGCGCCGCAAGGCCCTGGGAGGTGGCGAAGGCTCGGAGGGGCCTTCATCCAGCAATGGATAGATAATTGCTGCTGATCTGATGATGCCGCCGCTTGGAATGAAATTCACTTGGAGAAAATAAATAACCAGCGACGTCAAAAGGAACTGATTTGCATGGGCCCCACCATTGTCCACTTATTAACGTTTGTAAGCATATTGCCATGGAGGAGTGGACGCGAGGGGGGGGGGAAGTGGGGTATTTTAGATGATTCTTGAAAATGCATTTTCCTCTCAGCGACTGAGTGGCGTGCGACACAACAATTAGCTAATGCACTCTAATCCCGGTGACATGGCATGGTCCAGCATGCCAAGTGCATTCTATTCAGGTCTTGCGCATGAGGGCAGCCATATGGTTCGGTGGTTAAATGCCAATGTTGCGAGGTCTGCCAGCCACGACGAGAGGGCTTCAGGAGAGAGTTTGCGTCGTTTTGAGGTTTCTTCTCCTCTGTTGAAGGACCGCAGACTGTCGTGGTTCACGATACGGCCCCTTGGTTTGGGTGGCATGGACACAATCGCACTGCTACCGTGGCTTGCGTCTTTAATTTTCCATTCATGAAGGGGATGTTGCGCATCGGCCTGGCGATGGTCTGACGTGGTCGATGGTTACAGCCACTGGTGTCTTCCAGGAGTGTTGAAGCCAGGAGGTGTGCCATGTTTGCGTCTCGAATTAGGTGTTTATTCTGGACGTCCGCTTTGTTCCACTCCGACCTAGTGAATAACTACCCACAGCAAGGATTTTGCCACGTGCTCTATACCGTACACGAGTAATGAATGATCGGCCTGCGTGTATGTCAGTGGAGAAAATGGCTCATCTTCTTGGTTCTTTCGGTAAAGTCACGTAGAAGGGAAGTAATAAAATAATAAAAATAAAACATAATAAAACAATTATCACGACGTTTCGGCTACAACGCAAGCAGCCGTCTTCAGGTGAAGAATGAGACACTGCCAAGCTAGGAGCTTATATATAAGCTGAGTTGGAGGTGGAAGAAGAAGAGCGCCTTAACAAAAGAATTTGCATATCAAGAGGAATTTAGCATATTCATGGGAAATGCGTAGGAGGTGGGCGGGGGGGTTTCAAAGTCATATTATGCCCATGCATTATGCAGGATCAGCAGCACCAAAGGGAGGGGGGGGGTAGCATTAACAAAGGGAGGGCATGTTAATAGATCCTGCTGATCCTGCATAATGCCAGGTGTTGTAGGCGTGGGGCTGCAGTGAGGTGTGGCGAGGAGATGGCCGTGCCGAAAGCCTCCCCCCTCTGCGAGGTCTCCCACATGAAGCCACAAACTCTCATTGATGGATTCAGAATTAAGTTTCTTTTGGGTTCGATCATGTAGGTCTCATGTCATTTATTTTAACAATAACCCTCCCACAGAGCCAATCAAATTAAGCTGTTACGTCACGTGGGGGGAAATATACGCACTGATTTGGGTTCGTCAGCAAAACCAGAGGACGAAGAATGTTTGAAAGTGAGCGAAACGTTGATAACGTCATTCATGGCCAAACATCCCAAAGGAGCGGTACTCCCCTGGGAAAAGCCTCGCGGCTTATCGAGGCTTATCTGGGTACCGTGATGATGGGAAGTGAGGTCTTGAGGGCTGGCGTTTGAGAACAAAATAAAACGGTGCAGTTTCGCAGCCTGCGTGGATGATTTCGATTTTGAACGCGCGCGGAACCTCCACGGCTTGCGGCGCTTTCACCCCACGCAGTCCCCAGCGGAGCGGCTCGTTCTCTGGCACGCGTCGTGACGGGCACCGCAAGATCCGACCGTGTCCGTCTGGTGCTCGCCGAGCTGCATTGGCTTTCGGTTGCCGTACGAATACGTCATGAGGTCGCACTCGTCACACACACACAGTGCTTGCCACAAATGAACCACAAAACCTTGCTGATTTCGTCAAGGGACATAAACCATCACCACGCGAACTCCGGGTCATCCTCGCAACTGCTTTTGGCTGACCATCGAACAAAGATGGTCACTGCATCGCCCGATGCGCTTCTGTTGCGCCCATCTGGAACGTTCTTTCTTCTCCGATAAGCACGGTTGGCTACGTACGGTGCAAAAGAAGTTCAACATACGTACGTACACATGAATCTGGCTTAGCTGATCGGGTGCACAGAATGACGCGGGATCAACGAAGCACACAACCAACGATCGGCGCTTGGCATAAGGGGCCGTCTATAAATGACGTCACGCGATTTTGGACAATTTTTGACCCCCCCCCCCTTCGTTACACGGCGTCAAAAAAAGTCAGACCCCCCCCTCAAATATGACGTCACAAAGATTTGCCCCCTCCCCCCCCCAAATAAAACATGCTTCAAATCGCTTTAAACTATTGTCATTGTGGTGCGTATTTAATGTGCCGCTGAACTCTGATGTTGTAGGAGAAAACATTTATTATAAAGTCTATTTAATTAAGTAGAACGTGTTGTCTATATTTATTTAAGGTTGCGCATTTTGATGTAACGTCACATTTCTCAAACCACCCCCCCTCGTCACACATCGTCACAAATATCTGACTCCTCCCCCCCCCCCCTAGGTGCGTGACGTCATTTATGGACGGCCCCTAAGGCCATCCACCTTCTTCGGCACAAGTATCACCGACACGCTTTGGAATGGGCCGGATGTTTGAAACCCCGTTTTATATTTTCCTGGTCTTCTTCTTCGTTCGTACAGCTGCTGATGTAGATGCAGAGCAACAACTACGATTTCCCATGCAGGTGGTCAAGCCAGACAACAGCGTCATGAGCAGCGGAGTCTAAAGCTCTAATTCCGCCTTCGTGTTTATTTCCTGGTGGTGACGGTGAAAGGAAACTCCTGCGACGAACTGCAGAAAGATTCCGGCAACGTGGAGCGAAAAGTCGGACACCGCGCCAAACAGCAACGCGGAAGAACCCAAACCCGGCTCGGAAGGCGACTCGCGACGACTGGGATCCACTGCGCGCTCGTACGTCGTTTTTTTTCATCTCTCACGAGATTTGTGTGCAACACCTCACCGGGCGAATGAACGGTAGCAACATAAATGATACCAATTTAACTTCACGCGAAGTCGTTTTTTCGCTGCCAATATTTATGATTTTTTGCGCTAGGCCACGGAGTAAAGATCTGGGGGGGGGGGTCAAATTTGTGTCGTAAAGAACCCTCCACTACCCGACACAACCGAACAAATAGAATTGTCACGTGATGCGAGTGGCTAAAATCGCGCCGTTCAGTACCGCTTTAGATCACTGAACAACGTATATAAGAAGCCTCACGGCCGGATCTAGCGATGAGCTCCCGCAGTAAACGTTCACCGTGCGCGAGTTCTGGATTCGAGAGATTCGCACACATATCGGGAGTTACTAAATGTACACCGGTTCGCTATCCGCGAGCGTACGTAGTGCCAGAGCACTGACACCGGAGAGGTGCGCGCAGCAGAATGTTACGACACTTGGAACTGTCGACGAGAATTCGGCACGGGCGCTCTCGGCTGCCCGCTTCGTCCCCCGCCTCGCGTTAATCCCGCTCTCAACTCGCTATTGTGCATTTTCACTTCATACGTACAGTACTTAGTCGACTCGGTTATTACATTTTGGTGCAAGCGAGTCGACTGTGAGGTCCGTTCAGGAGAACGCGACTGCGTTGCGGCTCCTTGCCTCCCCAAAGTGACGAGGACGAGAACAACTGCGGGCGTTGTCATCAAACACCCCGCATGTCCCCAGGAGTCGTCATCCGGAATTCCTCTTAGCACCACCACCACCACCGTCGTCAAATTATCATCATCATCATCATCCAAGGTAATAAAAAACACATAATTCTTCACAATACGTTATTATTGTAGTCATTGCTATTTGACATTTACCATTTCCACAAGATGCTCACTCGTGCCAGGAATGTAATCCCATTTACCCCCCATCGGAACGAGGTGTCTGCACTCGAGAATTCTGCGCTCGCAAGCACTTCCAAGAAACGTGGCCCTGGTGGATAGAGGTGGTTAGCGTACTTAGATCGTGGCGCTTTGTTTGGCATATAAAACAAAACAAATGTGGAGCCAATGACGTCCATCGCACAGAGAATGAACACTCGCATATTCACTGGCTGAAAGGAAACATCTCAAAATAAAAATGAAACGCAATGAAAAAGCGTCCTTGGACTCGGCGCGACTCTCCTGAGAAATAATTAATTAATAATGCCAATAATTATTAATCGATCAATATCGGCCCGCTTTTCCGAATTGAATCGGGTCGCGGGGCTAGCGACTCCCCCAAGGCCTTCCACCCTGGCCTGTGCTCCACACAGCGGCGTCCACTGCCGGTCTCTCCTCGGCCAGCCGCAGCACCTGGTCTGTGCAGCGCGGTAATCATTAAAGAAGGAGTCATGCCCCAGCCTCCGTTGGTTGGACCACCTCTACATGCTGATCTCTCACAATACAAAGGCCACTGCCCCATGCACTCTGGTTGGACCATCTCGAGCTCCACCCACCTACCTTGATGCACCCATCTCAGGCCTATATAAGACCTTGTCTCAGCAGCTTTTTCTCTCTTTCTCTTTCACCTGAAGACGATTACTTGCGTTGCGATCGAAACGTCGTGATCTTTTATTGTTTATTTACGTGACCTGACCGAAAGACCCAAGAGTAATAATCCACTGTGTAAAAAAAACAAATGTTGTTCCTGAGTAGTAAGTGTTATTTTCTAATTGCGTATGCCTCAAAAGTACAGAAAATGGCGATTATTCCCTACACACTTGGATTTTGTGACCAGGACAGTGATATGTAGAAATGTACCTATTTTCCAGAACATTCCAGATAGATTCAGTGATGAGTGAACTTGGAGTAACTTCTAGAACATTATAGAACTTTCCAGTAATATAAATAGTATAAATAAAGGGGCCTTAAACCCACCAGTTCAGTTTAGTTGGATATCTGCATTTCCTGAGATGGCATCAAGAGGCTGCAAGCATCCGGCAGACGCATTTTGCGATGTCTGCGGCCAATTAATCAAGCCATGAGCGAAAAAAAAATGCTCTGTGAAAGCATCTGCTAAGATGTGTGAGGCCTACAAGGCATATTTCGGCATGCCTGTCGGGGATCAAGATAAACACTGGGCACCTCATTTCACCTGCGAGCAATGCAACAAAAAATCTGGAAGCTAATATGAACAATTGTTGCTCGGAATTTTATGTTATAAAATTGGTTACAATTTTTCAAATTGTAAAAGTTGATTGGTTACTGCACACTGCAGCATTTACCGTGGCGGCCGCTGGATTCGAGGCCCGGCGAACAACGAGCAACAACGAGCGACATCGAACGTGTCACCTCCCGGTGGAGACATCACAGCCACAACTGCGAGAGTGGGAATTCTTCTTGCCACAAGCAAAGCAATAAACACAACAACAACAACATCAACGACGACGACAACAACAACGAAAAGAGAACGGGATGTTCGGCGCGTCCGCGGCAGAGGCACGGCAATTGCTGCGCATGAAAAGCATTGCGGTGAAATATCGTCACGGGCTCGCGCACCATGGGAACTCTTGGCGGAATTTCACGCGACGACGTTCGAACGACGTCGCGTGAGTGAGCGTCGCCTCTCCCCCAGTGGGGGGGGGGGGGTGCATCGGAAAGCCGTGGCCCCACGTCTGTACAACGGCGGAGCGTCAACGGGTTTACGGACACCGGGTGCACCCGCTGTCTGTCTGTAACGAGCCGAGCTCCGGGCAACCGCACACCCCCCTCGACCGCACGGCGAGGGGGGTGATTGTGTGGCCAGAGGGGTAGGGGGGGGCGGTGACGATTCGTGGGCTCATCAACTCGTTCGTCTCCTCTCTCAAGGCTCGCCCGGTCGCACGCGTCGCGGAACGACTCGACCCGTTGCTGCACGGCTGCGCAGGTGATGTTCAACGCGGTTGGATTTTGACAAAAGTGGACAAAGGCGCGGAAAAATGCATGCAGCAACAAAAACAACGCAAATGACACCGTGGCACCGAGACGAGGCTGTCGGAGAGAGTCAATAAACTAGAATTACAAACGAGACGGTAAAAATGCGACGACATGTCGTGACACAATGGGCGAAATTGACTTCCACAGATTCTGGTGGCTGCTACATTCGCTGCAACATAAAAAAAAATCAATAAAAAAAGATTCCCAACCGCCCACCCCACCCCACCCAGAGGACACAACCCACGCATCGCCCCTTCCGGCCCGAGCGTTCTCTCGCCTGTAACCGTCGCATATGCAACGGGCTCAATGTCAAAAAAATATCTGTACGTTGAACTTCTTTCTCGCCATACGTAGCCAACCGTGCCAATCGGAGGTGCGGGGGGTGAAGGGGAAACAAAACTGAACACAAAAGCGCATTTCCAGAGGAACGTGATTGTGTCCTTAAATCAAATCGAAATGTTGAACCGTGGGCATTGGCACCGACTTGCCATAGGAGAGGTGAAGCCGTTACCCCCCCTCCACCCTCCATCCACCCCCATCCACCCCCCTCCACCCCCCTCCACCCACCTCCACCCCACCTCCACCCCACCTCCACCCACCTCCACCCACCTCCACCCCACCTCCACCCCCCTCCACCCCCCTCCACCCACCTCCACCCCACCTCCACCCCACCTCCACACCCCCTCCACACCCCCTCCACCCCACCTCCACCCCCCTCCACCCACCTCCACCCCCCTTCACCCACCTCCAATCACCTCCACCCCACCTCCACCCCACCTCCACCCCACCTCCACCACCCCTCCACACCCCCTCAACGCCCCCCTCCACTCCCCGTCCACCTCCCTCCATACCCTCCACCCCCACTCCACCATCCCCTTCACCCCCCCTTCCACTCCCCCTCCACCCTCCCTCCACCCCCCCCCAGCGAACAGCGCGCGGGTCACGTGTCACGTCCAGGGGCGCTGCGACCTGTTTAAACAATGTGGTGGTGGTGGCTATGCAAGATCTCACTTTCTCTCGACTCCCTTTCACTGAAATCGCTACGGATGTTTTAATCCCGTATACAATAATATGTAGGCGATATATTATTTCCCATGGTACCGGTTTGTTTTGGGTTAGATCCCATGAATATAAACGTGACGTTAAACCCGTCACCACACGACACAGCCAATAAGTAAGGGTTGTTATGTAAACATGACAATTTTCGTGACAAACCTTACTAATTGGCTGTGTCGGGTAGTGGTGGTTTAAACGACACATTTATATATTTACGCGATCTAACCCAAAAAAAACTGTATCAATGGTTAATATTGGTCACGAAAACCTACTACGTGTTAAACTAAATATTATTTTAGTTGCCCCGTGTATATTGGGTTTAGAGGAAGACTCACAGTGACAGATAAAAAAAAAGATAAAATGGAAAGAATACTCACAATGAGGCTATCGTGCGTCTTGCTTTTATGGCGGCCCCATCGGTTCTAGGATTTCCTCCAGGGGGGTGGATCACGCGAATTGCTGCTGCTGCTGCTCTCTTGATGCGATAGCCACAGACGCCGTTAATCACCGCGCTTGGTCCATGGTAGACCGCAGGTAATTTTGTAATTAATTAAAAAAACGTCTTGACATTGTTGTGGCTTCTTTATCCGTTGATTCGGGGCCCCCTTGTGGCCGACTGGGCCCCCTGTGCGTCGCCACACAACGCTGCCCCCCCCCACCCCCTCTATAGCTGCGCCCCAAGTTGCGCCGCCTCCACCGTGACACTGCCAGAAGAAAAACAACTTGGGGGGGGGGGGGGGGGAAATCACCGTTGGCGGCTCCTTACGTGGCCCCAACCTCCACCCAACTCCCTCCACAACCTTCGGCCCGGTCTCCAACCCCGTTCTCTGGCCTCGCCGGCAAGGGCAAGCGCCCTCCCGAGAGAGTCCGTCTCCCCGGGCGACCAAGCCTGCGCCCGCCCTCGGTCTGGGCCCGTTGCCGAGAAACTGCGGCTCGCGTGGAACCTGCGGGACTCCGAAGCAGGGGCCCGAAATAAACCGGGCACCGAGAGCGCGGTGACGGCAGCAGTGACGGCAGCGGGCACGGTGCGGCGAGCGATTGAGTCAGCCGCCGACCAGTGCCGGATTATCCTGGTGGCACAAGTAGCTACACGTGCAGTAGCTACGGGCCCCGCACTTTCAAAGGCCCCGCGCTAAATGCTTGCAAGCTATCAATTCCGGTTCAGTGATTCTGCACTTGCTCTATCACTATAGTACTATACCGCCTTTAACTTTTATGAACGACCGGGTGTTTAAGGTTAGCGAATTGTCGTATTATCTGGCTGTATAGCAAACGAAACCGATGCAAGTAAAAAATGACGTGTTTAAATATTTAAGTGTGTTTTTGTAATTAGGGCCCCTTAATAACATCGTATGCTACAGGCCCCGCACTAGCTTCATGCGGCGCTGTCGCCGACGGGAACGTGGATTTTAAAATGAGCGAGCGGCACGGGAAAATGGAGAAGGTCAACGCGCGTGTGATTGTACATCATGCGGGGGGGGGGGGGGGGGAGCTTCTTTACAACAACAGTGAAATGCCCAGAATCAACACAATGAGTAATCAGAACGATGGAAGACGAAACGGTGAAAGTTGCTTCAAGCACGGGGTGGAGTTGACCCTCGTTGCCTTCAATCTGCCACAACGCGGAGTCATCGGCGCCACTCAATGAGAGGCTTCGGCCGCTTTCTCATTGTATTGCCCCTGGCACGGGGCGGCTTCTGCGGCCGTGGAAATGACAACAGGGGAACGCAGCGAGAGAACATCGCGGGCTGCTGAATGTATTCATAGGAGGGTCAGTGTCTCAAAACAAGTTGACGTGGGCTGCACGATACCACTTGGATTCTAAGCGGCGTCACTGATTCTCCTGTCAAGGCAGGGGTCTTTGTGTGCAAGTGCAATTGTCCAAAATAAAACAAATACCTCATCATCGATCGGGCAATGAGTGGTGATGGCCACTTTGTGGTTATTAAAATGTGAACTGCCTCGCCTGGTATACAGGTTCGATGCCGACCCTGACGCCTGTATATTTGGAGTTTGCGTGTCTCTCTCCCCTTGGTCGCGTGGATTTTTCTCTGGGTCCTTCTGTTTTTTCCCCACATTTACAATCAACATTAGGCGTTCAGAGTATCTGGCTGCTATTCATTTCCACAAGATGAGCTATCATTCGTGATCGGCAGGTCGCTTCTGAAATAGAGCTATATAGCTCAGCGGGCCTTTCCTGTCAAATTACAATTTTAAAAAGTTTTAGTTTAAGTTTTAATATCTGAGCTGCAGAATGTGTGGGATTTATGTGCCAGCCAGAAAACGCATCATTATCGCACGCACTTCGTTGGCAAGTTTGCACGCACGTCAACTCTCCCCCGTCGCAATAATCCGTGCCACTGCGCGCTCAGGATTTCCACGACACCCTGCCAGCATTTCAATTTGTCATTCCAAAAAAAAACCTCTAAAAAGTTTCCCCCCAACGCTCAAAGGGGCATGGGGTGCGGTGCTCATCACAGAGGGCGGCTCAGAGATAGTGGAAATTCCATGTTCCAATAGCGGGGAACTGGTTTTTTTTCATTTTACGTATGACAAACCACTTTTCTCTTCACCACAAAGTGCTACTCACCTCGAGAGCACCACAGGCAGGAGTTTAACTTGAAAACCGTCCGACTTTAAGTCGAGTGCTTTGCACCACGCCGCTATTTATCACGATTAAATGACGTTCTGAGATACAGCAATGTCTGCACAAAATCGACACAATAACTTCGTCGTCAACATCGTTCATTACATTTTCTTCCTCAATGACGAAATCACTCGGAATTGCGTCAGGATTCGGGGGTGAGCAGAGTCGAGCTCGGATAGTGCTTCGATGGGCGACCACCACCTTGCACAAGAGGTTGATAGGGAGTTGCCTCGCGTGCAGCGATTCAAAGTCCGCCGTTGTACCGTACTTCTACGCTCCCACGTCTGTGCCCCCCCCCGCCTTCGCCCAAACCCGCACCGAGCGTCGTGGCGAAGTGCGGTGAAATAACTCGCGCGTGGCGACTGTCCAGCACCGCGGCTCACCTCTTGGCTTGGCAGTGCCTCTTGTCCGCGGCTCCCCAGCTCTGCGGGAGGAGAGCGAGAGAGGCGCAGGGTGAGCGAGCGGAGCCGCGACGGGATCGCGGCGGCGGCGGCGCTGGCGGCGGTCTGCGCCAGCGCGCACCGCCGCAGACCACGGCCACGTGTGCCGGGGGGGGGGGGGGGGCGGGTGGATGCTGTGCTGTGGTTATGTAAGCCGCCACCACCACTACTGTCACCACCACCACTGTCACCACCACCACTGTCACCACCACCACTGTCACCACCACCACTGTCACCACCACCACTGTCACCGCCACCACAACTGCCACTTGCCGCCGTGCAAAAGCACGCGCGCGCACACGCACGGAGCGCCGCGTGCCTTTTGCATCCGCTGTTTAAAAAAAAAAAAGTGCAGCGTGCAAAAAGCAAAAAACGATTCTGGAGACGCCGGCCGCCTGGGCCGCGAGGGCTCAACCGCCCGGCGCGCCTTGAGTTCGTTGCGCGACGGCCCTTCTGCGCAATCGCGCAGCCAGCATAAGCACCAGCGGCCAGGGCTGGTCCACACGCAGAACCGTGGACCCCTCCCGGTGGCAATCGCGCCGGCGGTGCGCACCATTCGATGCGTGCGTGCGCGATGGCCCTGCGCGCTTGCCTCCGCTGTCTCGTTCCTCGTTCCGTCGCTGTGGAAATCCACTCGAGGTTGTGTATACACGAAATGCACTCAGATATAAGTTGTGGATTTAAGAAAAGCAATCGTACAACGTTCGTACGCGTGATCATCACAACGTGTTTGCTCCGTTTCTCATTTGTTTCGAACCGGCTCTTGTTTTGTTTGGTCTGTTGTCCTTCCCCTGCACCGACGATGAGGCACGGTTGGCTACGTACGGTGCGAAAGAAGTTCAACATACATATATACATAACTGCATCGACGGCGTCCGCCGCGCCTCGCCAAGCCGGCGTCGATGCCAAGTGGGGGCATCGTAAGTCAAGACTGTATTGGGGAAGTGAATTACAAAGAAAATCCATCGGCCGCAGCCGTTCGACGCGAACAAACGAGCGTCCGAGGTTTCCACGGCCACGAGAACGATTCGTGATTCGTGATCGATGTCAACGCATGGCTCGCTTTTGCAACATTCACCTCCCTCCCAGCCCGTCCCTCCCCTCCGGCTTTGCCGAAAAAGCCAAATCAATCGGCATATTTCTCCCCACTCGTCAACTCGATTTGATTGGCTCTGTCGGTTGGCGGAGGGCTGTCTGTCAACGTTCGCCATTAAACTAACACGACAAACTAATTGTGAATCGCGGCGCTGAGTTAATGGCTCGCTCACCCACTCACACCACTCGCTCGCCTCGCGTCTCGAATGTGTGAACCCTCGGAAGCCGGAGTCACACCGCGCGGTGTTTGTTTTGGGTTGTGGCAGGACGCGAGAGACTTGCGTCGGCGACATTTGGCCCACGGTGACGAGATGTTAGTTACCTCGCCTGGTATACAGGAGGTCGTGGGTTCGAACCAGACGCCTGCTGTATATTTGGAGTTTGCGTGTTTCTCTCCCCGTGGCCACGTGGATTTTTCTCCGGGTGCTCCGGTTTTTCCCCCACAATTAGAATGAACACCACCACGCGTTTAGAGTATTTGGCTGCTACTATGAATTTACACGCGATAAGCCACTGCGTTGAGCTATCATATGTGGCCAGGTCGCTGCTGAAAAAAAAGCTAATAGCTTAGTGAGCCTTACCTGGAAAAATACAAATATGTTCTGGTGGATGCGAGAAAGTAGTAATCGACTATCACCACGAAAGAGTACGGACATAAAGTACTGGCCCTGCTTGCTGGCAGATGTTTTTCCTGTTACGTATGAATTATAATTATTGATATTTAATATCTATTTGCCATCAGCCATCGTAACGATAATTGTCGCACGCTTGCTCACGTGTTTGTCCTGACTTGCCCTGAGATCCACAGCAAATATTCAGCAGAGCGCCTGCAGCTCGCGATGTCACACGTATCGCCCACCACCGCCCGAGCCGGTGCAGCCATTCGGCTCTCGCCGGGCGCTCAGAATCAGAATCGGCGTTCATAGTGGAGGAATCCGATGAGCTGTGAAGCTCCTTGTCACTGATGTCGCCCCGGTGGGGTGGTCCCCCCCAGCCCCGTGTCCTCCCCCCCCCCCCCATCGCGGTCGATGTCGTCAGGAGCCTGAAGCATGCGCGACGCGCACGTTCGGCTGTGAGGCGCGCGCGGCGCAGGCGACCTCGGCCTCGGCCCGGGATAACATCTCTCTGGAAAGCCAAACAGGTCGACGGACTGCACCGTGTCCATTTACGCATTCCACAAGTAGTGACTAATCCCATATCTGCATTTCCCATAAATATGCTAAATTCCTCTGTTGATATGCAAATTCCTTTGTCAAGGCGCCCCTTCCCCCCTCCAACCCAGCTTAAATATACGCTGCCAAGCCTGGTGGTGCTCATTCAGACGCTGTCTTTCTGACAGACCTGTTCTTCACCTGAGGACGGCTGCTTGCGTTGTGGCCGAAACGTCGTGAGAATTATTTTATTATGTTTTATTTTTATTTTATTCTTTCCCTTCTACGTGACTTTACCGAAAGAACCAAGAAGATGAATCCCTGCAGTCACGAAAGCTTTAAATCGAAATTTACCGTGTCGATTTGTTTGTTTGTTTTTGTTTTTTACCCAAAAGTATTTTATGATTACACGCTTTCATTTAACTCACTCTGT
Organism: Lampetra fluviatilis; assembly: GCF_964198595.1. NCBI lineage: Eukaryota > Metazoa > Chordata > Hyperoartia > Petromyzontiformes > Petromyzontidae > Lampetra > Lampetra fluviatilis. The sequence goes on along the minus strand of NC_136309.1, from coordinate 11,094,761 downwards.
CTGTTGTTGTTGTCGTTGTATCCTCAAATCTTGTAACTCAATTTTTACCCACTTCCCAATGTGGTATCGACTGCAAACTTGGTATACTTACGTCATACTGATGACAATACTTTTTCTATCATAAAATATATATATTTTTAACATTATTTTTTATATGTTATGTTTCGGCTTGGGTCTAATTGTCCACGCTCAACTCACGTTGGCTGTAATTGCTCACGGTCCCTTACGTTATGGCAAGCTTCGGGGCCACTTCCTGGAGTCGTGGAGTTCTTCCATTACTAGTACATTTCATGAAAGCGTGTTTTTTCAATTTTTTTAAAATATATATTTTTATTGTTAACGCGACGATTCAGGTGCACAACACAGATGGGCATGAAGGGGGGTTGACACCAGCACAACCGCACATTACGGATTGCAGTTGCAATGGAAGCCTGTCTATAACCGTCTGGTGTCTTCTTCATACGCTCTGATAGCCCTGTAGGAGAAAAAAAAGTGAGGGAGGAGAAAGGGGGGTGTCTAGATACCCTCATGGTTGCTCTTAAGATCAATGCCCGCTGGAGGAGGGCCGTGTTCAAAATTGGCGTTTGGAGACGCAGCTGTGAGTCGCTGGAGCCCTATCCACGTGGTGTGTGTTCTCATGAACACCGAGCGCCTTGCCCACGTGGTGTGTGTTCTCATGAACACCGAGTGCCCTATCCACGTGGTGTGTGTTCTCATGAACACCGAGCGCCTTGCCCACGTGGTGTGTGTTCTCATGAACACCGAGCGCCTTGCCCACGTGGTGTGTGTTCTCATGAACACCGAGCGCCCTATCCACGTGCTGTGTGTTCTCATGAACACCGAGCGCCCTATCCACGTGGTGTGTGTTCTCATGAACACCGAGCGCCCTATCCACGTGGTGTGTGTTCTCATGAACACCGAGCGCCTTGCCCACGTGGTGTGTGTTCTCATGAACACCGAGCGCCCTATCCACGTGGTGTGTGTTCTCATGAACACCGAGCGCCTTGCCCACGTGGTGTGTGTTCTCATGAACACCGAGCGCCCTGCCCGCGTGGTGTGTGTTCTCATGAACACCGAGCGCCTTGCCCACGTGGTGTGTGTTCTCATGAACACCGAGCGCCTTGCCCACGTGGTGTGTGTTCTCATGAACACCGAGCGCCCTATCCACGTGGTGTGTGTTCTCATGAACACCGAGCGCCTTGCCCACGTGGTGTGTGTTCTCATGAACACCGAGCGCCTTGCCCACGTGGTGTGTGTTCTCATGAACACCGAGCGCCTTGCCCACGTGGTGTGTGTTCTCATGAACACCGAGCGCCCTATCCACGTGGTGTGTGTTCTCATGAACACCGAGTGCCCTGCACACGTGGTGTGTGTTCTCATGAACACCGAGCGCCCTATCCACGTGGTGTGTGTTCTCATGAATACCGAGCGCCCTATCCACGTGGTGTGTGTTCTCATGAACCCCGAGTGCCCTGCCCACGTGGTGTGTGTTCTCATGAACACCGAGCGCCCTATCCACGTGGTGTGTGTTCTCATGAACACCGAGCGCCCTATCCACGTGGTGTGTGTTCTCATGAACACCGAGCGCCCTATCCACGTGGTGTGTGTTCTCATGAACACCGAGTGCCCTGCCCACGTGGTGTGTGTTCTCATGAACACCGAGCGCCCTATCCACGTGGTGTGTGTTCTCATGAACACCGAGCGCCTTGCCCACGTGGTGTGTGTTCTCATGAACACCGAGCGCCCTATCCACGTGGTGTGTGTTCTCATGAACACCGAGCGCCTTGCCCACGTGGTGTGTGTTCTCATGAACACCGAGTGCCCTGGCCACGTGGTGTGTGTTCTCATGAACACCGAGTGCCCTATCCACGTGGTGTGTGTTCTCATGAACACCGAGTGCCCTGCCCACGTGGTGTGTGTTCTCATGAACACCGAGCGCCTTGCCCACGTGGTGTGTGTTCGCATGAACACCGAGCGCCCTATCCACGTGGTGTGTGTTCTCATGAACACCGAGCGCCTTGCCCACGTGGTGTGTGTTCTCATGAACACCGAGTGCCCTGCCCACGTGGTGAGTGTTCTCATGAACACCGAGTGCCCTATCCACGTGGTGTGTGTTCTCATGAACACCGACTGCCCTATCCACGTGGTGTGTGTTCTCATGAACACCGAGTGCCCTGCCCACGTGGTGTGTGTTCTCATGAACACCGAGTGCCCTATCCACGTGGTGTGTGTTCTCATGAACACCGAGCGCCCTATCCACGTGGTGTGTGTTCTCATGAACACCGAGCGCCCTATCCACGTGGTGTGTGTTCTCATGAACACCGAGCGTCTTGCCCACGTGGTGTGTGTTCTCATGAACACCGAGCGCCCTATCCACGTGGTGTGTGTTCTCATGAACACCGAGCGCCCTATCCACGTGGTGTGTGTTCTCATGAACACCGAGTGCCCTATCCACGTGGTGTGTGTTCTCATGAACACCGAGTGCCCTATCCACGTGGTGTGTGTTCTCATGAACACCGAGTGCCCTGCCCACGTGGTGTGTGTTCTCATGAACACCGAGTGCCCTATCCACGTGGTGTGTGTTCTCATGAACACCGAGTGCCCTATCCACGTGGTGTGTGTTCTCATGAACACCGAGTGCCCTATCCACGTGGTGTGTGTTCTCATGAACACCGAGTGCCCTGCCCACGTGGTGTGTGTTCTCATGAACACCGAGTGCCCTATCCACGTGGTGTGTGTTCTCATGAACACCGAGCGCCCTATCCACGTGGTGTGTGTTCTCATGAACACCGAGCGTCTTGCCCACGTGGTGTGTGTTCTCATGAACACCGAGCGCCCTATCCACGTGGTGTGTGTTCTCATGAACACCGAGCGCCCTATCCACGTGGTGTGTGTTCTCATGAACACCGAGCGTCTTGCCCACGTGGTGTGTGTTCTCATGAACACCGAGTGCCCTGCCCACGTGGTGTGTGTTCTCATGAACACCGAGCACCCTATCCACGTGGTGTGTGTTCTCATGAACACCGAGCGCCCTATCCACGTGGTGTGTGTTCTCATGAACACCGAGCGTCTTGCCCACGTGGTGTGTGTTCTCATGAACACCGAGTGCCCTGCCCACGTGGTGTGTGTTTTCATGAACACCGAGCGCCTTGCACACGTGGTGTGTGTTCTCATGAACACCGAGCGCCCTATCCACGTGGTGTGTGTTCTCATGAACACCGAGCGCCTTGCCCGCGTGGTGTGTGTTCTCATGAACACCGAGCGTCTTGCCCACGTGGTGTGTGTTCTCATGAACACCGAGCGCCTTGCCCACGTGGTGTGTGTTCGCATGAACACCGAGCGCCCTATCCACGTGGTGTGTGTTCTCATGAACACCGAGCGCCTTGCCCGCGTGGTGTGTGTTCTCATGAACACCGAGCGTCTTGCCCACGTGGTGTGTGTTCTCATGAACACCGAGCGCCATATCCACGTGGTGTGTGTTCTCATGAACACCGAGCGCCCTGCCCGCGTGGTGTGTGTTCTCATGAACACCGAGTGCCCTGCCCACGTGGTGTGTGTTCTCATGAACACCGAGCGCCTTGCCCACGTGGTGTGTGTTCTCATGAACACCGAGCGCCTTGCCCACGTGGTGTGTGTTCTCATGAACACGGAGCGCCTTGCCCACGTGGTGTGTGTTCTCATGAACACCGAGCGCCTTGCCCACGTGGTGTGTGTTCTCATGAACACCGAGCGCCTTGCCCACGTGGTGTGTGTTCTCATGAACACCGAGCACCTTGCCCACGTGGTGTGTGTTCTCATGAACACCGAGCGCCTTGCCCACGTGGTGTGTGTTCTCATGAACACCGAGCGCCTTGCCCGCGTGCGAAATGAAAGAATTGAAGGTCGCCCTCCGCTCTCTGCAACCCGCGTGTCGCTGGCAGGAAGCGCGCTGGTGGTGACGCACTGTTGCCGGCACCGTGGCCCTCCGCACTGCCTACAGCACTGTTGGCAGCACTGTTGGCAGCACTGTTGGCAGCACTGTTGGCAGCACTGTTGGCAGCACTGTTGGCAGCACTGTTGGCAGCACTGTTGGCAGCCCATGACATCCAAGCAGTGGTGTCTACAGAGAGATTCAGCAGAGGCGACGACACTCAGGTTCTACCCCACGACGTTCGGAAAGAACAGAGTCTGCGCCGTGTTTTGGCTGCTACGCAAACTTTGTTCACAACAACAAAAACACCGTCCCTACTAGTTTAGGTCAGACTACGATAAAAAAGAATATGGCAAGAGTTTAAGGGTTTTCTTTCTCAACTGAGCATTGGGGCATCGGTGCCTCGATGCCCCAATGAGCAATGCCTCAATGCTCATTTGTGGCATTGGTGCTCATTACCTATTTACAGCCCTGATACGGTGGTTTAAATTCCACGTTCCTATGGCAGGCACGAGTCCATGCGCAGGACTTGCGCGCACAGTGGTACTAATTGTATCCACCCCCAGAGAGATGATGGGCTGAGTCAACTTCCATCCAGCAGATTTTGACCTAGCAAACCTTCCCTCTCCAACCGCTGGTTTGCCTACTTGGAGTGAGAGAATGCATCCATTCCTTGGTTCACACCGATTCCTCAGCTCGCAATACACACGTGGCAATTCCGATTTGCACGGTTGGCTACGTACGGTGCGAAAGAAGTTCAACGCACATACATACGTACATACATGCAACGTGTGTTTTAATAATCGATGTGGTTTCGATTCGTAATCGTCGTGGGTTCGCGTCACTCCAGCAGCCAACGGGCGATGCTGCCATTCACCGCAACGCAATGGTCGCCCTGAATGGTCACGACCAATCACTGCATCACCTCTGCAAGTGAAGCGTCTGTCCTGGACGCCTGCATTGTTCCACGCTGGCGACCACAGTGGGACGACGCAGAGGTCCAGAAAAGACGCTTCACTCGAGAATCGATCGTCACACCTCCTGGCGTTGACATCCTTCGAAGGACAACAATGGGCTGATGCTCATGTCCCTGCTTCACGGATTGAGTATTAAAGTCACAGCAGCCGCAACAGTGCGAGTGTGGACATGCAACCCACACCGTGGACCACGCAGTAAACCCACAGACACACGGAGATTTCACATCGAGACCCAGAGAGATACACAGAGGCCCATAACGATACGTAAATACATCGAGACCCAGAGAGATACACAGACCCACAGAGACCCATCGAGATACACAGAGACCCATAGAGATACACAGAGACCCATAGAGATACACAGAGACCCATAGAGATACACAGAGACCCATAGAGAAGCATTCAAAGCCAGCTGCAGCAGTGGGATCGTGGCAATGGAGCCCAAACAATGGACCGCGTAGTCGTCACTGTGACCTGTGCTCCTTCAGCGGAGGAGGAGGAATTATCGAACTCTACACGAACTCTCTCCTGCAGCCCTCCCGCGGCTGTGTCAGACCATCGACGTTGGCTTCCAGCCCCTGAAGCGGAGTGCAGCAACACGCAGGAAGGAGCGAGTTGAATCGCCGAGGGGGGGGGGGGAGAGGGGGTGAATCTCTTCCCCGACGAGGCGTGGAGAGACGAGTTACGCACGAGCGTAACGTCAATGGGCACGGCATACACATGAAGATGAGAAAAACAACAGAGACTGCCGTGCTCACGATTATCACGTGGCGCTGTTTCGAGTGATGGCCCTTCTTCAGAGGAGAGAGAGAGCCGGCTGACGAGTCATGTGGAGATGGCGCTCGACACCACGGCGCTCCGAGACGCCGGCTGAATCGGAACAGAATTTGACATTTGCGCCGTTTTGACTTCGCATGGGGAACATTTCCCGACAAGGGGTTTGGTTGTTGTATTTCTTCTTATTATTATTCTCCTGTATCCGTACAGCAGCCACACACGAGCCTCGTGCACTTGCCGTGTTTATCGCTAAACCCTTTAGACAAAGCACACGAGATGTTGAACGACTGCTGATGCAGTGTTACCGCGTCCTGGATTCAAGACCAAAGAGATGTCTCTCCTCCTACGCCCGCCGACCCTCGCCCCGCCAGCCACTGCGTTCCAGACACATGTTAGAACCCCTCACCGATACTGGCGCTGTGCCAGTGCAGAGCCTGGGGCACTGAGACACACAGAGCCCCGCTCAGCGCCGGTTCTGAAGCTGTGGTGATTGATGGATGAGTGATGGATGAGTGGTGGATGGGTGGTGGATGGGTGATGGATGGGTGGTGGATGGGTGGTGGATGGGTGATGGATGAGTGATGGATGAGTGGTGGATGGGTGGTGGATGAGTGATGGATGGGTGGTGGATGGGTGGTGGATGGGTGATGGATGAGTGATGGATGGGTGGTGGATGGGTGGTGGATGGGTGATGGATGGGTGATGGATGAGTGATGGATGAGTGATGGATGAGTGGTGGATGGGTGATGGATGGGTGGTGGATGGGTGGTGGATAGGTGATGGATGGGTGGTGGATGGGTGGTGGATGGGTGGTGGATGAGTGATGGATGGGTGGTGGATGGGTGGTGGATGGGTGATGGATGGGTGATGGATGAGTGATGGATGGGTGATGGATGAGTGATGGATGAGTGGTGGATGGGTGATGGATGGGTGGTGGATGGGTGGTGGATGGGTGGTGGATGGGTGATGGATGAGTGATGGATGGGTGGTGGATGGGTGGTGGATGGGTGATGGATGGGTGATGGATGAGTGATGGATGAGTGGTAGATGGGTGGTGGATGGGTGGTGGATGGGTGGTGGATGGGTGGTGGATGAGTGATGGATGAGTGGTGGATGGGTGGTGGATGGGTGATGGATGGGTGGTGGATGGGTGGTGGATGAGTGATGGATGGGTGGTGGATGGGTGGTGGATGAGTGGTGGATGGGTGGTGGATGGGTGATGGATGGGTGGTGGATGGGTGATGGATGGGTGGTAGATGGGTGATGGATGGGTGGTGGAAGGGTGGTGGATGGGTGGTGGATGAGTGGTGGATGGGTGGTGGATGGGTGGTGGATGAGTGGTGGATGGGTGGTGGATGGGTGATGGATGGGTGGTGGATGGGTGATGGATGGGTGGTGGATGTGTGGTGGATGGGTGATGGATGAGTTATGGATGAGTGGTGGATGGGTGGTGGATGGGTGATGGATGGGTGGTGGATGGGTGGTGGATGGGTGATGGGTGGTGGATGGGTGGTGGATGGGTGGTGGATGAGTGATGGATGAGTGGTGGATGGGTGGTGGATGGGTGATGGATTGGGTGGTAGATGGGTGATGGATGGGTGGTGGATGGGTGGTGGATGAGTGGTGGATGAGTGGTGGATGAGTGATGGATGGGTGATGGATGAGTGGTGGATGAGTGATGGATGAGTGATGGATGGGTGATGGATGGGTGGTGGATGAGTGATGGATGGGTGATGAATGAGTGATGGATGGGTGGTGGATGGGTGGTGGATGGGTGATGGATGGGTGGTGGATGGGTGATGGATGGGTGGTGGATGGGTGGTGGATGGGTGATGGATGAGTGATGGATGGGTGGTGGATGGGTGGTGGATGGGTGATGGATGGGTGGTGGATGGGTGGTGGATGGGTGATGGATGAGTGATGGATGAGTGGTGGATGGGTGGTGGATGGGTGATGGATGGGTGGTGGATGGGTGGTGGATGGGTGATGGATGGGTGGTGGATGGGTGGTGGATGGGTGGTGGATGGGTGATGGATTGGGTGGTAGATGGGTGATGGATGGGTGGTGGATGGGTGGTGGATGAGTGGTGGATGAGTGGTGGATGAGTGATGGATGGGTGATGGATGAGTGGTGGATGAGTGATGGATGAGTGATGGATGGGTGATGGATGGGTGGTGGATGAGTGATGGATGGGTGATGAATGAGTGATGGATGGGTGGTGGATGGGTGGTGGATGGGTGGTGGATGGGTGATGGATTGGTGGTGGATGGGTGGTGGATGAGTGATGGATGGGTGATGGATGAGTGGTGGATGAGTGATGGATGAGTGATGGATGGGTGATGGATGGGTGATGGATGGGTGGTGGATGAGTGATGGATGGGTGGTGGATGGGTGATGGATGAGTGATGGATGGGTGATGGATGAGTGGTGGATGGGTGATGGATGGGTGATGGATGAGTGGTGGATGGCTGGTGGATGGGTGGCGGATGGGTGATGGATGGGTGATGGATGAGTGGTGGATGAGTGATGGATGGGTGGTGGATGGGTGGTGGATGGGTGATGGATGGGTGATGGATGAGTGATGGATGAGTGATGGATGAGTGGTGGATGGGTGATGGATGGGTGGTGGATGGGTGGTGGATAGGTGATGGATGGGTGGTGGATGGGTGGTGGATGGGTGGTGGATGAGTGATGGATGGGTGGTGGATGGGTGGTGGATGGGTGATGGATGGGTGATGGATGAGTGATGGATGGGTGATGGATGAGTGATGGATGAGTGGTGGATGGGTGGTGGATGGGTGGTGGATGGGTGGTGGATGGGTGATGGATGAGTGATGGATGGGTGGTGGATGGGTGGTGGATGGGTGATGGATGGGTGATGGATGAGTGATGGATGAGTGGTAGATGGGTGGTGGATGGGTGGTGGATGGGTGGTGGATGGGTGGTGGATGAGTGATGGATGAGTGGTGGATGGGTGGTGGATGGGTGATGGATGGGTGGTGGATGGGTGGTGGATGAGTGATGGATGGGTGGTGGATGGATGGTGGATGAGTGGTGGATGGGTGGTGGATGGGTGATGGATGGGTGGTGGATGGGTGATGGATGGGTGGTAGATGGGTGATGGATGGGTGGTGGAAGGGTGGTGGATGGGTGGTGGATGAGTGGTGGATGGGTGGTGGATGGGTGGTGGATGAGTGGTGGATGGGTGGTGGATGGGTGATGGATGGGTGGTGGATGGGTGATGGATGGGTGGTGGATGTGTGGTGGATGGGTGATGGATGAGTTATGGATGAGTGGTGGATGGGTGGTGGATGGGTGATGGATGGGTGGTGGATGGGTGGTGGATGGGTGATGGGTGGTGGATGGGTGGTGGATGGGTGGTGGATGAGTGATGGATGAGTGGTGGATGGGTGGTGGATGGGTGATGGATTGGGTGGTAGATGGGTGATGGATGGGTGGTGGATGGGTGGTGGATGAGTGGTGGATGAGTGGTGGATGAGTGATGGATGGGTGATGGATGAGTGGTGGATGAGTGATGGATGAGTGATGGATGGGTGATGGATGGGTGGTGGATGAGTGATGGATGGGTGATGAATGAGTGATGGATGGGTGGTGGATGGGTGGTGGATGGGTGATGGATGGGTGGTGGATGGGTGATGGATGGGTGGTGGATGGGTGGTGGATGGGTGATGGATGAGTGATGGATGGGTGGTGGATGGGTGGTGGATGGGTGGTGGATGGGTGATGGATGGGTGGTGGATGGGTGGTGGATGGGTGATGGATGAGTGATGGATGAGTGATGGATGGGTGGTGGATGGGTGATGGATGGGTGGTGGATGGGTGATGGATGGGTGGTGGATGGGTGGTGGATGGGTGGTGGATGGGTGATGGATTGGGTGGTAGATGGGTGATGGATGGGTGGTGGATGGGTGGTGGATGAGTGGTGGATGAGTGGTGGATGAGTGATGGATGGGTGATGGATGAGTGGTGGATGAGTGATGGATGAGTGATGGATGGGTGATGGATGGGTGGTGGATGAGTGATGGATGGGTGATGAATGAGTGATGGATGGGTGGTGGATGGGTGGTGGATGGGTGGTGGATGAGTGGTGGATGGGTGGTGGATGGGTGATGGATGGGTGGTGGATGGGTGATGGATGGGTGGTGGATGGGTGGTGGATGGGTGATGGATGAGTGATGGATGAGTGGTGGATGGGTGGTGGATGGGTGGTGGATGGGTGGTGGATGGGTGGTGGATGAGTGATGGATGAGTGGTGGATGGGTGGTGGATGGGTGATGGATGGGTGGTAGATGGGTGATGGATGGGTGGTGGATGGGTGGTGGATGAGTGGTGAATGAGTGGTGGATGAGTGATGGATGGGTGATGGATGAGTGGTGGATGGGTGATGGATGGGTGGCGGATGGGTGATGGATGGGTGATGGATGAGTGGTGGATGAGTGATGGATGGGTGATGGATGGGTGATGGATGGGTGGTGGATGAGTGATGGATGAGTGATGGATGGGTGATGGATGGGTGGTGGATGAGTGATGGATGGGTGGTGGATGGGTGATGGATGAGTGATGGATGGGTGATGGATGAGTGGTGGATGGGTGATGGATGGGTGATGGATGAGTGGTGGATGGGTGGTGGATGGGTGGCGGATGGGTGGCGGATGGGTGGCGGATGGGTGGTGGATGAGTGATGGATGAGTGGTGGATGGGTGGCGGATGGGTGATGGATGGGTGGTGGATGGGTGGTGGATGGGTGGTGGATGAGTGATGGATGGGTGATGGATAAGTGATGGATGGGTGATGGATGAGTGGTGGATGGGTGATGGATTGGGTGGTAGATGGGTGATGGATGGGTGGTGGATGGGTGGTGGATGAGTGGTGGATGAGTGGTGGATGAGTGATGGATGGGTGATGGATGAGTGGTGGATGAGTGATGGATGAGTGATGGATGGGTGATGGATGGGTGGTGGATGAGTGATGGATGGGTGATGAATGAGTGATGGATGGGTGGTGGATGGGTGGTGGATGGGTGATGGATGGGTGGTGGATGGGTGATGGATGGGTGGTGGATGGGTGGTGGATGGGTGATGGATGAGTGATGGATGAGTGGTGGATGGGTGGTGGATGGGTGGTGGATGGGTGATGGATGGGTGGTGGATGGGTGGTGGATGGGTGATGGATGAGTGATGGATGAGTGGTGGATGGGTGGTGGATGGGTGATGGATGGGTGGTGGATGGGTGGTGGATGGGTGGTGGATGGGTGGTGGATGGGTGATGGATTGGGTGGTAGATGGGTGATGGATGGGTGGTGGATGGGTGGTGGATGAGTGGTGGATGAGTGGTGGATGAGTGATGGATGGGTGATGGATGAGTGGTGGATGAGTGATGGATGAGTGATGGATGGGTGATGGATGGGTGGTGGATGAGTGATGGATGGGTGATGAATGAGTGATGGATGGGTGGTGGATGGGTGGTGGATGGGTGGTGGATGGGTGGTGGATGAGTGGTGGATGGGTGGTGGATGGGTGATGGATGGGTGGTGGATGGGTGATGGATGGGTGGTGGATGGGTGGTGGATGGGTGATGGATGAGTGATGGATGAGTGGTGGATGGGTGATGGATGGGTGGTGGATGGGTGGTGGATGGGTGGTGGATGGGTGGTGGATGAGTGATGGATGAGTGGTGGATGGGTGGTGGATGGGTGATGGATGGGTGGTAGATCTGTGATGGATGGGTGGTGGATGGGTGGTGGATGAGTGATGGATGAGTGATGGATGGGTGATGGATGGGTGGTGGATGAGTGATGGATGGGTGATGAATGAGTGATGGATGGGTGGTGGATGGGTGGTGGATGGGTGGTGGATGGGTGATGGATTGGTGGTGGATGGGTGGTGGATGAGTGATGGATGGGTGATGGATGAGTGGTGGATGAGTGATGGATGAGTGATGGATGGGTGATGGATGGGTGATGGATGGGTGGTGGATGAGTGATGGATGGGTGGTGGATGGGTGATGGATGAGTGATGGATGGGTGATGGATGAGTGGTGGATGGGTGATGGATGGGTGATGGATGAGTGGTGGATGGCTGGTGGATGGGTGGCGGATGGGTGATGGATGGGTGATGGATGAGTGGTGGATGAGTGATGGATGGGTGATGGATGGGTGATGGATGGGTGGTGGATGAGTGATGGATGAGTGATGGATGGGTGATGGATGGGTGGTGGATGAGTGATGGATGGGTGGTGGATGGGTGATGGATGAGTGATGGATGGGTGATGGATGAGTGGTGGATGGGTGATGGATGGGTGATGGATGAGTGGTGGATGGGTGGTGGATGGGTGGCGGATGGGTGGCGGATGGGTGGTGGATGAGTGATGGATGAGTGGTGGATGGGTGGCGGATGGGTGATGGATGGGTGGTGGATGGGTGGTGGATGGGTGGTGGATGAGTGATGGATGGGTGATGGATAAGTGATGGATGGGTGATGGATGAGTGGTGGATGGGTGATTGATGAGTGGTGGATGGGTAGTGGATGAGTGGTGGATGGGTGGTGGATGGGTGATGGATGGGTGATGGATTGGTGGTGGATGGGTGGTGGATGAGTGGTGGATGAGTGATGGATGGGTGATGGATGAGTGGTGGATGAGTGATGGATGAGTGATGGATGGGTGATGGATGGGTGATGGATGGGTGGTGGATGAGTGATGGATGGGTGGTGGATGGGTGATGGATGAGTGATGGATGGGTGATGGATGAGTGGTAGATGGGTGATGGATGGGTGATGGATGAGTGGTGGATGGCTGGTGGATGGGTGGCAGATGGGTGATGGATGGGTGATGGATGAGTGGTGGATGAGTGATGGATGAGTGATGGATGGGTGATGGATGGGTGGTAGATGAGTGATGGATGGGTGATGGATTGGTGGTGGATGGGTGGTGGATGAGTGGTGGATGGGTGATGGATGAGTGATGGATGAGTGATGGATGGGTGATGGATGGGTGGTGGATGAGTGATGGATGGGTGGTGGATGGGTGATGGATGAGTGATGGATGGGTGATGGATGAGTGGTGGATGGGTGATGGATGGGTGATGGATGAGTGGTGGATGAATTGTGGATGGGTGGCAGATGGGTGATGGATGAGTGGTGGATGGGTGATGGATGGGTGATGGATGAGTGGTGGATGGGTGGCGGATGGGTGATGGATGGGTGGTGGATGGGTGGTGGATGAGTGATGGATGGGTGATGGATAAGTGATGGATGGGTGATGGATGAGTGGTGGATGGGTGATGGATGAGTGGTGGATGGGTGGTGGATGAGTGGTGGATGGGTGGTGGATGGGTGATGGATGGGTGATGGATGAGTGATGGATGAGTGGTGGATGGGTGGTGGATGGGTGATGGATGGGTGATGGATGAGTGGTGGATGGGTGATGGATGAGTGATGGATGTGTGATGGATGAGTGATGGATGGGTGATGGATGAGTGATGGATGGATGGTGGATGGGTGGTGGATGGGTGATGGATGAGTAGTGGATGGGTGATGGATGAGTGGTGGATGGGTGATGGATGAGTGGTGGATGGGTGATGGATGAGTGATGGATGAGTGGTGGATGGGTGATGGATGAGTGATGGACGAGTGATGGATGGGTGATGGATGAGTGATGGATGAGTAATGGATGAGTGATGGATGAGTGATGGATGGGTGGTGGATGGGTGATGGATGAGTGATGGATGGGTGATGGATGAGTGATGGATTAGTGATGGATGGGTGATGGATGGGAGGTGGATGGGTGATGGATGAGTGATGGATGGGTGATGGATGAGTGATGGATGAGTGATGGATGGGTGATGGATGGGTGGTGGATGAGTGATGGATGAGTGATGGATGGGTGATGGATGAGTGATGGATGAGTGATGGATGGATGTGGATGGGTGATGGATGAGTGATGGATGGATGATGGATGGGTGGTGGATGGGTGGTGGATGAGTGATGGATGAGTGATGGATGAGTGATGGATGGATGTGGATGGATGTGGATGGGTGATGGATGGGTGGTGGATGGGTGATGGATGAGTGATGGATGAGTGATGGATGGATGTGGATGGATGTGGATGGGTGATGGATGAGTGATGGATGAGTGATGGATGGGTGATGGATGGGTGGTGGATGAGTGATGGATGAGTGATGGATGGGTGATTGATGGGTGGTGGATGGGTGGTGGATGAGTGATGGATGAGTGATGGATGGATGTGGATGGATGTGGATGGGTGATGGATGAGTGATGGATGAGTGATGGATGGGTGATGGATGGGTGGTGGATGAGTGATGGATGGGTGATGGATGGGTGGTGGATGAGTGATGGATGAGTGATGGATGGATGATGGATGGATGATGGATGGGTGATTGATGGGTGATGGATGGATGATGGATGGATGATGGATGGGTGATTGATGGGTGGTGGATGGGTGATGGATGGGTGGTGGATGAGTGATGGATGAGTGATGGATGGATGTGGATGGATGTGGATGGGTGATGGATGAGTGATGGATGGATGATGGATGGATGATGGATGGGTGATTGATGGGTGGTGGATGGGTGATGGATGGGTGGTGGATGAGTGATGGATGAGTGATGGATGGATGTGGATGGATGTGGATGGGTGATGGATGAGTGGTGGATGGGTGATGGATGAGTGATGGATGGATGAGTGATGGGTGATGGATGAGTGATGGATGGATGTGGATGGGTGATGGATGGTAACCGCACAACACACTTTCTGGTAACCGCATGCCACGTGTCCCGGTAACTGCGGCCCGAGTGCAGGTTCACGCTTCTCCACCGCGGCCATTTGCATCTTTCCGTTTCTCTCCACCCCGCGTGACCTTTCCGAGGCCTAACCGCTGTCTCATCGCATCATCTCATGTGTCCTGCACCTGCCTGTGCGTGTGCACACGTGCGTTCAGGAGATCTGCGGGGCAGCGGTTAGCGCGTTGAGCGATGAACCAGGCGGCAGGGCTTCACCGTCGAAAATAACCTGGAAAATAAAAATTCCCCACCCGGAACACCACATCAAGTTTACTCGTTTTGCTACGGCCGTGCCTACTAATCACGTGCCACTCATTCTAGTCTACCAGCGATATTGAAAACATCAGGCGAGAACTAACCCCTGCCTGGTAGTATCCTTATCTTTGGGGAATCTACGACGTAGGAAGCGACCTCATGACCTGTAGTTCACAAATTTGCGAATTTTTCCTAAACTTGTTCACAACAAACACCCTAACGCTCGCGGATCGTTGATAGATCACAAGCGGGGAAGAATACCAGCCCAGCGACACGAGTTCAATTCCTGGCCACGGCCAACATCCGTGACGACGAATCTGATCCGCTCCTGGTCCTCCCTCTGGGTCAGGGTGTCACCAAACAAAAACAACGAATTCGTTAAATTTTGATTTAAAGCTTTCGTGACTGCAGGGATTCATATTCTTGGTTCTTTCGGTAAAGTCACGTAGAAGGGAAACAATAAAATAGCAAAAATATAAAACAATAAAATTCTCACGACGTTTCGATTGCAACACAAGCAATCATCATCAGGTGTGAAAACCACAACTTTTTTCTAATTTTCTTGCTGTGGTTTTCACACCTGATGATGATTGCTTGTGTTGCAATCGACACGTCGTGAGAATTTTATTGTTTTATATTTTTATTATTTTAATGTGTCCCTTCTACGTGACTTTACCGAAAGAACCAAGAAACGAATTCGTTAATAAACAAAACATCAAACGCTCACTATTTCAATTGCACTTCGGTGAAGACGAGAGACGGCGGGTTTCTGGATAAACACCGTCAACGCAGCGGCTCTGTGGTGAGCCGTGTGGCTGCCGACCCCCCAAGTTAGCTGATAACCGGGTCACGAACTGTGAGTAGGCTCCCATCTCTCTCAAGACGGGCCGGCCCGCGTGGAAGAGTAGGCCTAATACCCCTCACCTGTGCCGGCGCTGGTAAACGCGAGGCCAGCGGCACATGGCTTTGCCGCGCTTTAATTTAACGGCGTTAGTTTTACTTTTAGCGTTAGTTTTACTTTTAGCGTTAGTTTTACTTTTAGCGTTAGTTTTACTTTTAGCGTTAGTTTTACTTCTAGCGTTAGTTTTACTTTTAGCGTTAGTTTTACTTTTAGCGTTAGTTTTACTTTTAGCGTTAGTTTTACTCTTAGCGTTAGTTTTACTTTTAGCGTTAGTTTTACTTTTAGCGTTAGTTTTACTTTTAGCGTTAGGTTTACTTTTAGCGTTAGTTTTACTTTTAGCGTTAGTTTTACTTTTAGCGTTAATTTTACTTTTAGCGTTAGTTTTACTTCTAGCGTTAGTTTTACTTTTAGCGTTAGTTTTACTTTTAGCGTTAGTTTTCATTTAGCGTTAGTTTTACTTTTAGCGTTAGTTTTACTTTTAGCGTTAGTTTTACTTTTAGCGTTGGTTTTACTTTTAGCATTAGTTTTACTTTTAGCGTTAGTTTTACTTTTAGCGTTAGTTTTACTTTTAGCGTTAGTTTTACTTTTAGCGTTAGTTTTACTTCTAGCGTTAGTTTTACTTTTAGTGTTAGTTTTACTTCTCGCGGGGCAGTAACTGCCGGGTATAAAAAAAAGCAAAACCAATTAGTTATTTCCATTGCTTGAACGAGTGCGGCATTTGTAACATTGTTGAGTGAAATCCACTTTTGAGTGATGTTGCAACATTAAGCGGAGAGCACGGTGAGGCGGGGGATGTGTCCCCCCCAATATCTATTATAATCACGTCCTTGGTGAGCGCCAGGATGTGTTCCCCCCCCCGCCCCCCCGCCGCCATTGCCGACGAACGGTGAAACACAAACGGTGTTCCCGACCGCCCTCGTTGGTTTAAACCGCACGGCCGCAAAATAACAAAAACATGCATGCCGTGTTGTGCCGTGTTGTGTCCTCGGTGTGAGCGGAGCATCTTCAGACTGCCATTATTGCGAGCAACCTTGGTCATAGTCTTAACAGACTGTTGGGGGCAAGTGCTGTTAACGAGCACCTATGAAGGCCGGCACGGCACACGAGCGGGTGGGTGGCCAGCACCACGCCCGACCGCCTTTGTCTCCCCAGTGACGATGTTTACACATCGCACCAGGTACTCATTTGAGGCTGAATCGACCTAGTGGAGGCCCAAAAGCAGTTCAAACAATGATCACTTGTGTTGGCCCTGAGTGGGAATCGAACTCGGGCCACCAGGTTAGTAGCTGAGCACGCTAACCGCTACACTACCGCTCCGCCTATGGTTAGAACGCGACCTGAAACTCACTTACCACACTCACCATCAACACGTGTATCTCGGAATCAGAATATTTGATACTGGAGGAACCCGATGAGCTAAGAAGCTCTTTTTCACAGATGTCTGTCCGCTGACGGATGAGGGCCACCACATGCCCACCAGTGTGTCATCGGGGTTGTTTCACCATACTTCACCACACTGGGTTGGTGCCGCGGGTAACGCCGCCAGAAGCAGTTCAGACATCGCTTGCCACTAACGTTAGCCGTGACCGGGAAGAAAATTGGGATTTTCGGCATCAACAGTGCGGCAGGCCAACCACTGCGCAACGGAAAACGTACGTTGATTCTCGCACGCGCGATTAGCTTCGCACGCCGCGAGATTAGGGATCTCGACGAGTCGACGCGTCCCTACAGCGCCAGGGAGCCGCATGCGAGAGAGAGAGAGAGCCAGGACGTGAAGCAGGCGGGCGCAGGGACGTCGCACCGCAAGCTGGCACGGTCGGCCAACGCGTGGCCGTGGCATCCTGAAGATGCCCAACAGACTGAGGAGTGAAAACTCAACAACCTTTAAGCTATTTTTATTTTACTAGGTAAGACGCGACCTGGGCACAAAATGATAGTTCAACGAAGCGGCTTTTCACGTGGAAATGTGTCGCAGAAGCCACGTACTCTAAACACGTGATGCCGATTCTAAATGTGGAGGAAAAAAAGGGGAGGACCCGGAGAAAAATCCACGTGACCATGGGGAGAGAGAACTCCAAATATACAGCAGCAGACGTCAGGGTCAGGATCGAACCCACGACCTCCTCCATACCAGGCGAGGCATATTCTTGGTTCTTTCGGTAAAGTCACGTAGAAGGGAAATAATAAAATAATAAAAATAAAATGTTATCAAAATTCTCACGTTTCGATTGCAACACAAGCAGTCATCATCAGGTGTGAAAACTTCAGCAATACATTTTTATTATTATTTTATTATTTCTCTTCTATGTGACTTTACCAAAAGAACCAAGAATATGAATCCCTGCAATCACGAAAGCTTTAAATCGAAATTTAGGCGAGGCAGTTAACATCTCCTAGCCACCGCGGCAGCTTCAGATCACTGTTTTGATAATTAATGTATTGTTGGGTTAAATCACCATGCAAGTAAAATATTGCGTCGTAAACCCTCCTCCACCCGACACAGCCAATGAATAAGTTTTGGCCTGAACCAATCTGGCAACGCACCGCTGCTTCAGCTCACCAGTGTTGTTGGACGTTTCGTTGATAGCTACAACCAGCATTATCAGGCGTTTGCCAAAATTGTGAAAATGCCCTCCAGCCTTTGGCCTTATATAGGGAGGTGTGGTGTCATCATAGTGTCCAACAAGAAAGCAGAAAGTGGCTGGAAGCGATGGTCAGAGGTTAACGTGCTCACATTAGTTATGCTGTTGAACATGCAAAACTTCGTGCCCAATTATTCAACGTTTTGCGCCATTGCTGCCCAGCACACGGGCATGCTGAAGCAGTAACACTCTGGCAAGTCCGTCTACGTGACATCTTTATACATTCACCGTGTCGGGTGGTGCAGGGCTTATGACACACATTTGCCTCGCCCGGTGATCTGACCCAAACGTGAATTATGAATCGTGATATTACTCGCGAATGCCTATGTTCTAAATTTAACACGCATACACTCACAAATAATACGCGTTTATGAGTTAAGCATTGATTCTTATGGGGTGGAGCAGTAGCGCAGTGACGCCTACACTGCGCTAGGACCCTGGCCACCTGAGTTCAATTCCCGGTCACGGCTAACATCGCTGGCTAGTGTGACTCACTGAACTGGCTCCTATACCCCCTGCCTTTACAAACCTGCACAAACCATATTGGTGAAGTATGACAACAAAAGTAAAAACACAATGACCAACACAACGTGAGGAAAAGGCATTTTTGTCCAGCAGTGGATTGACAAGTGGTTGTAAATTTATGAGTATTGTAATGACCGAAAAATGACACAGGTCAGGCCCCGGGTATATGAATGCAGAATGTATTTCAGCGTGACGCCAATAACAACACTTTACGTGAGGAAATTCTGCAGGAGCAGCAGTGGAGATATTGCATTGTTATCACCTCTTGACTTAGCAACAAAAGGTTGCAAGAGGATTTTTTTTGTTTACACCGATGGTTAAAAGAGAAATTGCACGCCGGGATTTACGGACTTCTCGGTCAATCGTTCACGACGTGAAACTGCTGGCTTAGCCACCAGATGCATGCCTGGGTGGCTTTGAGTGCTTACATTAAATCACGTTGTCATTTGCGGCCACCAACATGCTCCGGACATAGACATTATAACACCACTCCAGTGCTCAGGACACAAGGAACTTGGCTCATGTGGAACATTTAGCATAGGCATTAATACGATATCGGAGTTTTGGAGTTCCCGTACCTTCGCGAGTCCCCACCCATGTGACCTCCCCAGGGGCATCTTCCTCGGTGCAAAAATAAAAATTGCCCTGCTCAGCGCGACGGGAACTTTTTTGCTTGTCAGCATCGCGAAGTAACTGCGATAGCCAGCGAGTACGTTGTGAACCCTGCTCTTGAAGCCGAGCAGGTGGGAAGCGCAGAGACGCTGTTGTTCAAGGTTTTAGCGGGCGCATTTTTCACATCGGTTTTTTCAATGTCTGATTGTGCGGGTGACTGATTAAACTAACTAAACTTAACTATTTTCTTATTTACCAGATAAGGCCCACGAGCTATACAGATATATTTCGGAAGCGACCTGGCTATCACAAACTATAGCTCAACGAAGTGGCTTATCACGTGGAAATTTATAGCAGCCAAATACCCTAAACGCATGTTAATTCTAAATGTGGAGGGGAAAACAGGAGGACCCGGAGAAAAATCCACGTGACCACGTGGAGAGAGGCACGCAGACTCCAAATATACAGCAGGTGTCAAGGTCGGGATCGAACCCTCGACCTCCTGTATACCAGGCCCTCGCCTGCGAGATTATTAACCCAACCTACGAAAAGAGAAAGCTTCATGCCACGAGTGACCCAACCTTCTCAAGCTATTCATAGTCTTTTTCCAGAATATAATACAACACGGGATCACGCCACGTTGGTTGTTGTCCCGCCCCCTCACCTCTGGTCATCGTGCGCAACAAGTTGCAGAGGGCAATGCACCACAATGCATTGTTGTGCTGTACTTTTACGCACCAATGTCTACGCACAACAACATCACCGGACCCCGCAATAACCAAGCGTGGCGAACGGGGGGGCCCACTCAAAATTAAAAAGTCATTGTCAAGGTCACGCCTCCTGGTTTCATTAATCTTCCTGCCAAACTGAAGCACTGTGAATTTCGAGATAATCCCTGAATAATTCACCGGGTGCTCGACGGAGTTGAGACATTTCTGACAGCCAATGCATGGGGTCATAGCGTAGGCATAGGTCAGGGGTCGGCAACCTGCTGCTCGGCAGCCGCACGCGGCTCTTGGCGGACTGCTTCGTGACGTTGTCATTGAGGGCCGCCACCGTCTCGTATTCACCAGCGCAGTGCATCGCGGCTCTTGAAATATTGCGAGTTTTTTTTTACCGAATTCTAAAACAAAATTGTCTCTTCTTGTTATTTTGGTTGCTGACCTCGTGCGGCATCGATGGTGAGAGGAAGAGGAGTAGGAGCGGTTCCTGAACAACCTCAAAATATTAACCAGATTACAATGGGCAGTGGCGGCTCGTGACATCTCCACGAGGTGGGGCTGTTGTGAGTGACCTCTGAAAAGACGGTGTTCTCATTAAGAAGAACTGAACCTCGTCGTGATATTGGCCTTCTCTTGAAAGTGATATATAACTGTCTCATCTACCGACGGTAGGTATTTATAAACGATTTGAAACAAAACAACAAAGCACTAAAATGCTCTTCCCGTGACCCTCAAGTCCACACTACACACGACCACAAGTCGAGAGCGTGTGGGGACCGCGAGCCGCTGTATTTGCACAGTGCAGCCTCGCGTTGTGACATCGTCTCATTACAGCCTTTTTCACCACTCGGAATGGGTCTCAAACGGCGTGGCTACAATGCGAAGCTCGTCGCAATGAATGAAGGGAAATCTCTCACTCAGACGCCTTCAGAGCCACCCCGAAACCTCCCCGAGGCACGAATCAGACTGTGGCATTGCAGCGGTTTCTAATGAGCATCTTAACATGTTATCTTCATTAGGCAATTCACATTGAAATAATTATTATATTTTTAGTTTTTTTAACACGACAAAACTATTTGTAGAAAAGTATTTTTTATTATAAAAAATAATAATTTCTCACCCCCAGCTGCTTGGTGGAGCGACGCCAACGCACCTCGTGTACGAACCGCGCCTGTCAGAATGCAAATCCCAGCCGATGACTTTTACGCAATGCTGAACGGCACCCAAGCGGTTCAGTGCGGCGAAATAACCGCCACGACCCGTACGGCGTGGCGAGCCCCTCATCCAGCAGTGGATTGATAATAAAAGGGCGGTACGTAGAAAAGTGACTCCATGCAAGGCCGCCGTCCAAATTCTCTCGATGAGCACTCGGTCAGCGGCCTGACGGTGCCCATGGCAAGGCCCCCATCATCATCAGCACTGAGCGGGCGCTGCCGAGATCCTGGCGCGTGAGCCTGCCCAGGCCCCTGCCTGTCCCCGAGGCCTCCAACGGCCGCCGTCCCCGTCGACAATTCGGCCTCCACATTCCGCGCGGCTCGGCCGTGGGCATTGAACCTCG
Source organism: Lampetra fluviatilis (assembly GCF_964198595.1). NCBI lineage: Eukaryota > Metazoa > Chordata > Hyperoartia > Petromyzontiformes > Petromyzontidae > Lampetra > Lampetra fluviatilis. The sequence goes on along the minus strand of NC_136309.1, from coordinate 11,073,064 downwards.
CGGAGGGATGGGGAGAAGCTGCGCCGCGCACGGTCGGCGGAGAGGAAGGTCGCCGCCGTGGCGGCAGCCTTTAGTGTCGAGTTGTTCGACTCGCCAACGAATGTCAATTCTGAAGCTCACGGTTCATGCACGTGCGTTGGTTGATGCACGTGCGTTGGTTAATGCACGTGTGTGTGTGTGTGAGACACGGACGTTTGGTCGCTTCGCTGCGCATTGTAAGGAGTCGGCTCGCGCAACCCCTGCAACCGACTGCGTTGCAACACATTCACCAAAGTTGTGAGCGAACAAAATAATCGCCTCTTGCATCGAATCGTGACGGTGGGGGGGGGGGGGGGTCCAAACCGATGCCTTCTCGTGTCCTCATCCGAACGGCTCGCTTCGTCACAACTCCTTAGCTCGTCGTGTCGCACACAGACAGACGATGATGATGGACGGTGCGGGCGGGACAGACGGCACAAAGGAGATGGGTTGGATGAGACGAAACGACATCGTGGATTCTGGAATCCATGATGTTGTGTGGAGGAGGTGCGGCTTGCGGAGAGACCACTAAAACTAAACCGTGACCTGCCTGGACTCACACGGCGCCACCGGTCCACAACGCATCGCGACACGGTCACGGAAAAGAAACGTGCCCCACGACAAAGACAAAGATCCCCCGTATAGACATACACAGACCGCGGGGCAAGTGCTGTTAGCGAGCACCTACGAACGCCAGTACGGCACACGACGTGAGGGTGGGTTGCCAGCACCATGCCTGGCCGCCTTCGCCGGGCCAGTGCTGATGTTTAAACACTGCACCAGGGACTTATTTGAGGCTTAGTCGACCTAAGGGAGGCCCAGGACCCGTTCAGATATTCGTTACCGATGCTGGCCATGAGCGGGATTTGAACTCGGACCACCGAGATCGTAGCGCAGTGCGATAACCACTGCGCCACCACTCCCCACCCATAACCTGGCTCGCTTGAAGCCCTCTCACACACTGTGGTTTGCACGCTGCAATATGAATCAGAGGACTTGCGTTCGATTCCCAGGCACGGCTAACACAAGTGGCAAGTGATATTCGAACCGGTCCAGGACCTCGCCCTTTCACCAACCAGCACTGACAGGCGTGGTGAAGTATGGCTAAACAACGCCCGCAATCGACATGGCGTGAGGGAAGTTGTCATCCAGCAGTGGATTGACAAAGGGCTGCACACACGCGCTATGAACGTGAACCTTTTCAGCTCGATGCAAATGTACAAACTGGTTCGTCAAGGGAGCTTCCAGAATGGAGCAATTAAATCCCAACTCAAAATGGGCAGCATGCGAGCAAGAGAACAGCCGAGAAAGAGATCAATCTTCCTCATGCAAATTAACCAGAAATAAATATTAACCCAACGGACTGCACACATGAGATCCATTATCTTTCACTGTTGGGGCATATATTTAAAAACAAAAAAACAAGGTTTTACGATTGCATGCATGGGATTTATGGTGGATAATGAATGCAAGAGCTACAGTTTCCCTCTGAGAAAGCAGTGGTAAAACACGTTCTTTATTCGTACATTGAACAAAGTGTTCATAGACATCTGCACGTCCACATTGAAACGCATGTTTAATAGACTGAACAGAGACAGAACAGGACTGCAACCGTGTGCCATTATGTAAACATTTTAGTCCAACAAAAAAAATGATTCTCTCCCACATGGCCACACATAATATGACGAAGATTCCAGGAAAGACTTAAATAATAAGTCATGCTATTAGTCCTAGCTTTTGATGACCATGAAAGAACATGTGACCCAGTGGAGAAATAAAGGCGTTCACATAAAGAAGAGATTTGTTTCACCCCATCTCAGATGTGCCGATGACACAGTCATTATAGCAACAAGTAGAAAGCCATTTCGGGAAATGATTGAGGAATTCAATAAAGAAAGCTGCAAAGTTGGGCTCAAGATAAATGCGAGCAAAACAAAAGTCGTGCCCGTTACGTTCACTGAACAAGTGAAGATGTCTGTGGGAGCGGCACAGATGGACAGGCATTGGAGCATGCGTGTGTATTCTATGGTGGAGTGGTATTGGTTCGTGCACTGCGCTATAAACCCGGCGACCTGGGTTCGAATCCAGCTCACGGCCACCATCAGTGACGATTATCTGAACCTGTCCTGGGCCTCCCATAGTACTTAGTGTGTTGCGTAAACATGGCCATTAGGGAGACAAAGGCGGACGGGCGTGGTGCTGGCTACCCACCCCCTTGTGTGCCGTACCGGCCTTCAATAGCTGCTCACTACAGCACTTGCCCAACGGTCTGTTTAGGCTATATATGGGGGGTCTTTGTTATCGAATGTAGATTCGGGATTTAAAAAAGATCAATCAATTCAGAGGCGGACGAGAGCAAGCTGGAGTGCTTTGGACATTGATCAGGAAACGCAGCACAGCCATGTCCATGAAGAACGACACACATCCTCAGCACAGCAATGTCCATGAAGACCGACACACATCCTCAGCACAGCAATGTCCATGAAGAACGACACACATCCTCAGCACAGCAATGTCCATGAAGACCGACACACATCCTCAGCACAGCAATGTCCATGAAGACCGACACACATCCTCAGCACAGCAATGTCCATGAAGAACGACACACATCCTCAGCACAGCAATGTCCATGAAGACCGACACACATCCTCAGCACAGCAATGTCCATGAAGACCGACACACATCCTCAGCACAGCAATGTCCATGAAGACCGACACACATCCTCAGCACAGCAATGTCCATGAAGACCGACACACATCCTCAGCACAGCAATGTCCATGAAGACCGACACACATCCTCAGCACAGCAATGTCCATGAAGAACGACACACATCTTCAGCACAGCAATGTCCATGAAGAACAACACACATCCTCAGCACAGCAATGTCCATGAAGAACGACACACATCCTCAGCACAGCAATGTCCATGAAGAACGACACACATCCTCAGCACAGCAATGTCCATGAAGAACGACACACATCCTTAGCACAGCAATGTCCATGAACAACGACACACATCCTCAGCACAGCAATGTCCATGAAGAACGACACACATCCTCAGCACAGCAATGTCCATGAAGAACGACACACATCCTTAGCACAGCAATGTCCATGAAGAACGACACACATCCTTAGCACAGCAATGTCCATGAAGAACGACACACATCCTTAGCACAGCAATGTCCATGAAGAACGACACACATCCTCAGCACAGCAATGTCCATGAAGAACGACACACATCCTCAGCACAGTAATGTCCATGAAGACCGACACACATCCTTAGCACAGCAATGTCCATGAACAACGACACACATCCTCAGCACAGCAATGTCCATGAAGAACGACACACATCCTCAGCACAGCAATGTCCATGAAGAACGACACACATCCTTAGCACAGCAATGTCCATGAAGAACGACACACATCCTTAGCACAGCCATGTCCATGAAGAACGACACACATCCTTAGCACAGCAATGTCCATGAAGAACGACACACATCCTCAGCACAGCAATGTCCATGAAGAACGACACACATCCTCAGCACAGCAATGTCCATGAAGAACGACACACATCCTTAGCACAGCAATGTCCATGAACAACGACACACATCCTCAGCACAGCAATGTCCATGAAGAACGACACACATCCTCAGCACAGCAATGTCCATGAAGAACGACACACATCCTTAGCACAGCAATGTCCATGAAGAACGACACACATCCTTAGCACAGCAATGTCCATGAAGAACGACACACATCCTTAGCACAGCAATGTCCATGAAGAACGACACACATCCTCAGCACAGCAATGTCCATGAAGAACGACACACATCCTCAGCACAGTAATGTCCATGAAGACCGACACACATCCTTAGCACAGCAATGTCCATGAACAACGACACACATCCTCAGCACAGCAATGTCCATGAAGAACGACACACATCCTCAGCACAGCAATGTCCATGAAGAACGACACACATCCTTAGCACAGCAATGTCCATGAAGAACGACACACATCCTTAGCACAGCCATGTCCATGAAGAACGACACACATCCTTAGCACAGCAATGTCCATGAAGAACGACACACATCCTCAGCACAGCAATGTCCATGAAGACTGACACACATCCTCAGCACAGCAATGTCCATGAAGAACGACACACATCCTCAGCACAGCAATGTCCATGAAGACCGACACACATCCTCAGCACAGCAATGTCCATGAAGAACGACACACATCCTCAGTCCAACTGCCCACTATGACGTATGGATCGGGCACGTGGGGATTGAAAAGCCGATTGAATGAACAGACGGAGAGGGTGCGTACTTAGAATTACACCGAGAGCCAGAAAAAGGAAAACGTTGAACAGAGATCCAAAGCGAATTAGAGGAGACACCATATTGAGTTATTGGACTTCAAAGGACACAAAACAACAGCCGATGGCCAAGAGTAATGATGGAGTAGCAGCCAAAAGATGGGACGTGCCCAAGAGGATCTCCACAGCGGAGACAAAGCTATGAGCTCAGCTCGTGCGCAGGAGCTGGACTGATCAAACTGCCAACACTTCCCGATGGAGGGTCTCCTCAAAGAAGAGACATGAAGACTCCGCGAGGCTCTTCTTGGTAAATCATTGCCATTGAACTCGGCAACTATATTATTGCAGAGTCGATAAAAACAAATCACAGACAACCATGAAGGGTATTTTAAGTTAGCATAATAAATCAAACAAACACAATAGTGTGCGTGAGACAGACGCGTGCTTAGGCCCACCGTGTTGCTCCGCCATAGTGCGTGTGAAGCGTTGTGTGGGCAATGTTTTAATTGCGTTTCTCCTGTTGAGCGGTGCGCGCATGCATGTGTGCACGGGAGGGAATGAGGCATCACTCAAACGAAGCGCTGCTCCCTGCAGCACCCCCACGGCGCGTCTGAAATGCACGTTATATTGAAACCATTCGTTCTGACGTGAAGGCCTGGGCCCCTGCGGGCATCCAGCACCGGCAGTGCCCGGTAAAGATGACCACCATCGCAATGAGCGCTTCTGTCCGCAGTGCTGACCGTGATTACAATGGGCACTGCTCCCGGTGGCGCCGACCCCTAAAGCATTGGGTGCTGCTGTCCGTGGTGCTGACCGCGATAGCATTGGGCACTGCTGTCCGTGGTGCTGACCGCGATAGCAATGAGCGCTGCTTGCTGTCTGTGGTGCTCACCGAGCAAGCAATAGGCACTGCTCCCCGTGGTGCTGACCCCGAAAACAATGAGCTCTGCTGTGTTCGTTGCTGGCCGTGGGACATTTGTCATTTTACAATGCTTCTTGTCGGCAGATTGATGGGCCTAGTTTAACCACTACGTGCATTATGGTTTGGCTTTATAAAGAAGACTGCCGCTCACTGTCATCCAAGAAAATGTTTAGCATGATGTAGAAGTGCAGGCTAAATATGATTCTGCGTAATGGTATAATCACCTTTCCAACGCAGTGTTCGAGGAATGAAGTAATCTTTGCAATGTTTTTTTGTTGTTTGTAATACTGGTAATTGTAGCAGCGTTGGGTGCCACGCGTAGGCGCTGGAATTATGTGTGTCCATCACACACACACAAGATACACTCATTAAAAAGCATTGATTTCTACACACGCAATTCGATGCATGGATCGCAAGATCAAGAACCAATATTCGTTTAAACAGTCTATGATTGTGCCACTAATTATTAAATTGTCTAACTAGCTGAGAGCTCCGTATGACACAAAAGTCTATTTTACAAGCGAGGCCTGGGATGAAAAAAGAAAGAATGTCGAGAACAAAAATTAAGGTCAGTGTTGGAAACGAAAAACACAACTGTGAATATCAGCCACAATTAACTCTTCACCGCCTCACTGCCTTCCCCCCCGCCACACTCAAAGAATAGTTCCTCCTCTCTCCCTCCCCACACCCACACATCCCCCAACCACCTAAGCTTCAAGCAAGCAAACTCATTTGGCTACACGTTGTCCAGAAGGTGGTTAAGATGAATGATGTTGGCAGCCGAGGGAGGAAAAGCACCCCAGAGGATGTTCAAGGAGGGCGTCTGCCGCAGAGACAGGGCGATTGAACCGGCTTTGAGAGGCCTCCATCCAGTAGTCGATTGTTCATTGTTGCTGATGATACTGTTTTTATAGACCGGTTATTGAATGCCGGATATTGGATTGTACGTTAAGCTGTACACGTGACTACGTTATGCCTGTCACCCACTGCCTCGCCTCACCGTTGTCTACTCGAGCCGACCGTGGGGTTGCGGTTAATTTCAGACTCGTCATTTCACCAATGTGACGGAGCGCATTCAATCGGCTCGCGCGCAGGAGCTCGTGGCATCCCAAAGCAGTCGGCGATGGCGGCCAGCGTGGGGAGGTCTTCATTCAGGAGTGAGTTGACCATGATCACTGATGACGATGATATCGACTAGGATCTCTTCACCTAGGTGAACACGCCACACCCGTCAGAAGAGACGGCGGGGAGAGTGCCTCCCGGCACTTGGCCATGCACGCAGAGCAGCGTTGGCGTGGCACTGCGTCAAGGGAACTGCGATACCCAGTGACAGGCAATGGCGGCTGGAAAGATGAGGGCTGCAGATCTGTTTCTACAGCCAGGGACTTGGCACAGCGGGCATGTTGCAAGCTACAGCGCAGTGCGTTTGTCAACACCTAGCATTGGCGTGTTTGACACATGCCACGTGCTTTAATTGCACTGCAATGACAGAGCAAAGGTTTTTTTTTATTGCTCCGTAGCATGCCATCGCCAATTATATCAAAGCAATGCCACTGAAGTCCTTCAATTAGACGAATAAACTCGGTTTTTTTTACTCTCAAAGCCAGCCAATCAACTTAAAATATGCACAAAGCCACTCCGTTAGTCGCAAGAACGGGCTTCTAGACGGGGCCGATAGATTGCTCCTCCCTGTTCCAAAAAGACCAAATGCTATCAGTCAACTTACCTTTGTGTGAATGTAATCAACTTATTTTAACACATATTACGAGTAATCAACTTAAATTTACACTGGGCTGAGATGATGAAATGCAATGTCCCTGAACACCTGGTTTCATATTGTTAGGTTTTTTCGGTAAAGTCACGTAGGTGGAACCGTCATCACCGATGGCTCCGACCGTACTGGTGCTAGCCCAGCGAGCACCCTTCAGCTATGGTCAATCCACCGCTGTGATACAATGATTTATTGAACACCATTTTGCTCACTCGAAGGTGGAATCCAGCCAAAATGCCATTCATTCACCAACTGGCCACAACCAGCACTGGTAGTGGGGAGGAAACCGGCATGCACAGAGAAACCCCATGCACAACAAGGTACAGCATAGCGAAGTGCAAATAGATGGGCTAATGAATCCAGTTGCTTTGACACCACTTTCTGACCACCTCGTAGCCCTGAGCGCTTGGAAGACCGACAAATCAATGCCATCCGCCATCCCGCGAGAGCACGAGAGACGGAAAAGGCGTGGAGGAGGCCTACATTCACGATGAGAATGGTGATATCACGTATAATTATGGAGCTGTTTTGAAATTACTAAAGTCATTCAGTAAGTAAGCCTTTCGCGAACCGATAATACAAATTCATAATTGACGTGTGTGCAACATCCGACGCAAACCTCATTTGTTAATGCGGCCAGTGGCTTGAGGGTGTCAGCTGATTCTCAATGGCATCCGCAGATGCATTCCTTTCATTCACAAACACACATTAGGCAGGCTCACGGGAGACGAAGGGGCTATTCCGTTGACTCTCAGCGCCTCAACTTGCTCGTCCCAGGAGATGAGCAACGCGCTTTTTTCTTTTTGCATCGTTAAAAAAAGTTGGAGCAACAAATAAAGAAGGAGAGTCGGTCTCGGGCCACCCGAGCGCAGAATAATTGCGAGGGATTGCGGCTGCCAGAAGTCAGCTGCTGCTCGCGAAGTTTTTGCCAATTTAATTTCATTTCACTTTTTTATATCTTCAATTTAACAAATGAAAGCAATACGTTTTCTCTCTCCACTCTGCTCAAATGCAATTTGTGAGTTTAAATGCCAAATAAAATACGCAAGGTTATTATTTATCAAACTCGGACGGTAAAAAAACGGCAGTCGGGGGGGGGGGGGATTTGTAAATTATCCATTGAATTGCAATTAACGACAAACCGAGACGCAAGCCTAAATGGTACAATTGCCACTGATTTAAATATGCACAAAGTCTCTTGAAAATACGAGGAGGCTGTTTGAAGGATGATTAAAACCCTGTCGGTTGAACTCGGTGGCTTCTCAACCAGCGTCGCCCGTCCGCGGCTCTCGCTTTCGAGCGTTCTCGATTCGTCGCGGCACAATGAACCAACGACTTCGCCTGCGCGACTAAGGGAGTTGAGAGGGCTGGGGGCTGACTGCCGTCTGCCATATGGCACCACGACCGTCCTGCCGCACGGCGCCACGGCCATGCCGCTGTACGGGGCCACAACTGCTCTGCCTTACGGGACCAAGACCGTCCTGCTGTATGGGGCCACGACCGCACTGCGTTTGGGGCATGGTGGCTTGAGGTGCGTTTCCAATCATTTTGAAAACACAACGGCACACCTGCGATTTTACTTTGTCGGCCCCGTTTGCGAATCGCTGTCCGAGAGGGTGAACGATTAATCGATTTTCAGATTGAATTCGATTATTTGTATTTTTATCGCACGATTTGCGCATGCATCCAACTGCGTGGGTAATAATCCACATGTACAATTTGTCGTAGGATAAAAGGTTTCACGTGACTCCTGCGGTCACTGCGTGCCGCAGTATTTATCACAATATTCATAAAATAATTGGAAGCATCAAATCGCGATCATAACTTCTAACGAAGCGAGGAGGGGATGGAGTGGGGTGGGTGAATAATTGGATCTCTAATATTCACAGCAGAACGTGGAATGTGGATTCAATATTCAAATTATTATAAAACTACGTTTTTTTCATGGATTACTCTTTCCACCAATTGCGTGGTCCACTTAACAATTAGTTTCCGAATTCTAGTTCGACAAAACAATTATAACGATTGTGTTTTATACGGCGTCTCAAAACACTGAGCAATACGAACCACATTAACATCGAGAATGGCACGAGACACTGAAGGGACACAACACCAACACGAATAAGGGTATGGAGGTGAACACAACGCGAACCAGAGAGAACACAACAGAGACACCACAAGAACCAGGCAGGGAGACAGTAAACACTTCAACACCTGACATCAAGAAAGTCCACGATCAGAATAACAACAACAACAAAAGTTCATGCATGGGTTAAGTATCCATTTAAAACACTCAATACATTCTCGATGTGCCGTGTCGTTTCTGAAAGACTTTGGCGATCGTGGCCCACTTCCATTTGCCTCTGTCCACGATACTTACTCAAGAATTTGGCATTTGAAACTCCCAGTTGCATCCGATCGCTCAAATTCCTCGTGGTGTCACGTAATTGTCTGTCTTTTGGTGGTATCTCAAACATTCCCAGTCAAAAACACATTCACATTCAGACTGTTGTTTACTCATTAACATGTCCAAGCAATCTAACTCAGACTTTCTCTACTGACTCTTTGTTAACTTTCTCGACGTGTGTACTTCTGCTATTCGTAATTCATGTACTGCCACTCGCATTGTCTGTCCATGCGCATTTAAACTCCGTCTACGTGAAGTATGGGTGGAAAGAAGGCTCGTGGTTCAATGATCTGTCTCTGTCTGTTTGTTTCCCACATCATTGCTGCGCGGGGTTCACGTTTTCACGCATTATCAGAAAGACATTTAGTATTGCACGCCAATTTCAATGAATGCATCCCTGAGGTTAAGAATCGATATTCGTCAATTAGGTCATGTGCCTAGACACAGCTTGTATGTTCGTAACAATATGTTAAATTAAATTGACCTGAAACAAATCAGTGATCGAACTATTACACTATATTTTATTTTATAAAGTAAGATCCACTGAGCCGTGTAGCTCCTTTACAGAAGCGAGCTGTCCACAAATGATAGCCCAACGAAGCGGCTTATCACGTGGAGAATGTAGAGCAGCCAAACACTCTAAACGCGTGACGTTGATTCTAAATGTGGAGGGAAAAAGCTGAAGGACCCGGAGAAAAATCCACGTGACCATGGGGGAGAGACAGAAAGACACGCAAACTACAAATATATACAGCAGGTGTCACAATTGGGATCGTGACACACGGCCTCCTGTATACCAGGCGAGGTAGTTAATATCTCACCACCGCAAATCGCTGCATGATAACGTGGATTGCTGTATGATAATTCACTTGTACAGGAACTTAATGATGAGTCCATGGGCTGGAAACCGGGACAACTGAGGTTTTCTCTATGCATGTGAGAGCAACACTGACGCAAACCACAGAGTCTCTCTTGAAGTAAAGACGTGGGGCAGCTGAAGATGAGGCGCAGATTTAAATGCAGGACCGGCGCAATCATCGCTCAAAAAATTAAACCCCAGCCGCACACGCCGCCGCTGCGCCGTGTACTCACAACCGCACAGCGCCTCTGTGTATTTATCGCTTTGTTTGATAATGATAAAGAATAATTAGCATAATAACAACAACAAAAACAACGTATTCAATATTCATCTCGCTGTTTAATGACAAGTAAAGTTTGTAGTGCGTTAGCAAATATGCAAAAATTATATTACATTATTAAGATTCCAGACTGGATCTTTCTCCCCGCCCCCTCTACTGCCTTACTTCAGTTTATTTCCCTCTCCCATCTCCCCCTGCCCACGTAAACGCACAACAGACACCCCGCTCACGGTGCCCACTTGGGTGGGCCAGTGAGCACAATTTCCCTCCATCCTCTAAACTCAGGAGCACGGAGTTCGGGTCCCACGTCCGCAGAGTTTCTGTAAACCCCTACCCCCCTTGGTCGCGGTTCGTGCTCTGTTCCGGGCTCTTATTGAAATACAACAAATATAACTTAAAACAGAGATACCGCACTGGACAGAGTGCAGGGGCAAACGCAGCCACTGCGAGGTGTAGGGACGGCTCGCAGACGGTGAGCAGCGCACGCACACACCGCGTGAGACAGCGAGCCGCCAGCGGCCCTGCTGTGAGTTGACGCGCCGCGCTCGAAACCCACCACTCACTCGAGTTCCATTCCTGGCCATGGCGGGCATCACCGGTGAGCAATATGGGGTGTCACGGTGTCGAGATGTTCATTACCTCGCCTGATATTCAGGAGGTCGTGTGTTTGATCCCGACCCTGACGCCTGCTGTGCATTTAGAGCTTGCGGTCTCCCTCTCTCTCTCCGTGGTCGCGTGGATTTTTCTTCGGGTCGTCCAGCTTTTCCCTCCACATTCAAAATCAACATCATGCGTTTCGAGTATTTGGCTGCTATGAATGTCGACATTACAAACATCTGTGCTGAGCTATTATATGTGGTCAGGTTGCTTCTGAAGAAGAGCTGTTTAGCTCAGAAGGCCACTCCGATTACCTGATTTCAAGTAGAAAGGCGTTCCATGGCTTGGGTACCACGCTAATAAAAGCCGGATCACCAACAGAGCGCAACCTCGATCTGGGAGTGCTGAGCAGTTGGAGATGAGAACATCTTAAGCACCTTGATGGAATATATAAATGTATTAGATCCTGCAGGTAATGTGGGGTGAGCCCTTTTAAAGCCTTATAGGTAGCCAATGAAGAGAGAAGAGGACTGGTGTGATGTGCTCACGTAGTGGTGTGCGTGGTGTCAGCACTCGAGCAGCTGCATTCTGAACAAGCTGGAGTGTGCCCACTACTCGGCATGTCAACCAGTGAGGCGCTGGAGTAGTCGAGTCGCAACAACACACAAGCTCTCCGAGTCGGCAAGCGATTCATTCTGGCAATATTTCTTAGGTGGAAAAAGGACATTTTAACCACCTTAGATATATGTGCCTCAAAGGACAATGACTGGTCAAACTGAGCACCAAGGTGTCTGACCTCCCGTGTGGGACTGACATCGTGACCCATCAATCAACAAACGTACGGTTGTTTCTAAATGCGGAGGGATAAACCGGAGGACCCGGAGAAAAAATCCACACGACCACGGGGAGAGAGACACGCAAACTCCAAACATTAATGGGTCAGTGTCAGGATCGAACCTACGACATCCTGTATACCCGGCGAGGTAGTTAAGATCTCCTAGCCACCGTGATGATGATGAGAGAGACGCGAACTCCAAATATATAGCACGCATTGTCAGTGTCGGGATCGAACCCACGACCTCCTGTATACCCGGCGAGGTAGTAAACATCTCCTAGCCACCGTGGCGCCCGCAACGAGGGAACAGCCACGGCTGTGAAGGCCTCGTTTTCACAGAACCAATCAACCTCGGGGATTGCTAAGAGGAGGTAGGAGAAGCTCCTAAGGCTTGGTGGTAAAGTATGGCCAAACAACCTCCATGACCGACACTATGGGGAAGACTTTCAACCATGAGCAGATTGACAAAGGGGCTATTATCAGTTTCATATTCGTCTGAACGAAGATGCTTTGTGGCCATTCACTCCTGTCCTGTTCCGAGACGTCTCCAAGTTGCAAGGTGGGTGTCCCCGTTCATCGCCGAATCTCGGAACGCACAACCGACTCAGTGTTAACTTCATTCAGAGAGGCGGAGCGCCGCTGTTTTTAAAGACATTGCACTGCGCCGCAGAGAACCGTGGGGGCACGACCGCCGCTCTCTACGATAGCCGGCGTCACCGCGACGGGAAAGGGGTTAAGAAAGTCTCACAGGTGAAGAAAGTCTCACACAAAGGGGTTAAGAAAGTCTCACAGGTGCCGTCACAATCAGCGGTGTCCGTGCAGTCGTAACTTTGACACGAGGAGAGCGTGACCGTCCTTGCTCGCTAAGGGAGCCCGGCCGTGGGTAGCGTGCGAGCCGTGTGCCACTAACACAAGGGGTCTGTGGCTTCGTCCAAAGTCACCATACGCAGACAGATTGCACGAATGTGCTGGCGATATCGATTCCCTCCACTCTACACCCTCCTCCCCAAACCCCTCATCGCCAACCTCTGGAAAAGTTGCCCTGTCAAAGCTCTTCGCCTGCGCCCACTCACAAACGACACCACCACCACTGCCCCAATCGTCGCAGGCTTCTTGTGGTTCTCAATCCAAGTCGAGGCCAGCTACGAATTTCCAGCTCGTTGCCCGAATAGACCCGCACGGGCGGTGCCGGGTGACGTTACCCCCCCACCCCTCCCCCGACGTCGGGGGAGACCTCGGCGCGGGATGTCGCGGCGACGTTGAGGACGAAGCGAGACCGCCCGGTCCCGCGGAACAACCACGACGACGACGACGTCGAGACGCGCGCGGAGTCCGTGGTCTCTGAGCAACGGAGAGCTCGACTCGAGGTGCGCGGCGTATCAAACGCACGATGTGTCTGTTTGCACGTGAAGAAATTAAGGTTAAAAGGAGAATCATTACGGAGAATTGTGCCTGATTAAATATCTGAGGTTCGCGCGAATTGTAATCGGCCCGTGTAAATTGCAGGCTGTCAGTACCGCGTGCCACACTTTACGCAGACTGCTGAAGGAGCCCCTCTTGAAGGCATTGTGACTTGAAAATTACACGATGCCCAGACGTGCACAAGCACACGTGAGGATGCATCGGTGCATAACCACACACAAAGATCCCCCCGATAGCCTTGACAGACTGTTGGGACAAGAGCTGTTAACGAGCAACTATGAGGGCCGGCAAGGCACACGAGGGGGTGGGTGGGCCAGCACCACGCCCGGCCGCCTTTGTCTCCCCAGTGGAGATGTTTACGCACCGCACCAGGTACTAATTTGAGGCTGAGTCGACCTAGGAGAAGCCCAGGACCGGTTCAAATAATCGGCACCGGTGTTGGCCGTGAGCGGGAATCGAACTCGAGGCCACCGGATTCGCAGCGCAAGCGCGCTAACCGCTGCGCCAGCACTCCCCACAATAAGCACGCACGCACGAACTCGCACTTGGCCATTGTTATTCGAAGCGCAATATGGACGGCACTGCACATTAATGAGGGTCTGTGAGAAGTTGCTTTGCAATGGGAGCCTCTGGCAACTCGCGGAGACTGTCAGTTGGCATCGGTGCGCAGCCTCCGGCGGTGTGCATCGATCGTCAAAAATGCGCGCGCGTTGCACCGACGATGGCAGTCGGTTCGCTCAATAATTGACAGCCCCTTGAGTCGGTCCACTGCTGGATGAAGGCCTCTCCACACTGCGCCTATCATAATGCATCTATAGCACAATACCATTAAAGGTCTAATTTCTACGTACGTATTGTCGTGTGGTATATGTGCTGAGATTTCACGTGCTTGTATGTGTTGAGAAAGAGGTGGGGAGCGGTGGCCTGATGACGGACGCTTGTGTTGCGCCCGAAACGTGATTTATTTTATTTTATTTTTCTACCCACGTGACTTTACCGAAAGAACCAACGAGTATGGATCCCTGCAGTCACGAAAACTTCTAATCAAGATTGGTGGCATAGTGGTTAGCACACTGCGCTACAAAACCCGGCCGCCCAAGTTCGGTGCTCGCTCACGACCAATAACAGTGGCGAATGTTGAACTGGTCCTGGGCCTCCCCTAGGTTGACTCGGCCATAAATAATTACCTGGTGGAGTGTGTAAACATCTCCACTTGGGGTACAAAGGTGGCCAGGCATGGTGCTGGCCACTCACCCCCCCTCGTGTGTCGTTCTGATTTACATCGGTGCTTGTTACCAGCACTTGCTCTAAATGTCTGTTGATGCTATATGGGGATCTTTGTCTTTGTTTTACCAAGCTGGGTACATGAGTGGGGAGGGTGGCCCAGGGCTAGTCCAGATATCACACTCAGCAATGATCTCAGTAATTGCTGGGAATCAAACTCAAAGTCGCCAGGTTTGAAGTGTTATTGTTACCAGGCAAGGCCCACTGAGCTGTGTAGCTCTTTGTCAGAAGCAACCTGGCCACAAATGAGAGCTCAACGAAGCGGCTCATCGCGTGGACATTTGTAGCAGAAAAAAAGACTCTAAACGGATGTCGGTTATCAATGTGGAGGGAAAAACTGAAGGACTCGGAGAAAAATCCCCACGACTCACAGGCAGAGAGAACATACAAACTCCAAATATACAGGCATCAGGGACGGGATCGAACCCACAACCTCCTGTATACCAGGCAAGGAAGATAGAATCACGACACCGCGACTCGACAGCATAAATCACCGAGACCACTCTGCCTCGTGTGTTTATTAAAATAATGTTTTTATACGTTTCTAAAATCGCTATGCAGACAA
Organism: Lampetra fluviatilis; assembly: GCF_964198595.1. Classification (NCBI taxonomy): domain Eukaryota; kingdom Metazoa; phylum Chordata; class Hyperoartia; order Petromyzontiformes; family Petromyzontidae; genus Lampetra; species Lampetra fluviatilis. The sequence continues at coordinate 11,057,789 of NC_136309.1, read as the reverse complement.
CACGCTCACCTGTTTTGCATCTACATTAAACCGTGATCATGTATTACATCCGTCGATGAATATTCCGTGACAACACGGAAATATTTGATTCACTAAAGAGTGGTGGGTTAATTGATTACAGCACTGCGTATACACTGGTCAGGCATGGTCAACATAGCCCCGTAAGTGAAAGGTATGGGGAGGTCATCATCCAGCAGTGGATTACTATATATGCGCATGCACCTCCGATTAGCACGGTTGGCTACGTACGGCGTGAAAGAAGTGTAACGTGCTGTGGGGTAGACCACACGTGGACACGTGCACACTGCGCTATGAACCCGGGCGCCCTCTGAGTTCGATTGCCGATCTCTGTTGACGTGAGTTTCCAGCGGTCTACCACCTGGGTCTCGGCAACCCACACCGACCATCGTGGTGAAGTATGGTCATTCAACCCCCACGACCGACACACAGCATCGGGAGGGCCTTTGTATTCAGCAGTGGCTTGACAAATGCTTGTAGATAATTATTATTGTTGTACATCAATTACGTGTGCTTTAAACAAATGATTGGTGCACGAGTGAAATTGTGGTGGTTGTCAGCCGGTGAAGAGAGTCGTATCTGCGTTGTAATCGTGTTTAGTGCTAAGCACGGGTTCATTGTGATTCGCTTGAGGATTTATTATCGGCATAAACAGGCACCGTCACGCCGCTTGTTTGAAGCGGCACACCCGGTGTCTTGTATCTTTTATTATATTTTCTTCATTTTATATTTCATTCGACATCTTTTACAGCCGCGATTCCTATTCCGTGGAGTGGCTCCAGAGTGCACGAGCTAAGCCGAGACACAGGGAACGAGCGAGACACGCGCGCAAACACACGCACACACACGCACACACGCACACACGCACACAGCACACACACAGCACACACACACACGCACACACACACACACGCACACACACACGCACACGCACACACACACACGCACACACAGACGCACACACACACGCACACACACACGCACACATACACACAGCACACACACACGCACACACACGCACACACACGCACACACGCACACACGCACACACATACACACAGCACACACACACACGCACACACGCACACACACACACGCACACACACGCACACACACACAAACACACGCACACACACACACGCACGCACACGCACACACACGCACACACGCACACACACACGCGCACACACGCACACGCACACACGCACGTACGCACGCACACACACGCACGCGCACACACACACGTACGCACGCACACGCACGTACGCACACACACACGCGCACACGCACACACACACGCACACGCACGCACGCACACACACACACGCACACACACACACGCACACACGCACACACGCACGCACACACACACACATACACGCACACACACACACGCACACACACACGCACGCGCACACACACACACGCGCACACACACGCACACACGCACACACACACGCACACACGCACACACACGCACGCGCACACACACACACGCGCACACACACGCACACACGCACACACACACACACGCACACACGCACACACACACACGCACGCGCGCACACACACGCACACACACACACGTACGCACACACACACGCACGCACACACACGCACGCGCACACACACGCACACGTACGCACACACACACACGCGCACGAAACCCGCGTGTCGCGACGCGTTTTTCCGCGTCTGTGCGGCGCCGTTCATCATTTCACGGCGACCTCCTCATTCCGAATCGCGTTTCCCCGTCATTTTCTCGGGCGACAGCTTCTAATCGCCGCGGCATTTGACGCGTGGCTGTCGTGAACGTCGCCCCCCCCCCGTGGACGTTCGCTGTACGAATCGGCCTCGAGAAGAAAAACAATTCGCGTTTTCATCAAAGTCGCCCGTTTCTGGAGCACAGCGACGAGCAAATACGCGCTCCGTGCCGGGGTTGCCATGGGCAATCATTTCGAGGAGGCCCCTTTCATAAGTCTGCCATCGGCCGCCTCACTCACAGAGCCGCCACTCCGCACTCCGGCACGAACGCCGTGGGTACATGGACGACGCCTGTCACAACAGCGTCCACCCGCACGCCGGGCCAAGTTTGACACGTTTTAGAAACATAAAAAGCCTTGCCCGCGACGTGATCCGTGAGGTTGCAGCGGCCAAGGCAGCGATCGCTTTTTTTCCGGGAAGGCTAGACGATTTGAAGCCCTCTCCTCGTCACAGACAGCGCGAGCAACAATGCCACCACGCCATCGCGTTCCGTCTCCCCCGTTGAGGGACGCTCACGCAAACACACGTGCGTGCGTGCCTGCGTTGAAACCCCTTTAGCGCCGTGCGTAGCCAACCGTGCTGATCAGAGGTGCGGGAGAAATACGAGGCAAGTAACGTGGGAAATGAATGGCAGAGGCGCTTGGCTGTGAGGGATGGCGATGGTGTGGGGGATGCCTTCGTCACCCGGCAGTGGGTAGACAAGTCCAAGTGTGAGGGTGATGAGACCGTGATTCCACTGGGTGCCACGGTGGAGAAATGTTAAATCCTTCGCCTGGTATACAGGAGGTCCTGGGTTCGACCCTGAGGCCTAAATGTTTGGGGTTTACATGTTCTCTCGCCCGTGGTCGCGTGAATGTTTCTCAGGGTCCTCGAATGTTTCCCTCCACATTGACAGTCAACGTCACGCGTTTAGAGCATTTGGCTGCTACTATACATGTCCACGCGATAATACGCCAATTCGTTCGAGCTATCATTTGTGGCCAGGTCGCTTCTGAAAAAGAGCTCTGCAGGTCAGTGGGCCTTACCCGGTAATACAAGATGTTAGTTTAAAGCTTCGTTTACTGGAAAGAACGCAGGAAGACACCGCCATCACGGTGTTGACTTGTTTACATTTAGTTTCGTCGACATGAAGGGGCTAAACCTCGGTGTGTGTGCTGCGTCTTCTTGTCGCGCTATTGGCTCGCCACGCCCAGCACCGAAGGTTTGTTTCAATAGCAAAGACAAAGATCCTCCCTATAGCCTTCACAGACCGTTTGGGGCAAGTGCTGTTCGCGAGAGTTGCACCTACGAAGGCCGGGCACACGAGGGGGGTGGGGGGTGGCCAGCACCACGCCTGGCCGCTTCTGACTCACGAGTGGCGATGTTGACACAACACACCAGGTACTCGACAGGACACACGCTGCCACGTGGCAATGAAACTACTTCGAGTTGAGACACAGGCTCAGAGTCTCAGCAGCAATCTGTCAATGCGGTGAGGTGCAAACCATCAGGTGTGTCTCACTGATTGCCCCATTACACCACGCGTACTCTGGTGGAACTAGCGGACTTCACTGAGAAGCGAACGGACACGTGACCAAACGATCATCTAAACGACGGCTCAACACCTAAACGGCCAAACACAATCCGCACCACAGAGAAAACGGAACGTGTGACCAATGGAGCGAGCATCGTGCTTCGTGAACTCACACACCACTCACACACACACTCACACACACACCACTCACACACCACTCACACACCACTCATACACACACCACTCACACACCACTCACACACCACTCACACACACACCACTCACACACCACTCACACACCACTCATACACACACCACTCACACACCACTCACACACCACTCATACACACACCACTCACACACCACTCACACACCACTCACACACCACTCACACACCACTCACTCACACACCACTCACCCCACCACACACCACCACACACCACTCACACACCACTCACACACCACCACACACCACTCAACCACCACCACCACCAACACCACCCACACACCACCACACACCACTCACACACCACCATACACACACCACTCACCACCACCATACACCACACACCACTCACACACCACTCACACACCACTCACACACCACTCATACCACCACACCACACCATACACCACTCACACACCACTCATATACCACCACACACCACTCATATACCACTCACACACCACTCATACACCACTCACACACCACTCACACACACACCACTCACACACCACACACACACCACTCATACACCACTCACACACCACCATACACCACTCACACACCACTCATATACCACTCACACACCACTCATAACCACTCACACACCACTCATACACCACTCACACACCACTCACACACCACTCACACACCACTCACACACCACTCACACACCACTCACACACCACTCACACACCACTCACACACCACTCACACACCACTCATACACCACTCACACACCACTCATATACCACTCACACACCACTCATACACCACTCACACACCACTCATATACCACTCACACACCACTCATATACCACTCACACACCACTCATACACCACTCACACACCACTCACACACACACACACACCACTCACACACCACTCACACACCCCACTCATACACCACTCACACACCCTCAACCCACTCACACCACTCACACACCACTCACACACCACTCACACACCACTCACACACCACTCACACACCACTCACACACCACTCACACACCACTCACACACCACTCACACACCACTCACACACCACTCATACACCACTCACACACCACTCATATACCACTCACACACCACTCATATACCACTCACACACCACCATACACCACTCACACACCACTCACACACCACTCACACACCACTCACACACCACTCATACACCACTCACACACCACTCATACACCACTCACACACCACTCATACACCACTCACACACCACTCATACACCACTCACACACCACTCACACACCACTCACACACCACTCACACACCACTCACACACCACTCACACACCACTCACACACCACTCACACACCACTCACACACCACTCATATACACACATACACCACTCACACACCACTCATACACCACTCACACACCACTCACACACCACTCACACACCACTCACACACCACTCACACACCACTCACACACCACTCACACACCACTCATATACCACTCACACACCACTCATACACCACTCACACACCACTCACACACCACTCACACACCACTCACACACCACTCACACACCACTCACACACCACTCACACACCACTCACACACCACTCATATACCACTCACACACCACTCATACACCACTCACACACCACTCACACACCACTCACACACCACTCACACACCACTCATACACCACTCACACACCACTCACACACCACTCACACACCACTCACACACCACTCACACACCACTCATACCACTCATACACCACTCACACACCACTCATACACCACTCCAACACCACTCACACACCACTCACACACCACTCACACACCACTCACACACCACTCACACACCACTCATACACCACTCACACACCACTCATACACCACTCACACACCACTCACACACCACTCACACACCACCCACTCACACACCACTCACACACCACTCACACACCACTCATATACCACTCATACACCACTCACACACCACTCATACACCACTCACACACCACTCACACACCACTCACACACCACTCACACACCACTCATATACCACTCACACACCACTCACACACCACTCACACACCACTCACACACCACATATACCACTCATACACCACTCACACACCACTCATACACCACTCACACACCACTCACACACCACTCACACACCACTCACACACCACTCACACACCACTCATATACCACTCATACACCACTCACACACCACTCATACACCACTCACACACCACTCACACACCACTCACACACCACTCACACACCACTCATACACACACCACTCATACACCACTCCCACACCACTCACACACCACTCACACACCACTCACACACCACTCACACACCACTCATATACCACTCACACACCACTCACACACCACTCACACACCACTCATATACCACTCACACACCACTCACACACCACTCACACACCACTCATATACCACTCATACACCACTCACACACCACTCACACACCACTCAACACACACCATCAACACCACTCAACACACACCAATCAACACCACTCACACACCACTCACACACCACTCACACACCACTCACACACACAAACCACTCATACACCACTCACACACCACTCACACACCACTCACACACCACTCACACACCACTCACACACCACTCATAAACCACTCATACACCACTCACACACCACTCACACACCACTCACACACCACTCATATACCACTCACACACCACTCACACACCACTCACACACCACTCATACACACACCAATCATACACCACTCACACACCACTCACACACCACTCACACACCACTCACACACCACTCAATACCACTCATACACCACTCACACACCACTCACACACCACTCATATACCACTCACACACCACTCACACACCACTCACACACCACTCATACACCACTCACACACCACTCACACACCACTCACACACCACTCACACACCACTCACACACCACTCATATACCACTCATACACCACTCACACACCACTCACACACCACTCATATACCACTCACACACCACTCACACACCACTCATACACCACTCACACACCACTCATATACCACTCACACACCACTCATATACCACTCACACACCACTCACACACACCACTCATACACACACCACTCACACACCACTCATATACCACTCATACACCACTCACACACCACTCATACACCACTCATACACCACTCACACACCACTCATACACACACCACTCACACACCACTCATATACCACTCATACACCACTCACACACCACTCACACACCACTCATATACCACTCATACACCACTCACACACCACTCATATACCACTCACACACCACTCACACACCACTCATACACACACCACTCACACACCACTCATATACCACTCATACACCACTCACACACCACTCACACACCACTCATATACCACTCATACACCACTCACACACCACTCATACACCACTCATACACCACTCACACACCACTCACACACCACTCACACACCACTCATACACCACTCACACACCACTCATACACCACTCATACACCACTCACACACCACTCATATACCACTCATACACACACCACTCATACAAACCACTCATACACACACCACTCACACACCATTCATACACCACTCATACACCACTCACACACCACTCACACACCACTCATACACCACTCATACACCACTCATACACCACTCACACACCACTCATATACGACTCATACACACACCACTCATACACACCACTCATACACACACCACTCACACACCATTCATACACCACTCATACACCACTCACACACCACTCATACACCACTCACACACCACTCATACACCACTCACACACCACTCATACACCACTCATACACCACTCACACACCACTCACACACCACTCATATACCACTCATACACACACCACTCATACACCACTCATACACCACTCATACACCACTCACACACCACTCATATACCACTCATACACACACCACTCATACACACCACTCATACACACACCACTCACACACCATTCATACACCACTCATACACCACTCACACACCACTCACACACCACTCATACACCACTCATACACCACTCATACACCACTCACACACCACTCATATACCACTCATACACACACCACTCATACACACCACTCATACACACACCACTCACACACCATTCATACACCACTCATACACCACTCACACACCACTCATACACCACTCACACACCACTCATATACCACTCATACACACACCACTCATACACACACCACTCACACACCACTCATATACCACTCATACACACACCATTCATACACCACTCATATACCACTCATACACACACCACTCATACACACACCACTCACACACCACTCATATACCACTCATACACACACCATTCATACACCACTCATACACACCCCACTCATACACCACTCACACACACACCACTCATACACACACCACTCATATACCACTCAAACACCAGTCATACACCACTCACACACCACTCATATACCACTCATACACACACCATTCATACACCACTCATACACACACCACTCATACACACCACTCATACACACACACCACTCATACACACCCCACTCATATACCACTCAAACACCACTCATACACCACTCACACACCACTCATACACCACTCATACACACACCATTCATACACCACTCATACACACACCACTCATACACACACCACTCATACACCACTCATACACACCCCACTCATACACCACTCATACACACACCATTCATACACCACTCATATACCACTCATACACCACTCACACACCACTCATACACCACTCATACACACACCATTCATACACCACTCATACACACACCACTCATACACACCACTCATACACACACACCACTCATACACACACCACTCATATACCACTCAAACACCACTCATACACCACTCACACACCACTCATATACCACTCATACACACACCATTCATACACCACTCATACACACACCACTCATACACACCACTCATACACACACACCACTCATACACACACCACTCATATACCACTCAAACACCACTCATACACCACTCACACACCACTCATACACCACTCATACACACACCATTCATACACCACTCATACACACACCACTCATACACACACCACTCATACACCACTCATACACACCCCACTCATACACCACTCATACACACACCATTCATACACCACTCATATACCACTCATACACCACTCACACACCACTCATACACCACTCATACACACACCATTCATACACCACTCATACACACACCACTCATACACCACTCATACACACACCATTCATACACCACTCATACACACACCACTCATACACCACTCATACACACACCATTCATACACCACTCATACACACACCACTCATACACACCACTCATACACACACACCACTCATACACACACCACTCATATACCACTCAAACACCACTAATACACCACTCACACACCACTCATACACCACTCATACACACACCATTCATACACCACTCATACACACACCACTCATACACCACTCATACACACACCACTCATACACACATCACTCATACACCACTCATACACACCCCACTCATACACACACCATTCATACACCACTCATATACCACTCATACACACACCATTCATACACCACTCATACACACACCACTCATACACCACTCATATACCACTCATACGCACACCACTCATACACCACTCATACACACACCACTCATACACCACTCATACACACACCACTCATATACCACTCATACACACACCACTCATACACCACTCATACACACACCACTCATACACCACTCACACACACACCACTCATACACACACCACTCATATACCACTCACACACACCACTCATACACCACTCATATACCACTCATACACACACCATTCATACACCACTCATACACACCACTCATACACCACTCATACACCACTCATACACACACCACTCATACACACAACACTCATACACCACTCATACACACCCCACTCATACACACTCCACTCATACACCACTCATACACACACCACTCATACACCACTCACACACACACCACTCAGACACCACTCACACACACAACACTCATATACCACTCACACACACACCACTCATACACCACTCATATACCACTCATACACACACCACTCATACACCACTCATACACACACCAATCATACACCACTCACACACACACCACTCATACACACACCACTTATATACCACTCACACACACACCACTCATACACCACTCATATACCACTCATACACACACCACTCATACACCACTCATACACACACCACTCATACACCACTCATACACACACCACTCATACACCACTCACACACCACTCATACACACACCACTCATACACCACTCATATACCACTCATACACACATCACTCATATACCACTCACACACACACCACACACACACCACTCAGACACCACTCACACACACAACACTCATATACCACTCACACACACACCACTCATACACCACTCATACACACACCACTCATACACCACTCACACACCACTCATACACACACCACTCATACACCACTCACACACACACCACTCATACACCACTCATATACCACTCACACACACACCACTCATACACCACTCAAACACCCCTCAAACACCACTCATACACCACTCACACACCACTCATACACACACCACTCATACACCACTCACACACCACTCATACACCACTCATACACACACCAATCATACACCACTCAAACACCACTCATATACCACTCATACACACACCACTCATACACCACTCATACACACACCACTCATACACCACTCACACACCACTCATACACACACCACTCATACACCACTCACACACACACCACTCATACACACACTACTCATATACCACTCACACACACACCACTCATACACCACTCATACACCACTCAAACACCACTCATACACACACCACTCATACACACACCACTCATACACCACTCATACACCACTCAAACACCACTCATACACCACTCACACACCACTCATACACCACTCACACACCACTCATACACACACCACTCATACACCACTCACACACCACTCATACACACACCACTCACACATCACTCATACACACACCACTCATACACCAGTCACACACCACTCATACACACACCACTAATACACCACTCATACACACACCACTCATACACCACTCATACACCACTCAAACACCACTCATACACTACTCACACACCACTCATACACACACCACTCATACACCACTCATACACCACTCACACACCACTCACACACCACTCATACACACACCACTCATACACCACTCACACACCACTCATACACACCCCACTCATACACCACTCATACACACACCACTCATACACCACTCATACACCACTCATACACACACCACTCATACACACACCACTCATACACCACTCACACACCACTCACACACCACTCATACACCACTCACACACCACTCATACACACCACTCATACACACACCACTCATACACACACCACTCAAACACCACGCTCGCAACCGGCGGTTCTTAACACGTGGGACCCCCCCCTACCCCCGGGGTCATGGGGGGTGGGGTGGGGGGCAGTGGGGGGGGGGCACAAAAGTCTTTCAGAGGGTGGCGTGGAGGCTGCTGCGGCATGGACACCGTGCGGAACAAGCTTGCGAGTCGCGCGGGGGGAGGGGGGGATGTCGACCACGTGACACTATAAAAGCCTCGCTCGCGCTCGCGTTGACTCGCGCTAAGGGGCGCATCGCCTCTCCGTGATTTGTCGCCTTGGTCGGCTTGCTTGTGTTTCACGGAGCTGGTGTGGGGGGGGCGAGGATTATTGATTAGGGGGAGGGGGGCCCATGCCGAGAGGGTTGTGGAACCGCTGTCTCGGTGTGTTCCTTTATCTCGTCTCGGTGGGAATCGAACGCGGCTTCTCGACTTCCAACAAACGCGCGTTTTGTTGTCGTCGTTTTTTTGCGCGGCATTGATTCTCACGAGGGGTTCCAGCGTCGACCCCGAAGCGAAACTACGGCAGAGGCGGAGAGAGCGGATTGATCGCGAGGCACTCCACCGGCATCGCGCAAACGCTCCGGAGATGCGGCCGTGCTCAAGATCTTGTGGCGTGCGCGCTCGTGGCCATTGCGATGGGCAACGACCCCGAATTTAGATTCGCGACCACGGCTACCATCAGTGGCGCGTGATATCTGAACCGGTCCTGGGCCACTCCCTTCACTGACTGGCGCTGATCAGCGTGGCGAAGCACAACCCCCTCTCCACCCCCACGATTGACGGAAGATGTGGTGGCCTTCATCCAGCAGTGGATTGACAAAGGGGCCGTCCATAAATGACGTCACGCTATTTTGGACGATTTTTGATCCCCCCCCCCCTTCGTCACACGACGTCACAAAAAGTCAGACGCCCAGCCCCCCAAAAATAAAACATGCTTCAAATGGCTTTAAACTATTGTCATTGTAGTGCGTATTTAATGTGGCGCTGCACTCTGATGTTGTAGGAGAAAACATTTATTAAAAAGTCTATTTAATTAAGTAGAACGTGTTGTCTATATTCATTTAAAGTTGCGCATTTTGATGTGACGTCACATTTCTAACCCCCCCCCCCCCCTTCGTCACACATCGTCACAAATGTCGGACTCCCGCTCCCCCCCCTCTAGGTGCGTGACGTCATTTATGGACGGCCCCAAAGGACTTTCCGTTCACTGTAAATTATTTCACTACTTAACCGCAAGTCTAGTGGCGCTACTTGTGCGAGTGTTTGGCCACTGTGCAGTTGTAGTGCAGTGGAATCTGGAGACGGTCGGAAGCAAGTCTTGGAGGCAACACTATTTATTCAACACAATGTGCGGCAGTACAACCCGGCACACTGAGGGCAACGGCCCTTCGATTCCCCTTGCCTAGGGAGGTACTGCCTCCGGGCACGGTTCGTTAACGTCGCCACACATCGCCCATACACGCCCCTACACATTTGCCGCTCGGGAGGTACAGCGACTGTGAGTGGTGAAGGCCACACGGCCAGCCCTTTAAACGCCGTGTCGGCCTTCAAAGGTCCTCGCTAACAACACTTTGTCTACACACTCCATACTGCTCTCCGGGTGGCCTTTATCTTTGTGTGCGTGCTGAGTATGGTTTGTTGTTTCAGCCGCAGCAGCTGCACCACTCGGATCCGAGTTTAACGAGGGGGCGCCACGGTGGCTAGGAGATGTTAACTACCTCGCCTGGTATACAGGAGGTCGAGGGTCCGATCCCGATCCTGACGCCTGCTGCTGTATATTTGGAGTTTGCGTCTCTCTCTCTCTGTCATCATCATCACGGTGGCTAGGAGATGTTAACTACCTCGCCTGGTACACAGCAGGTCGAGGGTTTGATCCCGACCCTGACGCCTGCTGCTGTATATTTAGAGTTTGCGGTGTCTCTCTCCCCGTGGTTGCCTGGATTTTTCTCTGGGTCCTCCGGGTTTGCCCCTCCACGTTCAGAATTAACATCACGCGTTGAGATAATTTTGCCACAGTACATTTGCACGCGATAAGCCACTTCGTTGAGCTATCGTTTGTGGCCAGGTCGCTTCTGAAAAAGAAGCTAATAGCTCAGTGGGGGCTTTACCTGGCCTTACCTATCTCAAACAAATCCGCGCGGCCACTCCTGAAGCAGTCGAATGGATCTGAAATCTCGACATGAATTTGTAATCTGTTGCAATCCCCAAACATACGAAATAAGAAGACGAAGAAGCAGAAGAAGAATCTGCTTCTCCGACAGAGAATCCACCCCGCACGACCACACATACTCCGTAGGGTGGGGGGGGACGACCCTGTTATAAAGCAGTATAGCAAGTAGGCTTCTGGCAGGCCGTCTATGCGATGTGTGTTATTGATGGCCTTATTGAATGCGTGATGGCTTCCCCCCCTGGACACTGTTGTCCTCTGACACCCACACAGAACAAACACACGCTCACTAGGCCCAGCATCTATGAGACATCCCAGCGCGGCGCTCCTCCGGGGACCTTTCCAGGGTAAACTAAGAACTCGCTACGAAACGCGCAGGACGGACGTCCCTGCGGCAGAGCCGGGGACGTCTCAGGCGGTCGCACTTGCAGTGGCCTCCATCTCCTCGCTCTGCACGTCGCCGGGAGCCTCAGCAGGAACCGAATGGAGCGAGCTCACGCGTTCTCTCTCCGCTACGTGAAGTTTGCCGGCTGCTGCTGCTCATGTCTGATCTACGATTAACACGGTTGGCGACGTATGGGGCGAAAGGAGTTCAAGGTACGGTACGTACATAGAGTTCGGCCCATTGTTTTATATATATATATTTTACCAGCTGTATCACTCGTCCACAAGCGGCCTGCGTCAAAACGCCAGAAGCAGCGGCGGCGGCGGCAGCAGCCGGCGGCCTTAAAGGGCCGCGAGGGACCGCGAGCTGCCCCTCCCTGTAGGTTCCCGGAAGGAGCTCCCAGCAACTGCGGCAGCGAAACGTCGGACATCGCACACCGAGCGACTCGCGGGCGGAGCCGCAGCGGCACGAGCTCTCACTGGTTCACGTAAGACGCACGCCCCCCCCCCCCCCTCGCTCGCTGTCTGTCCGTCAAGACGCTGTCCGTCAAGACGTGAAACGCCGCTCCGCAAGGCACGGAAAGCCGCGTCAACAACAGTTGCCCGTTCTGTCCCCGCGTGACAACGGCCTCCACTGCTGTGCAAGGGGGCTCAATCCTGGTCTTTACTCACGCACGGACAAACGAGCGTGCCCTCTTTGTTGTTGAGATTATTGACCCGCCTGGTACGCAGGCGGGCTCCACTTGCAGCCAAGAGGTCGTTCCCAGGGGTCACGGCTGCCCCCGCTCGCTCCGCGCAGAATCTTAGAGGCGGCGACGTTTGAGGGGCTGCATGAGGGCCGCACGCTCCACGGCCCCGCTCGGGTTTGGGAGGTCGAAGGTCGAGGCGCCATGCATCCGGCCTCGCGAGCATCTCGACAATGTGGCCGCGTCGCGAAGGCACCGGCGCGGTGGCTAGGAGATGTTAACTCCCTCGCCTGGTATGCAGGAGGTCGTGGGGTCGATCCAGACCTTGATGCCTGCTGCTGTATATTTGGAGATTGCATGTTTTCCCCGATTCCTCCGGTTTCTCCCTCCACATTTAGAATCGACATTTCACGTTGGGAGTATTTGGCTGCAATACATTTCCACATGATGATGAGCCACTTCGTTGAACTGTCATTTGTGGCGAAGTCGCTTCTGAAAAAGAGCTTTAGCTGGTAAAATCAAAAATATATTTCATAGTTTTTTATAGTCTGGGGAGCGTGGGGGTTTATGTCCTTATTTTTTTAGGTTATTTTATAAGAGAGAGGCAGGAGGGCCACCGGGCAGAGAGGAAGGTGACAAGAGCGGTGCCGTGTGGGTGGGAACGAGACACGTTGCTGAGAGAGACGGGTTAACCCTCGGGTGTCACGGTGGAGGGTGCGGGCAGGGAGCAGAGTGAGGCTAAATGTGAACGGAAGAGGAGGGCAAGTCCGTGATCTTGAAGTCTGCGGCAGCGGTCTTGCGCTCGATCCAGGACAGAACCGTTGGGCATTCTTCAATCATACGCCTCATGCAGAGCAACGAGTCGAGATTGCAGTCCTGAGATATTTAGCCATTCCGTTGCTTTGTAAGAATTGCAGATACACCCACCCACTCATCCACTTACTCACCTACTCACTCACCCACCCACCCACTTACTCACCTACTCAGTCACTCACCCACCCGGTCACCCTCCCACCGCCTGCACATGAGCATTTGGGGCAGTGTGAAGTTCTATGCTCCGTGCCATGGTGTTCATAGCCCCGCAGTTGTAAACGAAGAGAGCGTCTTTGATACTCCACAGGTATCCACCGCACCGTCCGTGGTTTGTACGTTGAACTTCTTTCGCACCGTACGTAGACAACCGCGCCAATTGTTTCCGTGGAAGATCAAAGCCAGGCAAGTGAGGTGACGGGCCTGCTGGTCAGGTTAGCCATTGGCGGTGGTTCGAGCCATTGCGGTATTCTGGGCCAATTAAAAAAAAAAGTCTTTTATTCAAGAAACCATCCAGGTACACAACCAGGGCACGCATGGAAATTGACACCTCTGTCGGCACAATGCCAAGTACGATGAGCGTTACCAGCGCTTTATTCAGGGTGTTTCAACAAAATGTGAACACTTCTGAGATTTTGCAACAATACCATGAGAAATGTGCCTCTGGGCTCTGGAGACCACCTGGAGAAGATTCCAGGCACGCGTTGACAATGATGGCGAACACGTGGAGACTCTTTGACTTTCTGAAGCTATTTAACATACATTCGTTATCATGTTACACAGTGTATTATTTTGCGTTCTTTTGACCATTCAAAACGATAGTCCCATGTAAGCGTTAACATTTTTTTGAAGCATCCTGTATTTGGAAAGCTGTCTATGCCGTGTGTTTCAAGAAACGCTACATCCCTGGCGTCTACTTCCTCAACTCGGATAACTCTATAGGGGGCGGGAGGGGCGGGGGGGGGTCCTAAATGCCCGAATGAATGATCTTACAAAATCAATGGCCACTAGAAGAGCCGTGAAGGGGTCCCAGGTTTGGCGATTCGCCTCTTCCCTGCCCCTCAGATGTTCTCGAGCGGCTATTTTTGACAATCTATTGACCAATACCTCCAGGGATTTTTTTTACCAGGTAAGGCCCACTGAGCTCTTTTTGAGAAGCGATCTGGCCACATATAAGTGGCTTATCAGCATCATCATATGGACATTTATAGCAGCCAAATACTCTAAACGCGTGGGGAGAGAGACACGCAAACTTCACACGTACAGCAGGCGTCTGGGTCGGGATCGAACCCACGACCTCCTGTAGACCAGGCGAGGAAGTTAACATCTCCTAGCCACCGTGATGATGATGAGAGAGAGTGAGAGACACCCAAACTCCAAATATACAGCAGGCGTCTGGGTCGGGATCTGACCCACGACCTCCTGCATACCAGGCGAGGTAGTTAACATCTCCTAGCCACCGTGATGATAATGAGAGAGAGAGAGACACACACCCAAACTCCAAATATACAGCAGGCATCTGGGTCGGGATCTGACCCACGACCTCCTGTATACCAGGCGAGGAAGTTAACATCTTCTAGCCATCGTGGCGCCCGTGGGGGGGGGGGGGGGGGGGGGCGTGGGGAGGGGGGTGCGGGTCCTTTTCCCAGTTGGCTGTGATGGTGCGTTTCGCGATGACGTTAAAATAGTCGCAACAACGCGTCTGCCACCCCCCCACCCCGGACAAGTCCGTTTTGGTAATTTTTAATTTTGGAGGCCAACGGAGGTGAGCCGACGCAGGCGAGGGTCGGTGGGTGGGGGGGTCTCAGCAGTGGAGCGAGCGAGGAGGGGTCACGACGAGCAAGTCCAGAAGATTCGAGAGACGTCACGGGAAGAAAGGGAGCCGCCCTGGAGATGCGATGACCCGAATGTGTCGCGACGCGGTTTTGTCAAACGCACGGGAAACTAACAACGAGGTGCATCGATGGCGTCCGGTCTTGGGATTTTTGTCGTTGCGACGTTTGTATCGCGCGAAACTTCAATCCACGACACCACTGCGGAGCTACGCGGCCGCCCCCCGTATTTATTAATTGGGCCATGGGGGGGGGGGGGGGGTGAGGGCGGTGAGGAAAGGGGAGGGGGCACACGACCTCCGCTTGGCAGGCCCGGAATTCACTTAAGAATTAGTTGAAGAGTTGCCAACTCAATGCTGCATCGAGCCGGCAAGCAGCCTGCAGAGAGTGATTTGTTACACGAAGGCTGCACACTGACTAATCAAAGACAAAGGTCCCCCATCATGGCCTAAACAGACCGTTGGGGCAAGTGCTGTTAGCGAGCACCTATGAAGGCTGGCACGGCACACGAGGGGGTGGGTGGCCAGCACCACGCCCGTCCGCCTTTGTCACCCTAGTGACAATGATTACACACCGCACCAGGTACTTATTTGAGGCTGGCTCGACCTAGGGGAGGCTGAGGGCCGGTTCAGATAATCGTCACCGGTGTTGGCCGCGAGCGGGAATTGAACTCGGGTCGCCGGGTTCATAGCACAGCGCGCTAACCGCTACACTGCCGCTCCCCCCCCCCCCACACACACATACACTAATCACACACACACACTAATCACACACAGACACTAATCACACCCACACTCGACTAAAACCCGGGGCTGATTGTAGTACGGAACAACGAGGGGACGCGCAGTTTGTTTATTGCACGAGTAGTTTCATTTTGGAGTTTATTGCGTTGCCTTGTTTATTGACAACGAGCGGTTAATGTGACTCCGGTGCTAGCACGCAGCAGCAGCAGCAGCTCTGGAACGTGATGTAGCGAAACGATGGGGGTCACGGACACTGCGGATACACGTGGCATGTTAAGAACGTGCGATGTTCAGCTTGCGAGCGGCTATGCTGCTGCTGCTGCTGGTGAAGCCAGGATGGGCGCCGTTGCCTGGGGGCGTTTGGGTCGGAGCCTCGCCGCTGACGCAACGGCAGCAGCAGCGGGCATCACGCGCCGACCGAGAAGACGTGGAACCAAGTGGTCCTCCTCCTCCTCCATGATGTTGCTTTCCATGATTACGTTCGGTTTGCCAAAATGCACCGCAACCTCTCTTTGCTCACATCTAGTTCGTCACTAAAACAGACAAAGATCCCACCGTGACGGTCTTGGCAGACCGTCGGGGTGAGTGCTGTTAGCGAGCAGCACCTATGATGGCCAGGACGGCACACGAGGGGCTGGGTGGATAGCACCACGCCCCCCCCCCCTTGTCTCACCAGGTACTCATTTATAGGCTGAGTCGACCAAAGGGAGACCCAGGACCGGTTCAGATAATCGTCACTGGTGTTGGCCTTCGAGCGGGAATCGAACTCGGGTCGCCGGGTCCGTAGTGCGAGCGCGCTAACCCACTAAGCCACCACTCTCCACTGGTTCATCACCACCACCACCACCAAAATCATCATCATCACCACGTTGTTGTTGTTACATTTTTGTTCGCACCGTTGCTGAGCACAGCCCCAAACGCCCACAAAATCAAGCGGCCAGCACTTGATGTTCCTTTGCACTGCTGCTGCTGCTGCATTTGCAGTGGTGCACGAGCACGTTCATCAACAACAACAACACATCACTCAACGCAGTCGTCAGCAACACTGCGGCCGCTAAAAGAAACAACCAAAAAGAAGTCTCTTTCAAACAGCTTCTCCTCTAATACGCTTCGTTCCTCTCTGGCTCTTCTTTTTACCATCCTGTTCTTAATTTATTCTTTATTGCCAAGCCATTTTAATGCACGGCGCCTTGAGACCTTGTGAAAGGGGGCCTCGTAAGCGTAAATAATTACGTGCAGGTCACATGCACAGGCAGGCGGACAAACCGACAGAGGACAGAGAGAGAGAGATCGCTCAAAGGAGACGGACCAAACATCCCGACCAAAACAGGACCCTCGTTAAAAAAAGACAGAAGCAGCCCCGAGGCTTTAGCGAGGGATTGCCGAGGTGAGACGCACCAAAGGAGCGTTGCGCAGACTGGCGAGCAAACAGGAAGGAAGACACGGAGGGAGTGGGGGCGGGGTGGAGACACCAGACACAAGCGGCGAGACAAACGGTGGACAATCAACCCGAGGTCAGAGGTCACCGCCGTGGTGTTTGTACCGGCCGGGGAGCGGGTAAATATTTGCCGCTGTGGTGGTTGTGTTGGTGGTTGTGTTGGTGGTTGGAGGTGGCGCGTGTGGAGGGCAGCCAAGCCTTGCCCAAACTTGCGAGCCGGCGGGAATGTATGTGTGTACATACGTAGCCAACCGTGCTAATGATTTAATAAATTTTAACAATATGCTATTCACACAATTGTCATATTGCAAGACTATCACTAATGAAGGCGCTATGCAGCACAGATGCAGTCTGCAGTAGCTTCACAGTCCAGAGGCAATGTCGCTGCGCATAATGCCAATTGAGAAATTAGCTGTTAACGTTGAGAATTTGGCAATTTTTGGACCATGACGCTGTCACGCATTGGCCTACTCTTCTGAACGATGTCAGGGGATCTTTAAGATAGATGCGCTGTGAAGCAAACGGCTTTGTGGTATTTTCATGGTTAGTATACTCGTAGTTATGTATATATGTATGTTGAACTTCTGTCGCACCGTATGTAGCCAACCGTGCTAATTGGAGGTGCGGGGAAAGGACAAAGAAACTAAACACAATAAGCAGTTCTGAAGAAATTCGTTTTCAATATCAATTTAAAGTACTATAGCTCCCCGTGCATTCCTAATATCGGGAGCTAGAGCGTTCCAGACGGCCGCAGAAGCGCCGCATCTGAAAGCGCCACGCCATGATGCGGTGACCGCCGTCTTCGCTGGAAGGGGGCCGCGTGAGTGACACTGAGACGCGAGCGTGAGTCGCCCAGTGGGGCAGCGACGAGGCCTTCCGTCAAGAGCCGCGGCTTCCATTCTGATCGAGATTTTTACGTGCACGTATTCGGTACAGGCTGATGCATTCATAAATGTTCCCATTGAGATGCCGATACCATCAGCCTACGTATTACTGGATGTCTTTAAACGAATCACATCAGTCCAACTGCTGATGCACTTAGTCCGACTATGTTGAATTAAGTGCATCAGCAGGATAATTATATTTTTTACATTTTGTTTTTATTGAATCCGGGGGCGGTGGAGGAGGTGGGGGCGGTGGGGAATGAGGAAGCGGTGGGGGAGGTGGGGGCGGTGGGGACGGTGGAGGAGGTGGGGACGGTGGGGGATGTGGAGGAGGTGGGGGCGGGGGGCAGCAGAGCTGTTGTGTGTGGGGCCACCGAATCAGTGATTCCCCACTCACACGAGAGTGAACTGGAGGGTACAGGTCGTGGTGCTGGGCCCACACTGCCAGGAGCGCCCCGGCGACGACGACGCCGGCGCGGTGCATTGAGACTGGGCGGGCGACGAGTCGAGGCCGCGAATTGCAACGTTGTTTTTCTCCACGGCTTTATTTACTCACTAGCTTTACTACCCGGCTTGGATTCACGACGCCTGGTCGCCTTTGTCTCCCCAGTGGCGATGTTCACACACCACACCAGTTACTCGTTTGAGACTGAGTCGACCTAGGGGAGGCCCAGGACCGGTTCAAATAATCGTTACCGATGGTGGCCATGAGCGGGAATCAAACTCGGGTGGCCGGGTTCGTAGCGCAGCACGCTAACTACTACACTACTGCTCCCCACACACACACACACACGCGCGTCCATAGATACACACACACGCGCTTGCAGCAGACACAACGTTCAGGGTGCGTACAGCAGTAAACGACTCAAAGAGTAGAGCAGCAGCGCTGCGCGAAGAACGCCTGAGACCTGCAACACGTTTGTGCGGCACTTTACTCGCGGAGGGTTGGGTGGGGGATGCGTGACGTTAGCAGGCACACTGCGTGACGCTTCCGCACACGCGGGTGACACGACAGATGTGACGTCACAGCTCACTTGCCGTGCAAAATATATGCATTATTGCGCCCCCCGCACCAAAAAAAATACAAAAGTCTATTTTTATAATGTTTGCATGGTGTACAGTCTGGAAAGTACCCACATGGCAAATTTCAAGTTTGTTGCATGTCGGGAAGTACGCTAAACATTATATTTATATAAACGGATCACCAATTTGAAATTCGAACGCCAAACTTCTCATCTTTTCGAACGACAGTCGTCTGTGGATTTGTCCGTTTCAATCGAAAACTTCACCATCCTCATTTCTGTTAACGTAGCAGTGAGAATACCCTCATCCATGGCAGTGGCCAAGCTGACACCGTCACGGTCCACAACTTTCTGGAATTTTATGGAAGAGCACAAACGCAACCTGCAGAAGGGGGGGGGGGGTGGCAAAGTTGGCGACTCGGATTCGCGAACGCACGCGACGCTGCTAGCCAGAGGTCTGGTATTGTCCCCGCACTCTTCCAGCGCTGCTCGGCACAGTGGAGCAGATTGTTTGGGACGACAAACAACACGCGCACGTCATCGGCGCGTAGTGTGCGGGCCCTGGGTGGATTGTTACATCGCAGAGGTGGCAGCCGACTGGGGAGGCCTTCATCCAGCAGTGGATTTACCATGGCTAATGATGATGATGAATCTGCGATGAGGTGACGTGGTGGTCCGGTTGTCAGCGCGTTCCCCGCTTGTCACAGAGCGTTCACGGTTCAAATCCAGCGGCTACCCTAGTTGTTATTTGAACCACGACACCTCGCTGGTCTCGTCGAGGAGCATAGACCACCATCACGTGAACTCCCCCGGTCATCCTCGCAGCAGCAGCGGCTTTTGGCTATCCATTGAGCAAAGACGGTGGTCACCGCATCGTGCGGCGCTTTCAGATGCGCTTCTGCGACCATCTGGAACGCTCTTCCTTCCGATATTCGGAAGCCACAGGAGCTATGCACTTTTAAATAATCTAAGTTGAAAACGTATTTCTTTGAAACTGCTTTTCGTGTTTAGTTTGTTGTTATTCCCCTTGCACCTCTGATTAGCACGGTTGGATACATACGGTGCAAAAGAAGTTCAACATACATATATACATAATTACGAGTATTCTAACCATGAAAATACCACAAAGCCGTTTGCGTCACAGCGGATGTTAAAGATCCCCTGACATCGTTCAGAAGAGTAGGCCAATGCGTAACAGCGTCATGATCCAAAAATTGCCAAATTATAAACATTAACAGCAAATTTCTCAATTGGCATTATGCGCAGCGACATTGCCTCTGGACTGTGAAGCTACTGCAGACTGCATCTGTGCTGCATAGCGCCTTCATTAGTGATAGTCTTGCACTATGACAATTGTGTGAATAGCATATTGTCAAAATGTATTAAATCATTTTTTTTAATTCGCGAAAAAAAGATCAAAAGTGCTCTTACTAAAAAAGAAAATCTGTTGAAAATCTCAAGGTCAAAAAAAAAACAACGCAACACTATCTGGCATGCATAATTCATGGGTGGCGTGGTGACAACTTCAAAGGCAATGACTGCGAGTTATATAACAACAAGAAAGTTGGTGGAATCTTTTTTTTCCATTTGAACCTCGTGATAAACTCGAGCAGGTGGTGGACCGAGCATTACGCGACCGCAATATCAATTTCGTAGTTTGACCAGGGTTCAATATTTATTTGTCTAACCATTCGTGTATGTCCCAGGATGTTGCTTTACACAGGGACGGCTTCGAATGGCCGTGTTCCGTGAGAGTAAAACAAACTCGCCGTGACGTCAACCGCCGAGCATCCACACAAGGAATGAACGAGTGGAGAGGTACAACGCAGATCCCCCGTTCGCCCGCGTGGATCCGCGTTCACCCGCGTTGGCTACGTACGGTGTGAAAGATGTTTAACATTCATACACACATACATACAACAAGAACCAGAGCCAACAATCGCCCAAGCTCCTGTAGCCCGGCATTCGCATGATTGGCCAAATACATTCAAGAGGGTTAATAGTGTGGGCGGAAACCGGAGCACAAGGACAAGACCCACGTGTGCGATGGGGGGTTATACTCAGTCCCCGCAGTATGGATGAAATACAGATGGACATGAACCCACTTGCTCTATTGCCATCATACCGTGGCAAAGGCGAAGGTGGCAACCTCGCAGCCCAAGCAGGTTTCAGAGTTACCCGAATAGGTACGGTGATCCACCGACCCTCGCTGCCTCAACGGTGCTGAGTTACCGTGGGGGCAACAAGCGGGACAACCCGAGAGCAACATCGGCACAGCTGCAAACACCTTCGTGAGTAGTGGCAAGATCTTCGAATCAATAATAAAGTAATTATATTCTTTGGGTCTTTCGGTAAAGCCACGTAGTTTGAAAAAAATATCAAGATAATAACAATATCACGACGTTTCGATCGCAACAAAAGCAATCATCTTCAGGTGAAAAAAGAGGGGGAAATCTGCCGAGGTAGGCTGTTTATAAGGGTTTCAAGATGGGCGGGGCAACTAATGCAAATGTGGAGGAGGTACTACACATTTCAGATCTGCCTTATGTTCACGGACCCGGTCCAAGAACACAAGGCAGATCTGAAACACGGTAGAACCAATATCTCAGCCGTGGCTGATCATTATTTTAATGCTGTGGGCACACACGAAATTGATTTTGCCAAGACGAAGGTACTCTGCAAACCCATTAGCTATCAACAAAGATTCGTTCATGAAACCATCCAGATATATAAACACAGACACAATTTCAACCGAGAAGATGGTACAAACTGAGCAATCATTGGAAGGACGTTATTAACTAATTTAGGTCTTAACTGGCTGTGATGTTCCTATCCTACCTAGAAGTTATTTTCGACTCTCTGAGTTACATTCACTAACACAGCCAACGTTAGCTGTGTTAGTAAATGGCGGCTTGCCATTCTTTTCCACCTCCATGTGGCCACTGCGCTGCCTTATATTGACATGCTAATCTCTCACGATACAATGGCCACCACCACAGCTCCGTAGTACCTCTCCCACATGGGCATTAGCTGCCCCGCCCATCTCTAAACCATTTGTAAACAGCTCTTTGATTGGTGTAGACCTACTGCAGGTCACGGAGACCTCTCCTACATTAACATTAGCTGCCCCGCCCATCTCTAAACCTTTATAAACAGCCTGCCTCGGCAGATTTCCCCCTCTTCTTTCACCTGAAGACGACTGCTTGTGTTGTGATCGAAATGTCGTAATATTGTTATTATTTTGATTATTTTTTCTATTTACGTGGCTTTGCCGAAAGACCCAAAGAATATGAATTCCTGCAGTTACGAAAGCTTTAAGTCAAGAAAGTAATGACGTTGTACGTCATAAGGTGTTTTTGTGGGTTAGATCTCGTAAATATGTGTCGTTAACCCACCACCACATGGCACAGCCAATTAGTAAGATTTCCCACAAACGATTCTGGAAAATCTCCTGATATGAAGCTGATTGCAATCACGTCGTACTCCAATTGTAAATGTTGTGGATTTACTTTCCAACACACCAGTGTGCTGAACTAGTAACTAATTTGCAAGTTTTGTTCACGTGAAAACCTTACTAATCGGCTGCATTGGGTGGCGGTGGCTTGTTTAACGACACATTTATAGTTACGCGATCTAACCAAAAAGAAAACCTTTATTACGAATAATATTGGTCGTAAAAGCCTACTTAGTGCTAAAATGAAGCTGCAATTCCGAGATCATCTGCAGCTATCGCTGCCTCACAAAGAGTGGGCCAGCGACACCATTTGAGCGGTAGGATGGAGACATTGAGAGGGGTGGGATGGTGACATTGAGAGGGGTGGGATGGAGACATTGAGAGGGGTGGGATGGAGACACTGAGAGGGGTGGGATGGAGACACTGAGGGGTGGGATGGAGACATTTAGAGGGGTGGGATGGTGACACTGAGAGGGGTGGGATGGAGACATTGAGAGGGGTGGGATGGAGACATTGAGAGGGGTGGGATGGTGACACTGAGAGGGGTGGGATGGAGACACTGAGAGGGGTGGGATGGAGACACTGAGAGGGGTGGGATGGAGACACTGAGAGGGATGGGGTGGTGACATTGAGAGGTGCCATGGCAAGGGGCGATGCCACATTCATCAGTGAAGCTGCCAGGGGCAGAAATCGATGGCACCTTCAGTTGTGGAGGAGCTGTAGCTGAGGGGGACAGTGACTTCAGCTTCAATACATCATCAGCCGCGCAGCTTTGAACCTGTGCCTCGGCTCACATGGCACTCTCATTGACTCGGCCCCTCAGCTAAACGCTTTTCTCCACAGTGACCATTAACGCTAATGTTCTTATCGATTTAATTTTAACAGACGATAAAACGTCAGTGTCGCTACACATGTCACGAACTTTTTGTTGTCTTCGTTTCTTGAGTGATTTTTTGTTGTTTGGTGGGGTCCAACATCGACTGGTGGGGGTAAGGGGGATGGGGGTAGGCCCAGATTAGGGTTATTGTAGGCCCTAGGCACTTCTGTTTCGTAGGCCTTCAGTGCTAACTTTCTACAGTCGCTACTGCTGCTGCCCTATGTCACTACTACCGCCGCTGTCACTCCGCTTGTTTCACGCGGTACTTCGTCCAGCCGCTGGACAGATGTCGTTACTGATACGTTCGTTATTTAGTCTGTGCACTTAGTCGATGGGAGCGCATTGTGTGTCGCAGATACACAGATTTAATATGAAATTATTTAAAAACTAAACAAGGTTATCCTAAAAATATTATAAGCTACAATTTCTTCGACTAATATGTA
Source organism: Lampetra fluviatilis (assembly GCF_964198595.1). Lineage (NCBI taxonomy): Eukaryota > Metazoa > Chordata > Hyperoartia > Petromyzontiformes > Petromyzontidae > Lampetra > Lampetra fluviatilis. The sequence continues at coordinate 11,031,928 of NC_136309.1, read as the reverse complement.
TGTCAATGATCATATTGGATATCTCGTTAACATTTGTATCATACAAACAACTAAAAACATGCTCAAATCGTTTTTTTCGTTGGTCCTTTAGGTTTCATAGGCCCGAGACACAGTACCTACTCTACCTATTGGATAATACGAACCTGAATGGGGATGGGGGGGACAGTGCCCTGATGCCAAGCCACCATCACGGTGCCACTCATACGATCTCGGCCACTGACCAGTAGCTTTGGCCAACGTGACCGGGGGTTTGGACAGGGGTTTTAGCCACGGCTTGGCCAGGATTTTACCAGAGTTCGGCCAGGGTTTGGCGAGCCTTCAGCCGGGCCCGTGCGTGTGTGTGTACGTGCACGTGTGTGTGTCTGCACGTACACGTGTGTGTGTGTGTACGTGCACGTACACGTGTGTGTGTGTGTACGTGCACGTACACGTGTGTGTGTGCACGTACACGTGTGTGTGAGTGTACGTGCACGTACACTTGTGTGTGTACACGTACACTTGTGTGTGCGCACGTACACGTGTGTGTGTGCACGTACACGTGTGTGTGTGTGCACGTGCACGTGTGTGTGTGTGCACGTACACGTGTGTGTGAGTGTACGTGCACGTACACTTGTGTGTGTGCGCACGTACACGTGTGTGTGTGAGTGTACGTGCACGTACACTTGTGTGTGTACACGTACACTTGTGTGTGTGCACGTACACGTGTGTGTGAGTGTACGTGCACGTACACTTGTGTACGTGCACGTACACGTGTGTGTGTGCACGTACACGTGTGTGTGAGTGTACGTGCACGTACACTTGTGTGTGTGCACGTACACGTGTGTGTGAGTGTACGTGCACGTACACTTGTGTACGTGCACGTACACGTGTGTGTGTGCACGTACACGTGTGTGTGAGTGTACGTGCACGTACACTTGTGTGTGTACACGTACACTTGTGTGTGTGCACGTACACTTGTGTGTGTACACGTACACGTGTGTGAGTGTACGTGCACGTACACTTGTGTACGTGCACGTACACGTGTGTGTGTGCACGTACACGTGTGTGTGAGTGTACGTGCACGTGTGTGTGTGCACGTACACGTGTGTGTGAGTGTACGTGCACGTACACTTGTGTGTGTACACGTACACTTGTGTGTGTACACGTACACGTGTGTGTGAGTGTACGTGCACGTACACTTGTGTGTGTACACGTACACGTGTGTGTGTGAGTGTACGTGCACGTACACTTGTGTGTGTGCACGTACACGTGCGTGTGTGAGTGTACGTGCACGTACACTTGTGTGTGTGCACGTACACGTGTGTGTGAGTGTACGTGCACGTACACGTGTGTGTGTGCACGTACACGTGTGTGTGTGAGTGTACGTGCACGCCCCACGCTGGCGGACGTGTCTGCCGCGAGTCTCCATTGAGGAGCGGCACAAAGGCATGGAATGCACTCGCAGCAGAGGCCTTGATGTCAGGCTTCTAGAAGCACGTTCCGTTTTGCACATCCGGCCTTGACAATGCGGATGCTATTATTAAATTCTATTGATGTCACAGACATTCGATGGTAAAAGCCACTCTAGGTGCAGCCCCCCCCTCCCCCGTTGATCGCCCACAGTTCTGATTATTTTTGGAGAGAAGAATAAATAAATGGAAGAGCAAATACCACATTCAAATATCCATACACGGATATAATTAAAAATTAAAAATTGATGCAAAGCTCTTTTTGCTATCTTGCGGGTGTTAAACACCTTCGTTCGGGGAGGCAAATACTCCGCTGTAATGTTGACAATGCGTTCCCCAGAGTGTAAAGAGTGGGGGGCCGAGGGTTTGTATGCATGTGCCTACTGAAAAATTAAAGGTTTTTTTTTTTTATCAGAAACCAACCGCTGTGATATTGCTGCATAGGCAGAATCGCATGAACAATCTGTCTAAACCATTATTTTAATGCCAAAGCAATAAAACGAAATTTTGTTGTTCTCAGCCAATGCCTAATTTAATCATCCAGGGCGTGAGCTATTTTAATTTTAGCGCACCAGGTTGGAAAACGCTCGTTTCAAGAGAGTCCTACATTGGAGAAACAATTTGGGGGCTAAAAATTGGATTACAAAATGACAAAGCCTCTGCAAATAATTTGCTTTCACACGGAGCACATTAGGCTTGCAAAGACGCCCACAGCAAAGCGGAACACTAAAATAAAATCAAACTAATTCCTATAAAAAAACCAATTTTGATGGTCCTGGAGCATATGAGATGATAGATTTGTGAAAGACAATAATGTACGTTGACGGTCTAAATGTTCGCTCGTAGCACTCGTCGGTTGATGGCTTTGCTGAAAACCCTCCGGATAACAGAAGTCACTTGTAGTTGTAATTATTTATGTCACAAGTTTCATAAATGTTTGCAATGATGACGAGGACATCACGGAAAGTATCGCGAGGAGGCGCATACAATATCCTTAAGACGTCCGCGCATTCCACGTACGCGAATGACGTCAACTGTTCTTTTGCTTTTCCAATAAATAAAAATCATTGCCGAGGCTCAAGGATCTCGTCTGGGTGTGTGCCTTGCTCTGGGTTATTCGGCCATTTCATTTCAAGGCCACAATTGTGCAAGAGACCAAAGTGGTGGCAGAAAATCCGCCACGCGTTTGACAAAACTGACGCAGTGCAACTCAAATAACTGCCCTGAACTCTGCTCGGATCTTGCAACTTGATGGATTACAGTCATTCATTGATGGATTCATTGATGGATTCATTGATAGATTACAGTCATTCATTGATGGATTCATTGATGGATTACAGTCATTCATTGATGGATTCATTGATAGATTACAGTCATATATTGATGGATTCATTGATGGATTACAGTCATTCATTGATGGATTCATTGATGGATTACAGTCATTCATTGATGGATTCATTGATGGATTCATTGATAGATTACAGTCATTCATTGGCACCATACCCAACTAAAATGAAGTTAAACTGTCGACTGTGGTGATCACTCAAGCAGTGGATATTTTTAAAAATAGTTTTTGTTGTTGTCATATTGTTTGTTTTAACATGCTGACCCCGCCTCTACTGGACATCCAGGAGTGGATTGACAATGGCGCTGCTACTGCTGCTGCTGCTCCTGTTGCTGCTACTGCTGCTGCTGCTCCTGTTGCTGCTAGATGTGTGCTATGCTGGCTGTCCTTGCTCACCCCGTGCCCCTACTGGATATCTGTGGGGAAAAGGAGCGTAATAGCTCATCGGATTCCTCCTCCAGTGTGAATGAAGATTCTCATTGTCAAGAGGGTGAGAATAGTGGGGATTCCAATTCCGGCAGGGCTTTGGTGTGCTCCTTGTCAGAGGCCCGGGGGAGGCTTGCAAACGCGGCTACCACGGGAACGGAACAGTTGGTGCTGGAACTCCCAGGTGTTAGAAACTGTCAGGTGTTAGAACACGAACCACCAGCCCATTGAGACCCCCCCCCCCACCAGCCCATTGAGATCCCCCCCCCCACCAGCCCATTGAGACCCCCACCAGCCCATTGAGATCCCCCCACCAGCCCATTGCGACCCCCCCCCACCAGCCCATTGAGACCCCCACCAGCCCATTGAGACCCCTCCCCACCAGCCCATTGAGACCCCCTCACCAGCCCATTGAGACCCCCCCCCCACCAGCCCATTGAGACCCCCACCAGCCCATTGAGACCCCCCCCCACCAGCCCATTGAGACCCCCCCCCCACCAGCCCATTGAGACCCCCACCAGCCCATTGAGACCCCCCCCCCCACCAGCCCATTGAGACCCCCCCCACCAGCCCATTGAGACCCTCCCCACCAGCCCATTGAGACCACCACCAGCCCATTGAGACCCCCACCAGCCCATTGAGACCCCCCCCCACCAGCCCATTTAGACCCCCCCCCCACCAGCCCATTGAGACCCCCACCAGCCCATTGAGACCCCCACCAGCCCATTGAGACCCCCACCAGCCCATTGAGACCCCCTCACCAGCCCATTGAGACCCCGCCCACCAGCCCATTGAGACCCCCACCAGCCCATTGAGACCCCCACCAGCCCATTGAGACCCCCACCAGCCCATTGAGACCCCCACCAGCCCATTGAGACCCCCACCAGCCCATTGAGACCCCCTCACCAGCCCATTGAGACCCCCCCCACCAACCCATTGAGACCCCCACCAGCCCATTGAGACCCCCACCAGCCCATTGAGACCCCCACCAGCCCATTGAGACCCCCTCACCAGCCCATTTAGACCCCCCCCCACCAGCCCATTGAGACCCCCACCAGCCCATTGAGACCCCCACCAGCCCATTGAGACCCCCTCACCAGCCCATTTAGACCCCCCCCCACCAGCCCATTGAGACCCCCACCAGCCCATTGAGACCCCCACCAGCCCATTGAGACCCCCTCACCAGCCCATTTAGACCCCCCCCCACCAGCCCATTGAGACCCCCCCCCCACCAGCCCATTGAGACCCCCCCCACCAGCCCATTGAGACCCCCACCAGCCCATTGAGACCCCCACCAGCCCATTGAGACCCCCCCCCCACCAGCCCATTGAGACCCCCACCAGCCCATTGAGACCCCCTCACCAGCTATCCCATTGCCAAGCGCGTCCGCAGGTGGCCCACAGTGGGAAATGGGCTTCAGTGAAGGTTCACTGCGGAATAGGTGGGCGGTGTCTCTGGTGAGTGTTCGCACGCGGAATAGGTCAGTAAAGGACATGCTGGGCTGAGGATTACAGTGGACAAGACAAAGACGGCGGTGTTCGGAAGGGGAGGGCATTGGGAATGAAGTAATAATGAAAGAAAGCAGCAAGATTGTGAATGTAAAGGATTGTGTTTTATACTTGGGAAGTCTCCTGACATGGGACAACGTCTCCATGGAAGACAGAAGCGCGATGATCGCAAAGGCAAAGTGGTGATGTCAGGATTCAATAACATCTGGGAGGATCAAGCAAATCAGCTACAAGACCAAACTGAACATCTTCAGAGCAATGCGTGTTCAGTGCAGCCTTGTGTGTCTGCGAGACTTGGACGTTGAAAAATACTGGCAGAGATACGATAGTGGCACTCAAAATGTATTGCTGCAGAAGGATACTGCATCTAAACTGGGCCCAAAGAGTGTCTAACATAGAAGTGAGAAAATATTTGCACATCGAAGAAGACGACCTGATGATGCAGGCACTGTTTTAACACACATGCAGGATGGACAACAACAGGACAATTAAAAGTGTCGTTGTTGTTGTTTGGAAAAATGGAAGTAGCCGGAAAGAGAAGAAGACCTCACAGAGAACGTCTTGACGACGACGACGACGACGTAAGAGATTGGTGCATGAAAGATGTGGCCGCTACTTGAGCGTATTGGCACAAGGCAGAGGAAAATGACGAGATATGCAGTGTACACCAACGGGCTATCTGCCCATGGATTGTGATTAATGATAATTATCGTTTCACGTGCTGTCCTGTATAATTGCAAGACTCCAGTGACCGCCTTCGGTGCCAAAGTGCCGCCCCAGTCAACAGGCAGCCTGAGAAAGCGCCATCGCGTGCCGCAAACCCGAGCGACCCGCTGCCTCCGTGTCAATCTGCAGCATCCGTGATTGCGGAGCGGAGGAACCCCTCCGGGCCGAGTCGGCGACTGACGCCGAGTTGGTGACGAAGCTCCCGCTCCGTGCCGAGCGCCGGCCACCGCCACTCCTCCACGGCGCGCGCACCCCAGGCCCGTGGCGCGACGCAGCAACCTCACGCACGCAGCCGGCCGAGAAGACTCCAACGGGCCCCCCCCCCAACCCCCTCTTCCCTCCAAACGCGATCGCACGCCCGCTTAACAGTCGGGGTAATATCCTTGCAAATATGTATTCATTATTATTGCATGCGGGAATAATTCTTTTTCATGGAAAAGGAAGAAAAATATTCTGCCCCCTCCTCCACCCCACCTGCCCCCCCCCCATCGGTGTCAATATTTGAACGGCTGGAAGCTGAGCAGTCGTTCAAGTAGTTGGCGAAAAGTTGTGTCTGTGTGTGTGCGTGGCGAGCGGTGGCGCAGTGGTTAGCTCGCAAGCGCTACGAAGTTGCCGCAACCCGAACGTTCGATTCCGGCTCGTGACCAACAGGAGTCGTGAATATCTGAACTCGTCCTGGGCTTCCCCCTAGGTCGACTCGGCCTTAAATGAGTGCGTTAACCACAGCGCTGGGAAGACAAAGGCAGCTGGGCGGGCAATCGGCGACCACCAACGCCGTTGTGTGCCGTGGCAGCCTTAATAGGTGCTCGCTAACGATAACTTTCCCCAACAACCTGCGAAGGCTCCATGGGGGAGCGGCGTTGCAGCGGCTTCGTGCACCGCGCTGTGAAGCTGGCCCACTTGAGTTCAATGCCCGACCATGGCCAACGTCTTATTGGTATCTCAGTTTGTTCGCGTGGCTCCCTCCGAGGTCAATCGAGCGTTTAAATGGGCACCTGGTGCGGTGTATAAAGAGAACAGCCCTGTGGGGAGGCAAAGGCCGGCAACAGCAAGGGGTGGTGCCGGCCACACCGCCCGCCTCGTGGCCCAGGCAGGCCCTGGCAGGTGCACGCTGCAGAGTCAGTCGCTTGCCCCAACAGCCCACAGCGGTGGCTCTCAACGTTTCTGTTGGCGACTGCTGCCCCCCCCCCCGCCAATTCTTGGATTTTGTTTCAACCGAGTAACCCCCCCCCCCCTTTTCCTGACCCAACATGGTTCTGAGTAATAAATGTATGAACGACGAACATCAATATTTTAAACAAATTGTTCATTTCACGAGGTATCCTAACTTAGCGAGTAACTTCAAGCGAATAAAAAAAAACTGTCAAAGGACGCTCTTGCTCGCGTCACGTGATCTGTGGAAACCACATTGTGTACCATCAGTGAGTTTATAAAGGTATTCTAGATCGCGCAAGGTTACCATATGGATTAAAAGATGATCGTACTTATTTTGCATTGGCAGATTCATGCACGAGTATTCACCACATATGATATAACATCACGCATGTACAGATCACCTCACGTACACCCTGGGACATTGTCACGTACCCCCACCCCGCTTGACAGGCAGGGCTACGTGGGGCATGCTTTGAGTACGGGAGAGAGGAGGATGATGATGGAGACCATAGGAAAGTCACTGGAGCTATCCACTTTTAAATCAGCTAGATTGAAAACTCTTTTTTTTAGAACTGTGTTTTGTGTGTGTAATTTTTCGTCCTTCCCCCGTACCTTCAATTAGCACGGTTGGCTACGTATGGTGTGAAAGAAGTTCATCGTACATACACAGATACGTAACTCTTCCAGCAGTAGAAATGTGTCAGCTCCCTGTGCAGCACACGTGCCGCACACGTTGCCCAGAACTAGCGATCACCCGGGCGGATCGAAGTCAGTCTAATAGGCAAAATACCCTCGTAAAACAGTGAAGACGATTGTTGTGTGTGTGTGTGTGTGTTGAACTTACTTCGCACCGGACGTAGCCAATCGTGCTAATCGGACGATGATGATGATTTGGCACGTAATTATTCTCCCCCACCACGATGAGAACTCACACTTTGAGATGACAAACGATGGGAACTCACACTTACTACATTAAGTGTGCGGATGATGTGGTGATTGCTGCTCACTCGCAGAAGGAGTTAGAGATGATAGTAATAATTTACACTTATAAGGCGCAATTCATCCAGGGATCTGACCCCGGAGCATACTACTAAGAGATGGGGCCTTATATCATTCGCCCCACAAAAACAAAGCACCTGCCTGGGTGTGTTATGTCATCAACCGCTCCCCTCCCTCAACTCCCCATGAGTGCCGGGGCATTTGTGGAGAGAGTGGAGAAGCTTCCATACTTGGGCTGCGTGTTCATGACCAGCTCTGGTTTGGCAGCCGAGGTCTCAAGCCGAATCAGTCAAGCGGTGTTATCGTTTCATCAGCTGCGTAACGCTGTGTAGAAGCTCTCTGCCATGTCGCTCCATACAAAACCCCGGGTCGTCTCGGCCACAGTTATGCCCTCCCTTCTCTATGCGTGCAAAATGTGGAGCTTTCTAAAGGAACACCTGCGCTGGTTTCAAACATTCAGGCTAGGCTGCCTATGATCTCTCCAAGGTTTAACCAGACTGGATTGCGTGAGGAGTTCAGAGATCCTTGAAATATCTGGACACAGTCCAATCGGTAAACTCATCTTGCAAAGCAAAGCTGCACTGGCTGTGTCATGTAGCCTCCATGTCCAGCCACAGCATACCCAAGCAGCAAAATGGCACGGCACGGGCTACAGAAGAGATGGAGCTGATGTGGTACGGGAGGATGTGGAGTTGATTGAACTTGCTGATCACTGGTAGCAGCAGTAACAAGATTGGCCTCTGTAGAAAAAGTTCGTGAAAAACGCTGCTCGATCCAGCAACAACAAAGAGCAGAGGAGCAATGCTCACAATAACGAACGGAGCGCCGGGTGAATAAAACGCAACAAGTTGGCACAAGGGGCACAGCTGGTGCATCTGCCAGTCAGCTCGGTCAGTTAACCCATGGTACCTGGGTCTGTTCCGTGACCTGCTGCCAGCGGGCCTTCAACACTTCACGCGGCCTCAAAGTGCACCTGGCCTGGCACAATCGCCGTGGGGACGCCACTGCAACTTAGTAGTGAACGACGGTTGTTGTTGTTGTTGGTGGTGCAGCAGTTAATGTGTTCTGCTACAACACTGGTGACCCGGGTTTGATTCCCGCTCACGGCAAAGACCAGCAACGATTATCTGAACCAGTCCTGGACCTCGCCTCGGTCGACTCACCTTCACAAATCAGTACCTGGAGTGCTGTGTGTAAACATCGCCACAAGGGAGACAAAGGCGGCCCTCGTTTACTGTGTCGACCTTCATAGGTGCTCGCGAACACCACCTGCCGCAAATGACTGTTGCGGCTATAGGGGGGATCTTTGTCTTTGTGTATATGGTGGGTGGACAGAGTTCAATTCCTCTCTCGCAGCCAACATCCGATGTTGAATATCTGAACGGGTTCCGGACCTCTCCTCGGTCAACTCAGCCCTTAAATGGGTACCGGGTGCGGTGAGTAAACGTCAGCACCGAGTTAGCGGCTGAGTTGCGGCGGCAGACACCTCGAGCTCGCGCAGTGCGGGGATCGTGCCGAGGTAACCTTTGCCGGACTCCCAGATTGTAGGCGAACTGAGGTTCCTGTAGAAAGCTGCACAGTGATGTGCATTACGTACGTTGAACTTTCGCACCGTACGTAACCAAACAACAACAAACTAAACACAAAAAGAAAGTCGGTTGCTAAAACTAAATCTGAACTACATGTGCCAAGCATATCTCATAAAAGTCTCGAAAGCTGAAAGCGGAATTTTAGACTCTGTGAACGAATCCAGTTCTTATGGAATGCACGGTACAATTATAGGTTCAGCTTGCAACGCGTCGCTCGGTATTTTCACTCTCCCTCGACGAGAGAGCGAGAGCACGACCCACGATACGCGAGGAGGAACCACAGACAAGCGGGAAGGCAGCAGCCACCCGGCGAACCGGCGCCAACAGTTCTCTAAGCTCTGCCGTCCCCTAGATATGAAGATATATGTGGGAGGAAACTGCAGCACTCAGAGAAAACCCACGCGTGCGAGGGGGCAACGCTGTATCCTATACAGATCAAACAGGTGCAGGAAACATCTGTGCTGTCCTGCCTTTTCCGGGCAAGCCATGGTATGGCACCACGACGCCCAGGGCAAGGGACTTTTACGACATTCGTGCGGTGATCCACCAACCCTCGCCACCTCCACAGCACCGAGTTACAGGCCGCGTGCATAGCCACCACCGCCTGAGCAATAGCGCGATATATTTATACAGTGTCTCATTATTACTGCGGTTAATGACACCCGCATATAATAATAATTTACATTAATTTGTAAGGTGCCTTCCACTAATACGTCAAGGCACCTTGTTAGAATAAGGTTAAGGAAAGGCCAATAGAGACAGAGAAGCCAAATGGAATAAACTGACTTAAGACGATGTGGTTTTCAGACGAGCTAAGAACGAAATAACAGGCAGTAGAAAGAAACAGAGCAAAAGTGGAAGCACGTGATTTGTTCGAAGACGAAAAGACGATGAAGATAAGAAAATAAAAAAACTCCAACCATAAAACCAACTCAGGTATGGACGGGAGAGCGGCGAGAACGGCCGCCAGGCCTATCCGGTGCCATCGTGCTTGCGAGATGAAGAGTGGGACATTGATTTTTTTTAGAAGCATAGGCAGTCAGTCTCGAGTCTCTACGAGAGGCGATGGGTCTCCGTGTGAGTCGATACAAAAGGACGTGAATGTACATCTCAAAACACCGGAGAAAAGCATTCGGCATATTTCGTTTTACAGAGACGGAACGAAAGTGGTCATCGGTCAGCCACGGGCAGAGGAGAAGAGGAACGTCCGGAGTTTGGACTTGAACAGGGGCAGGTAGTCGGCATCATGGATAGTTGGTGGAGGTGTGGGACCGGCTTTGAGCGGCTTACCACTTTGCGCTTGAGCTTCGGCTTGCCGGCCTCCCCGTAGCCTCCGTGCGAGTCCACCGCCACGCGGCACAGGCTGCTGTCCAGCGACGAGCTCTTACGCAGCCAGCCGCATCCGTCCGGGTCGAGGCTGTCCCCGGGACTTCTTCCACCTTCTCTCCCTCCTCCCCCACCCATGTCGGCGCCACCGCTGGCGCAGCCGGCACCGCCTCTATCTCCGTCTCGCTGCCAGCAGGGCTCCCGTTGTGGTCGCCAGCCACCGCCTCCACCGTCACCACGGTGAGCGACGTCCCCACCAAATGCACAGCCCCGGAGTGGGCCACCCGCCTGTGTGATCGCACCGGCTGCAAGAGAACGTCCGTGCGAGTTTAGCACGCACCGCGTCACTAACAGAGCCGGGATTTAAAAGTGGACTTCACGAGCCGCAGGTGGCGCTTTGCCGGCCGGCCGGCCGTACATATATAGCAATCATTTATTTAACCAAGACATGAGATTTAATCCCATACCTGTGAACCCCTTATCAGTGCCCTACCTTATCACAGACCAATTCAGACCTTATGGGTCACCCCGTGCCCTTATACATCTAAACGTTCATCCTACAAAATCCCATCACAAGGGAGAAACACAAACAAATATATATTTATTTTGCCGGTATTGAAACGGGTGTACGACGTATGGACCTGAACACAATTTTCTTGTACAAGAATACGGGTAAACCGTTATGGGTTGACACGGTGTGAGATCCGTTCAGACACACGGTACATGTTTTGTGCCCCTCTTGCAAGGGCGACCTAGTTTCGTCAAGTCGAGGAGTGCCACGGTGGCTAGGAGATGTTAACTCCCTCGCCTGGTATGCGGGAGGTCGTGGGTTCGATCCCGACCCCGACGCCTGAAGTTTGCGTGTTCTCCCCGTGGTCGCGTGGATTTTTCTCTGCATTTAGAATCAACATCGCGCGTTTAGAATATTTGGCTGCTATAAGTTTTACACGTGAAAAGCCACTTCGTTGAGCTATAGCATGTGTGGCCAGGTCGGTTTTGCTAAAGAGCTGTACAGCTCAGTGGGGCCTTAAATGGTTAAAAATCTACATCGTTTTAGTTGTATAGTTTTAGAGCGTGCAACTCGCAAGCTGCTGTTTGGCGCCTGCAGGTTCCGAGCGCCGTGAGGATGAGAAGAAGTTTGGCGATGGGGAGACGCCGTTTACTCGGTCCCAGCAACGGCAGACGCGCTCACTCGAACAATCCGCTCGTGCACACATTTCATTAGCATATATATTTGTCAGACAATACATTAACGCATTGGAATGTTGCACCGGTGCTGCCAAATGGGCAAATTACACGTGCGAGTCACAATATGCCGCCACCGTTTGTGCACATGGGCCATGAAGATTAGAATGAACGACTCTGTGCGGAGTAGATTAGTGGTGGTCTCATGAAAAGACTGGCCCCCGTGATGGGAATGTGGAATCGTATGTGAATGAATGCACGTTGCGATGTTGCAACTATTTAAAACGTGTTTTGCTAAATGGTACAAAAGTCTCAATGGAGAGACGCAAACATTCTCGATTAGCTTGCGTGCATTTTGGAGGCCACATTAATGACAAACACGCAGTACGTGTAACCACACTGACGTTAACAGTGATCGATTTCTATGGGACATTTTTTGCTAGTATCAAATTATGGGAAAGAAAATTAATAGGCTTTGCATTTTTTTGATTGGCCTGGTGTAGGCCAATTAGTCTCAAAGGCAATGCATATGTTATCAGAGCATGTGCGTTTGCATATTTTTCCGCAAGTATGTGTAGTGAATGCAGACTTGATGCATTGTCATAGGTATCTATTTGGTGTTTGAACATCTCAACACCTCCTGTGTTATATTTGTTTCACCAATTATAAATACATAGATGAGTATCATTCATTTCGATTAACTCTGCAAACGGGTCAGGCGGTAACCATTTAAAACACCAGCACGAGAGCAAAGCCTCCCCGCCCAGGGCCTTTCATTGTCAAAGCAAGTTTATCCACGCGACGAATTGCTTCATCTGCGACCAAAACCCCGTGACTGTAAAGGCGAGCGAGGCGAACTCGCCGCGTGCATCGCATACCAAGGAGAGAGAGATGCGATGTTCAACGTTGCGTAAACGTTTTTTTTTCCGGTTAAATGCCGACAAATAACAAGTAAACCCGTAAAAACAAAGTTTTTCACTATAAATCCTTTATATGCGTGGCGGCTAGAGTCTTCTCGTCCTCTGGCTTGAGATGGCTGCCACCTATGGGTCAGATGATTGTCTGCCAGTATTAAGCAATTGGTAATTAAATATTTAATTTGTTTTCCCTAAACAGTGTAAAATTTTGGGAATTTTTTTCACGAACATTAATTGTCTCGCACAACGAGTCTGTGTGGAAAATGTCAGCTCGATTGGATCACGGGAAGTAGGTTAAAAAACGACCGAAAGATTTGCACGGTCGTAAGCAAGCAAGCAAGCACGCAAGCAAGCAAGCACGCAAGCAAGCGAACTTAATATAAAGGATTAAAAAAAAGAGGTCTGTATGCGTGTATCAATGTGTGTTGAACTTCTATCGCAAGGTACGTATGCAACCGTGCTAATTTGAGGTGCGTGTGAAGGACAATAAGCTAAACACAAAAATCGGTTCCCAAGAAATGAGTATTCAATCTGGATTTAAAAGTGGATAGCTCCAGTGGCTTCATAATATCTGTGGCACATTCATTCATGCGATTCCTGCCAATGTGCGTTTTCAATTCGGTCAGGTAGATCTATGGGACGGATGGCAGGAATGGGAGGGATGGGACGGATGGGAGGGATAGGATGGATGGGTCAGATGGGATGGTTGGGATGGATGAGATAGATGTGAGGGATGGAATGGATGGGACAGATGAGAGAGATGGGACAGATGAGAGAGATGGGACGGATGAGAGGGATGGGATGGATGGGTCGGATGGGAGGAATGCATGGGAGGGATGGAAGGAATGGGAGGGATTGAATGGATGGGTTGGATTGGGATGGATGGAACGGATGACATGGATGGGATGGATGAGATGGATGGGTCGGATGGGATGGATGGGTTAGATGTGTCGGATGGGATGGATGGGTTAGATGTGTTGGATGGGATGGATAGGATGGATGGGTCGGATGGGATGGATGTAAGGGATTGAATGGTTGGGACAGATGAGAGGGATAGGATGGATAGGTCTGATGGAATAGATGGGATTGATGAGATGGATGGGATGGATGGGACGGATGGGAAGGATGGGACGGATGGGACGGATGGGATGGATGAAATGCATGGGACGGGTGGAATGGAGGAGGCCACTGCCCTACGTACCATGGGGGCGAGGGGGGTGTGCGGTCCACACCCTGGCACCGTTGGGAGGAGGAAGCAATTTCCATGCCGTGCATACGTACCCCTCCGCCACACTCACGCTGTTTGAGTTTAACAGCCAGCGTGTGTTCAGGTATATTTCAATGTTATAATGGCCACATCAATCAGAAATTCCGAAAAAGACATCATGCTGACTGTTGTAAGCAAGTGGGCTTCAGTTTGCATTGCTCGATTGGGACATGCATAGCTATAGATCATCGCTGCATGCCGTGAAAGACTTGACAGGATCCTACTGACGACAAATCATGAGACTCAGTGAGACTTTATTGGGTAAACAAACGTCCTCGTAGTATTCTTAGGTTTTTCGGTAAAGTCACGTAGGTAAAAAATTTAAATTAATAAAAGTAAAATTAAATATAAATCACGACGTTTCGGAGGCAACACAAGCTTCCGTCTTCAGGTGGAACCGTCACAGCCACGACAGCTGTATCAAGTAAATGAGAGATTACAAGAGCTACCACTCCGTATATATAATGGTTGAAGATGGGAAGGGCCAAGTACGGCACACTTTTTATTAATATGGTAAGGTGAGGCTTAAGACCTTTTGGTCACGCCTGCCATGTATGGTAACGTGATAGTTTTGGTCGGAGTTTCATGTGGCTGTTTCTGTATGGTGGGAGAAACAGCTTGGCAGATGGTGCGGTCAGAGTATCCGTTCATCCTGAGGGCCCGATGTACATGTCTTAATTCACCGGCCAGGTGGTGTTGGTCAGAAATGCCATGGGCTCTGTGGTATAGCGTTTTGATGAGAGAATTCTTTTGAGATGGGTGGTGGTGGGAATCCGGTTTCAAGTAGGAATCTGTGTGGGTGGCTTTCCTGTAGACAGAATGTCCCAAGGATCCGTCAGGTCTCCTCTCAAACAGAATATCCAAGAATGGTAGTTTACCATCTTTCTCCACTTCCATGGTGAATCTGATGGATGGGTGTCTAGAATTGATGTGGTCCAAGAAGTGGTTCAATGCTGGGAGGCCATGTGGCCAGATGACGAAAGTGTCATCCACATACCTCTTCCACAGGGAAGGACGCAGGGTGGATGTCTGGATGGCGTCTGATTCAAACTTTTCCATGAACATGTTGGCTATAACTGGTGACAAGGGGGAGCCCATAGGGGTACCCTCATTCTGTTTGTCGAAGGTGCCATTCCAGGTAAAATAGGTGTTGGTGAGGCAATGCCTAACCAGCGCAGGTACATCAGAATTCAATCCATGTTGGACTAAGTCCTCAATTATTGTTAGGATGTCCGGTACTGGGACTTTGGTAAACAAAGATACTACATCAAAACTGACGAGGATGTCATCAGGAGATAGTACCATGTCCTTAACCATAGAGACTAATTGGGTTGTGTTGAGTACTGCCGAAGAGGTCTTGGCTGTGAAGGGAAGCAGAGTATCTGATAGAAAACGGGCTAGTTTATAGGTAGGAGAGTTTATCGTCGACACGATGGGTCGTAGCGGGGTGCCTTCTTTATGGATCTTGGGAAGACCATAGAGTCTGGGAGGTCTAGCCGCCGATGGTTTTAGAGAGGGACGTTTGCTTGGTTCGATTAGGGAAGTCGAACTCGTGATGATACTGTTGGTTTTTGTCGTTAGGCTTTTAGTGGGATCGTTTTGAATTTTGGAGTTACTCCCATCAATTTTAATTTTCTACCTACGTGACCTTACCGAAAAAACCTAAGAATATGAATCCTTGCAGTCACGAAAGCTTCAAATCTAGAAGTCCTCGTAGTATTAATAAAAATAAAAAGGTGGACTTGGGCAGGATACTTCACGAGAGGAGGCGATGGCCGAGAATCACGATGGAGTGGGAGTCAAAGGAGTGAGCACGTGCCTGGGAGGACGTCGACAGTGGAGATGGAGCGATGGAATTAGTTCATGCGCAGGAGCGAGACGGTGAGGGGTGGGCGGCCTTCATCCAGCAGTGGTGAATAACAATCGTAGTTTCAGATTAGGGGCCGTCCATAAATGACGTCACGCGATTTTGGACGATTTTTGACGCCCCCCCCCTTCGTCACACGGCGTCACAAAAAGTCAAACCCCCCCTCAAATATGACGTCACAAAACTCCGCCCCCCCAAAAAAAAACATGCTTCAAATCGCTTTAAACTATTGTCATTGTAGTGCGTATTTAATGTGGCGCTGCACTCTGATGTTGTAGTAGAAACATTTATTACAAAGTCTATTAAATTAAGTAGAACGTGTTGTCTATATTTATTTAAAGTTGCGCATTTTGATGTGACGTCACATTTCTCAACCCCCCCCCCCCTTTGTCACACATCGTCACAAATGTCTGACCCCCCCCCCTAGGTGCGTGACGTCATTTATGGACGGCCCCTTATGTAAGACCGATAATAAAATCCCAAGTTGACGTGTTTTTGGATGCGGAGGGACGTGAATATCCCAGAGGAACCGGACTCCCTGACAGCCCTCGGCAGAGGAGAGTCCCGCGGTGCGGGTGCCACGGCAGCGAAGGCCCCAAAGATCGCCCCCCGTGGACTCGTGCGCCGCGGTGGCGAGGAGATGTTGACTCCCTCGCCCGGTATGCAGGAGGTCAGGGGTTCAATCCCGATCCTGACGCCTGCTCTATATTCGGAGTGTGCGTGGTCTCCCCGTGGTCGCGTGGATTTTTCTCCGAGTCCTCCGCCGGTTTTTCCCTTCACATTTAGAATCAACATCACGCGTTTAGAGTGTTTGGCTGCTATAAACTTACACGTGATAAGCCACTTTGTTGAGCTATCATTTGTGGTCAGGTCGCTTTTGAAAACGAGCTGTGAAGCATCAGTGACCCTTACGTGGTGAAATAAAAAAAAAAGAGTTGAGTAATAGTTTAGATTATAGTTCTGGGGATGCTGATGAGATCCAAGTCCACCGGATCTGAGAGTTCTTGTTGTTGGAACGTAGTGGGCTAAGCAGCAGCTGCAGTTGACCCTTGTGTAATGCGGGCGTAAACGGCTTCGCGGATATGACGTCATGGGGGGGAGGAGTTAGGTCACGTGTGAGAGAGGGGTGAGGTCTTAAGGGAGAGATACCGGAAGAGACGGTAGAGTGTGGGAGATAGAGTTAGAGTGAGGCCACGCAGGGCGGAGGTCGAGGAGTGGCGAGATCGCCACACACACGGAGAGTAAGACTTGGTACCGTCGGTCAGCGCTGACCAAGCACGGAGGAACGACGGGCAGCGGTGGAGCTGCAGTGAGTGCAGCGGTGGAGCTGCAGTGAGGGCAGCCAGAGGACTGCACAGGGGATCTGCAGCGGAGCTGCAGAGGTGTGGAGGCTACGAGAGCGAGGGCAGCTATGGAGCTGCCAAGGGGAGAGCTCTGAGCGAGGGCCGTGTGGGAAAAGTGTAAGAACCCGAATAAAGGACAACGGAGACAGACCCAGGATCGAGTCCTTTATTACACTTGTATGGAGATGCGAGATATCATGCAGGGCCTTGCAAATGAGGAGGGAGGAGGACGGGGGAGGAGGGGGGAGGAGGAGGGGATGGAGGAGGAGGACGGGGGAGGAGGGGGATGGAGGAGGGGGGAGGAGGAGGAGGGGGGAGGAGGAGGGGGGAGGAGAGGGGAAGTGTGAGGAGGAGGAGGGGGGAGGAGGAGGAGGACGGGGGATGGAGGAGGGGGGAGGGGGAAGAGGGGGGAGGAGGAGGGAGAAGGGAGGAGGAGAGGGGAAGCGTGAGGAGGAGGGGGAAGTGGGGGGAGGAGGGGGGGGGGAGGAGGGGGGAGGAGGAGGAGGGGGAGGGTGGGGAAAAGGGAGGGGGAGGGAGGGGGCTCTTGAATTCAGAAGGGAATGTAACGGGCTGCCAGTAGTGATGGGATGCCTGCAGAGGGGTCATTTGTTTTGAATGAGGAGTTCGGTTCTGAATGGAACGATCGTGGCTGTTGTGTGCTGCGTTGCATCGTTAGCGAGCTCACGATGCAACGCAGCACACAGACTGCCAGCGAGTGCCGTTCCCCAGTGCTGTGGGCAAGGCTGTCAGCTGCCAGTGGCTGAACTGGGCTCTAGGGTGAGGATTGCATAGTCGCAGCCGAGTAACAAAAAAACTGCGCAAAAACAACCATCATATTTAAAATATTTATAAATAGTTGGAGATGCTGCTGCTGCGTTGAAAGTGTTACACAAGCAGCAGCAGCAACAACAACAGCCATCGAACAAAGACGGTCACCGCATGGCGCGCTTTCAGATGCACTTCTGCGGACGTCTGGAACGCTCTTCCTTCCGATTTTAGGAAGCAACTGGGAGCGATGCACTTTGAAATCATCTAGATTGAAAACTATTTTTTTAGAGCTGCTTTTTGTGTGTAGTTTGTTGTCCTTCCGCCCACATCTCCGATTAGCACGGTTGGCTATGTACGGTGCGAAAGAAGTTCAACATACATACAACAAACTCAACACATTCATCAAGAGCAATACTGTGCGGCCTGAGAAGGAGAATTACACTATGCGACGTTTTGGGCAATTGCCCTTCTTCAAAGCGCGTTCACGACCGCCGGGTATAAAAAAACTGTTGTTTTTCTCACTTAACTTGACAAAAAGCTGACTCGTACAAGTTACAAAGTTCTCGCTTTCACTTTTGTCGCCACGCGATGACGCGTCGGCCTCGACGCAGCGCGTGCGGGGGAGCGAGCCCCCTGCTGTGTCGAGGGAGAGGCCACTTGGAGGAGGAGGATTTAAAATAAAAATCCCCAGAGAGAGTGAAATATCTACACTATGGGAACCTCATTTGCCAGTAAAAATATGATAATTGGTTTTTTACCCTTTTATCTGGCAACAAAACTGACACCTTTTTACAAGGAGTCATGTTTGCATAGACCGCAATGCCTGCAGTCATAATACAAACAAAAGAACATAACTCTGATAATGTGCACTGTCCTTGAAGTTGTGCGCCTTTTGGCGTCATCTGGTCCAACCCATGTGAGACTAGGCTCTAAGGAAAGCTGTCTCGGGTGTGGACCAATCAACTTCAAGGACAGTGCACATTATCAGAGTTATGTTCTTTTGTTTGTATTATGACTGCAGGCATTGCGGTCTATGCAAACATGACTCCTTGTAAAAAGGTGTCAGTTTTGTTGCCAGATAGAAGGGTAGAATACCAATTATCAGTGAAATATCTGTGGGAATCCCTTCTGCAGCCATTCATGGCAAAGTCAGTTGCGCTGCCTATGGGGCGATTTTCCGATAGCGCTTTTTGGGAGTGAAACAGTTAAGAAAAAGAATATAGAGGCGTGTTAACAAGAATGTTTTAAAGCACACTTAAGAATTAACGTTCTGCTCCGTATCATCAGTGCATACCACTCCAAATGCTCTGCGTGTGTTGTAAAATATGTGCGCGTGGGCGTAAGTGTGCTTACATAATCACGAGGCTCGCAGCGAGCATGCATCAATAACCCACAGCACCCATAAATACACAACTCGTGCTCTGCGTGGGTGCTGTGGGTGCTGTGTGTGCGTGTGCCTCCTTTTGGGGAGCGGCGACGTAGTGGTTAGCGCAACGCGCCACGAACCCGGCGACCAAAGTTACATTCCGGTTCACGACCAATAACGAGTGGCTATGATATCTCAACCGGTACTGAGACTCCTCTAGGTCTAGTCAGCCTTAAATGAGTACTATTGCGGTGCGTGAAAATCGACGTTGGGCAGACAAAGGCGGCCGGGCGTGGTGCTGGCCACCCACCCCCACGTGTGCGGTGACAGCCTTCATAGGTGCTACTCGCTAACAGCACTTGCCCCTACAGCCTGTTAATGGATATGCCAATTCGTCACTAGTACAGCACAACGGTGTGTTGGAGAGCCAAGCCACTACATTTACAATCTGAGTACGACGTTTCGCCAGTAATTACAACTAGCTTCATCAGGCGACAGCCAGATTTGTGGAGAAATCCTCCCGTTCCGTTCCTTCTCTAGAGGCGTAGACGTGATGACGTTACTTGTGAGGGAGGGATTAATGAGTGCATATAAATGACGATGGTATCTACTGCCGGTTGGGTGATGTATATGGTAATCAACGTGCATTATGCAAGCCGATTGTTATTGTACCTTCTGTCGATTGTGTGCACTGAAATAGCCGTGGCTGTTAGTGTTCAACGGCAATCCCTATTGAAGTATGGTGACCTGTATAGGCATGCATTTGTGCAATGTATTCTTTGATGCTTCTCTTCCAAGCAGCACTACGTCTGTAGCTATCCGAACGGTTGAAATTATTTTTTATTTCTCTCAATTTCGATAGATTCTCTAATTCGTCTTGGCCAGTAGTAACTAGTTTTGCACAGAACTTCAACGATATCAAGATCAACTGAGTATCCTTGTTGGCACGCGTGTTTGCACTGCCAACAGCTGTATTTGCGAGTATTTAATATTTCATTGGTCTTCTTTAACTCTCGTGCTGATCATTCGTCCTGTTTGCCCAACATAGCATGTGCCATACGTGCAATGAATCCGGTACACACCTTCTGTTGATAGCTTCGGTAATAAATCTTTTGTACCAGATATTAAATTCTGTATTTTACGTACCATGCCAAATCTGACTCGGATGTTTTGTTTTTCCAAACATCTGGCTAGTTTATCAGTTACTCCTGCAATGTACGGTATTTTATTAGTGTTAATTTCTTGATCAGTTTCAATGCTCGTGTTATTTGATTTGGTTTTGGCATTCAGTGCCCTGTTGATTTGTGTATCATTGTAACCGTTCAATTGAGGCGCTTCTTTAACATGTTTAATTTCACTTCTCAGACTGTCACCATCTGACACTTTCTTATCCCGATGTATGAGCATCTTGGCCATGTCGGGTGATGGCGGGTTTAATGACACATTTATATATTTACGCAATCTAACCCAAAAAAAAGCTGTATTATGGATGATATTGGTCGCGAAAGCCTACGCGTTAAATAAACTACGTATACTTAGTTTGCATCCCCCGTGAGTTATTCGCTACCAACTCAGTTTGACTGTTCTACATTTGGTCGTCACCAAGACATTCCACAGTGGCCCATTCCCTGCCATGTTTAAGAAAATTATCTTCGCGTTAAATTATGTTGAACATTTAAGTTTTATTGTTTCTTTAACAACAAAAAAACGGCCGCTCGCAAAGGGGGCAGCCAAAGAGCCACCGCATGCGGCTCCGGAGCCACAGAGGTTACCGAGCCACAGAGGTTACTGAGCCACAGAGGTTACCGAGCCACAGAGGTTACCGAGCCACAGAGGTTACCGAGCCACAGAGGTTACCGAGCCACAGAGGTTACCGAGCCACAGAGGTTACCGAGCCACGGAGGTTACCGAGCCACAGAGCGACCGTCTGCAACAAGCGTGGAATGCGCTACCGGCAGGGCCGCGTCACCAGCCTTCGTGAAAAGTGTAGATGGTGTGGCAATGTTATGTTGAGGCCAGTGGAATGTAAGAAAGTGCACACGGGTGGGAATAGACAAGAAACAATACAAATGGGATGGAAAATTGAGGTCGAGCGAGGTGACCGGGTTGCCTGCGAGGTCAGAGCACTGCGCTGGGTTGAAACCCAGCGTCTCAACGATGCCATCGATGTCATGATCGCATGAAGAAAAGAAAAAAATACATTAGAGTAAATTATAATTGTGCACTTAATTTAGCAAGCTCAAGGATTCTTTACACACAGGTAGTCGGGCTGAAACCATCAATGGACTACACTTGAGAAACCCAGCTGATATCTCAGGCAGTTGCCTGAGATTTGAACCTGGAGCCTCAACGCTCTCGACCTCTGACAACCGCCCGGCCACCTCGTTACGAAGTCGTGAACGCGTCGCCAAATCGTCGAGAGGGGCTGCGTTTTATTTACGCGGTCCTCAAGCGTGTCGTCTGCGTGCACGGGTCGCCCCCCGAGCACATTACCCCCTTGAGCCAAACCCAAATCTCGCCGCTTCTCAGCGGGGAGCCGGAGTCAGTCGCGACCTGCAGCAAGAACCGGAAAGGCGCTCTTGCGGAACGTAACAGTCAATCATTTAACATTCGTAAAGGCGCATTTCATCCGAGGATTCCCCAATGCGCCGTGCATGGAACATCAGGGAAATAAGACAGAGCCAGCAGCAGCGTAAATCACCAAACACTATGGGGGAAAGGGCCACGTGAACGTGGTCTGGTCGGTATCCGCACTGTGCCTGCTGAACCCGAACGAGAGGGGTCGGCGACTGAAATTAACAAGAGGATGCGATTCTTTTCGAATTCGGTTTTAGACAAAATTAATAAGAAAAACAGCAACCTCTCAATATTTCAAGAGCCGCGGTGCACTGCGGTGAATACGACATGGCGGTCATTAAAAAATAACGCCCTTCAAGAGCCGCACGCGCAGCTACGGAGCCGCAGGTTTCTGCCGACCCCCTGACCTAGACGAATGTACGCGTGGGATTACATCTGCCACCCGGCTTCCCGACTGCGAGCAGAACTACCCCAACTCCTCTTTAACCCCCCCCCCCACCACTCCAACCTCCCGCCTGTTATAGTAACCGTCGCCCTAACTCCACCACCACTTGCAACAATAACCCCACCGTTTTTCTCAACCACGAAATCATCTTGCGTGCAAATTGTATAATTGCTGCAAAGCGCCTTGCATTAAGGCGCTATATAAATCTAAGATAAGAGAGGAAAGAGCACAGCAGCGAATCATCTCTTTTACGCGGCAGTGAATGTAGTGCCTGTGGTGGCAGCACCTTACGTAATCCAACCACGCTGATCAGAGGTGCCGAGATACAGAACAAATCAATTGGACTCGATGCGTCTACATGAGTGGAGCTTAAGCATTCGATGTCAGTACGGTCCCGTCACGCACCGAAGTCCAATTTCTCGCGGAGTTTTCTGTTCCCCTCCAAATGTTGACACGCACGTGAGAGGCATCATAGAGAGACATCATAGAGAAGAGGGACGTCGTAGAGAGAAGAGACATCGTAGAGAGACATCGTAGAGAGACATCATAGAGAAGAGAGACACCGCACGTGAGATACATTGTAGAGAGACATTGTAGAGAGGAGAGACGTCGTAGAGAGAAGAGACATCATAGAGAGACATCGTAGAGAGACATAGTAAAGAGACATAGAAGAGAAGAGAGACACCGCACGTGAGATACATTGTAGAGAGACATCGTAGAGAGGAGACATCGTAGAGAGACATCACACAGAGGGCCTGGGCCGGATGCGTAGCCCGACGGGGCGATCGCCCGGGTGTTGACGAGACTAAACGATGGAGCGGCAGTCAATAATTGAACATTTTTGGACCTAAAAACGGAAGAATGTACGTACATCATGTACATACATTTTGTATGTTGATAAACTGTGAATAAGCCAATCAACAATTATATATCATCGATATCCATTGTAATTTATATGAATATACATTAACCCCCTCCCTTCCTTTGGTCTTCGCACCTGATTGGCTCACAAGTGACGACGTCACATTTATCTCCACAACTCTGTGGCTGTCGCCTGATGAGGCTGGTTGTTGTGATTATATACCGGCGAAACGTCACGGTACTCGAATCGTAAATGTTGTGGGTTTACACTCCAACACACTGGTGTGCTGAAGTGGTTAACTAATTGGCATGTTTTATTTACGTGACAAACCTTATTAATTAGCTGTGTCCGGTGGTGGCGGGTTTAATGAAACATTTGTATATTTACGCAATCTAACCCAATTAAAACCTCTTTCATGGATAATATTGGTTCTCGAAAGCTGACTACGACTACTACGACCAATACTACTACGTCTACTACTATGACCAGTATGACCACTACTACTACTACCTGCTATGACTACTAACTACTACGACCACTACTACTACTAACTACTATGACTACTAACTACTACGACTACTAACTACTACGACCACAACTACTACGACTACTACGACTACTACAACGACTACTACTAACACTACAACGAATACTACAACTACTATGACTACAACTACTACTTCGACTACTACCACTACTGCTACGACTACTACTAATATGACTACGACGACTACTATTACGACTACAAATATAACTACGACTACTACGACTACCACTTATAATTACTACTGCGACTACTATGACTACTAACTGCTACGAATATTACTTCTAACTACTACTACGACCACTAATACTATGACCACTACTACTACTACTATGACCACTACAACTACTACTATGACTACTACTACTACAACAACTACTACGACTAATAACTACTACGACTACTACGGCCACTACTAATAACTATTACAACTACGAACTACTACGACTGCAACTAACAACTACGATTACTAACAACTATGACGACTACTTACTACTACGACCACTACTACTACAGCCTCTACCACTACTACTACTACAACTACTATGGCCACTACTACTAACTACTACGACTGCTACTAACTACTACGATTACTAATAACTACGACGACTACTAACTACTACTAACTACCACGTGTTAAACTGAAAGGAGGGACACGCGCCCGAGAAGACTTCGCCCGTGGAAGCAGAGTTGGATTAAAATTCAATGGATTAAAATCCAGCTCCGCGTGCAGCTGCCAGACGGAGCATTGCATCGCGGTGATCGCAAGAGGTGGCGACAGATTTGGGAGGCTTTCACCCAGCGGCGAATAGATGGTCGTGGCTGGCGATGAGCCGTTTTAAAATCTAGATTCGAAACTCATTTTTTCAGAACTGCTTGTTGTGTTCAGTTTGTTGCTCTTAAGCCCGCACCTCCGATTAGCCCGGTTGTCTACGTACGGTATGACAGAGGTGTGTGTGTAGTGGTGATACGCGCTGGGTGTATATGTCGTGTGCCAGCGCGTATGTACGGGTGTGTGTGTGGTGACGCGCGCTGACGGGGAGGAGCAGGCGTCAGTGCGCGGGTGGGGGTAGTGCTGCTGATTGGCTGTGTGCCGGTGACGCGCCCAGAGGGAGTGATCGGGTAGCAGCGCGGTGTGATTGGTCGGGGAGTGGAAACACGCGCTGAGCGGAACCGGATCGTAGGGATAGCGCGTGGGGATTGGGTAACTGAGGAGCGGTGCCGACGTTGAGGTCCGCATCCGCTCCGTCTCCCGGGAAGAAGGGGTATATAAGGTGATGCACAGAGGAGCAGGGGCAGAAGTGGAACCATCTAAGAATGAAGACGAAGGTGCAGAGATAGAGCCCGGAGAGGAGAGTAATGGAGAGTAATGGAGAGTAGAGGAGAGTAAGGTATAAGTGTGTAGCCAGCGAGAGAGAACGGTCTACACGAGCTGAGTAATGTATAGTGTGTAGCCAGCGAGAGAGAACGGTCTACACGAGCTGAGTAGTGTATAGTGTGTAGCCAGCGAGAGAGAACGGTCTACACGAGCTGAGTAATGTATAGTGTGTAGCCAGCGAGAGAGAACGGTCTACACGAGCTGAGTAATGTATAGTGTGTAGCCAGCGAGAGAGAACGGTCTACACGAGCTGAGTGATGTATAGTGTGTAGCCAGCGAGAGAGAACGGTCTACACGAGCTGAGTGATGTATAGTGTGTAGCCAGCGAGAGAGAACGGTCTACACGAGCCGAGTATGCATACGGTGTAGCCAGAGAGAGAGGAAGGTCTACACGAGCCGAGTATGCATACGGTGTAGCCAGAGAGAGAGATGCAAAGTCTACACGAGGCGAGTGGAGAGTGTAGCAGAGGCGCAGAGTCTACACGAGGCGAGAGAGGAGTGTAGCCGAGGCGCGGAGTCTACACGAGGCACAGAGAGCCAGCAGCACAGAATCCAGAGTCAAGAGAAGCGCATTGTGAAGAAGAGAGGCCACGCGTTGTATTGTTACAAGTCAAGATTTAATAAAAGAAGTGTGTTCCCGTCAAGGAGTTTCCTGCCGTCATTTTCCAATACTTCATGTGTCAAAAGGATGGACCCGATTTGAAATCACTATATCTCTGCAACCACGAACCGCCCATGAATGAAACTCTTACCACTTGAAAGGGCGGGGCATAGAGAGGGCGGGGCATAGAGAGGGCGGGGCATAGAGAGGGCGGGGCATAGAGTGGGAGGGGCATAGAGAGGGCGGGGCATAGAGAGGGCGGGGCATAGAGAGGGCGGGGCATAGAGTTTCAAACGATTACCGCGAGATGCCTCTCCCAGCGCACAAACAGCCTCTAGCCTCAGTCATTCGCAAGACACACTGCCTCAATGTTGGATAGGTCGCACGGGACCCCAAGACTTGGCGCTACACTCTTGGCTCCCAAGATCCCCAGACATCACACCCTGCGACTTTTTCTTGTGGGGATACGTCAAAGACTGTGTTTTTGTGCCACCATTAGCGACTAATCTGGATGACCTCAAAAACAGAATCGCGGCAGCGGTGACTTCAGTGGAAGAAGACACTTTGAGAGGCGTTTGGGATGAATTCAACTATCGTCTCAATGTTGTCCGTACAGCAGGTGGAGGGCACATAGAGCATTTATAAAATGGTTAGTAAAACTTGATAACTCATTAAACCGTTTGTAATTTTTGTGTGTAATTGTAACATGTTGCCATCGTGAAATATACTGCTTTGAAATGGGGTCCATCTGTCTGAAACACCCTGTACATGCGTATGTACTCATCATTCATCTGCAAGCACGAGTGAGAAGTGATCAAACATTTCATAGTTCATGTTTAACATTCCCACATTTTGGTGCTTTACAATCACGCGAATTCATTAGACGGGAGACCACGTTATCTCCCACGATTTAATGAAGTTATTTTTATTCTATTTCTGTTCACGGAAGAAGAAAAGAACAACACAAAAGTGATAGTCGATTCTCCTATTGCAATTGGTCGTCGTCTTGGGCTTCCACAACAACGACAAAACCCCACGCTCCATTTACCTGGCGGCGCCAGCGGCGGCTGCGGCGCGGAGCAGCGGGCCGTCACCTGGGGACACGTGGCCACCGGGGCCCTGTCGACCCCCTTGCAGCCGACCGCGTCCCCTCGGAGGGGCCGCGGGAGAGGCCAGGGCGCCGCCAAGGGCTGGTACGGATCCGGCAGCACGCGGGACCGCGACAGCGCCATGTGCACGACCCTCTTGTCCAGGGAGCTGAGACACAAAAAAGACAAAGATCCCCCCCCCCTCTGTGTAGCCTTCACAAACTGTTGGGGCAAGTGCTTGTTAGGGAGCACCTATGAAAGGCCGGCACGGCGCACAAGGGGGTGGGTGGCTAGCACCACGCCCGGCCGCCTTTGTCTGCCCAGTGGCGATGTTTACACACCGCACCGGGTACTCATTTGCGGCTGAGTCGACCTAGGGGAGGCCCAGAACCGGTTCAGATAATCGTCACCGTGAGCAGAAATTTAATTCGGGTCGCCGGGTTCGCAGCGCAGCGCGCTAACCGCCACCCTACCGCTCCCCACTGAGACACACTCACGTACACACACAGGGACGTACACACGAACACGTGGGTACAATCACAACTGGGTACCCGCCACATGAACGTGATGCCGGCGCGCGCGTGGGTCGTTACGCCCGCGCCGTATTTGGGAGATATTTTTCATTCTCCACGGCGTGCGAAATGTCACGGCGTCTTTGACTCCCGGCGCTCCACAGGTACCGTGGCAAATACCGCGCTGCGTAGGTGGGTTGTTACGGTACGTGTCTAAATGCCAGTGCCCCCCCCCACCACCAGGAAAAGGAAGATGCCTTTGGGAAAATAGCGGAAGGACAACGGTGCTGTCTGGTGCAGCTGAATTTACGAGATTCATTACACGGACAAAATATAGCACAAATATCCCCCGTATAGACTTCTGGGGCAAGTGCCGTTAGCGAGCACCTATGAAGGTCGGCAGGGCACACGAGAGAGTGGGTGGCCGTCTTAGTCTCTCAAGTGGCGAGAATTACACACCGCACCAGGTACTCAGTCGAGGCTGAGTCAACCTAGGGGAGGCACAGGACCGTTTCAGATGACCGTCACCGGTGGTGGTGGCCGTGAGCGGGAGTCGAACTCGGGTCGCCGTGTCTGTCGCACAGCGAGCTCACGGCCACAAATACAAAGACGCACGCGTGCACGCAGACACGCACAAAGACAACACGCTCACGTTTAGCCTGAGAAGAGTTTGACAAAAATGTTATTTTACTTTTTGTTAAGATACGTTTATTCAGATTTTAATTCATTCAGCAAATGGATTTTTGTACTCGTTTGTTTGTTGAGCATTTCTTAGTTTGTTTTTCGTAAGTTATTGGCATGCTGAGTGTCTGCTGCGTCTTGTACAGCACTTCAAGATAATTTGATAAAAGGCACTTCATGCATAAAATTATTATTCGGGGTGAGAACTCCATTCTGTATCTCCACTCATAGATACCCAGATCTTTTAGTCCATCAGTTTATTGACTTTCTATTAAAAAATATATATTATGCAGCGTTTTTTAAGCAAGTCAGGATTAAATTTTGATTTAAAGCTTTCGTGACTGCAGGGATTCATATTCTTGTTTCTTTCGGTAAAGTCACGTAGAAGGGAAATAATAAAATAATACGAATATAAAACAATACAAATACAAATTCTCACGACGTTTCGACAGCAACACAAACAATCATCATCAGGTGTGAAATCCACAGCAAGAAAATTTGAAAAAAAAAATCTTGCTGTGGTTTTCAATTTGAAAAAATAATTTTCTTGCTGTGGATTTCACACCTGATGATGATTGCTTGTGTTGCGTTGCAGTCGAAATGTCGTGAGAATTTGTATTGTTTTATATTCGTATTATTTTATTATTTCCCTTCTACGTGACTTTACCGAAAGAACCAAGAATACATGTCAGTATTGTTAAACAAATGCGACTGGAATTTCGATTTAAAGCTTTCGTGACTGCAGGGATTCATCTTCTTGGTTCTTTCGGTAAAGTCACGTAGAAGGGAAGTAATAAAATAAGAAAAAATATTTTATTTTATTATGTTTTATTTTATTTTATTATGTTTTATTTTTATTATTTTATTACTTCCCTTCTACGTGACTTTACCGAAAGAACCAAGAAGATAAATGCGACTGGCTTATGAGATGTTACGAGAAAGAGCGCTCCATCTAAACTATGGGAGATCAGTCAGCGAGGCTAAGCAGTCCGCTGGCCAACAGCACTTGCCCCAAAATTGTGTCAAGTACAGTGAGGGAAAAAAGTATTTGATCCCCTGCTGATTTTGTACGTTTTCCCACTGACAAAGAAATGATCAGTCTATAATTTTAATGGTAGGTCTATTTGAACAGTGAGAGACAGAATAACAACAACTAAATTCAGAAAAACACATGTCAAAAATGTTATAAATTAATTTGCATTTTAATAAGGAAAATAAGTATTTGACCCCCTCTCAATCAGAAAGATTTCTGGCTCCCAGGTGTCTTTTATACAGGTAAAGAGCTGAGATTAGGAGCACACTCTTAAAGGGAGTGCTCCTAATATCAGCTTGTTACCTGTATAAAAGACACCTGTTCACAGAAGAAACCATTCAATCAGATTCCAAACTCTCCACCATGGCCAAGACCAAAGAGCTCTCAAAGGATGCCAGGGACAAGATTGTTGACCTACACAAGGCTGGAATGGGCTACAAGACCATCGCCAAGCAGCTTGGTGAGAAGGTGACAACAGTTGGTGCGATTATTCGCAAATGGAAGAAACACAAAAAACTGTCAATCTCCATCAGCCTGGGGCTCCATGCAAAATCTCACCTCGTGGAGTTGCAATGATCATGAGAACGGTGAGGAATCAGCCCAGAACTACACGGGAGGATCTTGTCAATGATCTCAAGGCAGCTGGGACCATAGTCACCAAGAAAACAGTTGATAACACACTACGCCGTGAAGGACTGAAATCCTGCAGCGCCCGCAAGGTCCCCTTGCTCAAGAAAGCACATATAAATGCCCGTCTGAAGTTTGCCAATGAACATCTGAATGATTCAGAGGACAACTGGGTGAAAGTGTTGTGGTCAGATGAGACCAAAATGGAGCTCTTTGGCATCAACTCAACTCGCCGTGTTTGGAGGAGGAGGAATGCTGCCTATCACCCCAAAAACACCATCCCCACCGTCAAACACGGAGGTGGAAACATGCTTTGGGGGTGTTTTTCTGCTAAGGGGACAGGACAACTTCACCGCATCAAAGGGACGATGGATGGGGCCATGTACCGTCAAATGTTGGGTGAGAACCTCCTTCCCTCAGCCAGGTCATTGAAAATGGGTCGTGGATGGGTATTCCAGCATGACAATGACCCAAAACACACGGCCAAGGCAACAAAGGAGTGGCTAAAAAAGAAGCACATTAAGGTCCTGGAGTGGCCTAGCCAGTCTCCAGACCTTAATCCCATAGAAAATCTGTGGAGGGAGCTGAAGGTTCAAGTTGCCAAACGTCAGCCTCGAAACCTTAATGACTTGGAGAAGATCTGCAAAGAGGAGTGGGACAAACTCCCTCCTGAGATGTGTGCAAACCTGGTGGCCAACTACAAGAAATGTCTGACCTCTGTGATTGCCAACAAGGGTTTTGCCACCAAGTACTAAGTCATGTTTTGCAGAGGAGTCAAATACTTATTTCCCTCATTAAAATGCAAATCAATTTATAACATTTTTGACATGCGTTTTTCTGGATTTTTGTTGTTGTTATTCTTTCTTTCACTGTTCAAATAAACCTACCATTAAAATGATAGACTGATCATTTCTTTGTCAGTAGGCAAACGTACAAAATCAGCAGGGGATCAAATACTTGTTTCCCTCACTGTATACACGGGGGATTTTTGCCTTTGCGCTGGGGAAGTCGGCGGTGCAGTCGTTGTCCACACTGCTCTGTGAGCACGCTGGCCCAAGTCAGTGACAAGCGACATCTAACAACTGTCGTGGGCCCTCCCACCTTCACCAAGCGGCAGGAAAGGTCAAACAACTCCCGTGGCTGGCGAGGGGGGAGACTTTCATCCAGCAGTGGATCGAGAAAGGGGCGTAGATCCAAGTCGTTGTACGTATACATATTTTTTTAAATGCAATATTTTATACAAAGTGCGTGCAGTCGCCGGTTTGGGACTGCTTTTTCAAAATTGCAGCTGCTAAGTTATTCATAAAATTATTTTCTTTCGCGACCAGCAGCATTTGAAACAGCCCCCACGCGCAATGCGGTGCACACCCCATGCCCTCCGGAGCGAGGGCGCGAGAGAGCGATCGTGACAGAACCCACGGCACACACCGCCACTGTGAGTCATTTCCATAATTTTCCGCGGGCATCGCGTCGTTTCTTCTTCTTATTCTTCTTCTTTAAATCTCTACATCGCTTTTAAATTATTAATTATTTATTTAAATTTAATGATTTTCTTTTTTACACTCCGGACATTGCTCAGACGCGCCGCAGCTCACGGCGCAACGCGCTCCAACGCGCCGCCGTTCACGAACGTCAACGTCCTCCTGCCGCCCTTATTGCCCTCTTCAATCTCGAGCGCCTCTTCACGGTGCTCGCTCGCCGCGGCGCCCGACGTGCGACCTGCGAGCATCGCTCACCTTCAGCTGCGACCCACGGCGGTGACAACTCGAGAGCGATCCACTCCCACGACCTCGCCCCCCCCCACAACCGAACGTGAACACCTCAAGGCGGCTGTTGTCCAATCGCCGCCGTGTGCGATGCGGCCGCGCGAGTTCTTCCTTAGCGTACTCTTAGTTCTTTCGGTAAAGTCACGTAGGTAAAAAATGAAATTAAAATTAATAAAAATAAAACAATAAAAATCACGACGTTTCGGAGGCAACACAAGTCTCCGTCATCAGGTGGGACCGTCACAGCCAGATTTGCTGCATCAAGTGAGGCAGGGATTCAAGATGTAAGCTCTTAAGTACCAGTTAAGGGGGGAGGGAGGGGAGGGGCTTATCAGAATGTGGTAGCCAATGAATGGAATGTATCGGGAGGGGGGGCGGGGCTAACAGAGGGACGGGGTACTCGTGGTCGTGGTCAACGACATGTTTGTGCGCAAGTCACTGTGGATGTACATAATAGGAAAGGAAAACGAAAATGCCTATGTTTATACCAGTGTTGGCTGACAATAAAGAGAGTACTGTTAAACGTTAGGGATGTAAATACTCGGTAAAGTAAAATAGTGCCTGTCAGATAAGATGGTCCAAAAATGTGTAATTAAATCTTTTTTGTATGGTTGATGACATCTTTCCAATGATTACTAAGTTTGTACCCATCATCACGGTTGAAATTATGTCTGTGTTTGTATATCTGAATGGCTTCGTGTACAAACCTTTGATGGTAGCCAGAGGGTTTGCAGAGCACCTTAGTCTCGGAGAAAACAATCTCATGAGAGCCCACCGCGTTGTAGCAATGATCGGCAACGGCAGAAGACTCAATTTTGCCGTGTTTCAAATCTGATTTGTGCTCGCGGACACGATCAGAGACATGATGTTTCGTTTCCCCAATGTAACAGTCACCACAGCTGCAACTCAGTTTATAGACTCCAGGGTATTGCAAGTCAGGTATGACATCCTCCACAGATGGAATTAGATCACGGATTTTATGTACTGTACTGAATCGGACTTGGATCTTATGTTTGTTTAGAATTTTGGAGATCTTTTTGGTCACGCCTGCTATGTATGGTAACGTGACAGTTTTGATCGGAGTTTCAAGTGGCTTCTTCCTTAGCGCTCCACGGCTCTCCGATCGTGGTGGTTTTTTTGGGGGGGCTTGTGCCGGCGTGTTAATTTGGGGCGCCATGGTGACGAGATGTGAACTCCCTCACCTGGTGTACAGGAGGTCGTGGCTTCGATCCCAACCCCGACGCCTGTATATTTGGAGTTTGCATGCCTCTCTCCCCGTGATCGTGTGGGATTTTCTTCAGGTCCTCCAGTTTTTACCTCCACATTTAGAATAAAACACGCGTTTAGGATATTTGGCTGATAACACTTACACGTGATAAGCCACTGAATTGGGCTAATCATTTGTGGCCAGGTCGCTTCTGAAAAAGAGCTGATATAGCTCGGTGAGCCTTTGCTGGTAAAACAAAAAGTAGTTTATCGTTAGTTTCTTCGGTCGATATGGGGACGTTTCGCTCCACGCGTTGGGAGCTGTTCCTTCTTCGTGAATGACGTTCAACCGAATTGAGTTCCTCAAAGTCACTGAAGACGCTTGCAGCACGTGGAGCTAAAACGTCTGACGTCACCACACGAACGACACGTGACATCGCCCGACATGCTTTTTGCGTTTAGTATGATGTCTCTCCCCAGCACCTCTCATTAGCGTGGCTGGCTGCGTGGGGTGCGAAAGAAGTTCAGCATACAGTACACACGCACACAGCGGAGAGCTACGCAGCAGCAGCAGCAACGTTCAACATTTCTCTTCAGAAACAAACTGCAAAAGCAACGCAATGCGACTTAAGGTAATGTTCACATGTGAGGGCGTCTCGGAACAGCGTACAGACACAGGGGTGATATTTACGTTGAAGAGAGAGGCAGTCAGTCGGGATGGGATCAAAGGGAAACAAAATAAAAGGCAGGAAGTCAACAGCACGGAGGGCTGGAGGAAAGGAGATCCAGGGGATGGCGAGTGACCCACCACTGCACTGCTGGAGGTCCACAAAGTGGTACCCACTTTATCTACCCGAGGGGCTCGATCAAACCCCGGCTAAGTTTGTAACTCACAACACCGTGGGTCAGGGGCTCTTCCGCCGCACCGCCCAACCAGACACGATTCGGCGTAAACAAAATTAGCTGCAACGCACCGAAAACTAAATTCCAGCCCTGCCATGGACGCCCCGCTTTGCATTCCCACCAGCGTGTGCGTTTTGGGCCAGATTCACACCTCTACAAATTGCCTCCAACTCATAAACCTCGGTGGTGATTCCACCCCCCCCCTGCCCGCCCCCTCCCACCGTTGGCAAAGCGAGTCGTCCGGCACGTTTGCTCCAAACAAATAAAATGAACCTTCCCGGCGGAGAAAGAGGAGAAATTCCGACGCCGAACGGTGGGGAATCGAGCTCATCATGTAAACATGGGCAGCGAGTCAATCCCACGTGCACCGATGCTGGAAGCAAACGCACGTGCACGCACGCGGGGCCTGTCCGCGTTACTAATAAATAAACGAGCGAGGCCCAGCCCGGAGAGGCGACTCGACACCCAAGGGGAGTCGTGTTACGTGACTGCAGGATGTTTAAAGGGCGCGCAGATGTTAACGACCTCGCCTGGTATACAGGAGGTCGTGGGTTCGGGCCCGACACCGACGCCTGCTGTATATTTGGAGTTGCGTGTCTCATTCCCCGTGGTCACGTGGGGGTTTCCCTGGGTCCTGGGTTTTTTTTTACCTCCACATTTAGAATCAACGTGCGTTTAGAGTGTTTGGCTGCTATACATGTCCACGTGATGAGACATTTCTTTGGACTGTCATTTGTGGACGGGTCACTTCTGAAAAAGAGCTATCTAGCTCAGCCGGCCTAACCTGGTAATATAAATAAAATAAAGAGCAAAACAAAATAGTTAATCGATAGTTAAACAGTTAATGCCAGTGAGGAACCAATCCCCCGATTGCCCCGTGTCCCACTCGATCCTATCTCGCCAAACACGCTCACTCGTCCTCCGGGCATATTCCGCCATCGCTCATCGCCGCCGCCGCCGCACGGCGCAACATTCAGACGCGAGACTCGACGCATATCGTCAAGAGCACTGCGGCATTAAAAGGGGGAAAATAAAGTGGACGATGGGCGACGTTTCGAGAAATTGCCCTTTTTCATGGCACACGACTTTTCGATCGCAACACAAGCGATCGAAACGTCGTAGTTTTTTGTTCTTTTTTGTTATTTTCTTTGAACCTATCTCCGTGACTTTACCGAAAGACCCAAGAATATACCTCTGAGAATTTGCAACAATACCACGAGAAATGTGCCTCCGGTCTCTGGAGACCACCTGGAGAAGATTCCAGGCATGTGTTGACAATGATGGCGAACAAGTGGAGATTCTTTGACTTTTTAAAGCTATTAACATAAATTTGTTATCATGTTACAGTGTATTATCCGTTATTTTTCTATAATAAACGAGTCTCATGTTAAGTGTTAACATTTTTTTGAAGCACCCTGTATTATGAGAGCCATGGGATATCGAATGACTTTGAAAAACGCGTTTGCCTTCGCCCTCGAAACGTGTGGACGAGAGTAGCGAGTAACCATCGAGCGACGCACCAACGAGAATAAAAACAACGTGCGAATTACGGTGGCAATTCGAATCGAGGACTCAACGTTCCAAGCTCACGGCAGCCCCGCCTGTGGCTGCCGCGGGGAGGGTCACGTCAACCCATTGCACGTGCGAGGGATGTCACGGGTACGAATTGAGGTGGGCGGTGGGTTAAGGGGCATGGAGAGAGTTTCTGCTAACAGGAGGGAGACAGTGGAGCGGGAATAGTTGGGAGAGGGGCAGGAGCAGGGGGGAGGGGCAGGAGGGGGGCACACGGGGGAACGGATCGGGAGAGGGCTGTGGGCAAGAGTGGGCTCGGAGTAAAGGACCGACCCCCTGCCCCAACCTCGAGTCGGCTCTACCACGACGACTACTGCACATGTGTAGTGACATAGAATGTGTCAAGGGTGGAGCAGTCCGAAGTCGGGTGAGCACTCCGGTCCTTCATTGGTGCCGCTCTCACGCGGAACACCTCCTCCTCCACCTCCTCCTCCACCTCCTCCACCTCCTCCTCCACCTTCTCACTCCTCACTCCCATCGCCGCCGAGAAGCGCCCCGAGCCCCCTCCCCCCCCCACATTTCGGGGAGTTCCCTCGCCCCTCGCCTTCTCGCTCCTTTCCCTCGTGACGTCACCCTCTCGTGGGGACCTCCAAGCACGACGTGTCAACCCACACGGTGGACTACCCCGTGATCTTGTACAGGGAGATTGACTTTTCAGGTCCATACGGCGGACAGCCGTTTCAATACGGGCACAACATTTTGTGTCTATTTGTTTGTGTCTCTCCCTCGTGATGGGACTCTGTAGGATGAACGTTGAGATTTATCAGGGGTACGGGGTGACCAATGCAGTCTGCATTGGTCTGTAATAAGGTAGGGCACTGATAAGGGGTTGGCAGGTTTGCGTAAGTATCTCTACGCATGCAACAACTATGAATCGTATTCTTAGGTTTTTTCGGTAAAGTCACGTAGGTAAAACATCA
The DNA here is from genome assembly GCF_964198595.1 of Lampetra fluviatilis. Classification (NCBI taxonomy): domain Eukaryota; kingdom Metazoa; phylum Chordata; class Hyperoartia; order Petromyzontiformes; family Petromyzontidae; genus Lampetra; species Lampetra fluviatilis. The sequence goes on along the minus strand of NC_136309.1, from coordinate 10,995,978 downwards.
AAATTAATGAAAATAAAATAAAACAAAAATCACGACGTTTCGGAGGCAACACAAGTCTCCGTCATCAGGTGGGACCGTCACAGCCGAATTAGCTGCATCAAGTGAGGCAATGATTCAAGAAGTAATCCCTTATAAGCAAGTTGAAGGGGGGAGGAGAGGGGGGGGGGGAGCTCATCAGAATGTGGTAGCCAATGAAAAACAATGGACTACGGCTTGGACGAGGTTGCTGCTGTACACGCCAACACAATGGACAGAGAGGGGGGAGGGGAGGTCTGATACACATGATAGACAAAAGAACGAAAATGCCCATGTTTATACCAATGCTGGCTGAACAATGAAGAGAGCACTGCCAAAAAATAACTGGGGATGTTAACACTCGGTAAAGTAAAGTAAAATAGTGCCTGTCAGATAAGATGGTCCAAAAAAGTGTAATTAAGTCTTTTTTGCGTGGTTGATAACATCTTTCCAATGATTACTAAGTTTGTACCCATCATCACGGTTGAAATTATGTCTGTGTTTGTATATTTGTATGGCTTCGTGTACAAACCTTTGATGGTAGCCGGGAGGTTTGCAGAGAACCTTGGTCTCGGAAAAGACAATTTCATGAGAGCCCACCGAGTTGTAGCAATGATCGGCAACGGCAGAAGAATCAGTTCTGCCGTGTTTCAGATCTGACTTGTGCTCGCGGACACGATCAGAAACATGACGTTTCGTTTCTCCAATGTAGCAATCACCACAAATGCAACTCAATTTGTAGACTCCAGGATACTGTAAGTCAGGAACGACATCCTTCACAGATGGAATCAGATCACGGATTTTATGTACTGTACTGAATCGGACTTGGATCTTATGTTTGTTTAGAATTTTGGAGATCTTTTTGGTCACGCCTGCTATGTATGGTAACGTGATGGTTTTGGTCGGAGTTGCAAGTGGCTGTTTCTGTGTGGTGGGAGAGACAGCTTGGCGGATAGTACGGTCAGAGTATCCGTTCATCCTGAGGGCCCGATGTACATGTCTTAATTCACCGGTCAGGTGGTGTTTGTCAGAAATGCCATGGGCTCTGTGGTATAGCGTTTTGATGAGAGAATTCTTTTGAGATGGGTGGTGGTGGGAACCCGGTTTCAAGTAGGAATCTGTGTGGGTGGCTTTCCTGTAGACAGAATGTCCCAAGAATCCGTCAGGCCTCCTCTCAAACAGAATATCCAAGAATGGTAGTTTACCGTCTTTCTCCACTTCCATGGTGAATCTGATGGATGGGTGTCTAGAATTGATGTGGTCCAAGAAGTGGTTCAATGCTGGGAGGCCATGTGGCCAGATGACGAAAGTGTCATCCACATACCTCTTCCACAGGGAAGGACGCAGGGTAGATGTCTGGATGGCGTCTGATTCAAACTTTTCCATGAACATGTTGGCTATAACTGGTGACAAAGGGGAGCCCATAGGGGTACCCTCATTCTGTTTGTAGAAGGTGCCATTCCAGGTAAAATATGTGTTGGTGAGGCAATGCCTAACCAGCGCAGGTGCATCAGAATTCAATCTATGTTGGACTAAGTCCTCAATTATTGTTAGGGTGTCCGGTACTGGGACTTTGGTAAACAAAGATACTACATCAAAGCTGACGAGGATGTCATCAGGAGATAGTACCATGTCCTTAACCATAGAGACTAATTGGGTTGAGTTGAGTACTGCCGAAGAGGTCTTGCCTGTGAAAGGGAGCAGAGTATCTGATAGAAAACGGGCTAGTTTGTACGTAGGAGAGTTTATCGTTGACACAATGGGTCGTAGCGGGGTGCCTTCCTTATGGATTTTGAGAAGACCATAGATTCTGGGAGGTCTTGCCGCCGATGGTTTTAGAGAGGGACGTTTGCTTGGTTCGATTAGGGAAGTCGAACTCGTGATGATACTGTTGGTTTTCGTCGTTAGGCTTTTAGTGGGATCGTTTTTAATTTTGGAGTAACTCCCATCATTAAGAAGGTCCAGGATTTTGTTGTTGTATGAATCTTTATCCATGATGACCGTGGCATTGCCCTTGTCTGCCGAGAGGATGACTATATCATCTCTCTTTTTTAGGTCCGCGAGTTCAGAGCGTTCGTTTTTGCTGATGTTACTAGTGGGTTTCTTAGCATTCTTAAGAATAGTAGCTATTTCAGCTCTTGCTACATCCGCATGGATGTGTCCTATGCCTCTGAGGGCTACATCAATCTGAGAAATCATATCCTCTACTGGTATATATTTAGGGGTGACGGCGAAATTTAGTCCTTTGGCCAGTACCGTTTTTAGAGTGTCAGAAATTGGGATGTTACTCTGATTAATCACGGTCTTGTTAACATCCAGCTTTGCGGCACCCCGCTACGACCCATTGTGTCGACGATAAACTCTCCTACGTACAAACTAGCCCGTTTTCTATCAGATACTCTGCTCCCTTTCACAGGCAAGACCTCTTCGGCAGTACTCAACTCAACCCAATTAGTCTCTATGGTTAAGGACATGGTACTATCTCCTGATGACATCCTCGTCAGCTTTGATGTAGTATCTTTGTTTACCAAAGTCCCAGTACCGGACACCCTAACAATAATTGAGGACTTAGTCCAACATGGATTGAATTCTGATGCACCTGCGCTGGTTAGGCATTGCCTCACCAACACATATTTTACCTGGAATGGCACCTTCTACAAACAGAATGAGGGTACCCCTATGGGCTCCCCTTTGTCACCAGTTATAGCCAACATGTTCATGGAAAAGTTTGAATCAGACGCCATCCAGACATCTACCCTGCGTCCTTCCCTGTGGAAGAGGTATGTGGATGACATGTTCGTCATCTGGCCACATGGCCTCCCAGCATTGAACCACTTCTTGGACCACATCAATTCTAGACACCCATCCATCAGATTCACCATGGAAGTGGAGAAAGACGGTAAACTACCATTCTTGGATATTCTGTTTGAGAGGAGGCCTGACGGATCCTTGGGACATTCTGTCTACAGGAAAGCCATCCACACAGATTCCTACTTGAAACCGGATTCCCACCACCACCCATCTCAAAAGACTTCTCTCATCAAAACGCTATACCACAGAGCCCATGGCATTTCTGACAAACACCACCTGACCGGTGAATTAAGACATGTACATCGGGCCCTCAGGATGAACGGATACTCTGACCGTACTATCCGCCAAGCTGTCTCTCCCACCACACAGAAACAGCCACTTGCAACTCCGACCAAAACCATCACGTTACCATACATAGCAGGCGTGACCAAAAAGATCTCCAAAATTCTAAACAAACATAAGATCCAAGTCCGATTCAGTACAGTACATAAAATCCGTGATCTGATACCATCTGTGAAGGATGTCGTTCCTGACTTACAGTATCCTGGAGTCTACAAATTGAGTTGCATTTGTGGTGATTGCTACATTGGAGAAACGAAACGTCAGCACAAGTCAGATCTGAAACACGGCAGAACTGATTCTTCTGCCGTTGCCGATCATTGCTACAACTCGGTGGGCTCTCATGAAATTGTCTTTTCCGAGACCAAGGTTCTCTGCAAACCTCCCGGCTACCATCAAAGGTTTGTACACGAAGCCATACAAATATACAAACACAGACATAATTTCAACCGTGATGATGGGTACAAACTTAGTAATCATTGGAAAGATGTTATCAACCACGCAAAAAGACTTAATTACACTTTTTTGGACCATCTTATCTGACAGGCACTATTTTACTTTACTTTACCGAGTGTTAACATCCCCAGTTATTTTTTGGCAGTGCTCTCTTCATTGTTCAGCCAGCATTGGTATAAACATGGGCATTTTCGTTCTTTTGTCTATCATGTGTATCAGACCTCCCCTCCCCCCTCTCTGTCCATTGTGTTGGCGTGTACAGCAGCAACCTCGTCCAAGCCGTAGTCCATTGTTTTTCATTGGCTACCACATTCTGATGAGCTCCCCCCCCCCCTCCTCCCCCCTTCAACTTGCTTATAAGGGATTACTTCTTGAATCATTGCCTCACTTGATGCAGCTAATTCGGCTGTGACGGTCCCACCTGATGACGGAGACTTGTGTTGCCTCCGAAACGTCGTGATTTTTGTTTTATTTTATTTTCATTAATTTTGATGTTTTACCTACGTGACTTTACCGAAAAAACCTAAGAATATGATTCCTTGCAGTCACGAAAGCTTCAAATCTAGAACTATGAATCGAACAGCGGCGCTTCCAATGCACGCGACTTGAGGCGTGAAGCGTGTAACGCGATGTTGTAGTTGTCGCCAAGCGCCTTACTCCAAGGCGCTTTGCGAGCGAGCGAGAGAGCCGCTCACTCCCGCGTTTCGGGGGTACGTGACGCGCATGGCTCACGAGCCCTCCTGGAGAAAAATCCACGTGTCCATGGAGAGAGACACGCAAACTCTAAATATACAGCAGGCATCAGGGTCGGGATCGAATCCACGACCTCCTGCATACCAGGCGAGGTAGTTAATATCTCCTAGCCACCGTGATGATGATGATGATGAGATTGACACGCAAACTCCAAATATACAGCAGGCGTCAAGGTCAGGATCGAACTCACGACCTCCTGCATACCAAGCGAGGTAGTCAACATCTCCTAGCCACCGAGGCGTGCTGGTTGTGATAAAAATACCTTGTGGGAAACAAAACTTCCCACGAGAGAGAAACAAAAACAACACGCAATCATCATCGTCGTTCAAAATAAGCAAAGCAGGAAATTGCTAAACATACAAACTTCAGAACCCTCCCATAAACAGCGTTGTTAAACCGAGTGAGGTGTTTTTAAATTTCCCCTAGATAAGGTGAAGACGGCACAGGGCCGCAAACTGCTTTCTCACGCCACCGCTGTCAGAAGCTCCTCCACTGCAGGGAGCTCTTCTTACAGGAGCCTCTCTCGTGTGGATAAATGAGCAGATTTAAATCGTGGAATATTCGTGTTACTCTTTGTCATTTCCTAAAACTCAACCCGCTGTCTTTACTTTTGTACTTGGGCTTTCGCGATCAATATTTTACGATTCGTAATTCGTTTATCTTGCGTTAGATCGCCGTGTAGGTGTAATGCGCATTTATTTACTATAACCCTTCCACTCAAATCAAGTTGTCACGTTACCAACTATACGCATTTATTTGGTTTTTCTGCAAGTCGGAAAGTAAAATTCTATGTATGTTGAACTTATTTTGCACCGTACGTAGCCAACCGTGCTGATCGGAAGTGCGGGGGAAGGACAAACTAAACACACACAGCAGTTCTAAAGAAATGAGTTTTCAATCTAGATGATTTAAAAATGAAAAAACACCCGCTAACACCTGACGAAGCTGGGCTGTAAATCTCCAGCGAAACCTGGAGTCAAAATGCACCAAACTTTTGCTGCTTTTGAATATTCCTCCTCCTCTGCTGTGCTGTGCCGTAACGCCAAGTCAAGTGGCACTGTTTGGCCACGTGACAACTCGGCCTGATTCCTCCCTGTGCTTGCCGAGGGACATGGGCAACGTGGCGAGCGAGGAGACCGCTGAGTGCGCTGGCTGTAGGGGTCTCTGGTCTCCCGCTGTCGGGATCCTCCTGCGGTACAACAACCAAGGGCGGAAGGAGCCTCCCCACTCGTGATGAAGAAGCCTCCGTGGCAGTCACTCGGAGCGGCGGTGAGTGGGGAGACGACGAGCCGTGGCGTGGCTAGGCCGAGCAGCTCTGTGATGAGCTTCATTCTTGGTGAACTGTCAGATTCTTGTTGGTTGGAACAAATTCATGCTTCCCAACGCCACTTCTCGTCCTCAACTCTGACTTCGCAGTTTCCCGGCGCCAGGAGGACATCGTATCGGTGAACCCCTCCGCCCCCCCCTTCACGTTTTCTCATCTGGAGCCGACGCAGCCCGATCTCGCCAATGCCGTTCCCCATGTCCCCCCCCCCACCCGATGTTAATTTGGACGTGGATCAAACACCCAAAACCCTAAAATAATGCCAAATGACAGACGCTAATTACAAGTTGGTGTTCTTGCGATGCACGCGTATTCAGGTAATCATAGTTATTGTTTCGAACGCTTACAAACTAAAAATAGAATACATTTTTGTTTCCTTATTCTGAGATATTTCACTTTGGAAATGACACCTGCCAGTGTATTGTTAAACGGAGGCCCCCGCCCCCGGAACGACAAACCTCCTGAAGCGAACGGAATGCACAGAGGCCGCAGCCTCTTTCGTAAAGTACAGGGGGAGCATAGATATACAACATAGTTATTCAAAATCAAACACTCGAGCTGTATAAGTGAGCTCCCACTCGATCGCTCGTCAACGACGGCAATGATAGCGGAAGCAGTGAGAGCGCAAATGTCATCATCATTAATGTCATCATCATATGTCACCATTAATGTCATCGTCATTAATGTCATCATTAATGTAATTATTAATGTCATCATTAATGTCTTCATCATGAATGTCATCAACATCAATGTCAACATTAATGTCATCATTAATGTCATAATTAATGTCATCATTAATGTCATCATTAATGTCATAATTAATGTCATCATTAATGTCACCATTAATGTCATCATTAATGTCATCATTAATGTCATCATTAATGTCACCATTAAATGTCATCATTAATGTCATCATTAATGTCATCATTAATGTCATCGTCATTAATGTCATCATTAATGTAATTATTAATGTCATCATTAATGTCTTCATCATGAATGTCATCAACATCAATGTCAACATTCATGTCATCATTAATGTCATCATTAATGTCAACATTAATGTCGTCATAAATGTCATCATTAATGTCATCATCATATGTCACCATTAATGTCATCGTCATTAATGTCATCATTAATGTAATTATTAATGTCATCATTAATGTCTTCATCATGAATGTCATCAACATCAATGTCAACATTCATGTCATCATTAATGTCATCATTAATGTCAACATTAATGTCATCATTAATGTCATCATTAATGTCATCATCATATGTCACCATTAATGTCATCGTCATTAATGTCATCATTAATGTAATTATTAATGTCATCATTAATGTCTTCATCATGAATGTCATCAACATCAATGTCATCATGAATGTCATCATTAATGTCATCATTAATGTCATCATTAATGTCATCATTAATGTCATCATTAATGTCATAATTAATGTCATCATTAATGTCATAATTAATGTCATCATTAAATCTCATCATTATATCTCCGACATCGTGCCGCGCGCCCTTCTGCGCGACGTGCGACACCTCACTCCGCGTGCTGGGAGAATTTTCAGGGACTCAGTTCTGCGCGCAATTAGATTCGCTGCCTTTCCAGGATCTCAGCTGCTGGAAGAAGCTCCCCGGCACTTGGGCAGTAGAAACATCGGAGATTGCGCTAAACCATTGACACGGAGTGACCCCACAAAAACCCAAATTGGATAGCTTTGCAGCACAACCGCACCTCCGATTGGCACGATTGGCTACGTGCGGTGCGAAAGAAGTTCAACATACGCACATACAAGCGCAAAATCCTCCACACCACGGTTAGACCCTCTGCCATCATCACTAGAACAGAGACGTTAGCCTCCAGAGAGAGAACCAGCACTAGGATAAGGGGAGACATTTGCCTGCGCTGATTAAGAACAATGGACATGAAAACAGCGACAGCATGGGATTCACTGTCTAGCGGCAGCGCGAGAGTAGAGGTTTAACAAAGAACAGGAAGCGATTTGATCGCGGCGAAGTTTCTTGCCAAATATTTTCGGGGTGCCTGGTCGACTGGTAGTCACTGGTAGTAGGTGGTAGTAGGTGGCACGTGACCAGTAAGCCACAATAGTGAGAGATACGATGGATGTGGTGTGCAGGGAGCGGATATATTTTATCGGTTGCAGACTCAGACAGACCCGGCTAAAACGAAGCCAGCATCTTTACGCTTGACGATGTGGCGTCAAGGTGACTATGAGATATTAACTTCCTCGCCTGGTATGCAGGAGGTCGTGAGTTCGATCCCGAAGCTGACGCCTGCTGCTGTATATTTGGAGTTTGCGTGTCTCTCTCCCCGTGGTCGTGTGGATTTAACCAAACAAAGAACCATTGAGTCGACGAATATTGTTTTTCCGTCGCCAATTTCATCGAACGACATCGCGCACCGTCGCTGGCACCGTGACCCCCCCCCCCGAGTGCGGGCTCGCTCGATCTCGCTGTGCCCGCGGGTCCACGTGTAGTGACATCGGGGATGTGACACGTGGGCAGGACCCGAGTGAAGGTCCGACCCTTCGTAGCTGTAACTCCTCCGTATGGAGTAGTTAGCTGGGCGGTCACTACCCTAGGCTGTATCTGGTAAAGGGGCAGTTACCCCTTTGTGTGTTACGTGTTGATGTTACAATAAAAGTGTTGCCTCTAAAGAACAAGGTCTGCGACTCAGCTGGACTCACGACACACGCACCGTGGCGCCGCGCGCGCTGTGCCCGCCCCGCACGGCGGCCTGCGCGCCCACACGCCGGCGTCGTCGCCGCCGCTGTCGCCGTCGTCGCGATGCAGACCCCCGCGTGGCGCCCGCTCCCACAGCAGCCACGACTCGAGCTCGCCCAGCGTGAGGCCGCCCAGCAGCTCTGCCAGCCTGCAGCACAAGTGGCGAGACAAAGACCCCCCCCCCCACGTGGAGCCTTGAACAGACTTTTGGGGGCAAGTTGAAGTTGCTGTTAGTAGCGAGTGGGCACCTCGATGAAGGCCGGCACTGCGGCACACGTGGGGGGTGGGTGGCCAGCACCACGCCCGGCCGCTTTTGTCTTCCTAGTGGCGATGTTTACACACCGCACCAGGTGCTAATTTGAGGCCGAGTCGACCTAGGGGAGGCCCAGGACTGCTTCAGATAATTGTCGCACACGGGGCACACGTGTGGGTACACCCACACGGGGCACACGCGCACACGGGACACATGCGTGGACACACACACACGCTGGACGCGCACACACGCAAACACACGCGCATCAATGGATGTATCATTGATTCATGCCCAACGTTCGCAGTGTACAGGGAGAGGCGTCGCGCTCTGGCTCTGCGATGAACGGGCGCGGTGATCATCGTTGTAATTAGCACGGTGCGTTTGCGCCGAGCCAGGCAGCAGCTTCATCGTTCAATGAACGCAGCAGCAGTGGCGCCATCCTGAGACCGCCGCTCGACTTGGTTTTTATAGCTTCACAGCTCATCGGATTGCTCGAGTATAAATACTGATTCTGGTTTTGGGACAGTCACCAACGACGCGCGGCGTCATCGTCCGTCTTGCACCACAGCCACGGTCTGGGCTGTAGCGTGAGCCCAAAAGGATTCAAACTGAAGGATGATGATGGTGGTGGTGATGGCAGGCCAAGTGGTCAAGCAGCTTCTGTTTGTCCGGATAGAGGGGGCTAAACGGGCACGACACGGGCCGGAGAAGAGATGGAGTGATGCGGTATGGGAGAATGTGGAGCTGAGTGGACTTGCCGGAGACCGGTACCAGCGGTGTCAAGATCGGCCTTTATGTAGGAGGCTCGTGAAGGACGCTGATACTGGGCAGTTTGAGGCAGTCGCCCTCCAGCAACAACGGAGGTCAGAGGAGCGACGCTCACAACAACGAGCGAAGCGGCAGGCGGCTAAAATGCAGCAAGTTGGCACAGTAGGGGGGAACAATTGGGTGCATCTGCCAGTCATGTCAGTCAGTCAACCTTTGGCACCTGGGTCTGTCCCGTGATCTCCTGTCAACGAGCTTTTGACACTTGACGTGGCCTCAAAGTGCACCTAGCCTGGCATAGGCACCGTGGGGATGTCACCGTCACTCAGTGGCCAATGGCGGGCACTGGCATTGACATTGGCTGGCAAGCCACGATGTGGCTACCTGTTGTCTGGGAGCGCGGCTGGACCAACGGGGAGCCCGCTTCTCTTGCGGCCGTCGATGATGACCGGGTGAATGTCCATCGCGGGACGAGGCTCGGTCAATTCTCGCTGCATCGCCCCTCGAGATCTGTTTACGAAAAGAGACAAAGGCAATCTCAGGTGTAATTCATCCCTCTGCAGAGCACCAATACAAATGTCACTGCAGGAAAGTTCTGCCGGTCAAAGGAGCGTCTTCAAAGCCCGCTTTCAGCTGTCCAATGTGCACCTTCCACACATTTTCTATTTTTTTTCCTGCGGAATTGGCAGGGCACTTGCGCGCGCACATACACACACTCTGTCGTAAGTGCCTTCATCCAACAGTGGATAGAACATCGCTGCTGCTGATGATGATGATGAAAGGAGCAGGGGGAGAAATATTTGTTGTGACAGTCATCATCGTGGTGAGGCGTTTTGCCGCTCACCCGGCCACCGCAGCGACCCGAGAAATTCAATTCTGATTAGCACGGTTGGCTACGTACGGTGAGAAAGAAGTTCAACAAGCATAGATTGGTATGGTGTCTACCCTTTTCTCCCTCCCCCCACCCCCCAAATAATTTGTAGAATTGGTTGCTCCCTTTGCCTCAATGTACCAGGTGAATACTGCCGCGTGCATGAACCATAACAAACACAACATCCCGTCAGCTTCACAGCGGACGTTCAAGATGCCGTGACGTGATTTTGCCCTTGTTGCGTCCCCCAGCGCCACGGTCAGAAGTTGGCAAATTTTAATGACACGCAAATTACTCAATTTGGATTATACACACACACACACGTGTAGCAACATCGCCACCTCCTGGCAGACCACATGGCTTGGGCAATTGGTGTTGGTCGTGTCGGTTATCTGGCTGCCTCCATGTTTGCCTGTGGTTTACTGGCCCCTAATGATTGAGATGGACCGAATGGTCCCCATCTCATTTAGTAGCAGCCTTCCTCGTGTTCTGATCGGGGTAATAGAATAATAATAATGATGATTAGGAGTCAGTCGACGCATGGACGCATCGTTGGACCCAGTTTAGGCGCGAGCCGTGTTCTATATTATACAATTAGGAGGTTCCACAGGCAACTAACAAGCAAAGTAGCTCACCGCCATATTCATTGACGCGTCACTACTAACGAGCAATGCAATTCTATTCTTGCGAACGGCAAATGTGTTCAGCAGCTGGAGGAGAGAGTTCGTGCAGACTCATACAGCGGTGTGTGACGTGATCCCTCGTTTTTCGTTGCCATGGCCACAATTGCACTGCTGTGGCTTGTGTCTTTAACTTTACATCCTTGAATGAGAAGTGCACATCGTCCAGTTGGTGTTCTGATGAACACCGCAATTCATCTGCGGGATGAACCTTAGCCTACTTTAGTCAGGGATAGATTTACACTTCTGCGAAAATACAATACATCTCACGAAATAATACATTAATCTCACTGTTTAAAAGAGCAAGACCTCGCCATGTCAGATACCAAAGGTCACGTTTCAATATTTCTTTTTCATGTTTCTCAAAGTACCATATTGTGAACTTCACAGCCACCACATAATGTAGCCTATGACACAATGTGAAACACTGAAAGCTCTTAAAGTGACAAGATGCGTTTTTTTTTATTTTACCAGGTAAGGCCCACTGAGCTGCATAGTTATTTTTAAGATGCGATCTGGCTATCACAAATGATAGCTCAACAAAGTGGCTTTTCACGTGGACATTTATAGCAGCCAAATACTCGAAGTGCATGCTTCTAACTGTGGAGGGAAAAACCGGAGGACCCGGAGAAAAATCCACGCGACCATGGGGTGAGAGGCACGCAAACTCCACATATACAGGCATCAGGGTCGAGATCGAACCCACAACCTCGTGCATACCGGGCGAGGTAGTTAACATCTCGCCATCGTGACTCCCCTACATGCAACGGGGACCGTGTGTCATTGTGGTCTGCCGAGCAACCCGTGTGATGATGATGATGATGTCACGGGTGACGGGTCAGGTTTGCAGGAAGCACAGTCATCGATCTCAGAGGCACCGCTCCTTACAGGAATTCAAAACGCATTCCCGGCCCAGATGCTCCAGACAGTGTTGCCCACGGCGTCGTAACGAGAACCATATTTTTTGAAAGCCCCGCTTTAGACCCTGCTGTCCAACGCCCTCGTCACGAAATCCTCCGGCGAGGAGTGGCGGCACGAGTAGTCAGTGCACCGCCCCCGTCATCCAGCCACCCGAGTTTGATTCAGGGCCGTGGGTAACAACATTAAGGACGAACGACATCCAAACTGGACCAGGGCGAGCCCATCCCCCCCGCTCATCAATTTCATCAACCCGCAATGGACAGTTGTCCCGATACAACTCGCACACACTGGTGGAACTAGCGGCCTCCACTCAACTACCCCGATACAACTCACGTACTCTGGTAGAACTAGCGGACTCCACTCAGCTACCCCGATACAACACGCGTACTCTGGTAGAACTAGCGGACTCCACTCAGCTACCCCAATACAACTCGCGTACTCTGGTGACACTAGTGGACTCCACTCAGCTACCCCAATACAACACGTGTACTCTGGTAGAACTAGCGGACTCCACTCAGCTACTCCAATACAACACGCGTACTCTGGTGGAACTAGCGGACTCCACTCAGCTACCCCAATACAACTCGCGTACTCTGGTGGAACTAGCGGACTCCACTCAGCTACCCCGATACAACTCGCGTACTCTGGTGGAACTAGTGGACTCCACTCAGCTACCCCAATACAACACGCGTTCTCTGGTGGAACTAGCGGCCTCCACTCAGCTACCCCGATACAACTCGCACACACTGGTAGAACTAGCGGCCTCCACTCAGCTACCCCGATACAACACGCGTACTCTGGTGGAACTAGCGGACTGGATGCCGTGGAGTGGTTTACGACATTAAAACATACAATAGTCGTAAATTAGCCCTTTGATTGGTTGGTTTTCCACCAATCAAAGGGCTGCCAGGTGAAAATTAGCATGCTAATGAGAGATTAGCATGTTAAAGAAAGATTAGCATGTTAATGAGAGATTAGCATGTTAATGGCAGATCGCAGAGCTGCAACCAAGAGGTCGGCGCGCGAAGTGACTGTGTTGGTGTGAACGCTGTGAAAGCGCAAGTTTGAAAAGGGCGCAAAGCACAACTAGCATCGGAAGGTGGTAGGATGGGAACATAAAAAACAGTTGTGACTTAAACTGGCTGATAACGTCCTTCCAATGATTGCTCAGTTTATACCCATCTTCTCAGTTGAAATTGTGTCTGTGTTTATATATATGGATGGCTTCATGAACGAATCTTTGTTGATAGCCAGTGGGCTTGCAAAGTACCTTCGTCTTAGAGACATCAATTTCGTGTGAGCCCACCGCATTAAAACAATGATCAGCCACGGCCGAGGTATTGTTCCTACCGTGTTTCAGATCTGCCTTGTGTTCACGAACACGGTCTGTGACATGTCGCTTAGTTTCCCCAATGTAACTACTGCCAGAGACACAGCTTAGTTTGTAGACGCCGGGGTATTGCATGTCAGGCGATCACATCCTTCACAGATGGTATCAGATCACGAATTTTATGTACTGTGTTAAAATCGAACCTGAATCTTGTATTTGCTCATGATTTTGGAAACATTTATAGTGACCCCTGCTATGTATGGCAAGGTGATGGTTTTGATTGGGTTCTCAGATGGTTCTTTCCCAATGGTTGGGGTGATAGCTTTACGGATTGTGTAGTCTGAATATCCATTAATCTTGAGAGCTTGGTGTGCGTGTTCCAGTTCACTGGCTAGGTGATGACGGTCGGAAATACATTGAGCTCTATGGTGCAGAGCAGCGGTCCCCAACCTTTTTGGAATAAAAATCTTTCTTGGACCGGGGGGGGGGGGGGGGTTCATCATTGGGTCTTTACCCCTTTTCAAAGAAGCTCTCCAGCGACGTTTGTTTTTTACTCATTGTGGCTACTAGGGGTTAGAGCTTGTGGGCTCACCAACACTGTGACTGAGACGAGTGCGTTGTGCGGGAAAGAAGCGCGGATGGAAGTGGTGAATAATACAACAATGGGGGCGGGTTCCACGCGCGGACTCACCGCTCTCACCTCCTGCTGCTGTGCGGCCCGGTTCCTAACAGGCCGCGGACCGGTAGCGGTCCGCGGCCCGGGGGTTGGGGAGCCCTGGTGTATAGTTATGACGAGGGAATTATTCTGGGATGGATGGTGGTGGGAGTCAGGTTTTAGGTAGGCATCAGTATGGGTGGCTTTCCTGTAGACAGAATGTCACATTGAGCCATCTAGTCTCTTCACGATTAAAACATCCTTTTCCACCTCCATGGTGAATTTGATGGCTGCGTGTATGGAATTGATGCAGTTGAGGAATTGGTTCAGAGTTGGTTGGCCAGGTAACAAAGCACAGACAACAAAAGCACGGATAACAAAGCACAGATAACAAAACGCAGATAACAAAGTACAGATAACAAAAGCACGGATAACAAAAGCACAGATAACAAAAGCACAAATAACAAAAGCACGGATAACAAAGCATAGATAACAAAATCACAGATAACAAAGCACAGATAACAAAAGCACGGATAACAAAAGCACAGATAACAAAAGCACAGATAACAACGAAACTCAATACATTCTTTATTAACACTGCTTTAAAGGGGGGGGGGGTTATAAATATGTAGGGCTTGAGTAAAGTGCACCACGCATCCCCCGCCTCTGTTGCTATGCGAGCAAGCACAGTACAGTGAGGTGATGTGAGGTAATGGTTGTTGTTGTGACTTTAGGCGAAGTGGGTCGTTAAGGGTTGAAACAGGTGTCAGGGTAGCCGGGAGGACACAGGCCAGTGATTGGCTGGAAAGGTAATTGGGCATTAGATGGCGTCGCTCCGGCGGCGAAAACAAGGCCACGTGACACGGGGGGGGGGGGGCCAGGGGGCGAGCGATAAGCGGGGGGTAGAGATAATTAGGGAGATTAATTGGTGTGGGGATATAAGCCAGAGCGCAACGGAGAGAAGAGAGTCCTGTACGAGTTGGCGTCGTGGATGGAGCTGCAGCAACGGTGCCCAGGGAGTCGCAGAGCAAGTGATAGTAGAGTAAAGCGTAGAGACAGTGTTAGTAGAGTAAAGCGTGGAGAGACAGTGGTAGCGAGAACGCAGTGAGCAGACAGGGTAGCCATGCATCGGAAGGATGCAGAGTAGGAGAAACCGTAGAGACGACAAGCGTAGCGATAGTGAGGTAGAGAGGCGCGGAGCGACGCGGAGCGTAGTGAGGGCACGGAGAGGAGCGGAGCGTAGTGAGGGCACGGAGAGGAGCGGAGCGGAGTGAGGGCACGGAGAGGAGCGGAGTGAGGGCACGGAGAGGAGCGGAGTGAGGGCACGGAGAGGAGCGGAGTGAGGGCACGGAGAGACGCGGAGCGGTGGCGCAGCAGAGAGACGCGGAGCGAGGCCGCGCCGAGACGCGGAGCGGTGGCGCGGCGAAGGTGGACTCTAAGAGGAAAATAAAGAGAGAGAAAGACAACCATTGTACGAGTCCTACAAATATATAGCAGGCGACATTCCAAGCAGTGGACCATTCATGTGCTCTTAAAAAGGGCCATTGCCAAAAACCAGAGGTGGGACAAAGTCATTGTTATGCAAGTCACAAGTAAGTCTCAAGTCTTTGCTCTCGAGTCCCGAGTCAAGTCGAGTCAAAGATGAGGCAAGTCCAAGTCGAGTCTGAAGTCATCAAAATCATGACTCGAGTCTGACTCGAGTCCAAGTCGCATGACTCGAGTCCACACCTCTGCCAAAAACGTTCCAGATTAAATATTTAAACTTTTAAGGCCACAGTGCTATTGGCGGACGCGGTGAGTTTGTGATTTTCTCCAGCAGTGTCTTGTGGGTCGAAAGCGGCCCGGGACTTGCTCGAACTGAGTCAAGTGCTGCTGAAATGTTAGCATTCCCATCAGACCGTTGGGCTTGATGGGGTTGTCAGAAATTTCAAGTTGTACGTTGTTATGTGCAGAGACGGACAAACGAATGAGACGCTGGCCGCCTATCTGCCTTGCTTTGACCACGGAACGATCTCGTGGACACGCTGAAACGTGCCCTGATATCGACTCGTTCAAATATTGAATGAAAACACTCGCACGCGCGCTGCCACAACATCTGAAAGTGCTGCGGTTTCGGTTACATTCCATATGAACCGGCGGTCTTGTTCTATTCTCGGCACGTGCAGTCAGGTATGTGTTCAATATGTGGGTGTGATCTTACGGGTGTGCACGAACACTGTATACGTTAAAGATTTTAAAATGTTTGTACACGTGGTGCTGTTACGTGGCAAGTGTGTGGAACTCGACACCCTTTCAAACGAGATATTCCATCTCAAGGGATTATTTATATCCAGGTAAAATATTTTAAGTACAATTCGCCTTCTCTTTAAATATTTGCGATGCTGGTTGTGATTGCCAGTGAAATATAATTCCTACAAAAAATGCTTGCTTTTCAACATACTTTGCTTTTAAACCAAATGAATTGGCATATGTGTCCACGAATGTTGAACTCATTTCGCACCGTACGTAGCCAATCGCGCTAATCGAAAGTGTTGGGGTGGGGGGGACAACAAACAAAACACAAAAAGGAGTTCTAAAGAAATACATTTTCATGATAAAACAAACAGTCAATTTTTGAAATAGAATGCAATACAACACAGAGAATCAGTCAACAAAACAGTCAACACCCCACCTGGTTAATTACGTTCTTCCAAAGGTTGCTAAATTTGAGACAGAGACAAAACACAGACACGGAGACACACAGACAGACACACATGCAGAGAGAGACTCACACAGAGACAAACAGAGAGAGACACACACATAGGCATACAGAAAGACAACGTCTCTGTGTCGAGGCCTTCAATAGAGAGAGAGGGGGCTGGGGCAGAGGGGGAGGTGTGTAGAATTCCTGCCCATAGGAGACAGACTGTGTGCTAACCGACTCTCTGTGTTGCATTACACTTCCTAATCTTATTAAATTTGCTATCTACCGTGCTGGTTTATAAGTCCATTCTTGCCTCCGGCCGCTATGGGCACTGATTCCACACAACGCCTCATGCTTGTTTGTTTAGAAGTCCAGGGTCCAGCTCGTCCGTCATCTATGGGCAGGAATTCCACACAACTCCCCCTCTGCCCCCCCTCTCTACACAAATACGTTGTCTTTCTGTGTGCCTATGTGTGTGTGTGTCTCTCTCTCTGTTTGTCTCTGTGTGAGTCTCTCTCTGATTGTGTGTTTGTCTGTGTGTCTTCGTGTCTGTGTTTTGTCTCTCTCTCAAATTTAGCAATCTTTGGAAGAACGTAATCAACCAAGTAGGGTGTTGACTGTTCTGTTAGCCGACTCTCTGTGGTGTATTGCATTATATATCCAAGTTTACTATTTACTATGTTTGTTTTCTCATTCATTTTTACCTGATGATGGTGGCTTGTATTGCAATCGAAACGTCGTATTATATTATTATTAAATACATTTCTTTCTATGTGACTTTACCACAAGAACCAAATAGCAATTCCCGCAGTCACGAACGCTTCTAATCAAGTTTAAATTAATTTTCAATTCACAACTTGATGTTATTGGTTCATGTCGGGTGGTGAAGGTGATAGTAGTTAAACAAACAGATGGCATTAAGCCTGCACGATAAAATCCCAAAATATACTAATTGTGGATCGAACACCACTCCTCATGACACCACTCGGAGACGATTGAGCGGGGGCGAGGTTCGCGTGGAGAAAAGCGATTGCAGAATAAAATCCATCGACATTCGGGGGCATGGCCACTGGTAGAAGAAGCACTGAGAATGCGCGGTGACCCATGCCGCCGTACAGGGACTCGTCTACTTGCGAACATTTGACTTACGAACTGTTAGAGATACGAACAAACCTGTCCATATGTCCAGTTGCCCGTTCGGACCGAGAGTCGTAGGTTCATCCGCCGCGCAATAGAAGGCAGCGGCGGTGGCATCTACATCTGCAGAACATGAAGAACCAGTGGCATCTACATCTATAGAACATGAAGAACCAGTGGCATCTACATCTATAGAACATGAAGAACCAGTGGCATCTACATCTGTAGAACGTGAAGAACCAGTGCCATCTGCATGTGCAGAACATTACGAACCAGTGCCATCTGCATGTGCAGAACATTACGAACCAGTGGCATCGACATCTGCAGAACAAGAAGAACCAGTAGCATCTACATCTGCAGAACAAGAAGAACCAGTGGCATCTGCATCTGCAGAACGTGTTCTAACTCCGTGTGTTGTGTTCATTGTGTGTTCTAATTCTGTGTGTGTTGTGTTCTCTGTGTGTTGTGTTCTCTGTGTTCTAACCCTGTTGTGTTCTCTTCGTTTGCCGATACGCTTCAGAGGTTTGTTTAAAGTCCAGTGCTGTAGTGGACGACACGCTGACACGATATAAACAGCGTAACGCGCACCAGATGACACCCAGATGGGAAAACAATAGAAATCTCGACACACACACCCAGTCTTCGACATACCGACAGCAGAGATTGCATGCAAAAGGCGCGTGCAGAAATGGACCTCTGCGCATCCGCAAGAGATCCTTGATTACCCGCTGGGTACGTTGTTGTTGTCTTTCGGGTTCACTGCCTCTGTTTTTTTGTTTGTTGTAAATTGGCAAAGTGATTTCAAGCAAACAGTCTGGAAAGCAGCGAGCGCGCGTGGGTCGCCCACACGAAGTGGCTTTCTCCCGTCCGCGGGGCAACCCGCACGGCGTCCCCCACGCCTGCAGACGTTGACGCCAGAGTCGCGGGGAGTCGCATCCCTCCGCTCCTTCGAACAGAAAGACTTTTAGAGTGAACAAAAAGAGCTGGCAGTAACCACAAAGATCCCCCCCTGTAGCCTTAACAGACTGTTGGGGCAAGTGCCGTTAGCGAGTTGAAGCACCTATGAAGGACGGCACGGCACACGAGGGGATGGGTGGCCAGCAACACGCCCGGCCGCCTTTGTCTCCCTAGTGGCGATGTTTACACACCGCACCAGGTATTCATGTTAGGTTGATCAAGGGGAGGCCCAGGAACGGTTCTGATAATTATAATCACCGGTGTTGGCAGTGAGTGGGAATCGAACTCGGGTCGCCGGATTCATAGCGCAGCGCGCTCACCGCCACACTGCCGCTCCCCACACAACAAAGACAAAGATCCCCCGTGTAGCCTTAACAGACTGTCGGCGCAAGTGCTGTTAGCGAGCACCCTATGAAAGCACACGAGGGGGTGGGTGACCACCAACAACAACACTCACTCTTGGTGCAAATGACTCTTGCCCAAACTCTCTCCTTACCTTCCACTCTGCAAGGTGCTGCCGTCCTAACACGACTGTTCAGTCTCCGAGTTTTATCATCCGTCAACTCCCAACAACACCGACGACGACACCCATCGTCGTCACGGTTCCACGAACGCCCAGGGATTGAGCGACAAATCGAGCTCGAGGGAGGCGCTTCAAGGCTCCTAACAGGCTCCAGCGAATGCAACAAGAAAAAAAAGAACCTTGACAATTGCTCTCGCCTTGCTGCCCGGGATTGGCCAAGCGCCTCTGACTCGGGCAGATCGGCATTTCCTCCCACATCCCCCGGGAATGAGCGGGGAGCCGTGCGCCCGTTGCGCTTGTGGCGCCTCTGTCCCGTTTCGTTCGACGGAGGGCAACATTCCTCATTCCTTCCTTCCTCCTCCTCCTAACACCATCGCGCCCGCGGTGCTGCGAGAAGGAGAGTCGGGAGCTCTTAGTCGGACGTGTGTGCTCGGTCCTGGGGCCTCAGCTTAGGTCCACTCAGCCTCAAATGAGTAGCTGGTGTAAACGTCGCCGCGGGGAAGACAAAGGCGGCCGGGCGTGTTGGTTCTGTCCACACCACCCCCTCGTGTGGCGCGTCGGCGGCCTTCATAGGTGCTCGCTAACAGCATTTTCCCCAACATTCTGTTATTATAAGGCTATACGGAGGGGGGGGGGATCTTTGTCCGTCTTTTTGAATAGCGCACATCAATCACAGACAATCATGTGGTGCTGCTTGCTACTGCGTTGTTGGCTAATGGTGCGCAAACGAAACACGCACTTACAATAACAAACACAAAGACACGCGCTCAACGCGTTCGTCCACAACACAGATCGATTTGCGGGCAACCCTGGTAATTAGTTTTGCTGAACTCCCACAAGACGCGGAGGGGAGGGGGGCTGCGAGGGGGAGGGGTGCATTTAAATTCCGGGCACATGGCAAAGCCGGCCAGCACCGGAAACGAGATTGCGCTCTGACCACGCACACTTATTTGGGGCAATTCCCCCACTTTCTACAGAGAACGCAAACAGAAATCGTCCGTTCTTGAATATCGTAGCCGGCACCTTCTGCGAAGGGTGCGCAATCGAACGTGAGGGCACCGCGTTAGCAGCGGTGTGAGAATAACGAGTAACATTGAACAATTGTAATCGTGTCGTCAATTCATTGATTGCCTGATGACAGAGGCCGTCCGCGTGCCGTGCCAGTCACGTGTGGTCGTGGCAACCGACACGTGACCGGTCACGTGTAGTTGTGGCAACCACGCTTCGCCAAGATGTTCGGTCGCGGTGGATGGATGGGGGATTCCCTCCCCAGGGTCTGATCGAGACGTTATCACTCGCCACCGATAGCAGCTGAGCCAACAGGGCTCAGACCGCACCAGACGTCGCACTCCTCACTCGCCCCTGCCGATGCAGCACTGCCCAGTAGCGTCACGAGCAGCGTGGGGGAGCAGGGGGCAGGGGGTGCCTTGCCCCCACGAGTTGGGGGCCCGCCCTTGATAACCACCATCAGTTTTGTTTTCAACAACAGTGTGCAAGAACAACAACGCACTTTTTAAAAACGCGGTTTAAGATTCTATTTATGGAAATGCTTTCATACACGTTGCACGTTTGGTTTTAGTTTCAATAGAGCAGTGAACTTAATATTGCAAAGAGGTATGATGGAGCTCTTTTTGGGAAGACGTGCGCGCCCCTACATCGTTAAATGTTCGAGACCGTGAGCGTAGTGACGAGGACGCGATTTGGATTTACTTTGGCACTTTACCAAAAAAAATTAGGTATACGTTGAATATTGTCAGCTTGGAACTTCCCACTGCTCATGGGAAGCCTCCCACCCCTGTCCCCCGCCTCTACCCCACCCCTCCCCCCACCCCAAGTGACGATTACCAACCACAGAGCACGAGTGTGAGGAGAGATTCATAGCGCGTGGCAGGTGACGATTGAACGTGATTCTGCGTGCTAGGAGTTGAATGGGCGGGGCGTTCAGGAATAATGAAATGATAGGAACTTAATGATGATGATGATGTAATTGCAATGGGTGACAATGTAAATGTTGGTGAATAGAATTGATGATGGGCAGTGTGTTTGATGGCGATGTTAATGCGAGTGTATGTTATCAATGTGTTAATCTTCTTTTGTTTCGTATGGCTGATATAGTGCGCTGCTACTGCTATTGTTAATCCGGCTGTTATGGATTGACTTATGCAGTGATGTGTGTTATGTGTGTTGATGTTGTAAACTTTTAATCACATTTGTTGGGAAAACGGTTACGTTGTTTATATATCATTGTTTTAGTAAGTTTTAGAGGGGCTTGGTTTGGCCCGATTTTTTTTCATTTAGTATGGATTTATACTTAACATTTTGATCTGTATTGTATTATGATTGTTATTGGGATCAAACATCGAAATTAAATTTTTTGCACTTTTTGTACGCAGCATGGACGGGTTGTGCTTTTTCTGTAGGATTTTATTGTTTACTACGTATGTGATGTTCAGATTTGTGTGCAACGAATTTTAGGTGTTACTTGTAATTTTATTGTTTGTTGCGGTTGCACCCAAATCAAGAGCCGAATGGCTCACAGGGTAAATCCTAACACATGAAACTGAAACTGAAGGATGCAGAGCAACGACTTCACATTCAAGGCGGTCAAGCCAGACAACCGCGTCAGGAGTAATGCATCATCATCATCAACATCATCATCAACATCATCATCATCATCGCTGTGATGTCTCCTTCGTATTTGTGGGTCGGGGCTTTGCGTCCTTATTTGGTGTACGATCTCTTCTGGATGACCACAGTCGCACCACTACTGGAGAGTTTTTTATTTATTTATTTTCTATTTGTGCATCAGGTATCCGCATCGGCCATGATTTGTGCAGCGGATGCGATTTCGGGTGGACCATGCGCTTGCTGGAAGATCAAACTCAGCGATCTGAGTTAACGAGTGCAGAGTTTAGCTAGTGAACGCCAATGACGACGACGATGAGGGTGTCACGGCGGGGCGGTAGGAGTGACGAGAATGTAAAACTGGTGTGGAGGTGGGAGTGACAACTGCCATCGTTCTCATGGAGACGAGTGGGGGGGGTGTGAATCATGCGGGGACAGCTCCATTGCAGCTGGGACCGTTTCCTGGCTTGGTTGGGAAGCTGGGATTGTGTGCTGGGATGTTGAAACCTCGTGGACTCAGTTGTTTATTGTGAGAACTTTTTCTCGTTGTTGTTTGTGATTTTTGTTTTGGTGCAATTTCTTAATTTGTTTATTCATATTGGTTTATTTTGTATTTTGCTTGGTAGTGGCTTTATATGGGATTTGGTTCCCTGATATATATAATCAACGTACAGCATTGTGGGATGCTATTAGCATGGATGACGCTTTTAACAATAAAAGTATTCATATTATTATAACAGTAAGAAGCAGGGGCGCAACTATGGAGGGGTTTGTAGCAGCGATATCTCATTGTCAAGGGCCTAACTGTGGGTGGGTATGTGGCAGCGATAACTATGGGGGGTATGTGTCAGCAATATCTCATTGTCAAGGGCGCAACTATGGGTGGGGGTATGTGGCAGCGTAATGCGACGCATAGGGGTCCAGTCGGTCACAAGGCGGCCCCAAATCAACAGATAAATAAGTAAAATATGTAACGAAAAAAGTGTTAAAACAATCCAACATTTAACCATAAATGCATAAAAAAACAATGCTACTCAATAAAATGTTTTCCGAAAGATACTTAGCGTGAAATCTAGTCGTGCTACTGCTGGTGTTTGTTACTGAACACCACCAGGCTGTTTAGCTATCTGACATGCGCGTGAAAGCAAGATTCACAATAACTTAATTGTGAATACATCATTAGACCACTTTTGCCAGTACCAAAACATAATAATAGGGTTTTTTCCCTTTTTTATGGCAACAAAAACTAAAACCTTTTTACAAGGAATCATGTGTGCATTAACCACGATACTTGTGGTCAAAATGCAAACAAAAACACTCTTATAATATATGCATTGTCCTTGAAACTGATTGGTCCACACCAGAGACGGCTTTCTTTTGAGCCTCGTCGCACCAATTGAGACGAGGTTCAAAAGAAAGCCAGAAAAAAGGGGAAAACCCCTTTTATTAATTGTGAATATTGTAACATTTTCATCTTTTCATAATTAACGTCACTGCGAGACTGTCTTCCTCCAAACCAAATATACGTTGCAACTGAAATTATATAGTTAGAGCCTACGTACTATTGTATACGGGTGAAGAACATCCGTAGCAATGTCAGTAAATGTGAGTCGCGAGAAAGGGGGAGGGGGCCCACAGACGGATGGTGCCGCAGCCCCCACTGGCAGAGGTCGTAGACACACTCACACGAGACATTGTAAAGAGAGGTCGTGCTGGTGTCTCGCTGGTGTCGGCCTTCGCTGTTCGCTGCGGCGAAAGGAGCGGGCGTCCGCCGGCGGGGTGCAGAGCAGGGAGCTGCCGAGGTTGTCGACGGCGATGTGAAGAGAAGAAGGGACTGAAGCTGGATTCGTCTTAAGGGATGTTTACTGATCAGCTTGGCACTCGAGTCATCGCGTACACCCAATGTAAGACTCTTTCAACAGCATGGTCCAGATGTATTGTGACCCCCCTCATTTTATTATCTAAAACTCAATGTTTTTCATACAAATTGGTGCGTCATGTCATGTAAGCAAAATTAAATTAGATTTAAAAAAAATTACGGGACAATTAATTAAGTACTAAGACGTCTGTTCGAGCCTGTACACCGTGTTGGTATCCTCATCTCTATTGTTCGTGTGGTTGTGTAGACAGTGACGTTACGTCGCCGATCGTATTCAGAGGCAGCACCTACAGAAGCCGACCCCCTCCCCCTCTTTCTACCGCCCCCCCCTCTTCACGTGTTCGCAACACAGGCGTGAGGCGTGAACGTCAATCTAGTCCTGCGTGAACAAAGGTTATCACTACCTGAACGTGCCGTGGTTCTTGCGTAATAACCTGGCCGTTAATTGGCACTTCAAGTTAATTTTTGTTTGACCAGAGACCAGGTTCGGGTCTCATTTGCAAGAGTGTCCTGGGTCGCAAAAATGACAAAACCAATCTGTTGTAACCTGTTACCACGTCCTGTGAATAAGTATCCATTGTATACGTGTACTAGCAGTAAGTACCCGGCGTTGCCCGGGCGAAAAAGACAGACACACACATCGACTTACACACAGACATCGACCCACACACATAGAAACACATCGTCTTACACGCACACACACACATATGTACTCACACAGACAGACAAGAGTGGCTCGGTGAGCACTGGTTGATAGCGCTGGGTGGCACCACGCTTGGCGTGCAGTGCCGGCCCCTACAGGACAGGGTGTGGGTGTGCCGGGGTTACTAAAGACCATGGCACTGTGGTTGACCCGAGAGGACACGTGGCCGGTTAAGTCTACCAAGGGGCCTCAAGTGGGGGCTAGGGGTGGTCACGTGGTCCGGGTTCAGATCCTGCTCGATTATTCTGGAAGGTGGGCGTGGCCAAGGGTGGAGCCAGCCACGCCGCAGATAATCGAAGCCGGGTCCCCCAGAGGGACCGGCGTTGTTGTTTATCTTAAAGAAGCATTCGTCTACGTCCGACGTTCTACCGAGTCTCCAACACGTTAACCTGGACCCGAGCTGTGGTCCGGTCCGTTGTAGCAGTTACGGTGTGATTAGCGTAGTTAGCCTGGTGGTCACCACCGCAGGTTGTTATTCTGTTAGGGAGCAGTTACCCCGTGTGTTGGTGTTAAATACATGTGTTGCCTCCAAGAGTACGTCTGCGACTCAGTTGAACTCACTACATATACACAAAGACAAAGACCCCCATATAGCCTTAACATATTGTTGAGGCAAGTGCTGTTCGCGAGCACCTATGAAGGCCGGAACGGCACGAGAGGGGTGAGTGGCCTTTACCACGCCCGACTGCTTTTGTCTCCCTAGTGGCTATGTTTAGTCTCTACACAAGGTACTCATTTGAGGCTGAGTAGACCTATGGGGAGGCCCAGGACCGGTTCAGATAATCGTCACTGGTGTTGGCTGTGAGCAGAATTCAAACTCGGACCGCCGGGTTCGTAGCGCTACCTTATATAAACATACACACATCACGGTAAGACTTGAAATTGATACCAAACTTTTAGTGACTCCCTTGCAGCTTTGTGTGCTAGGCGACTGCCGTGATGCCCACTCTGAATGCCAGGCCTGATGGCACCTGTGCAGACGTTATGAGATAACAGCATAAATCCAGAAACTAATCTAAACATGTTTTTTTTATCATACCGGATAAGGCCCTATGAGCTATGTAGCTCTTTTTCAGAAGCGACCTGGCCGAAAACGATTGCTCAACGAAGTGGCTTACCACGTAGATGTAGAAATGTATTGCAGCCAAATACTCGAAACGCATGTCTCTAAATGTAGAGGGGAAAAAAACATGAGGACCCGGAGAAAAGCCCCTGCGACAACGGGGAGAACACGCAAACTTCAACTATACAACAGGCATCAGGTCGGGATTGAACCCACAACCTCTTTCATACCAGACGAGGTATTTAACGTATCACCACCGGTATTGGCTTCAGGAGAGAGTTCGTGAGGTTTTGCTGTTGCCCCATTGAAGGAGTGCAGACCACAGTGGTGTACTATAAGGTCCATAACAGTTTGGCTTGCATGGCCACAATCGCAACGAAATTTACCATCTCCCACCCGTTGGCGTTTAGTTCCTAAACAAATTTCTCACGCGCAAGAAAATCAGAGCGTCAATATCTTCAAACGCCGTTGACAATATTTACGTCATATTACAATCAGACTTGGACGAAATCGGCAAGAACTCGCATCTCTCTCGAGGTCAGACATCAAAGTGTCCCTTTGTTCATCTCGAGTTGCTCTGAGTCGCTCTCTCCCTGTGACCGCTGTTGTTGAAAGCCGCTGTGTGGGCGTCACAGTGGCGAGGTGTTAACTACCTCGCCTGGCATACAGGAGCTCGTGGGTCCGATCCCCACCATGACGTCTGTTGTATATTTTGAGTTTGCATGTCTCTCTCAAAGGCCACGTGGATTTTTCTCCGTGCCGTCCGGTTTTTCCCTCCACATATATATAAACACGCGTTTAGAGTATTTTGGCTGCTGTACATTTTCACGTGATGATGAGCCACTTCGTTGACCTATCATCTGTAGCCGGGTCGCTTATGATAAAGAGCTACACAGCTCAGTGGGCCTTACCTGGTAAAATAAAAAACGCAGTAGTTTAGTTTTCGTGTGGCTGGGGTACTCGTACGCTAGATGGCTGCCCCCTGCCGGCTACGTCTGTCCCCTGCTCCTCTGCCCGCTGCTCTCCAATCCTGAACGTTGCCCTCTAATGCTTCGGTTAACTCTGTTCACTTCCCCAAATTTTCTTGGCAAGCATCATGGTGATATAATATGTCCACTCAGCCTTATCAGTTGCGTACTAGTGAGTCGTTAGAGTCGATCGGTGGGTCACGTGTGGTGGTAGTATACTGTGGGTATTCCCACCTCTTCCAAAATGCCTCGCCAGCCAGTGTGAAAGAGTAGGCCAAAGTACCCTCGCGACTCGAGCGCTCCCCTCGAGTCCAGGCCCTTCTCCCAGCAGCAGTAGTAGTAGCATGAGCAAGTAATTGCAGGGCTGTCCGCACCTTTAACCCTTCATGATGGCCGCTTGCTGCTACATTCATCATTTGTGTCAACGCTGTTTCGGCTTCTTCAGAACGTCGTGACCGCTAACTCAGTGGAATGCAGGGGGGGGGGGTGCAGGGACGGGGGGATGGGAGGCGAGTGGGGGTGGGGGGCTGTCCGCACATGTCGCCATGAGCCACGCGAGATGAGAAGAAGCACGTGATTGTGATAAGCAGCTGGAACATGACCGGCCACGCATGTCAAGGCAGCGAGGCGTCGTACACGTGCACTGGGGGCCTCTGTATTGCAAGCCCGGTGCGCGAACCATTACACCACAAGACCAGTGCCATTCGATCTCGTCAAGGAACATAAACCATTATCAAGCGAACTCCCGGTCATCCTCGCAGAAGCGGCTTTTCAGATGCGCTTCCGTGGCTGTCTGGAACGCTCTTCCTTCCGATATTAGGAAGCCACTCGAGCGATGCCCTTTTAAATCATCGAGATTGATAACTCATTTCTTTAGGACTTATTTTTCTGGTAAGCTTGTCCTTCCACCGCACCTCCGATTAACACGGTTGGCTTGGCTGTTCAACAAACATACGTACGTACCGTATTCAATTCGTGAGCACTCTCCATGTTGTGTACGCATCAGCTAGTCTGCATCTGTCTTTTGTTTCCAACAACTTCATCCCGTTTGTACTCGAGTGACGTGAGGTCATGAAACAAAGCATCGATTGGGGTTTCTCGCAGAGCAGTAAGTGCAATATACTTTATTTGACAACGGTTCGCGGAAGCCGAGGTCACAGATCGAGCTTCCTCTGAGGTCCCTTCGACTGACTTCTGCTCCACGCACCTTTCCTCTCACCTCGACGAGATATAAATGCTCGTCGCATGACAGCCGAACCAGTACGGTATTATCAGAGCCGGAATCTTAACCAAATTCAGCGCAGAGCCAAATTGAATGTGATGGGGGGGCTTTTTGTGCAATCATGATAATATATGCGCTAAGACCATCAAATCACTACACTCGATAATCCGGTTTATTCGCGGGCGGCTGAATTTAACGTAATTTTAACGGTAACAATATAGTTAAACAGGACAGATTCATGACTTTAGTTGGGGGATGGAAGGAAGAAGAGCAAGGGAAATAAGAATAGGTGTTATCCTTTCTGGCATTAAAACAGGCGTTAAGATGTTCAAACACCAAATTGATACATTTTTCAAAGAATCAAGTCTGCATTAACCACACGTACTTGTGGTGAACATGCAAACCAACATGATCTGATAATGTATACATTGTCTTTGAAACTGATTAGCTTATACCAGAGACAGCATTCTTTATGATCTTGTCTCACCAGTGTTAAGACGAAATAACGCCTAAAGGCGAACAGTTCAAAGGCAATGCAAGTATCAATGTATGAATTAATATCTCAGGTTGAGCAGTTATAGCTATGGAACCTTGTTTTACCAGTATCGTGGAGGCGTTGGGATCGATGGGAAAAAAAGACTGGAGAGGGATGAAAGGACATGGGCACATGGAGAGACAGCCAACAACTGTCTAGCAACGCAACATCGAGTGAAGACGACAGAGACGATGGCGACGAGACGACAGCGACGATGGCAGCGATCTTCAACAGCACGACGGGGATCCCACTCCACACAACAGCACGACGGGGATCCCACTCCACACAACAGCCCCGAGTTCTCGCTCAGGGCCCCCTTTTATGCTCCCAGGGGCGTGACCTCGCTCCGCCCCGGCCACGCCCCCTCTCTAGAACATACCAGCGGGTTCCCGGGGCTTCCCCAATCTGTCCCTTCTGTGACCTTTCCCCCAGATACCCCCTCTGGTGTATCACGTGGCCTGCTGACGTCAGGGCTGCTGTAAGCTGCAGATCCCCTTCCCCGCCAGCAGCCAGCGCTATGCTGCTACACTACTTATTCTATGCCACTACATCTTTATAAACTCAGCGATGGTACACGATGTCGTTTACAAGTGTAACCAGCGAGAACGAGCAGATCGCGTCACGTAGCAGAGCATCCGCTGAAGTATTTTTTATTTGCTTGCAGTTACTCGCTAAGTTTGGATAACTCACAATTGGACAATTGGTTAAAATATTGATGTTCGTTGTTCATACATTTATTTCTCAGAACCATGTTGGGTCAGAAAAATGGGGGTCACTCGGTTAAAACTAAATTCAACAAGAGGGGTACAGCAGTAGCCAACAAAAGGTTAAGAACCGCTGCTGTAGACAATGCTTTAGTCGCTGTCGGCGGTTTATATTGTTCCTCTGCCTACAACTTGACTGACTTTTTGGTAATAATGTTCCTGGTATTTAAATAAAATCCACATCCAGATGTGTAATTTGCTTTTCAGGCGTGACGGGTAATGAAGTACTTTCAAAATGTGTCTATTAAAATGTCATTTAAAGTTGGGTCGCAGGGGATGCGTTGTCACGTTGTGAATTCTACTTTTTATGATTACACGCTTTCATTTAACTCACTCTGTCTGTTGTTGTATCCTCAAATCTTGTAACTCAATTTTAACTACTTCCCAATGTGGTATCGACTGCCGATTTGGTATACTTATGTCATATTGATGACAATACTATATTCTATCATAAAAAAGTAAAAAAAAATTTAAACTATTTTTTTACAAGCTTTCTATGAACTCACTCTGTTGTTGTATCCTCAAATCTTGTAGCTCAATTTTAACCACTTTCCAATTTGGTATCGACTGCAAACTTAGTATACGTATGTCATACTGATGACAATACTATATTTTATAAAAAAAAAAGATAAAAAATATTTGTAAATAATCTTTTGTTAATTGTTATGTTCCGGCTTGGGTCTAACTGTCCACGCTCAACTGACGTTGGCTGTAATTGGCCACGGTCGTGTACGTTATGGCAAGCTTCGGGCCACTTCCTGGGGTCGTGGAGTTTTTCCTTTCATAGCACGGTACATAAAAGCGTGTTTTTAAAAGTTTTTACAAATATTGCTTATTTTAGGAGAGTGCAAAAGATGATAACCCTCAACATTGGCGGTGCATGTTGGCTCCACTTTCCAACTGAAGCGTCAGGGAGCCTCAGGCAAAGATCTCCCCCCGTGTCGACTTCACAGAGAGCGGGGGGCAAGCACCACGCCCGGCCGCCTTTGTCTCCCCCAGCGGCGATGCTACACACCGCACCGGGTACTCGTTTCATGCCGAGTCGACCCAGGGGAGGCCCGGGGGTTCCCCGCTTAGATAATCGTCAGGGGTGTTCGTTGGCCGTGAGTGGAGATCGAACTCTGTGATCGAACTCTGTGATCGCAGCGCTGCGCTAACCGCTGCGCCACCGCTCCCAGGGAGCCTGAGAAACCTCGACGTGGTGGGTGGTGGGGGGAGCGCGCAAGCGACAACTTTGTTAACATTTAAAACTGTTATTGGCCGGGGTTTTTTGTAAACGCACAGCAAATATTAACGTCGGCACCTTCGTATGACGTCGATGTTTTTGTAAATTAAAAGTTTAAAAGTGAACAAAAAAATCAACACTTTAATGTCGTTCCGGGGGTTGTTTTGAGAGACGCGGGGCCTGAGGCCCACCGCGCCGCTCGTCACAGCGCCGCCACCGACTTCTCCTCCTGCTCGCCCTCGTCGTCTGGTGAGGGTGAGGAGGAGGTGGTGGACATGCAGCTGCCGTCTGAAAGGTAAACGGAGAGAGAGGCCACACGCTTTAGAAGCTCGTCAAGCGAGTGGATCGAGGGTGTTGCCCGTTGCTAAGGAGGAGAGAGGCCTACACCCGCGTCGTTGTTCACTGCAGCCTGGAGGAATCCGATGAGCTATAAAGCGCTTTATTCACAGATGTCCAGTATGGGCGGGTCAGTAAGTACAGCCAACAGCAGCACACGTGCAGCAGCAGTATCGGCAGTAGTAGCAGCAGCAGTAGCATCAGCATTGTCACTCCACTGCTGGATAACCCCTCTCCCGACACCACCCTGTGCTTTGCTTGACCATACTGGTAGTGCTATGATGATGTTTGGTAGTGCTGTGATGATGTTTGGTAGTGCTATGATGATGTTTGGTAGTGCTATGATGATGTTTGGTAGTGCTATGAAGATGGTTGGTAGTGCTATGATGATGTTTGGCAGTGCTATGATGATGTTTGGCAGTGCTATGATGATGTTTGGCAGTGCTATGATGGTTGGTAGTGCTATGATGATGTTTGGCAGTGCTATGATGATGTTTGGCAGTGCTATGATGATGGTTGGTAGTGCTATGATGATGTTTGGTAGTGCTATGATGATGTTTGGTAGTGCTATGATGATGTTTGGTAGTGCTATGATGATGTTTGGCAGTGCTATGATGATGTTTGGTAGTGCTATGATGATGTTTGGTAGTGCTATGATGATGTTTGGTAGTGCTATGATGATGTTTGGTAGTGCTATGATGATGTTTGGTAGTGCTGTGATGATGTTTGGTAGTGCTGTGATGATGTTTGGTAGTGCTGTGATGATGTTTGGTAGTGCTATGATGATGTTTGGTAGTGCTATGATGATGGTTGGTAGTGCTATGATGATGTTTGGCAGTGCTATGATGATGTTTGGCAGTGCTATGATGATGTTTGGCAGTGCTATGATGATGGTTGGTAGTGCTATGATGATGTTTGGCAGTGCTATGATGATGTTTGGCAGTGCTATGATGATGGTTGGTAGTGCTATGATGATGTTTGGTAGTGCTATGATGATGTTTGGTAGTGCTATGATGATGTTTGGTAGTGCTATGATGATGTTTGGCAGTGCTATGATGATGTTTGGTAGTGCTATGATGATGTTTGGTAGTGCTATGATGATGTTTGGTAGTGCTATGATGATGTTTGGTAGTGCTATGATGATGTTTGGTAGTGCTATGATGATGGTTGGTAGTGCTATGATGATGTTTGGCAGTGCTATGATGATGTTTGGTAGTGCTATGATGATGTTTGGCAGTGCTATGATGATGTTTGGCAGTGCTATGATGATGTTTGGCAGTGCTATGATGATGTTTGGTAGTGCTATGATGATGTTTGGCAGTGCTATGATGATGTTTGGTAGTGCTATGATGATGTTTGGTAGTGCTATGATGATGTTTGGTAGTGCTATGATGTTTGGTAGTGCTATGATGATGTTTGGCAGTGCTATGATGATGTTTGGTAGTGCTATGATGATGTTTGGTAGTGCTATGATGATGTTTGGTAGTGCTATGATGATGTTTGGCAGTGCTATGATGATGTTTGGTAGTGCTATGATGATGTTTGGTAGTGCTATGATGATGTTTGGTAGTGCTATGATGATGTTTGGCAGTGCTATGATAATGTTTGGTAGTGCTATGATGATGTTTGGCAGTGCTATGATGATGTTTGGCAGTGCTATGATGATGTTTGGTAGTGCTATGATGATGTTTGGTAGTGCTATGATGATGTTTGGTAGTGCTATGATGATGTTTGGCAGTGCTATGATGATGTTTGGTAGTGCTATGATGATGTTTGGCAGTGCTATGATGATGTTTGGCAGTGCTATGATGATGTTTGGCAGTGCTATGATGATGTTTGGTAGTGCTATGATGATGTTTGGCAGTGCTATGATGATGTTTGGTAGTGCTATGATGATGTTTGGTAGTGCTATGATGTTTGGTAGTGCTATGATGATGTTTGGCAGTGCTATGATGATGTTTGGTAGTGCTATGATGATGTTTGGTAGTGCTATGATGATGTTTGGTAGTGCTATGATGATGTTTGGCAGTGCTATGATGATGTTTGGTAGTGCTATGATGATGTTTGGCAGTGCTATGATGATGTTTGGTAGTGCTGTGATGATGTTTGGTAGTGCTATGATGATGTTTGGTAGTGCTATGATGATGTTTGGTAGTGCTATGATGATGTTTGGCAGTGCTATGATGATGTTTGGTAGTGCTATGATGATGTTTGGTAGTGCTATGATGATGTTTGGCAGTGCTATGATGATGTTTGGCAGTGCTATGATGATGTTTGGCAGTGCTATGATGATGTTTGGTAGTGCTATGATGATGTTTGGTAGTGCTATGATGATGTTTGGTAGTGCTATGATGATGTTTGGTAGTGCTATGATGATGTTTGGCAGTGCTATGATGATGTTTGGTAGTGCTATGATGATGTTTGGCAGTGCTATGATGATGTTTGGTAGTGCTATGATGATGTTTGGTAGTGCTATGATGATGTTTGGTAGTGCTATGATGATGTTTGGTAGTGCTATGATGATGTTTGGTAGTGCTATGATGATGTTTGGCAGTGCTATGATAATGTTTGGTAGTGCTATGATGATGTTTGGCAGTGCTATGATGATGTTTGGTAGTGCTATGATGATGTTTGGTAGTGCTATGATGATGTTTGGTAGTGCTATGATGATGTTTGGTAGTGCTATGATGATGTTTGGTAGTGCTATGATGATGTTTGGTAGTGCTATGATGATGT
Source organism: Lampetra fluviatilis (assembly GCF_964198595.1). Lineage (NCBI taxonomy): Eukaryota > Metazoa > Chordata > Hyperoartia > Petromyzontiformes > Petromyzontidae > Lampetra > Lampetra fluviatilis. The sequence goes on along the minus strand of NC_136309.1, from coordinate 10,962,697 downwards.
TTGGCAGTGCTATGATGATGTTTGGTAGTGCTATGATGATGTTTGGCAGTGCTATGATGATGTTTGGCAGTGCTATGATGATGTTTGGCAGTGCTATGATGATGTTTGGTAGTGCTATGATGATGTTTGGCAGTGCTATGATGATGTTTGGTAGTGCTATGATGATGTTTGGTAGTGCTATGATGTTTGGTAGTGCTATGATGATGTTTGGCAGTGCTATGATGATGTTTGGTAGTGCTATGATGATGTTTGGTAGTGCTATGATGATGTTTGGTAGTGCTATGATGATGTTTGGCAGTGCTATGATGATGTTTGGTAGTGCTATGATGATGTTTGGTAGTGCTGTGATGATGTTTGGTAGTGCTGTGATGATGTTTGGTAGTGCTATGATGATGTTTGGTAGTGCTATGATGATGTTTGGTAGTGCTATGATGATGTTTGGTAGTGCTATGATGATGTTTGGTAGTGCTATGATGATGTTTGGTAGTGCTATGATGATGTTTGGCAGTGCTATGATGATGTTTGGCAGTGCTATGATGATGTTTGGCAGTGCTATGATGATGTTTGGTAGTGCTATGATGATGTTTGGTAGTGCTATGATGATGTTTGGCAGTGCTATGATGATGTTTGGTAGTGCTATGATGATGTTTGGCAGTGCTATGATGATGTTTGGCAGTGCTATGATGATGTTTGGCAGTGCTATGATGATGTTTGGTAGTGCTATGATGATGTTTGGTAGTGCTATGATGATGTTTGGTAGTGCTATGATGACGTTTGGCAGTGCTATGATGATGTTTGGCAGTGCTATGATGATGTTTGGTAGTGCTATGATGATGTTTGGTAGTGCTATGATGATGTTTGGTAGTGCTATGATGATGTTTGGTAGTGCTATGATGACGTTTGGCAGTGCTATGATGATGTTTGGCAGTGCTATGATGATGTTTGGTAGTGCTATGATGATGTTTGGTAGTGCTATGATGATGTTTGGTAGTGCTATGATGATGTTTGGCAGTGCTATGATGTTTGGTAGTGCTATGATGATGGTTGGTAGTGCTATGATGATGTTTGGCAGTGCTATGATGATGTTTGGTAGTGCTATGATGATGGTTGGTAGTGCTATGATGATGTTTGGTAGTGCTATGATGATGTTTGGAAGTGCTATGATGATGTTTGGCAGTGACACGATGTTTGGCAGTGCTGTGATGATGTTTGGCAGTGCTATGATGATGTTTGGCAGTGCTATGATGATGTTTGGAAGTGCTATGATGATGTTTGGTAGTGCTATGATGATGTTTGGCAGTGCTATGATGATGTTTGGCAGTGCTATGATGATGTTTGGCAGTGCTATGATGATGTTTGGTAGTGCTATGATGATGTTTGGCAGTGACACGATGTTTGGCAGTGCTGTGATGATGTTTGGCAGTGCTATGATGATGTTTGGAAGTGCTATGATGATGTTTGGTAGTGCTATTATGATGTTTGGCAGTGCTGTGATGATGTTTGGTAGTGCTATGATGATGTTTGGCAGTGCTATGATGATGTTTGGCAGTGCTATGATGATGTTTGGTAGTGCTATGATGATGTTTGGCAGTGCTATGATGATGTTTGGCAGTGCTGTGATGATGTTTGGTAGTGCTATGATGATGTTTGGCAGTGCTATGATGATGTTTGGCAGTGCTATGATGATGTTTGGTAGTGCTATGATGATGTTTGGCAGTGACACGATGTTTGGCAGTGCTGTGATGATGTTTGGCAGTGCTATGATGATGTTTGGAAGTGCTATGATGATGTTTGGTAGTGCTATTATGATGTTTGGCAGTGCTGTGATGATGTTTGGTAGTGCTATGATGATGTTTGGTAGTGCTATGATGATGTTTGGCAGTGCTATGATGATGTTTGGCAGTGCTATGATGATGTTTGGTAGTGCTATGATGATGTTTGGCAGTGCTATGATGATGTTTGGCAGTGCTGTGATGATGTTTGGTAGTGCTATGATGATGTTTGGCAGTGCTATGATGATGTTTGGTAGTGCTATGATGATGTTTGGCAGTGCTGTGATGATGTTTGGCAGTGCTGTGATGATGTTTGGCAGTGCTATGATGATGTTTGGTAGTGCTATGATGATGTTTGGTAGTGCTATGATGATGTTTGGCAGTGCTATTATGATGTTTGGCAGTGCTGTGATAATGTTTGGCAGTGCTATGATGATGTTTGGAAGTGCTATGATGATGTTTGGCAGTGCTATGATGATGTTTGGTAGTGCTATGATGATGTTTGGTAGTGATATGATGTTTGGTAGTGCTATGATGATGTTTGGTAGTGCTATGATGATGTTTGGCAGTGCTATGATAATGTTTGGTAGTGCTATGATGACGTTTGGCAGTGACACGATGTTTGGCAGTGCTGTGATGATGTTTGGTAGTGCTATGATGATGTTTGGCAGTGCTATGATAATGTTTGGTAGTGCTATGATGATGTTTGGTAGTGCTATGATGATGTTTGGCAGTGCTATGATGATGTTTGGTAGTGCTATGATGTTTGGTAGTGCTATGATGATGTTTGGTAGTGCTGTGATGATGTTTGGTAGTGCTATGATGATGTTTGGTAGTGCTATTATGATGTTTGGTAGTGCTATGATGATGTTTGGTAGTGCTATGATGATGTTTGGTAGTGCTATTATGATGTTTGGCAGTGCTGTGATGATGTTTGGTAGTGCTATGATGATGTTTGGTAGTGCTATGATGATGTTTGGCAGTGCTATGATGTTGTTTGGTAGTGCTATTATGATGTTTGGTAGTGCTGTGATGATGATTGGTAGTGCTATGATGATGTTTGGTAGTGCTATGATGTTGTTTGGTAGTGCTATTATGATGTTTGGTAGTGCTGTGATGATGATTGGTAGTGCTATGATGATGTTTGGTAGTGCTATGATGATGTTTGGTAGTGCTATGATGATGTTTGATAGTGCTATGATGATGTTTGGTAGTGCTATGATGATGTTTGGCAGTGCTGTGATGTTGTTTGGTAGTGCTATTATGATGTTTGGTAGTGCTGTGATGATGATTGGTAGTGCTATGATGATGTTTGGTAGTGCTATGATGATGTTTGGCAGTGCTATGATGTTGATTGGTCGTGCTATGATGATGTTTGGTAGTGCTATGATGATGTTTGGCAGTGCTGTGATGTTGTTTGGTAGTGCTATTATGATGTTTGGTAGTGCTGTGATGATGATTGGTAGTGCTATGATGATGTTTGGTAGTGCTATGATGATGTTTGGCAGTGCTATGATGTTGATTGGTAGTGCTATGATGATGTTTGGTAGTGCTATGATGATGTTTGGCAGTGCTATGATGTTGTTTGGTAGTGCTATTATGATGTTTGGCAGTGCTGTGATGATGTTTGGTAGTGCTATGATGATGTTTGGTAGTGCTATGATGATGTTTGGCAGTGCTATGATGTTGCTTGGTAGTGCTATTATGATGTTTGGTAGTGCTGTGATGATGATTGTTAGTGCTATGATGATGTTTGGTAGTGCTATGATGATGTTTGGCAGTGCTATGATGTTGTTTGGTAGTGCTATTATGATGTTTGGTAGTGCTGTGATGATGATTGGTAGTGCTACGATGATGTTTGGTAGTGCTATGATGATGTTTGGTAGTGCTATGATGATGTTTGGTAGTGCTATGATGATGTTTGGCAGTGCTATGATGATGTTTGGCAGTGCTATTATGATGTTTGGTAGTGCTGTGATGATGATTGGTAGTGCTATGATGATGTTTGGTAGTGCTATGATGATGTTTGGTAGTGCTATTATGATGTTTGGTAGTGCTATGATGATGTTTGGTAGTGCTGTGATGATGTTTGGTAGTGCTGTGATGATGTTTGGCAGTGCTATGATGATGTTTGGCAGTGCTATGATGATTGGTAGTGCTGTGATGATGTTTGGTAGTGCTGTGATGATGTTTGGCAGTGCTATGATGATGTTTAGTAGTGCTATGATGATGTTTGGTAGTGCTATGATGATGTTTGGCAGTGCTATGATGATGTTTGGTAGTGCTATGATGATTGGCAGTGCTATGATGATGATTGCTGAGACACCTCGGGCCCAATGAACTGTAGGTGGGTCAGTCCCACTTGAATCTCGTGATATGCTGCTGAATGTGTGTTACGTGTCGCCTCGTGGTGGTTGTGGTAGTGGTTGTTGTGGTTGTTTCACACGAGGGTGGTTATTGTGGTGGTGGTTGTTGTTGTGGTGGTTGTTGTGGTGGTTGTTTCACGTGAGGGTGGTAGTTGTTGTGGTTGTTTCACACGAGGGTGGTTGTTGTGGTGGTTGTTGTTGTGGTGGTTGTTGTTGTGGTGGTTGTTGTGGTGGTTGTTTCACGTGAGGGTGGTAGTTGTTGTGGTTGTTTCACATGAGGGTGGTTGTTGTTGTGGTTGTTTCACATGAGGGTGGTTGTTGTTGTGGTTGTTTCACATGATGGTGGTTGTTGTTGTTTCACATGAAGGTGGTTGTTGTGGTGGTTGTTGTTGTGGTGGTTGTTGTGGTGGTTGTTGTGGTGGTTGTTGTTGTGGTGGTTGTTGTGGTGGTTGTTTCACATGAGGGTGGTTGTTGTGGTTGTTTCACATGAGGGTGGTTGTTGTTGTGGTTGTTTCACATGATGGTGGTTGTTGTGGTGGTTGTTGTTGTGGTGGTTGTTGTGGTGGTTGTTGTGGTGGTTGTTTCACATGCGGGTGGTTGTTGTGGTTGTTGTGGTGGTGGTTTCACACGAGGGTGGTTGTGGTGGTGGTTGTTTCACATTATTAGGGTGGTTGTGGTGGTGGTTTCACATGAGGGTGATTGTTGTGGTGGTTGTTGTGGTGGTTGTTTCACATGACGGTGGTTGTTGTCGTGGTTGTTGCACACGAGGGTGATTGTTGTGGTGGTTGTTGTGGTGGTTGTTTGACACGAGGGTGGTTGTTGTGGTGGTTGTTACAAATTATTAGGGTGGTTGATCTCTTGCTGCAAGCCATGGAGGACTGCCTCCGGGAGCAAACGCAGCTGGAGCAAGAGATAGATGCTTACAGGCAGATCCTGCAGCCACGGTGAGAACAAACCAGGGCTCATCATGTATGAAGAAGAGAATCGCACACACGCCATACTTCACCAAAATACGTCACGCTTGCCCCGATAACCGGGCGTAAAATGGTACTTTTACAGTTTCGTTCATTGAGTTTGCATGTCTATGGCACAAACATGCCACCAGCATTGCAAAACTCCTTCACATGTCACATTTCGTGTCAACTCTTCCATTGCTCTGAGAGGTAGTCCACCCCGGTGCTTCTCAACCTATTTCATTTCCCGGCACTCGCTTTCGAGCTCGCTCGATCTTCACGGCACAGCCAACCAAAACGTCCTGACTGTGGGCCCGGGTGGGTGGCCAGGGATGAGGGCTGACGGCTGTGTGCCGTGCGGTGCCGTGGCCAATGGAGAGGGGAGGGCGGGAGGTGGGGGCTGGACTGGCCACTGAACGGCATGGAGGGATTCGTCTGACCGAGCTTACCAACAGTTACATTCTTTGCTATAATTCTGAAAACAGCACGGCACACCAGGGACATGCCGCGGCACACCAGTTTGCGAAGCTCTGGTCTGGCCGAGGGGACACCCATTGGTAATCGGCACCTCCTATTAGCACAGTTGGCTGTGAAAGAGGTTCAACATACACACAAGGTGCACACAGTATTCGTCCTGCAATTGGGTATAATCTGCGAGTACAACAGTTTTGTTTTTCACTTGTGTTTGCAAGCTACCAACATAACACTGGCCATTTTATGGGGGAGATTATTGCTCATTTAAGTGTGGAACTGTATGAGAATGTGTACAAAAGGAAAGTTGTCGATGTAAATTTGTGAATACTGATATGTGTCCGATTACCATGCTTGGCTACGTACCATGCGAAATAATTTCGATTTAAAGCTTTGGTGACTGCAGGGATTCATATTCTTGGTTCTTTCGGTAAAATGACGTAGAAGGGAAATAATAAAATAATAAAAAGAAAACAATAAAATTCTCACGACGTTTCGATTTTAACACAAGCAATCATCAGGTGTGATAACCACAGCAAGAAGAAGTTCAACATGCATAGGTACATGTGTAGTGCAAGTACTGAATTAAAACGAAGTTCACAATGGCTGTGCTCTTATGCAACCATAACCACTGAATGTCACTGTACCGCTTCCTGTTTAGAGAAGACTAATTGCTTTGATAGAGCTATTAATGGTGTGCTCGTGTATTCTTTAATTGTAGGGAAAATGTGGCTGAGGAATGTGAACCTACACGCATCTCTGCGGGGGGAGACGCTGAAGAAGCAGGTAAAATGCAGTTTTTTCTACATCCACTTCAAATTTAATCATTTGACCTTTTCAATCCGGCAGGCAGGATTTCTTAAAATGCGGTCAATTAGTTCTCTTGAGTGTTCCATTTTCGACGAGGGGGTTGTAAGTGATGGCGAAACTACGTCTATAAAAAGAGAATATATTTGATTCACGCTGTGCAAAACAGTAATACCTCGGTGAACGAATCTGGGAACGTAAAGATGTCAGCCATGGAGGGCCCCTTAGCCCCCCTATTTTATCAAAAACAATGTATCATGCAAAGCGATTCAACAGAGTTAAATGTTTACCACAGCGCCCATGCGTGCACTCTGTAAACACGACCGGGTGGAGTTTGTTTACCGTACATTATCAGCAGTCAATCAATGAAGGAAGAGCTTCTCCCTTTCCAGCCTGCCATTGCTTGAGCTCCTTGTATTGGTAAAATTTAGTATCGTGTTTTTGTTGTTGTTGCAGTAATAGTTGTGATCTTATTACCCCCAATGAAGTCATCCAAACAACCACTGAGTGCAGGTGGCTCTTACTGGGAAAATCGTGCAATGCAAATACATTTATCTGTAAACGGAAAATGCCGAGTGTAAGGAGGGTAGAGGCGGGAGAGGTGAAGAGTGAAGTGGCGCTTCCGTTTGGGTTGGCGCAGTCCACCCTGCAGACCATTTTGAACCCAGCAGACAAAGTGAAGGCCACTGTGCAGCGATGTTTTGCTATTGTAGCGCCCCCCTTCACTGAAGTCCTGGAACGCTTCCCTATGCCTCCTATGCAATATGCACCTCTGGTAATGACGTTTCTGATAACGAAGTGACATCATGGAACGCATTTACTTTGTTAGCCGAGGTATAGCTGTAGTTAGTTTCTAAAGCAATCTGCCTATGCGTAGAATAAGTGGTGTTCCAAATTTTTTTACCAGTGATAAAAAAAAATGTTGCTGTGAAGAAGGGACATTATCCAGAATGTTGCACATGACACGTTTTTGCTTTTAAGGCCGCAGAATTCTTAACGAATGTGTTGGGGTTTTTTGTTTGTTATTTTTGCTTTTGCCACCACTGCCAACAATTATCACCAGCAATTAATTTGAAATAGGAACGCGGTGGTAACGTCCATCAGAGGGCGCCAAAATACCTTGGTGGTTTTGTCCTCGACTACCTGTTAAGCCGTGGCTGTCACTCTCAACCTGAGTGGGTAGTCTTGGTAATATGCAGACACTTAGGTAGAAATAGCATAAAACACCCAGTTGCTGCTGCTGCCATACTAAACAAAACAACTTTTTCTATTTTATTAACCATCAAACTAAACTATTTTTATTTTACCAGGTAAGGCCCACTGAACTATGCGGCTCTTTTTCATAAGTGACCTGGCCACAAATTATAGCCCTACGAAGTGGCTTATCACGTGGACATTGATAGTAGCCAAATACTCTGAATGCATGTTTTTTTAAATGGGGAGGGAAAAACCGGAGGACACGAAGAAGAATCTACGCAGCCATTGGGAGAGAGACCACGCGGACTCCAAATATACAGGCGTCAGGGTCAAGATCAAACCCACGACCTCCTGTATTGCAGGCGAGGTAGTTCACATCTCACTACTATGGCGCTCTAGGGAACAATTCGATACCAGTGGAAGCAGGGTGCTATTTACCTGTTGTGCTGACCTGAGAGCTCCACATTTAGCCATCAATTTTCTCACGCGAAGATTTCGCAGTGAAACGAGAGAGAATTTTAACATATAAAGCGATATTCTTTGGGTCTTTCGGTAAAGTCAGATAGGTTCAAAGAAAATAACAAAAAAGCTACGACGTTTCGATCGCAACACAAGCGTTCGTCATCAGGAAAAGGGATGACGACCGCTTTTGTTGCGATCGAAACGTAGTTTTTTGGAATATCCGCGAAATTTGCTAGTCACGAGCATCTCCGTAATGTATCCCTCATTGCGAATAATGAAGTAATACAGGCAGTCCCTGGGTTACGGAAGACCCGACTTACGGAAATCCGACTCTAAGGAAGTGCTCCCATAAATCATGTAACAAAACATTTAAATCCTGTATGCGTAACTGTTTGCATTGGTTACATGAGCGCAAATAGTGCAGCGCCGTGAAGTTGCAGATGAATACAGTGGAGCGAGGCGTAAGTGCGGGGCTGCATATTCCCCAAGGTGGTGGTGTCTTGTATAGAACGGAGTCACGCTGTTACATTGTTACCGTGAGTCTACTCTGCCCGCCACATCGTCTCTTTTCCTTTTGTAGAACGACGCAATTGTTTGTTTTCTATACTTCATGGTGTTCATAAACAATTGGACACAGCACGGTATATGTTCCATTAGTTTAATTATGGGTGGTGTATAGGTTAGATATTCGATCAAATGAAAGAATCATAGGACGTGCAGAGCGTATGTACAGCGATACGGTACATGATGCAATAGAAAACGGACGACAGCGCGAGATGCAGTACTGAGAGAAAACGGTAGGGGGGGCACAACTCTTTCTGGCTATGGGATTATTTTATCTTTGATTTTGGGGTGAAATTGTTCAGTTTCTGACGTACGGAAAATTCGGGTTACGGATATTTCTCGGGAACCTAACCCTTCCGTAGTCCGGGGACTGCCTACTGTTGTAGTGAATCAATGCATTTTTACATTCCCTAATTCATTCACGACATTATAGTGAAACAATGTGAATAGGAGCAACATAGAGGGCTTAGTATATATAATTATATTATGGCAGTGGTTCTTGACCTTTACTGCGGCCTTGGGGGCCGTCCATAAATGACGTCACGCACCTGGGGGGGTGGTGGTCAGACATTTGTGACAATGTGTGACGGGGGGGATGAGAAATGTGACGTCACATCAAAATGCGCAACTTTAAATAAATCTAGAATTGTTATAACAACACTAATCGTTATAACAACATTCCTACAACATCAGAGTGCAGCGCCACATTAAATACGCACTACAATGACAATAGTTTATAGCGATTTGAAGCATGTTTTATTTTCAAAATGGAAATATGGTTTTGGGGGAGGGGGGGGGGGGCAGAGCTTTGTGATGTAATATTTGAGGGGGGGTCTGACTTTTTGTGACGCCGTGTGACGAGGGGGGAGGGGGTCAAAAATCGTCCAAAAGCGCGTGACGTCATTTATGGACGGCCCCTTGCACCCCTTTGGTTCTCAATCGTTAAAAAAATTATAACGTTAATAAATACATAGGTTTGATGAAACAAAGTAGTTGTACTTACGTGCCCATGCTTACTTTGTGTTTTGTTGATTTACCTTCTAAAAGAAATGTGCATGTCTTAGCCCCCAGAAAGGGCATCTCGCACCCCTAGGGGGCGTGTGCACTCCAGGTTAAGAACCGCTTTATTATGGCATTTAAAAAGTCAGAGTTTGTTTATGCTCATCTGTGGGGAAATTTGGCCTATTTGACGATCACCTGATCCTTTCATAGTAGTTTGCTATGAAATAAACTTGTTTTCTGATGTCACCCTGATGTCAACCCAGCCAAACCTCGTGCTCAAGAGATGGAGGATTTGGAGTTGCTCAACAAAGCTTTGGCAAAGGCCCTGAAGGTCCGAGAGTCTGGCAGAAATTTCCTCAAGGAGCTGGACAGCGCTGGCAGCGTCGGCACAAACGACCAAGCCCCACAAGTCGACGGCTTTTCCGTGCAGGACAAACGGGGCCCTGCACCACCCAGGAAACATCAAGCTGTGAAAGAGAAAAGCCAAACGAGAGGCCCTCCAACAACAGCCGCCGCTGGCACGTCGAGGGCGACCTCCGCCACAAAGGCTGCGCCCAGAGCCTCGTCTCTCTCCCGCAGGCCGGTGGACTCCTGCGGTGCCGAGCGGCCTCCGTCTACGCAAGCTGCCCGAGCCAGGACTTTCAGTGCTTCGCGAGCACCTGTGGTGGACAGGAGGGTTCCAAAGGCGGCTGCAGTCGACAAGCAGGGCAAGCGATCCAGCGCACCGGGCGGTCGGAAATCTGCAGCGGCAGCAGTGACAGCAGCAGCAGCGGCAGCAGCGGCATCACGTGTCTCAAACGCGAACGGCCTGCACGTTTCTACAGCTCACACCGCGGAGGTGAGCGGCGTGTCTTAATCTGGGCTTTGTCTTGATGCTGATCTCCCGGTGGAGCTGTGTGTGTGTGTCTATATATATTTGTTTGGCCTTACCATCAGCCCCACCAAAACTAAGCACCTTCCTGGGTATTTTCTACCATCGGACACTCCACCCCCACAACTCCCAATTGGTGATGGGGCAGTTGCAGAGAGAGTGGAGAGCTTCCAATATCTGGGCAGTGTGCTCATGAGCGGCTCCGGTTTGACAGCAGAGGTCTCCGAATTAGTCGAGCGGCATTATCTTTTCATCGGTTGCGTAACACTGTGTGGAAGCTTACCTGGTCTGTCGCTCCACACGAAGCTTCAGGTCTTCTCGGCCACAGTCATACCCTCCCTTCTCTACGTTTGCAAAACGTGGACCCCCCTAATGGAACAAATTCGCTGGTTAGAACATTGAGGCTGGCCTGCCTACGATCCATCCTGGGTTTAACCAGGCTGAATTGTTTGAGGAGCTTACAAATCCTTGAATGATCTGGACAAAGTCCCATCGGCGAACTCCTCTGGCAGGCAAGGCTGTGTTGGCTGCGTTATGTAGCCTGCATGCCCAGCCACCGCATGCCTAAACAGCTTTTGTTCAGCTGGATAGAGGGGGCTAAACGGGTACGGCATGGGCTGGAGAAGAGATGGAGTGATGTGTTGCAGTAGGAGGTGGCGCTGAGTGGACTTGCCAATGACTGGTACAAGCGGTGTCAAGATTGGCATCTGTGGATGAGGCTTGTGAAGGATGCTACTGGGCAGTTGGAGGCAGTCGCCCTCCAACAACAACGGAGGGCGGAGGAGCGACGCTCACAACAACGAGCAGAGCGCCGGGTGGCTAAAGCATAGCAAGTTGGCACAGTAGGGGGCACAGGTGGAGCATCGGCCATTCATATCAGTCAGTCGACGCCTGGCACCTGGGTCTTACCCATGACCTGCCAGCGGGCGTACGACACTTCACGTGGCCTCAACGTGCACATAGCCTGGCACAAGCGCCGTGGTGACGTCACCGCCACTTAGTGGCGGATGGCGGTTATATATTTGTGAAGGCACTTTTCTCTAGACTAGTGTCATATTCCGTACCTTTTTGATGACACCTGTGCCGCTTATGAAGGCTGTTCTATTCTTGCAAATGATGGCAGCAATGTGTCCAGGAGCCTAAATGCCAATGTCGAGGTCTGCCAGCCATGAGAGAGAGGGTTTCAGGAGAGAGTTTTTTGTAATACAGTTGATCATCGATTATCCGGCTTCCAATATTATCCGACTTGCAGGCCGATCCGGAGAAACCGGCAAAACTGCTCCAAAGACTGTACCAGTACGGGGGATATGCAATGTGTGTGTGACGAAAAAAGTAGCTATGCTTGGTTTGTGTTAAATATATTAAATAGAGTATATTATACACTACACACAACTTAAACAATGAAAATACTGCACGTATATACATAACCCCATGCAGAGTCTTCGAGATTGGAGAGTGGCAAGTCCTGTAGAGTAAATACTTTTTAAAGTAGGGTAAGTTATTATTGTCTATTTGTATGTTTATTTACGCCAATTTCACATAGTAAACCAATTTAAAACACGAAAATAATATATGACATCTAAAAAACAATGTTATACAAGAATGTGCAAAAATAACCTTTTTTAAATGTATGATTATCCGGCGTTTATAAAATCCGGCGCCTTATCCCCCCCGAAGCTGCCAGATAATCGGTGATCTCCTGTATTGCCATTCCTCTATTGAAGGATGACAGTGGTTTACTAGATGGTCCATAATTTGAGGTGCATTGTGGCCATGCAAGCCAAACTTATGGATCATCTAGTAAACAGCTGTAAGCTTTCGTGTGCATGTAAGAAAGGCAGTGTATGTATGTAGGTGAGAGCAGAGTGGAGAGCATTGATTTTTCAAAAATAAAATTACGGTATATTTCATATTTATCTGGAAAAAGCTAAAATATTTAGTTTCTTAGAGAATGAACATTGCAGAGTACAGTCTGTTCTATAACGTGGCAGTTGCATTCCTGCAGAACAACGCGTTATGGGAAAATTGCGTTATGATAAATAATATATAAAATAGGGTAAAGCACAGTCCGCGATAACACGTGAGATTCGTATGCAGGCTGAACAAAGAATGAGGCGTCTGGGTAGCATCTCTAAGCATCCAGCAGTATCCCAGTGCCTTGTGTGATGCTATGCCGAGGCAGCCGTACAACTGCTTATTCCTACTAGCGCGACATAGTTCTGTTTACTCAATCGCGTTATATCCAATTTGTATCCACGGTATAAAAATGTGTTCCCGAATACATAATTCTTCACCGATGTTAGCCATGGCCAGGAATCAAACATGGGTGATCGCGTTCATAGCGATTTGCACTAACAACTGCACCACCGCTTTAACTCTACACCCCTTAATTTCATATACATTTTTACATCACATAAATAACAACAAACACCACTATTAATATGTTACTTTTGTGTAAATGTAACGATTTGTTCCGGTTTGTACACCGTTCTAGCATTTGTTTGATGATTGCTCCCCACGACCCTTGCGTGCACTGGAGGTTATTAATCTGACCCCATTCCCGGGTAATGAAGCGGGATAGAATTGACATGGAGTGACCCTGTGTTCCGTTATTTTCCGCAAACACAAAGCCGCCTGTGTTCTAACATAAAACACGTTCACAGGCATATTTTTAGTTTTGGTCGCACATGTACTCATTCAAAGGCACTTAACTATCAAAGACAAGTCAGCATGACGCAGCAGCATTTTCTTTTTTAATCTCAACGTGGAACATTTTCTTTGGAGCTACAATTTCAGCGGCCGTACCCGCGGGCGACGGCGAGCGACTTAACAATGTGAGGCGAACTGTTTGGGGTAGAGGATAACAATCGTGCGCTTTGTAGGCGGCGGTGACGTTAAAGGCGCGCTTGTTTGTAATGCTCAGATGGGTGCGGCCTTCCCGGAGGATGAGCCCACCGGGGCCGGATCGGCGGCCGTGCTGAACGGCCGACCGGCGTGCTCGCGGGAGGCGGATGAGTTCACCGCACGACACAAAGGGTAGTCTTGCGCGAACCAGCTTGCGGCCGTCGTCTGCCCAACTGGAACGTGGGAACTGATTTGATGTCGGGATTATTTGACTGGCGGCGGCGTCTTACCCCCAACAGTGTAATCGTTTCAACGTAAACATGCGTTGCTCCCTCCCACCGCGTGCCGACCGTGCGGTTTTCGTTTGGCGAAACGTTCTCCTCTCGCGCTAGCGGGTCACGGAGCGCAGCGCACTTTTCTCTGTGGTGCTGCGGCAGAGCTAGATGGGATTTGTTGCTGTGTAATGATGTGGTTTTATCTGCTCGTGATTTAATTAATTGTTGTGATTCAGGGTCATAGTATTGACTCGAATCTATAATTTTTGTGTCATTCGCCCTATTTATGAATATCATTCCATGAATCAGTCCTTTTCATTGAATTTTTTATTTGACCTGGCAATACACCGCCATGCTTGACATTCTGTGTGTTAGTGGCATTGCGGTTATTGAAACTAATTTTTTAAGTGTGCCTGAGAAATGTATCTGTCAAAGTTTGGATTCATATGAAGAAGCTTGTGCAGTAGTTAACTCTGCTCGGATCAACGTCAGGGTGTTTATATTGCACAATCATCGGCAACACATATTTTTACAGTGATTATGCTGCTTATGCGCAAAGTGTCCTGGAAATGAACTCTGTTGTGTTTTTATTGTGGCAGCTCAAACCTGGAATTTCCTGAAAAGTTGAAGAGACAGCAGGCCAAAAACCACCGGTAAGAGCCTTCTGCCACGTGTTTCTCAAATCTCTTTCATTGGCCAGTGATTCATGTATTCCAAATGCATTTGTCCCAGAATACAATGTATATATTTGTTCATGCAAAACTGGCATTGGAGTAATTAATAGAGGAAAGATTGCACCTTACCAATTTGTGTGATGACAGGATATTGTAAATTGCACTTAATTGTAGTGCAGCAATACTGCTCAAGTGATGAAGTTAATTGGTACCGGAAGTTCATAAAGGGCACCACGGTTTGCCATAAAGGGCGCCACAGTGGCGAGATGTTAACTACCTAGCCTGGCATGCGGGACATCATGGGATCGATCCCGACCCTGACGCCCGTATATTCGGTGTTCTCCCTGAGGTCACGTGGATTTTTGTCTGGGTCCTCCGGTTTTTCCCTCCACATTTTGAATCAACATCACACGTTTAGAGTTTTTGGCCGCTATAAATGTCCACATGATAAGCCACTTGGTTAAGCTATCATTTGTGGCCAAGTTGCTTCGGAAATAGAGATATATAGCTCCAGTGGGCCTTACCTGGTAAAATACGATTTAGCTTACATAGTTTAAATAGTAATGAAGAGTAATGATATCATCTTGTGTATCTATGCCACTATGTTGAACTTCTTTCGCACCGCACGGCACATGATGTGGAACGTGGTGGGCACACTCATTTTATGCGTCTCATTTCCCCGATTCGCTAGAACGTGAGATTTTGTGAATGAATTGGCCAACTTTGCTGTGTGAGTGAATCCATGCTCACAGTGTGCATGATGACCGTACCGAGCTCACAGTGTGCATGATGACCGTACCGAGCTCACAGTGTGCATGATGACCGTACCGAATCCACGGTGTGCGTTATGACCCGTACCGAGCCCACGTTGGCAGCTCCACCCCCCAAAACTATTGATTTTGAGGAAGCATCCTGCAAACTGCCGTTTTTATCCATTTGTGCCGCCCAGACGTAATATAACAAATCCCAAATGGTATTTTGATTTATAAAATAGCATCTGTGGCTATTGATCTAAATCCACAGTGTAATCAATTTTGTTGGTGACGAGGCTGGTCGGGAGCGGGGCTCTCTGGCGGTGATGCAAGGTCACGGTTTGGTCTGTGCATGCCAATGCTCTCCATAACAGCGATTGTTTTGGCAGTGTGCTTGCTGGCTGTGGTGCAACGCCGATTTTGAGGAGTGTTTTTGGGAAAGAGCGCTGCACAAAAATTGTAATTATTTTTTATGTGCACATCGTGTGAATGCAAAACGTCACAAAAACTTGAATTAAGATGTGAACTTCGGAATGATATCAACTCAAAGTAATTCATCACACCCTTGTGGGTGGAATCAAGCAGATAATACTTCACCTAAATATAGAGCTTTTAATTCACTCTATCAAACTGGATTGGTTTAAAGGCACCTTTCACCAAATCAAGGATCCTGCACAGAAATGATTTATCCTCCGTTAAAACTTTAAAACCATGCAATTACAGAATAACTAGGTTAATCTGCAGCCGTATAATTTCATTTAGTTTTCATCTTTATTGCCAGGCTGAACAGGTCTATTATACATGTTTTTACATATTAAACTCCTGTGTTATATATTTTTTGGAAATGCAGACACTTGCTGAGAAATTATAATGTAAACGATGAACAACACAGGTACATTGGATCCCAGTTACTCTATCAATATTGTAGAGTTGCCAAAAGCACCATGCCTATTTGTATCATCAGCTGTTGCTCACTAAAGATGTAATGCCTGAAGGCCACGATACACGAGAGTCATTTTAGGGCAATTCTTTCCAGCGGTTGTCGACAATATTTTACCGCACCTTTTTCTGTTGAAAAAAAAATAGTGGCTGAATATCTGAACAAATTTAATCGCTGCAACTGGCCATGGAAACGTCCAATCGGATCAGAGGGCTGCATCGTCGCCCCAGGATTGTGTGCTCCGTAGACCAACCATTGTACATTTTTGCCGGTCGAACGGCCAGCACTCGTAGCTGCCACTGCAAGGCCTCTTGTGAGTGCGATCTGCAGGACTCAAATACATCTCTGTTGTGTTTGTGTTGTTCCCAGCCTCTGGCAGAAGGTGGGCCTACTGCAGGACAGCTGCACGCCAGAGGAGGAGGCGTATGCCCTGAAGTTGCGGTCGACTGTATCCTTAAGAAGTGGTGTGATGCTGGCAAGCACACAGAGCCAAAGGACTCCGGGCTGGAACAAAGAGGTCCGTGTGAAGCACCGTCTGGATAGGGTCACGCGATGTTTTTTGTGTCTCTCTTACTGATGGTGGCACAGTTACCACTGCACCGTGCAGTGGCAGTGTGGGAGTGGAGTTCATAGTCCCATCAGAAACAGAATCTTTATTTAGGCTGGAGGAATCTGGTGAACTATAAAACTCTTTTTTCACAGATGTCCAGTAGTGATGATTCTGCAGCATTAAGTGAGTTCTGTATACATTTTATGTGCATGGCTTTTAGTTTGACCGTACTGGGGCATTGTACTCCGAGTTAAGTAACACGATGGGACTGTGGTTGCTCTTTAGTGTTTTGGGGTCCGCTTACTTAAACTTAAACTAAACATAATGGTATATTTTGCCACTGGTAAAAGAGATCTCATAGTGTTAAACTAAACAATTTCTTATTTTACCAGGTAAGGCCCCACTGAGCTATATAGCTATTTTTGCAGAAGCGACCTGGGCACAAATTATAGCTCAACCATGTGGCTTATCATGTGGATCTAATAACGGAGCCCTCGTTGCGCAAGACGGTGCGTTGACAAGTTGAGCGCACTGGGCCTGCCTGGCCGCTGTTTTGCAGAAAGGAAGTTTGCCCCCCCCCGTTGCAAGCGCACGCTTTTGGACTGGGTGTGGAACCTGGCAAGCGGCAAGGAAGAGATGTTTCACGCAAGGTCTCCCCAGGACAAATAAATGTTAGTGATGGGGAGAGCCTGCTGTGCCTGCTTCCACGTCCTGGCACGGGGAGCAGACACGGGAGCGCGTCCGATGCAAATTCCACTCGCATCGCCGAGGAGTACAAATAAGCTTTAGCCGACAATGCTTTCTTTTACCCAAGGCCAAAATTAACACAGCTGCCCATTTGGTTTATTTTTCGTTCTCACCTACCATGACACACCCCTGGGAATATGCGTCAAAGTGATTGTCAAGGTTTGGGAAACTGCGTCTTTTTCCGTGAGAGGCCGAGCAACGTTCCTGTCAGAAGGTGCCCTCTGCTGGATCGATCCGGCCGCACTTTTTCTTGCAAAAGGAATGCATTGATCTGCTGTCAGTGCCCTGAAGAATCAATGGGAGAAAACACGACCACTCATGTATTTTTACATCGCATAAAAAACTATAAAACAGTTCTTTATTTTACCAAGTAAGTCACACTGAGCTATATCGCTCTTTTTTCAGAAGCGATATGGCCACAAATGATAGCTCACCAAAGTGGCTTATCATGTGTGGATTAATAGCCAAATACTCGAAATGCATGTTTATAAATGTGGAGGGAAAAACTGGAGAACTCCGAGGAAAATCCACACGACCACGGGGAGAACATGCAAACTCCAAATATACAGGCTTCACGGTCGGGATCAAACCCACGACCTCCTGTATACCAGACGAGGTAGTTAACATCTCTCCACCGTGGCATATTCGGATGACCTACAACAACGCATGTATTTGCAGTTGCCGAAGACCAAATTACCCGCAGTGTGCCAGGTCTGAGAAACTGTGCCGGTTAGCCCTGCGTCGAGTGCTGGCACGGTTGGCCACCGTTTACAAACATGGGGATTGTGGGACTACCCGGTGGGCAGTAAAGGGCAATGCAGAACACAAACTATTGTCCTGTGTACTTCTATGCCTCTGCCATGAATGCTTTACGCACGTACGACAGCGAGGCATTGCAGACGTGCGTGCAGCATCCGCAAAGGCAACGTATACCGCGTTGATCTCGTCAAGGGGCATAAACCATCACGCGAACTCCAGTCATCTTCAGAGCGGTGGCTTTTGGCTAGCCGTCGTACAAAGTCAGTCACCGCATCGCGCGCTTTCAAATATGCTTATGCGTCCGTCTGGAACGCTCTTCCCTCCGATATTAGAAAGCCACTGGAGCTATGCACTTTTACATCTAGATTGAAAGCTCATTTCTTTCGAACTGATTTTTTGTGATTAGTTGTGCTTCTGCCGCACCTCCGATTAGCACAGTTGGCTACGTACGGTGTGAAAGAAGTTCAGCATGCACACATACCAACCCTCACTGTTCCAGCTTGCTGAAGCATGGTCAAACAACCGTAATGACTCGCTCAGGAACGGGGATGTCCTCATTCGGCAGTGGATTTTAACAAAGGGCTCTCTGCATGACCATTGTTTAGAATCCTAGATTGTCGTTTGAGTTGATCTAGTCCTCGTAGGGAGCAGAGGTTCGAGCTGAGTTAGTAAGGAATTAGTCTTGTGCTTGACACCAAATTCCCCTTGAACTCCGAGCCACATGCCATTCAAGAGAGCTAATTCACTTACTGAGTAAGGCTGATTTGTGCTGTGGATTAGTGTCCATGGGAAACCAATTCCAACACCATAAGGGAAAGATTGCTCTGGTGGCGATGGATCGGTGAGTGTTAACAGTGTTTTTATTTATTTCATTTTAAAATTGACTTTCAATGCACGTGTGCCCGTATTCAACTTGCAGTGCATTGGTTTATTTTTTAAGGCTTGTAGCAATATTCCATTTATCTGTAAGCATATAACTGCAATTATCTGTTGAAATATGGGATTAATCTACTGATTATTGCTTTGATCAAAGTAAAGAAAAATATGAGCATACAATTTGTGAGTGTGGATCGATGACATCATTCACCATCAGTGTATCACACCAGGCGTTGACTGGCAAGTTTTCCTGCTTTTGGATTCTGATGATCGTTTTGTTCATTGCTTTCATTGGCTTAAAATTATTACAATTTTCTCACTATATTAATGTTATCAAAAAGTTAGGTAGACATTACGTCCCCTTTGTAGTTCTCTCCTCGTAAATAAAAGTATTTATTACACAACCCATAAGCCCCACGGCTTTCTGGGAGTGCATAAATTCAGCAGCATTGGACCGGATTCGACATACAATGTCTCATCAGCAGCCAGGCTTATTGGAATGAATGCAGGCGACCTGCCAGATGTTATAGAGAAGGTCCCGCTCTTGAAGATATGGGTCCTAGTTTGACACAATTATGTATTTCATAATTGTATAATAATCTCCACCGAAACATCATAACATACAAAGTTGTCAATTTTGCTCACTTATCAACACAAATCAATTGGCACATTTGCCCTTGGGACACATTTATTCGATTAGCTGTGTCGGGCGGCTAAGGGTTATCATAAAAAAAACGATACCTACCGCAATCTAACCCAAAGAAATTAATTACGAACCTGACCGTTTATCATTGTCATCACTCCTTGCGTGTTATCGCGCCTCGCACGAGTAAACCAAGGCCCGGAACACCTTCAGCGTGTGAACCCACTCCCGTGTGTGTGTATGCGGGGGTGTGTGTGTGCGCGCACTCGCCTGTATCCGACCGGTGTGTTTGCCCTTGACCGAGGCACAGTTTCTCGATGGTGGGGTGGCCACGTTGAGCCGCCACGATGTGGCACAGCGGCTTGAGGAAGTGGACCTTGTCACGAGCAGCATGGATCACCTGCTGTGGAAGGAGATGGAAGGCCGTGCTGCGGACGGTGAGTAGCTGACAAATACCGCACTTGCAGACACTCTGTATGTATGTTGAACGTCTTTCGTACTGTCCAGCCAACTAGGCCTCGGCAAGGTAAGGTAAAAGTTAAAAGGTAAAAACAACGAGCCTACCTTTACCCTACCTTTTACCTTACCACAATACAATCACTCTACCCTACCTTTTACCCTTCAGCAGGTAATGTAAAAGGTAAAAAGCAACGAGCCTACATTTACCCTACCTTTTACCCTTACCCCATACAAATTATCCGATTACAGGGTAATTACTAGGGAACTACACATGAACAAGGTTTATAACGGTAAATGCCAGGTAGAGTGCTTTATTCACATAGAATACTCTCGATGATTCTCAAATCTTGTAACTCAATTTTACCCACTTTCTAATGTGGTATCGACTACAAACTTGGTATACTTATGTCAAACTGATGACAATACTATATTCTATCATAAAAAAAACATTGTTTATATGTTGTGTTTCGGCTTGGGTCTAATTGTCCACGCTCAACTGACGTCTGTAAATCACCACGGCCCCTTACGTTATGGCAAGCTTTGGGGCCACTTCCTGGAGACGTGGAGTTCTGCCACTACTAGTACATTTAATAAAAGCGTGTTTTTTTAAAAGTTTTTTTTAGATATTACTTATTAAATGGAGGCCACGGACTGCGCCACGGAGCTTTTAGCGGTAAACAAGGTGCTGTATTTACCGGGTAATACTTCGCGCTTCCTTTACCCTACCGGGTAATTCTTCCGAGCTACCTTTACCCTACCCTTTACCTTACCCCTTGGCATGTCGACACCTTTACCTTTACCCTTTTACCCGATAAAAAGGGTAAATTACCTTACCTTGCCGAGGCCTACAGCCAACCATGCAAATCAGAGGCGGCACTGCTTTCTATCTGTGTAACTTTAGACAACCTTGCACTCCATCATATAGAGATTATTACGATACGATTAAATGCACGCTCCTTAAATGTGTGACCAATTTACTTAGAAATGTGAACACATTTTACAAATTTAATCGGGAAATTATTTTGCTTTGCAGTGCATAGTCCAGTTGCAATCAAGCACACACTGTAACCCCCTTTATACCTCGTGGCCCATGGTTTGTTGTATTTGGACTTATTGTGATCTTATTGTACACACAGAATTCTATTACTTTCTTACCAGCTCTGCAAAGTGGGCAAGACGTAATGTCCTTTCGCGCAATAATAATTTCAAACAAACCACGACCCGCGTGCTGGCACCTTGCGCTCAAGAGTTTTGTATAAAAGCGATCGCACGAAGCGTTTAAATTTTACAAGGTTGTTTTAAAATTGCTTTCATAAAATACTGCCAGTTTGGCAATGTTCTCTTTAGAGTGTTTTTGGTTTAATATCAAAAACATTTGTCGAAGGGGAAAAACAAATTACGGCAAAAAAAATTTGCGAAGCGCGCGCAGATTTTCTCCCCGTTGCCCCTTTTGTCAGCTGTAATCGCTCCGGGTGACTCGCGCACCCTGCTCCTGCTCGTTTGCACGCCGTTTAACCTGTCCCAGCGCCGGTCTCTTCCTACGGAAAGCAATGAAAGGTGACTCCCGCTATCCACTTAATTACGTCCCCCTCCCGGGCAAGTTTGGCAGGACAATTTGCCCCGACTACAAGCGACTTGTACAGATTCCGGTGGGGAAAAAATATTTGAAAAAACTTTGCATAACCGCGTGCATAAGGGACAGCACCCGCCGCCGCCGTTCCACCGCGCATCACAACGATGCCTCCCAGACGACCAGTGGTTCTAACTGCTGCTATTATCTAGTAATGCGCCCGGATGGGCAGAAGGCAAGAGCTGGGACGACAGGCCGGTGTTCGCACGCACACGCGGCACCTTTGCGCTCACTCGCGTGCGTACGTACGTAAGTGAATGCCGGCGATGTCCTTGTTGGTTTGCAGCCAGGATGTTATGCAAGTGAATCTGCACGTGTTCAAACATTAAAGCTGCAGAGGCGAACTCTGACCTGGGAAGGTCATCGGTAATGTTAAACGTCTACGTAAAGAGCATTGTTGCACGCCCTTCACACGCCGTCACGAATTCCCACTACTGCAGTTTTTTTTTCTAATTTTATAGAGCTCACAAGCTCGGCCTTGCACTCAACTGCAGTTTACAAGTACGACGTAAAATCATTAGCGAATCTGGCAGGCTGCCATTTCAGCCAGTGTCCCCGCATCCCTCCCTCCCTCCCTTGCTCCCCACCCAACCTCCTCCAACAGGGTGTTGTCTTTGGCCCCTTGTGAGCGCCACCGCTTTCCCATGCTTGAGTGGCAGTGAACGGGGACACGGCACAGGGGTGGGGGAGAACAGGAGCGCAGCTGCTTCACACACACCTTATTTTCCAGCGCTCGCCATCGCACCGTGCCCCCCCCCACCCCGCCTGGCCCCCTTCCAGACACGCACGGCCGCGCACTTGACGTGATCTCCACGCTCCCAAGACCGTCTCGTTCTCCCCTTGTCCTATTCCTATAGGTTGTGCAGTCTCATCATTGTCGTTTTTTATCGTTGTTGGTTTATGTGCTGAAGTTTATACTGTGGACGCTTGGAATCTACAAAGTTATCTTTCATAATATTGACAATGGACGATTATTACTGATAGGGCGTTCACCCGTTATGAAGTTGGTCCCTGAGAGGGATTCTAATGGTAGCCATCGTTTGCAGTCCCGTTAATGCTGGCATTACATAATTTAACAATATCGCAATAAATCCATGGTTTGTGGTGAATTGCCATTACATTTTCAACTCGGCTGCTGATAGATTAGGTGTGTGCACGTGTAGTGTTGTTTGCACAGCAGATATACAGTAGTTGAGCTTGAGAAAAGATGAGTCCTTGATTTTCAATGTATTTTTGGGATCATGGGGAAAGCAATCGGTAATGTGCATCAGTCCCTCTTCTCGCTTCCTATATGAAGTGAATTGGGCTCATTGTGATCTCAATAGATGCTTGTTTCTTCTCCAGAAACTCTTCTGAGCCTTCAAAAAAGATATAACTGGCAAATGCATGACACAATGTTGTGTCACATGATCAGCCACATTTTCCCACCGCACATTGTGTTGTTTGGACACGATTAGATTTTTTCCAATACTTCCCATTCTATTGCGACTTTTAATTTCCCCCTGTTGTAAGTGAAGACGTCTTTTCAAATTTAATTCATAAGGAATAAACATTGGCAATTGCAGCTCATTCGACGGATGTCTGATCGCCATCACTCCACGGATGAGCTGTGTTGTGCGCGCTAGTTCAATTTACTGTGACAGCGCAGTAATTTTTGTCCGTTGATCTGCGGTCCGCTGGATTTGGTGGCGATGCCACGGTCCTGGAGGCAGCAGCTAGGAGGCGGTCGTTGGTTGACGTTGCAGAAATGGAGGCGTCGTGCACTTGAGATCGCCTGCTTTTGGTGCGGTGGTGGCGGGCAGGCATATGGAGGCTTTTGGTCGACGGGGTATCCCTGTGCAGAGTTGGAATATTTTTGCTCGACCGTACGTGGGATTTTCACCCGGCGTTCTGGTATTCCTTCAACATTTAAATATAAAAGTAATCGGCTATGGTGCATCCACTGTTGGATGGACCCCCTCCCCCTCAAGCCACCACTTTCTCTCACTGATACGTGTAAACATTCCCAAACCCTTTGAAAACGGGACTCCCCATAAAAACCACGCAGAGACTTGGTGATGCTTTTCTTGAGGATTATCGGTTTGAAACGATAAACTGCTACTAGAGAAGATTCGATCTGGATACAGCCACATTGCTCACGTGATTTGTAACTTTGATCCTTACCTGTTTAACGATAGTTACATTTTAATGGGGTGCCATGTTGGCGAGATGTTAAATACCTCACCTGGTATACAGGAGGTTGTGGGTTCAATTCCGACCAAGATGTCTGTATATTTGGCGTTTGCGTGTTCTCCCCGTAGTCGTGTGGATGTTTCTCCAGGTCCTCGGGTTTTTTTATCAACATTTTTAAACGTGTGTTTCGAGTATTTGGCTGCAATAAATTTCCACACGATAAGCCACTTTGTTGAGCTATCATTTGTGACCAGGTCGCTTCTGAAAAAGAGCTATACAGCTCAGTTGGTCTTACCTGTAAAATAAGAATAGTCTTATCGTTTATAGTGTAATTTTATTTTTTTGAGGGACTTATCTTGGAGTGGTCTGGGACTGCTTTTGTTCTTGTTTTTGCTGCCTTGCCCAAGCTTGCATTTAGTGTTGAAAAGGCGGACTTACGTAATGAAGTTATGTTTAATTTGTTTATATAATAGTGACTTGCTTAACTTTTTCTCTATTTTGCACTCCCATCGTTTTTTTGTATTATTTTATGTTGTAACTTGCTGACCCGGCCCTACTACACATCTGTGAAATAGAGCTTCATAGCTCATCGGATTCCTCCAGTTGATACTACAGGGTTACAGGAAGATGTGTCGTAGAATTAGATTGGAGTATTGAATGTGCAAATTAAAGGTAAGTGACGCAATTCTATGGCTCTGAATTCGTATTTTGTTCCGCATTCACCGTGTCCGGTGCCATTGATTTGGAAGCCGTTAATGAATGGTGATCGTATTTTTGTTGTTGTCGTCTATTGGAACATTTCACGAGATGTTGCTGCACTCAGGAGAATAATGGCGCATTGCACATTTGTTAACTTTGCAATGCGCCAACTCGGCCGTGATTGAGTTAATGGGGCCTTTTGCATGTCGCCGCCGATTGAAATGAGGAGCACGGGGTTCCGTAATTTCAGCGCGTCACGTGCACGGCATCCAGCGTTGCATTTGCCGTGAACGATGAGCAGGCCTGCCTTATCTTTGGTGCGATGGGCACCCCATCACAGGTGACATTCGCCCTTCGACTTGCGACGAATGTGTGGTTTCGCTGTTGCGGTGCTCCTATTAATAGGCCAATTAAAAAAAACGTGCAAAACCGCTGCCAAGAATAGGTCGAGTTACAGCGCCACGCAGACCCTGGCTAACGACGTGAGATTAAAAATCTGCCAAGCCCCCCCCCTCACTCTTGTTCCTGTGCCGGTCTTCCCAGCAGAGGTTAGGGAGATAGGCTGGAGTCGGATGCACGCCGTCCCACCCAGGAGCCTTCCTGTCGACTTTCATTACCAAGTTCCCAGCACAGCTTGATTACAAAAAAAAAAGTTTTACTCCAGGCCTATGCGTCAGAAAGGGAGGGTGAGGCCTAAAAACGCGCGCGCTTCTGGCACATCCGTTTGTGTCGTAAGAGATGTTATCTGAAAGGCGTGCCACAGCGTGAGCATGGCCGGCACGGCGGCGGCGGCGTATTAGCGAGATACTGAGCAGGAATAAAAGTAGCGGTTGTGGTTCTGTCGGCCGCAGGTTCTCGTCAACAATACGCTTCCAGCAAGGTTTTTTTTTTAATCCGAGAACTTTGAAGGCTCACACGAATTCAAGCGGCTTTTATAAAACGAGGAGCCAAAATATTTTCAGCAGAGTGTGAACTGGAATAAGTTTGATAGCGGTGACCTAATTAAGCAGATTCGATCTTTTCCACGGTGCTGGGCAGGACACTTTTCTTGTCCATCTGTAAAAACCCCTAAAGTGATAAAAAAAAAATCTTTGAAAGAAGCAGGTCACACGAACTTCAAACGCGCGAGGAAGGAAATGAGGCGTGTTGACGCAGCAAGCTTTCGTGCGCGACCGCGGTTTAATGGGCGACCGGGCCACGCCACCGCTCTGTGCTGCAGTGCCGCACTCTTGCCCCGCTGCCCTTCCTGAAGCCGGGCCTTTCCCTGGTGTTCCCTCCCCGCCACATGCCTCTCCCCACCCACCCTCCACGCTCCCATCCTCCCCTCCGCCCTTACCGGGCGAAACGCGGACACGAGTTTTCCTCCCCCCCACCCAGCCCCGCTGAGCCAAAGTATCACACGTCAAGGGTTGCACGATGAGGTGAAGCGATTGTTCCGCCAGGCCTCATGGGTAGAACTTCCACAGTATTTTGCAAGCCACGCAAGAGCAATGCATCCAGTATGTTATTACACGATCTCGGTGACCTGTCTCACTGCTATGAAGAAGGCCTTTCGCCTGAAACATCACCCATTTTATAGATGTATTTTCCTCTTTTGAACAGTGATATTGCCATGCGTTTTATTTATATATTTGTGCTTGTACACCACTGCCAACAGTATCACATTTTAAAAAATATATATCTGCACAGTATTTGCACAATACTTGATGCAGCTGTAAAATTGTGCCCCACCTGATGTCATGGCTTAAGCTTGTTATACAGTGACTAGAAATGTAGTGTTTCAGAATGAGTACATCCATGAAATTCCCCATCTTAGGCCTTCTTGGTGCCTTTAAGATGCAGTATACCAAGTGGATCGCTAGACTTTGCAGAGCGTCAGTGTTATCCGCCCAAACATGCGTGTATTTTTCTCCACGTGCTCCATTTTCCTTCCACGTACAAAAAAGACTCCAACAAACATTCTACTTGAAAACTTTCTCAAGCAGAGAGGACCTTTTTGGAAAAAGTCTAGAGTCAGCAAGGCTTTTCTGGGAAACACAAATACAATAAATTATTCCTCTCGATCCACACACATTTCTTTCCAGCTGAGAATTTTCGTCAGTTCCAGAAGATAATATTGAAGCAGCAGTTGTTAATTCGCCTCTGTCCTCCTGTGGGCTCCCAAGCAGTCACAAGCGACATCCTGCGGTGTTAAGTACATACACACATTTACTTCATGGAAAGCCAGGAGTTTTACTGCCACACTGGGCTTCTCTGATTTTCACCACATGCTCACCCACACCAGGAGTTTTACTACCAACACTCTCTGACTTGTACCACACGCTAACCCACGCCAGGAGTTTTACTACCAACACTGGGCTCCTCTGACTTGTACCACATGCTAAACCAAGCCAGGAGTTTTACTACCAACACTGACTAGCACCACATGCTAACCCACGCCAGGATGCTTCACGGTTCAACGTCGCCGCTTGTGTCCCGCGTGTCCTTCACCCCCAGAGTCCCTTGGCTGGGAAGCGCTGTGCAAGAGGACGAAGCTTCTGGAAGAGTGCCAGCTGCTCATCTCCAGGCTCCAGGAGGAGGTTGCCCAGCTGCAGCAAGGTATGCGGAGGATCTCTACATTGAATCTTCTCTATCACTGTTAAGATTAAAATAGAGAGTTCACTTGCACATGTACCTAACTTTTTCCCCGACACATTGTGCTCTCATATTTGCACTGTTTTCTTATTTTTTTATTCGGCTGTGTTCCACTTGCGACTGTTAGTTATATTCCTAGTTTGTTAGTTGTACATTAAGTCTGAAGTGACCCTGCATTCGCTCTCTGCAATCTTCTGTGTTGTTGTCGTCGTCTTTGCTTTGCTGCTGCTGCTGCTGCTGTGCTCACACACCAGGGATCTGGGCAACTGGCCAAAACGGGATCATCCATGTAACAAATAACACCAACTCAAATTGAAACTGATGAAAGTGTCTCGACATTGAAGTCATGCCCCTCAAATGCACCGACACCCTTGTCCCCTCGTCTTGTATGTATGTGGAACTTACTTCCCACCATACAAAGCGAACCTCGCTAATCGGTCAGTTCTTTGGGCATCTTCTCAACTGTGCTCTTGTGTCTTGATTCCGTTGCCAATTCCTTAAATTGTCCAACAATTCTCAGAGTCATAATTTCAACTTGTAAAGGCGCGAGAAGGAACCGCAGACAAGCAGGAAGGCAGCCACAGCATGAGCTGGCGCCAACAATTCCCCTAGCTCTGCAGTCCCCTATATATACAAAGGTGTTGTCGGCCATGAAATGAGTGTTTGCACGTGGGATGAATCCTGTTCACCCTGAGAAAACCCATGCGTGCGAGGAGGACGCACTCTTGTCGCATACAGATGGAACAGGTGGTTGTCCACATGTTTTGCTGCCATTCCTTCACCTGACGAGCCAGGGTGTAACTCAGGGGTCGGCGACCTGCAGCTCTGGAGCCGCATGCTGCTCCTTAAGGACTGCTTAGTGACATTATTCACACGCATTGCGGCTCTTGAAATATAGACCTTTTCTATCGAATTGGGGGGAAAAAACGGCTCTTCTTGTAATTTTTGGTTGCTGACCACCGGAGTAATCCTCAACGTCCATGGGAAGGAAGGGAGATTCACAACCCTCACTGTCGCTACAGCGCTGCATAGCCACCGCCCCCAGATGACTGTCACCACTTTTGAGTGTCTGTGGCTTAGGCCAGTTATTGTCATCCACTGGTCTACGCTGACAGTCTCTGGGACTTTTCTGGGTGAATACGGTACAAGATTGCGTGTCATGCGGTGACGCAGTTGTGAACCCGCTGACCCGAGTTCTGTTGCCAGTCACGGCTAACATCAGTGGTGAATGATGTTTGAATCGGTCCCTGGGTGCTTTCTTCACCAACCCCGCCACATTACCAGCACAGTGAAGTTTGAACAAACAACCCCAATGACTGTTATGGCTCGGGCAGGCCTTCATCCACACCTCCGATTAACTCGCGTCTGGCTACGTACTGCGCGAAAGAATTTGAGCACGCATACATCCATCGGTCGATTGACTGTATTTTATTATTTGTGTACAAAACAATTGTGCTATTATTTTATAGGAAAACTAATTCTAGTCCACGTGAGACTTTGTCCCCTGCGTGTAAGCTCAGTTTTCCTCTCCCCGTCCCGCGCCATCTGTGGATGTCCGTGGCGGCCCCTGATTAGTGGCCGAGCGGTGGTCTGTGATGGGCCACCGTTTGCAGGTGCCGAGTGCGAGCTTGCCCCAGGGAAGGACGGGGGCCCGCTTTGCCGAGCAGCTGGTGAGGCCCGTGGTGACGTACAGCTCCGCGGAGGAGCTGAAGGAAATGGCGAGCGTGCAACACGACATGGCGTGGCTGCAGTTGCTTCAGCGTGTGCAGCAGGTGATTGTTGCTTATGTTGATGACGATGATTCGCAGGAGTGCGAGGTACATCGCTTAGGACGTTATGTACGATGGAGGTGGCCCAGTGGCTCGGGAAGCTCGTGTGATTTCAGAGCTGGTACCGCTGAGAGCCTGAGTGTGCGCACCTGTGATCAAATCGGGTTCAGCAAGGTAAATGGTAGATTGTATCGGTCAAGTCACCAATAATACATGTTGCCCTGTGGGCATTAACGTGTCGAGGTAATGCCTGCACGCGTGATGCGCAACGCAGGAAAGATTGCGTAAATCTTCACAGGCAAATCTGTTACAAACGGCACTTGCTGCAAAACTGGAGTAAAATAAGATGCACGGAGATTACGTGCTCATCGGTATGGGCAAAGGGCACGGGCCCTGCGGGATGTGTGCGATTGAGCAAGGGGAGAATGACAGTGCGGCTGCATTGAGGAGCTACGCACATCGGGCACTGCTACCGCGAACAAAGTGAGCGCCTCCCAGCGTTACGCCGCAGTACCCGGGCTAGAGTGGATCCACCCTTGGCAAATCACGCGACCGTGACGTCGTTTTTCCATTTTTTACCGACCCCTCCGCCCCGATGTCTCCCCTCCCCCACTTCTGCCCCCTCCCCTCCCATGCGGGCTCCCTGGGAACGGGCAGGCGATCGCCGATGAGTTCCTTCCCTTCCTCAGCACGCTGGACCCCGCCCGGCCTCCCTTCCCCGCCGTGTACCGGGCCGTGTACTCCATCCTATGCGAGGGCGCCGAGGCGTTCCCCTCCCTGGTGCGCGATGCCTCTTTGTGAAGGCTGTTTACACGGGCGTGTGCGTGCGTGTGAGTGCGTGTGTGTCTGTGTGCGCGTGCCTGTGTGCGTGCGTGAGCGTCTCTGCGTGCGTGGGTGTACGTCCGTATGTGCACGCGTGGGGGTGGGGGAACCGGTGGCGCAGTGGTTGGGGCACTGCGCTACAAAATCCAGCGATCTGCAATCGATTCCTGGTGTCGAGTATCTGAACCGGTCGTGGGCCTCCCATAGGTCAGCTCGGCTTCAAGATGAATCCCTTGCTGCACCATGATGCTTGGTCACACCACCGCCCCCCCACTCGCGCGCCGTACTAACCGTCGTAGATGTTCGCAAACGACACTACCCCGCAACAGCCTGTGTGGGCTACGCGGGGGATCTTTGTCTTTGTGCATGCGTGCGCGCAGACCTTTCTCGTCTCCCATCGTCACCGCAGCAGCAGCAGCAGCAGCAGCGTCTGTGTCCAATTACATAATTGCGTCCAAATGTGAGGCCATTACGCTTGTCAGTGTCCCTTTATATTTTTTGTAGAGTGTAATTACGATCATTACCGCTGTCACGCGTTCCTTCGCCAGTCGCATCTGGGCTGGCGGGCCGCTAATAGTCGCGCCGTTTACGTTTGAGAGCGCGCGCCTTCGTCACCGCTAATGTGCCCTTGTCGGTGTTCTTACATCACAAATGTGCATCGGTCGCGTGAAAGTTTGAGAACACATTTGTCTACAATTACCATGTATAACACGATACCTCATGCACCGATGCAGTAAACGTTTATTGGAAAAATGTGAAAGTAAAAAAATCTTTCGAAATCAGTCTGCTTTTGTTGTGGTTCTTACGCGCTTACAATTTGGGATGAATGCAGCATTTTCTCGGAATTATCTTTTTGTTTTTATTGCGGATGTTTTAGAATTTGAAGGAATGTGATTAGATCGGTGTAAAGAGTAATCTTCCATGGCAAATATCAAGTCTGCAAGGAAGTAAAGTTTGATTTGAAGCTTTCGTGACTGCAGGAATCCATACCCTTTGGTTCTTTCGGTAAAGTCACGTAGGTAGAAAATAAAATGAACAGTCTGCCTCAGCAGCAGACCATGCTTGCCCACCTGATGATGGACGCTTGTGTTGCGCCAGAAACGTGGTTTATTTTATTTTATACCCACGTGACTTTACTGAAAAAACCAAAGAGTATGAAGTAAAGTTTAATCGGAGGACGTCTGCTCACTGGTTGGTGAGTTGGTTGCTTTGCTCGGCAGTGGGGACAACTGAATATTGGAGCACAATTGTGAAGGGCACAGGGAAGGAAACGCCACACAAACCATTGGTACTGCACCAATGCACGGATGCCTACAATTAATATCAATAATCTTTAGATTTTCTATTAAAGGCGTGAGCATTTAATGCCACGTAATTTATACTTATGAACAGAGGCTAATCCGACTCGACCACAACGTGTGAAGAGTACGCGATGAACCACGGCCGAGTACTCCGCCGTGATACAACCAAACACCGCACACTGGCGGCTCAAGGCATCGTGTGCCCTGAAGGTGTAGGAGACCGCTGTGAGCGAGGGCACCGCTTGCGAGTCGTACGTGGTGAGAGCTCTCAAGCCAGAACCAACACAAGTGCAAACGCGGCCAAGCGGCGTTTTCTCTCGTCCCATTACACAGTACGGCACTTGGGGCGCCACGGCGGCAAGATGCTAATTACCTCGCCTGATATGCAGGAGGTCATGGGTTCGATCCCGACTCTTGATGCCTGCTGCTGTATATTTGGAGTTTGCATGGCTGCTATAAATTTCCATACAAGCCACTTCATTGTCATTTGTAGCCAGGCCGCTTCTGAAAAAGAGCTGTCTAGTTCAATGGGCCATACCTGATTAAATGTAAGTAGTTTAAGAAATAGCTTATTTTAAATGTGAATGTTTTGCCTTCAGTTCCATGAGCAGGTACTGGGTGGTCTGTGGAGAGGGAATAATCCAGCAGTGGATTAACCATAGCTGCTGCTGATATATTTCCATTGTAATGATGTAAAAGTCGAAGGGATAGACAAGCGGTGAAATGCTGTGCATGTGCCATGTCGCATAAGGAAATCGACAAATCGATGGTGACTTTCAGTTATGCGATGTTGGGGAATGCGTGGCGATCACATTGGTGCCAGGCTTTGTTGAGCGGAGGCGCAACCCTGTTTGCACATTCAACCCGGAATTCGT
This sequence comes from Lampetra fluviatilis, assembly GCF_964198595.1. Taxonomy (NCBI): domain Eukaryota; kingdom Metazoa; phylum Chordata; class Hyperoartia; order Petromyzontiformes; family Petromyzontidae; genus Lampetra; species Lampetra fluviatilis. Next base: position 10,930,811 of record NC_136309.1, on the reverse strand, counting down.
CTTCTGGGAGTGAAGCGTCTGCAGAGTGGTTAGCGCAAGTGCACTACTCGCCTGGAAACCCAAGTTTGACTCTCGCCAATGTCTAACGTCGGTGGCGAACAATATCTGAATCGGGTCCATCAACCCGCACTGGCCAGCATGGTGAAGTATGGTCATTGTCATAACCAACATTGCAAGAGGGGGCCATCTCACAGTGGCGAGATGTTATCACCTTTGCCTGGTATACAGGAGGTCGAGGGTTCGAGCTCAACGATGACGCCTGGATATTTGGAGTTGGCATATTCTCTACTGTGGTTGCGTGGATTTTTCTCTCGGTTCTCCGGCTTTCCCCTCCACATTTAGAATTAACATGCGTTTAGAGTATTTGGCTGCTATAAATATCCAACGTGATAAAAAGCCATTTCGTTGACCTATTATTTGTGGCCAGGTCGCTTCTGAAAATAGCTAATAGCCGAGTGGACTGTATCTGGTTAATAAAAGTGTTTAGTTTTATTCTGCAGTGGATGGACAAAGGGCCTTAACAATTATAATTTAGCCTGCGGCCAAAGCCAAGAGCACTGTTGGTGTGTGGATTTCTCGAGCATTATGCAACCTGGAAACCGGACGACTTGCCATAGAATTAAAAAAATTCCACCCAATTCACTCCCAACTATGAACAAGGATTTGCTAAAATAAGTTGGCGGATATCCGCGGGCTTGTCATTTTATTGCACCTGGGGACGTGCCAGCCCCTCCTCGGTTGGCGTGTCATTGTTTACGGGTAGATTGCACCAGGGATGGGGGGGTGAACAAATGCCACGGGGATTGTTGCAAGGTGGATGTTTTGCTTGTATCAATAGTCCGTACGGCAGGAGCGAGGTCACCAGTTGGGTCTTCATTCGGGAATTCGAGGTGATGGAGCACCAATGACGCAATGTCCGCCGCGTATGTAATCCCTCCGGTATGAGTTCGTTTCGAGCGATTTTACTTTCGCGATCACCGCTGCGTTGGTCGTCGGGCTGATTCCACTTTTTAAATGCCTGCATTTGGATGTAACTCGACGTCGCCTGCGTGATGTCCCATTATTGAACGCTGGTTCCCGGATTGTTTTCATGTCACCATGGTTGCTCCTTACTGCACACACAACAACATTGTTTCTCTCGCTGTTAACAAGTTGTTGTTGCTTCCACAGTGAGAGCTTTGATCCCGAGCTCGGCCATCATTGGCGAATTGGGATCTGCGGATGAAATGCGCATTACAAATGTAAATAATTTTTGCCTTTTTGGGCCGAAACGTACCTAATTTTACAACTGAAATGTACCTCGCTGGAAAGTAAGTTTTACAGATGTGCTTTTGTATCGTTTATAAATGTATCTTTTGTAGTTAATGTTTAGCCGATTGTCGTAAAAACAAAAATCTCACTTGGAAGTATTTCTGCCAGAAATGTATTTACTGGTAGGAACCTGGTTACACCAGCCCACAGGGGATTAATGTGTCCGTCGTGCAGGGAGGGGCTGGGTGCGGAGGGAGGGGCTGGGTGGGGAGGGGCTGGGTGGGGAGGGTGGGGTTGGGTGGGGAGGGGCTGGATGGGGAGGGTGGAGCTGGGTGGGGAGGGGCTGGTCACCCCGTGGTGCCCTTATAAAACTCAACGTTTCACCTACTCACGCCGGCTTGTGCCCGCCCTCACAGTCGGGCATATTTGCGGAATACACCACGCCGCCGTTGACCCTGGCCATTGACCGAGCAACCCAACGTTCCTACCAACTCCCTCCGCAGGAATGTGTTTCACGTTTTTTGTTCATGTGATGCTGTTATTGTTAACGTGTTCTGGTGTGGACGTGTTATTGGTCACATGTTGTTTCAATGTTTTTATATTCGCGTTTTGTTATTGTTGACACGTATTGTTGTTGGGAATCTGTGAAAACTGCTGGACATCTCTGAAAAAGAGCTTTATAGCTCATCTAGCCTAAATAAGTATATTCTCATTGTAAAGAATCACGTTATATTATTTACATGTTCTGTCTGCATGTTATTTACATTCACATTTTGTTACTTTTTACATGTTACATATCTTATGGTTTCCATTCATTATTTTTTGGTACTGGTTTCGTGATTTTATTTTTTACATTTTTTGTCATCGTTTACGTGCGTTATTGCTCACGTGTTTTGCAGTTTTTGGTTTACGCGTCGCTTTGTTGTATTGCTGCTGCGTTGACGAATCGTTGAGTTGATCCGCTGTGCCCGTTTCCGGACCCGTCTCCTCCTGGGGGTTGATCTTGAGAAAAAGCTCGCGGGCTCAATGAGCCTTCCCCCGCGATATTACGAGTAAAATACTACGACGCGATTTAATTGCTCCTTCGCACGTTCATTTTTCTGTCAGGGGCTACTACGTTGGACATTGCGACCGAATGTTTCCGGTGTGCAGCTTTGTAGCCCGGGTCACTGAAAACGAGGCTCATTGGTCGCCGTGGTTTGCTACTCGATATAAAATAAGAATAGGCTTTACCCTATCTGGCAATAAAACGGGTGTTAAGATGTTCAAACACCTAGATACCTTTTGCAAGACATGAAGTCTGCATTAACCATACATACTTGTGCGCACAAACACGCTTTGATAATATATACATTGTCTTGGCTAATAACATGCAAAATGTATCTATTTGGTGTTTGAACATCTTAACTCATTTTATTGTCCGAAAGGGTAAAATATAGTCTTATTTTTCACTATTGTATGGCGGTTGTTCAATGGGGTTGGCTCTAAAGGTACACCTTATCACACACAGCTGGTAACAGCTGTTGCACATCACTCGGGCACCTTCTGGATTTCGCACGTGTGGGCTTTCGCAACTAATATTACTTCAAAATAATTTTTGGGTCAGATGGCGCAAGTAAAATGTGTGTCGTAAACCCTCCTCCACCCGACACAGCCAAGTAACAAAGCTGTCGCGTGAACTAACGTGCCAGTGTGTCACTGCTTCAGCAGCACCGGTGTGTGGGAGAGCAATCCACACACATTTAACAATTTGGCAGATTTCTGGCATCTGCCTGATGATGCCAGGAAGCCCCTGGAACCTGCTAGTGGGTTCGAGAAGGGAGGTGCGGCCAGGGCGGAGCCAGGCCGTGCCGGGTAGCATAAAAGCAGCGGAACGTGGGAGCTCAGGGCTGCCGGTTCTGGGAAGTGGACTCGTCGTCGCTGCCGTCTTCGCTAGATATTGCGCGGCCGGATAGTTGTTGGCTGTCTCCGTCGGCACCGTCGGTGTAACACGGTCAGGGTTGTGTCAAGGCTCGGCTAGACGACTTGGGAGAAGCAAGGGCGAACCTGTGAACCTGAAGTGTTGAATAAAGAAGGTGCATCCTTAAGAACCTTGTCTCCCGCTCCGCTAACACGACAAATGTGTGTGGGACAACGTTTAGGACCAAGCCTGTACCCCCCCTTAAAATTGTACATCTTCAAAAAATATCCCGAAGCAGAAGATCAGTTCTGAATACAACTGCATTTGCAAATGTGATTTAAACTTTCATCCTTATCCATGTATCAATAGTAAACATTTTACGTCCAATTTTATTGGGGGACTGTGTGTCGTTGTCTTCGTGTGGTCTGGGATTGTTCTTGCTGTTTTGCAATCTTGCCCAAGCTTAGGAATTGGTGTACTTATGCAATGTTACCGTATATACTTGATCTATTTTACGTATTCATTTTGAGTGATTTGCTTTCTTTTTCCTATACTTTAGCACTCCGATCGTGTTTGTGTATTGTGTTGTTTTAACTTTCTAACCCCGTGCCCCTACTGGACATGTGTGAAAAAGAGCTTCATAGCTCATCAGATTCCTCCAGGATAAATACAAATTCTGATTCCGACATCGTTATTAAATGGTAGTGCCAGGTGTAGGAAGTTTTCTACGACCACGCATCATACTTGCACCACCTGACCCAAAAAGCCATTACGAATCATTTTCTGGATAACGGTGGAAATTGGACCTGAAACCCATTCACTGAAACTTCTGATTTACCGAGACTCAGCTCCCTCCCTCCTTCCCCGCACTCGGCATGGCATGGGAGTTCCTCGACTCTTGATAATTGTTTTTTTACCCTTTTATCTGGCAACACAACTGACACCTTTTTTACAAGGAGTCATGTTTGCATTGACCACAATACCTGCGGTCGGAATGCAAAAAAAACACAACTCTGATAATGATATGCACTGTCTTTGAAATGGATTGGTCCACACCCAAGACAGCTTTCCTTAGAGCCTAGTCTCACATGGTGTTGGACCAGATGACGCCAAAAAAAAGGTGTCAGTTTTGTTGCCAGATAAAAGGGTAAAAAACCAATTATCATATTTTGCTACTGGCAAAGGAGGTTCCAATGGTGTAAATTCCTCGACTCTTTTTACTCTTCTCTTTGGTTTATGGAAGGCAGAGGGGGGTGTGGAGGGCCGGAGCAAATGTCTGCGAGGTGAAGGCGAAACGGCCACGGGCGTTCCGTACGCAGGAAATCAACGGCAGGCTTTGGGCGGACTGCCGTAATGACATGTTTACAGTGCTGGGTGTGGCTGTGGCATCTCTTCACCATGAGCTCACATGCCATTATAAATTGACGACACGAGACAAACGCGCGTATTGTTGTAGTCACACGCGCGGAGATTGATGCGCCCCGCTCGGCTATCCCCGGCAGCCGATTGTCGCGTGCAGAGAATCTCCGCTTACACGGGGCGAGCGCTGCGCGAGGCCTTGAATTATACAAGCAGCGGTGATGTATAGCCGAGCGGAAGATATGGGGCCGTCTTTAATGATGTCACGCGATTTTGAACGATTTTTGACCCCCCCCCCACCTCGTCACAAAAGTCAGACCCCACCCTCAAATATGACGTCACAAAGCTCTGCCCCCCCCCCTCCCCCCCAAAACCATATTTCCATTTTGAAAATAAAACATGCTTCAAATCGCTTTAAACTATTGTCATTGTAGTGCGTATTTAATGTGGCGCTGCACTCTGATGTCGTAGGAGTGTTGTTATAACAATTAGTGTTATGACAATTAGTGTTAGAACAATTAGTGTTGTTTTAACAATTCTATATTTAAAGTTGCGCATTTTGATGTGACGTCACATTTCTCAAACTCCCCCCCCCTCGTCACAAAAATCTGACCCCCCCCCAGGTGCGTGACGTCATTTATGGACGGCCCCTTACAGATGTTTTACAATATATACGGGCCATTCGTGTTTTACAGACAGTTGCCTTCAATTGTGTGAACCTGCAGCAGTGCGCGTACAAAAGTCGCTCGGCCTGATGCAGACCACCGGCTCGAGAAAGCACTGAATGTGTGGTGGCGATGTTGTTGCTTACGAGTGAATGTGTGGTGGCGATGTTGTTGCTTACGAGTGAATGTGTGGCGGCGATGTTGTTGCTTACGAGTGAATGTGTGGTGGCGATGTTGTTGCTTACGACTGAATGTGTGGTGGCGATGTTGTTGCTTACGACTGAATGCGTGGTGGCGATGTTGTTGCTTACGACTGAATGTGTGGTGGCGATGTTGTTGCTTACGACTGAATGTGTGGTGGCGATGTTGTTGCTTACGACTGAATGTGTGGTGGCGATGTTGTTGCTTACGACTGAATGCGTGGTGGCGATGTTGTTGCTTACGACTGAATGTGTGGTGGCGATGTTGTTGCTTACGACTGAATGCGTGGTGGCGATGTTGTTGCTTACGACTGAATGCGTGGTGGCGATGTTGTTGCTTACGACTGAATGTGTGGTGGCGATGTTGTTGCTTACGACTGAATGCGTGGTGGCGATGTTGTTGCTTACGAGTGAATGTGTGGTGGCGATGTTGTTGCTTACGACTGAATGTGTGGTGGCGATGTTGTTGCTTACGAGTGAACGTGTGGCGGCGATGTTGTTGCTGACGACTGAATGTGTGGTGGCGATGTTGTTGCTTACGACTGAATGCGTGGTGGCGATGTTGTTGCTTACGACTGAATGCGTGGTGGCGATGTTGTTGCTTACGACTGAATGTGTGGCGGCGATGTTGTTGCTTACGAGTGAACGTGTGGCGGCGATGTTGTTGCTTACGACTGAATGTGTGGTGGCGATGTTGTTGCTTACGAGTGAATGTGTGGCGGCGATGTTGTTGCTTACGAGTGAACGTGTGGCGGCGATGTTGTTGCTTACGACTGAATGCGTGGTGGCGATGTTGTTGCTTACGAGTGAATGTGTGGTGGCGATGTTGTTGCTTACGACTGAATGTGTGGCGGCGATGTTGTTGCTTACGACTGAATGCGTGGTGGCGATGTTGTTGCTTACGAGTGAACGTGTGGCGGCGATGTTGTTGCTTACGACTGAATGCGTGGTGGCGATGTTGTTGCTTACGACTGAATGTGTGGTGGCGATGTTGTTGCTTACAACTACGGACTCGAGGGAGTTGAGAAAATGTGGCCATCCCAACGCCAGGCAGCGGCGACACAAGAGACGCAACAATAGACCGGTTTCACCCTCATTATGGCATCATCAGTACGGTCATGGTTTGAGCTGGTGGTCTGGACAAGGCTGAGTGTTTTTGAACTCGTGCGATGCTGCTCGTTGTGTGCTGTTTGCTATATTTTCCGGCCCGCGGTATTTTTGTTCAGATGCGATGGATTTCCTCGTCATTTACAGACGTGAATTATCGTGGGATACAATGGGTGCATATCCCCACATTCATAAACCACTTCCCAAATGTTTTATACGCGCCGTGACCTTGCGTGCACAGATGCAGACGTGTATTTACGCGTGCCACGGCGCAAGACACCTTTATTGCCATTGTCTCGACTTGCGGTGTCACATTTATGTCAATGTACACCCGGGGGAAAAAAGACACTGCATTTTTATTCGAAAGCAATTCGGGTCTTGTTTTCAACGTGCAACGCGGTTGTGATTTTTTTCATTGAGCATTCAAGCCGATCCAGTCTGAAGTGTTTGCGACATTCCGTCCGCGGTGTCGCGGCGTTCTGCATCGGCCGATGTGGCCACACTCGTGTATCGAGCTGCGGTTATCTTGCCGCCGATACCGGCCGGGGAGAATCCCATCGGTCAGGATTCTCAAAGAATCACGACGGCACGGCTCCTTGCACGAGATCGATGGGCCACGTTCAGATTTAAGTGACGTCATCTCGCAACAACGTCGACGTCATCCTGCAACGCGATGACGACACAATGCGACACGCCGCGTCACTTGCCCAACGGTGCTCCTGATTCGTACCCGGCCACGAGACCTGGGCGCTGTAATAGAGCGGTACAATTGTACACCCGATGAAATCACCCATCAGAGGTTTGCCCATATATGGTATTGTGGATCGTTAATCGAGATTAATAGTATCGATTCCACTCAGTCGATCCGTAATTCACAAACATCAAAAATACCGGGTGTCATCGTAACTTGCGGGTTAATCGCCGTGTCGATTCATTGCCAAATTGATCCGTCGATCGAGTGATGATGTCACACGCGTACCCCCCCCCCACCTTCATTTGGATGGCTAATATCAGCAAGATGGGCGATTCCGTCGCAGTCCGCCCTCATAGGAACCACAGCGCGCCTCGTTCGGTTGCCTTCATTGAAGCTTCGCGAGCCAGCGGATCGCGAACGAGAGAGCCGTAACAACAACATCTGCCATTCGCCACTAAGTGGCGGTACCATCACCACGACGCTTGTGCCAGGCTATGTGCACCTTGAGGCCACGTGAAGTGTCGAACGCCCGCTGGCAGGTCATGGGGCAGACCCAGGTGCCACAGGTTGACTGACTGAGATGACTGGCTGATGCACCACCCGTGCCCCCTACTGTGCCAACTTGCTGTGCTTAGCCACCCGGTGCTCCGCTCGTTGTTGTGAGCATCGCTCCTCCGCCCTCCGTTGTTGGAGGGCGACTGCTTCCAACTGCCCAGTAGCGTCCTTCACGAGCCTCCTTCACAGAGACCGATCTTGACACCGCTGGTACCAGTCATCGGCAAGTCCACTCAGCTCCACGTCCTCCTGTACCACATCACTCCATCTCTTCTCTAGCTCGTGCCGCGCTCAGTTAACCCCCTCGATCCGGCCGAACAAAAGCTGTTTAGGCATGCGGTGGCTGGGCATGCGGGCTACATGGCCCAGCCAACGCAGCCTTGCCTGCCGGAGGAGCCGTAACACGCACACGCACGCGCACGTTTATCGGGACAGGAACACTTCAGCCGCCGTTTGAAAAAAAAAACCGTGCACTAATAAAAAAAAACTCAAATCTACACGCGTCGTGCACGCACACACAAAGCCACCCCCCGGATTCGTCTTCCGCGGTAAACGGGAGACGCAGAGAGCGCTCGCAGAGCCGGTGGAGAAATGGCGCACCGGGCCAGGTCAGAGCGGCTTCCCCGCCTTCTGGCAGTAGTCCCTGTAGCCCCGGCAAGCCTTCTGCATGTCCGTCAGGAACGCCGGCACGCCGGACTGGAAGAGAACGGGGGCGACGTTTTGTTAAGTGACGAATGCGCGGAGTTCTTGTCGTTATCTGTGCTCGTGCACCACTTCCCTCCTCCTCCCATGATATTTACTCAACGACTTGTTACATTCTCGGCAATGTAAGTTTATGGGCCATGTCAGTCTTTAGGAAATGTAAGTCTATGGGCAACTTTAGTCTATGGACAATACTCTTTTTTTGATGGGTGATTCCGTCGCAGTCCGCATTTAATTTAATTTCCATTTATCTTAATTTTTTACCTACGTGGCTTTACCGAAAAAACCAAAGAGTACGAATCCTTGCAGTCACGAAAACTTCAAATCTAGAATCAAATCTAGAATCTATGGACAATGTAAGTCTATGGGCAATATTAGTCTATATTTCTCTATGTGCCATGTCTAATACGCCAGAGATCATGGCCTTCCTTCCATTCAGCTCTCTCCATATTTACTCAAGAACTTTGCACTATATTCTCCCAGTTGCATCCAGCTATTCAAATTCCTTATGGTGTAACTAAATTTCTGTCTTCCCCGACTTATTGTACCTATAATTTTCCCAATAAAAACACATTCATTTTCAGAATTTTGTTTTAACATATCCAAAACCATCTACCTCGCCTTTCTCTAACCATTCTTACGAATCTTCACCTTGCACGTGCTCTCCGTAATGCACGTGTTGTGTAGTAGAACCACGTGGAGACGGAGTTTACTATAAGGGCGATTTCAGTTTATTAGCACTATCACGTCCAGCACTCAAGCTCACACCAGCGGTAGGTGCTCTCTATTCTTGGTCCCTACCCTGGACCTCCGAACTCTATGCCGTCCTACCCTCGCCTATCCCTTGGGCTCTCTCACTCAGGCCAGGGCAGGGGCTCATCCAACACCGCCCGGCAACGAGGAGAGAAGAACCCACTCTCTCTCAGCCGACCCTCACTGAATACTTGGAGCCCCGCTCTCGGCTATCCACTTTGGCTCTCGCACTCGTCTGCCCCGGACGGGGGTTCAGCCAACACCGTCCGGCGACGAGCGGGGGAGAGACCTCCTGCAGCCGCTCCTTACTCCGGGCTCCCACAACGACCCCGCCTTCGTCACGGGGTCCCCCTTAAGTACCCCTATGGCAGCTCCTCCCCCTAACTCGGCCCCGCCTTTGTTCCCGAAGGTGCCCCCCTTACAGCACCCGTGACATGACGTCACCCTCCGCTGTCAACTCGCTCGCACCTCCCTCTGTACGCACTCTCATGGTTGCTCACACTACTCCTCTACACACCTATTACGTGGACCACTGGCAACGCAGTATCACGCAAAACGATGTTAAAAAAATATTTAAACAATTTCATTTTGTCAATGACGCAACTAAAATATTACCAATAACAAAAAGTTCCTTCATAATAAAAATGTCATATATATAAGTCCGATTTATCAAGATTGGGCAAGGCAGCAAATCAACAACAAAACAGTCCCAGGCCACACGAAGATAATACGATCCCTCAATGTAATGGCACATTAACATTGAACTATCGATACACAGGTCATGATCCAATATACAAATCACATCTGCAAATGTGACTGGAAACCAACATGAATCTTCTTCTTCAGAATGTTTTTTTTTTAAAGAAAGATTCACTACGTTAAGGGAGGACACAAGATTGTTCCAAAATGTTGGTGCTGCAACGGCAAAGGCTTTGTCACCTATTACAATTCTTGGTCTCGGGATATCTTAAAAGGCAATTAGACTCATGTTTCTTGGGTTTGACAACAATGTGAAGACGCACGTGACCGAAGCCAGGATTACTGCGGCACTCGCTGAAGGCTTCTGCTTGGCAGGGCTGACCACAGCAACTGCCCGCCCCGAGCGGCCTCTTGCGACGCTATGTTGGATAGCGCACTCAAGCGACGAGGCCACGTGGCCCTTCACTTCGACTTTGAATTAAAGGGTGACAACCGCCTTCGAAGGCCAAGAGACGACACCATCAGCTTGGTGGGGGGGGGGGGGTGCGGCAATGTCAATTTCGGGGGCCCCAATCTTTGATTTGTCTCGCACGGTTTGTTGAACTTCTTTCGCAGATATTGCGGCTCCCCTTGCCTAATCACATCATCGTGACGCTCACGGTCTCGGACACTGTGGGGGCGCTCCGTGCTTAGTGTTGTTGTTCTTTGACACTTGCTGAAAACATATCTCATGGTTGTTTGTCAAGGAGGCCCCAAACTCGTAGCTTTGGCCCCCACGTTCGTTTTGCTGCTGGCCCCCTGGATTACGGTAGTTACATGAAATTGGAACCAATTGTGAATACATTACTCACGAGGGACAGTGCACCATCCAGGGCCACCGGCGAGATGGTACGTGGGTGCGCTACGTGGATTATTGCATCATGTGCTGGAGACCATCACGTAATTTTAAACAACACACCGTTCGAACGGTTAAGGAAAGTAAAGTTCAATGTGGGACAGGACACACATCGCTCGGAGGGACGGCGGTCAAGGGTAACGACGGAGTGGCAGTCAAAGGAGGGAAAGGATGGAATGCGCCCGAGAACGAGGCCGCCAAGGGAGATGGAGCGATGGAATCGGCTCGGGTGCGGATACCAGGGTGGATTATGAATTACATCGCACGATCGTGAGAGGAGGCGGCGGCGGCTTGGGGTGGCCTTCATCCAGCAGTGGATTGACTATGATGATGACGATTCCATCTCCTGCAGATATACTTTATCTCCGCACGACGTCGGGGTGCGGTTTGTTATCGGGACTTGAGGGAGATGAACGCGAGAGCACGCCTGCGTCGTTGGCAGGGCGGGCGGGCGGGCGGAGGATTGATGGATGGGTGTTTACTGGAAAAAATATTTAATATTCTCAGCATTCTCTTTTGTTAACAGGAAAAAAGCCCTGCTTGCGAGATGGGCTGGGGTGATTTAGCCGTTCGAAGGGGCGAGGTGCCTTTCGCTTTCAAGTGGCGCCAAATGTGCTTCTTTCCGTACTTATCGTCTCCGCCGCCGTGTTATTTGTCCGGCGACCCCCCCCCCTTCCGCCCCCCGTGATGAATGACGAGCGGGTCGCCGGAGGGTTTTTTTTTTCCGCGCTGACAAAAAAAAGAAGGGGGGGTGGGCAACGTTGTCCACTCGGCGATTCTGGCCAAAAATTCCGTGGGAGTTCCGGACGGCTCCGTTTTTTTTCTCTCGCTGGAAGGCGCGCCGGGAGAGTGCGAGCACGCAGGGGGGTGGGGGGGGGTCCGGGGGGACGACGACGACGTCGCTCGGGATTCTCGCGGATGAAGGAATTTTTTGACGAAACATCCCACGTGCAGCGCCAGATGGCGGGGAGCATTGCGGTAAAATAATTTGTTGTACCGGTGCCTCTCTGCCGCCCGCCTCCACCGACCCGAACTGAACTGGCTTTGGTGAAGTATGGCAAAATAGCCCCCCCCCCCTCCCCCCATGACTGACACACTGCCGGGAGGATCTCGTCCAACAGTGGATTTACAGACCGGCTGGACAATCGAACAAATTATTCAATGGATGAGGCATTATTGTTACATTTGGTGAGTAACCGGCAAACGCTTCGGCGATCCACTGCTGGATGAAGGCCTCTCTATGCCGTGTCGGTCACGGGCGTTGGTGTACGGTGCTTTTTCTGCAATCTTTTGCTGCCTTTTCTTGGATTTTCTGTTTGCACATAGTGACATATTCACTTTAAGATGTTTTCTTGTTCATGTTTTTGTTTTTTGTTTGTTGCGGTTGCACCCGATTCAAGGGCCGAATGGCTCACAGGGCTATACCAAATAAATGACACTGAATGACCGGACTTCACCACGCTGGTCAGCGTGTGGGTTCGGTGAAGGGCTGGGTGAGGAGGGTGGGGTGGGGCAAGACTGGTTCAGCAACCCACTCTGCCACCGACGGTAGCCGTGGCTGGGAACTGAACTCTGCCCCTGCAGCTTCGTGTGGCACCACGCTCACCGCTGCGACGCCCCCCTCCACCAATTGCCATTGACAAGTCCAAAATGCATTCTGATTGTGCCACGCAAAACATTGGGCACTGGGAGCTTCAATTCTCTTGCTCCCATTCCAGCCGCTGCATTTTTTTTGACCGAGATTGATAGAATTTGCGACGTCCTCCCGTCTCGATCCAGTCATCCACACGAGGAGGAAGGTGGGGGGTGGGTGGGAAATAATTCTCTTGGCACCGTCCACATTTCAACACACTTGCAGAAAGTTTAACACGCAGGTTTCCGTGACCAATATCCATAATAAAGTTGTTTTGGGTGAGAGCGCTTAAATATAAATCTGTCGTTAAAGCCGCCACCAACAGATCCAGCCAATTACAGTAGTCATGTTTGTGACGTAAACAAAACATGCAAATTAGTTACTACTTTAGCTCACAGTAGTAACTAATTGCCACGTTTTATTTAAGTGATAAACTAATCGGCCCTGTGTGGAGGGTTTAATGACACATTTATATTTGCATGATCTAACCCAAAAAAACACATTCACACTGCACAAATTCTGCCTTTCGCAAGCCAGCCGTGGTGCAGACGCAGGGCACGTCTATGACCCGCGGTCACGTGGAGGCGTTGCCGCTGGCCCCGCGTGGCCACGCGTGGCCCCAGCACGAGAGCACTCACCTTGGCGGCCCAGTTGATGAGCCAGCTCGGGATCATGCCTCCGGGGTTGTCGTAGTAGTGCATGAACACTGCACCCGCACGCACAGACACACGAGACGGAAGAGTTATTTTTGTTGTCCGTGCTGACAAAATTGCAGTTGTGGCGGAGGGGAAAATATAATAAAAGAGGGCGACTGGAAGAAAGCGAGTTAAGAATGGGAAGGAGGCGTTGCGGGATGCAGCGAGAGAAACGAATGGAAGTAGAAATCACGCTGAGAGCAACGAAAAAATATTTTTGTTAAAGACTCGGGACACCCCCCCCCCCCAACGTTCGTGTCCGCCGCTCGTGGTACCCCCCTTGGTTGGGGCACTGAGCCCAATTCTACCCCTCCCCCCCCCACCGGCCTTCACTATGCCCTGCCGTGCACCCAACTCGGGCTGCTGCTGCTGCTCGCAGAATTTCTGTTGCCCCCTCCTCTCTGCGCTGGGCGCTCTGCAGCGGGCCCGCGTTGGGTTGTAGTGGAAGTAGCACAAAAATACATAAACACGGCACGGGCAGTGAGAGAGGTACAGCAGCGATGGAAAAGCCGAGGTGACAAGTGCAGTCCTGTTGGTAACGGTCATTGTACGTCACGTCGTGTCTATACCGGTGGCGATTCCCAGTCATAGATTTATTCATAGATCCAGTCAAAGATGTATTTAGCCATTTCTGGTTTAAATTGAGATCCCTTCCCTTTACAACTCACTGATCCTCCGCCATTCCCAAGTGAAGGGTCGTAGAGACTGCCCCAGTAGCATAGCTTGAAAACGAGAGCCAATCAACAATGTTATGCATTGTTTTAATTCTCAGTGACCTAGAACTAGTAAAGTGGACTACGTTTATTTCGGAAACATTTTGGCTGTAGACCAGTGTTATCAGAGCATGTTTGTTTACATGTCCACCACAAGTACGTGTGGTTAATGCAGACTTGATTCCTTGCAAAAAGGTTTCTATTTGGTGTTTGAACATCTTAACACCTGTTTTATTGCCAGAAAGGGTAAACCCCATTGTTGTTTTTCATACTTTGTAGCCGGAGAAGTGGTTAGTTCGTCAAGAGGGGCAACGGGCAAAGGGGAATTGTGGGAAAGGGCAGCAGGGAGCAGAGCGCAGGAGAACGCGGGGGGGAGGGGGGGGCGGTGTCGGACGCGCCGGGGCCATCGAGACGAAACAAACAAAGGAGAGGATGAATCCACGCGTTGGCAGCGTCGCGTTGGCAGCGTCGCGTTCTCCCCGCACCGTGTGGACGGCTCGCGTTACCGCGCCGCCGCCGTGACGCTGGCAAAGTCTCGACTGCAGCGGCGGCGGCGATCGGACCAACGCAGAGCCGTGCCGGTTCCAGTAGTGAGATGTTAACTACCTTGCCTGGTGTACAGGAAGTCGTGGATTCGATCGCGACGCTGACACCTGCTGTATACAGTATTTGGAATTGCGTCTCCCTCTCCCCGTGGTCACGTGCATTTTTTCAGTTTTTTCCCTCCATATTTAGAATGAACGTGTGTTTAGATTATTTTGCTGCTGATTATTGGGCTGATATAAGTTTCCACATGACAAGCCACTTCGTTGAGCTATCATTGTGGCAAGTTCGCTTCTGAAAAAATAGCTATACAGCTCAGTGGGCCTGGTAAAAAAAATTATACTTTAGATATCACCATGGGAATAAACAAATTAAGAGAAATTATATTGGTTGAATAATTCTTCAGAGACAAGACCATGATCAAATTGTGATAGAAGTGAATCTTTATCCCAACACTAAACCTCTAAAATGTTGTAAGCCCGATATTACCTTTCAGCCTCCACTGCTCGATGCTGCCCGTGCTTATACACCGACGGACGAGGCAAGGGAGTAGAACGCTCTACCCCGAGTTTACCCACGTCGTCTCAGCGACCCCACAATCCATCGCTTCCCCAGCACATGGAGTGAAACATCGGACGTCGCGCCAGACAGCACGCGGCACGGCACGTCGACGCCTCAGAGAGTCACGCAGCATCAGCAGCACAACCGCGAAAACCGACACGACCACGGGATAATATTCTTGGTTCTTTCGGTAAAGTCACGTAGAAGGGAAATAATAAAATAATAAAAATAAAACATAATATTTTATTAAACGTAATATTTTATCATGTTTTATTTTATAATATTTTATTATGTTTTATTTGAATTTTTGTTATTATTTCCCTTCTACGTGACTTTACCGAAAGAACCAAGAATATGAATCCCTGCAGTCGCGAAAGCTTTAAATCGAAATTTAACCACGGGAGAGTGTAATCTCCACCGTGGGTGCAGCAGGCCGTGGGTGCAGCAGGCCGTGGGTGCAGCAGGCCGTGGGTGCAGCAGGCCGTGGGTGCAGCAGGCCGTGGGTGCAGCAGGCCGTGGGTGCAGCAGGCCGTGGGTGCAGCAGGCCGGGCCGTACCCTTGGTGCCGTGCTTGCCGTTGCTGGTGAGCGCCAGGCTCTGCAGGTAGTCGGTGACGCGCACTACTCCGGCCTTCTCCACGATGCCCGGTACGTCGGCGCTCTTGGCGACGACGACCCACACGGTTTGGCCGCCCACCTCGATCTCTCGCCGCTCGCGCGTGTACACGTACTGCGCTTGCACCGTCACGGAAACTCACGGGCTGGGCATCCGGCCGGCACATCCACCTTTGCCGGCACGCGGCAGCCGCAGCTGCGGCAGCATTTACCCCGTCGCGTTCTCAACGGGTCACTCGTTTCCCAGAGGCGTCCGCGGTGAAGCTCTCTCGGCATGTGTTTGAAGCCGTGTTATAGCCGATCGGTGTCTTGGCGTCCTTGTTATAAATCTTTGGTGGGTGGAGCGGAGGTGCAGCGGTTAGCGCGTGTTCGATCGTGAACTCGGCGAACCACTACGTTCGATCGTTCTGATTCCCGGCCACAGGGAATATCAGTGGCGCATGGTATTATCTGTGGTATTACCCACGGTGTTACAGTGAGGTAAAAAAGTATTTGATCCCCTGCTAATTTTGTACGTTTGCCCACTGACAAAGAAATGATCAGTCTATAATTTTAATGGTAGGTTTATTTGAACAGTGAGAGACAGAATAACAACAACAAAATCCAGAAAAACGCATGTCAAAAATGTTATAAATTGATTTGCATTTTAATGAGGGAAATAAGTATTTGACCCCCTCTCAATCAGAAAAAATTCTGGCTCCCAGGTGTCTTTTATACAGGTAACGAGTTGAGATTAGGAGCACACTCTTAAAGGGAGTGCTCCTAATCTCAGCTTGTTACCTGTATAAAAGACACCTGTCCACAGAAGAAATCAATCAGATTCCAAACTCTCCACCATGGCCATGACCAAAGAGCTATCCAAGGATGTCAGGGACAAGATTGTAGATCTACACAAGGCTGGAATGGGCTACAAGACCATCGCCAAGCAGCTTGGTGAGAAGGTGACAACAGTTGGTGCGATTATTCGCAAATGGAAGAAACACAAAAAAACTGTCAATCTCCCTCGGCCTGGGGCTCCATGCAAGATCTCACCTCGTGGAGTTGCAATGATCATGAGAACGGTGAGGAATTAGCCCAGAACTACAAGGGAGGATCTTGTCAATGATCTCAAGGCAGTTGGGACCATAGTCACCAAGAAAACAGTTGGTAACACACTACGCCGTGAAGGACTGAAATCCTGCAGCGCCCGCAAGGTCCCCCTGCTCAAGAAAGCACATATACATGCCCGTCTGAAGTTTGCCAATGAGCATCTGAATGATTCAGAGGACAACTGGGTGAAAGTGTTGTGGTCAGATGAGACAAAAATGGAGCTCTTTGGCATCAACTCAACTCGCCGTGTTTGGAGGAGGAGGAATGCTGCCTATGACCGCAAGAACACCATCCCTACTGTCAAACATGGAGGTGGAAACGTTATGCTTTGGGGGTGTTTTTCTGCTAAGGGGACAGGACAACTTCACCGCATCAAAGGGACGATGGACGGAGCCATGTACCATCAAATCTTGGGTGAGAACCTCCTTCCCTCAGCCAGGGCATTGAAAATGGGTCGTGGATGGGTATTCCAGCATGACAATGACCCAAAACACACGGCCAAGGCAACAAAGGAGTGGCTCAAGAAGAAGCACATTAAGGTCCTGGAGTGGCCTCGCCAGTCTTCAGACCTTAATCCCATAAACAATTTGTGGAAGGAGCTGAAGGTTCGAGTTGCCAAACGTCAGCCTCGAAACCTTAAATGACTTGGAGAAGATCTGCAAAGAGGAGTGGGACGAAATCCCTCCTGAGATGTGTGCAAACCTGGTGGCCAACTACAAGAAACGTCTGACCTCTGTGATTGCCAACAAGGGTTTTGCCACCAAGTACTAAGTCATGTTTTGCAGAGGGGTCAAATACCTATTTCCCTCATTAAAATGCAAATCAATTTATAACATTTTTGACATGCGTTTTTCTCGATTTTTGTGTTGTTATTCTGTCTCTCACTGTTCAAATAAACCTACCATTAAAATTATAGACTGATAATTTCTTTGTCAGTGGACAAACGTACAAAATCAGCAGGGGATTAAATACTTTTTTCCCTCACTGTATCTGTGGTATTACCCACGGTGTTATCCGCGGTATTATCCATGGTATTATCCGCGGTATTATCGTGGAATTATCCTGTGGTATTATCCACGGTATCATCTGTGGTATTACCCACGGTGTTATCTGTGGGGTGGTGGGGGCAGGGCTGTAAATTATTACTATGGACCATGCAGTACACCACTGTCCAAGTCTGTGCTCCTACAACAGAGGAGGGAGAGCACAATGGCGCGGACTCTGAACTCTCTCGCTCTGCCCAAGCCCTCTTGTCGCGGCCAGTAGCATCGCATTGCTGCTGCCATCACACTCAATGCATGTACTGTACGTACGTTGAACTTCTTTCGCCCCGCACGTAGCCAACCGCGCCAATGGGAGGTGCGCGGGGAAAGGAGGGAGAGATGGAGAGGGGAAAAAATGCCTCGAAAGAAATGGGCCATGTTTTATTGCAATTGTCCTCAACGTGAGAATCGGCGCGGGGCTCGGTGGAGATGGTTTCGCTGCGAGTGTTTGACATGGGCCAAGCGTGAGCGATGACTGTGATCACGGCACGGCGGCAGCATACAGCCGGTGGTGGGGAGCTGGTGGGGGGGGGGAATAGGGGCTCTGAGATCAATGCCGGAGTCAAGGAAGATTTAAGCGCTGGCACGCGATGCTCCGTACGGGGAAAATCGGGCACCGGGTCGCTTAGGCGGCCCTGACAGACACTGAACCCTGACCCTGACGCTGTGTACAATGTTCCCTTTCCTGTGCTCTCCCCTTCCTGTGCTTACTTTCACTTGCTTTGTCTTCATAGGCTGAAAAGGATATAGGGAGCGATAATACACGATTAACGTGGATATAGGGTCTGATAATACAGGCTTAATATGGACAGGCCATGCCTTGTACCGTGGTGGTAGTGCCGTACACCAAATTAACCATACTCCAAGCCGGCCTCGCAGCGGTCCGCAAATGTACCTTTTCGTTTGAATTTTGCCAAAATATCTCGAGGTTTCCATGACTCACATTGCAGCCACTTGGCACGGGTGGGGGGGATATGTGTGTTTTTCCGATTTCTGTCAAGGTGTGCATCTTGCTTTAACACGTAGTAGCAGTTGGCTTTTGCGACCAATATTGTCAATAATAGAGTTTTTTTTGGGTTAAATCGCGGAAATGTAAAACGTGTCGTTGAATCCGCCACCACCCGACACAACCAATTAGTAATGTTTGTCACGTGAACAAAACGCGCTAATTAGTTACTCATTCAGTAAATGTCAGAATGTACATGCGTAATGTACACACATAATTTACATACATTATGCATGTTCATTAATTGTGAACTAACCCAAGCAAGAGTAGATATCCATTGTAATTCATACGAATACATTCACCCCTCTTCTGGTCGTCACAGCTGATTGGCTCACAAGTGACGACATCACATATATCACTCTATTAAGACCACAACTCTGGCTTCCGCCTGATGATGCTGGTTGTTGTAATTACCAGTGAAACGTCACGGTACTCGAATTGTC
This sequence comes from Lampetra fluviatilis, assembly GCF_964198595.1. NCBI lineage: Eukaryota > Metazoa > Chordata > Hyperoartia > Petromyzontiformes > Petromyzontidae > Lampetra > Lampetra fluviatilis. The sequence goes on along the minus strand of NC_136309.1, from coordinate 10,911,692 downwards.
AATGTTGTGGGTTTACTCTCCAACACACAAGCGGTGTGCTGAGGTAGTGACTAATTGGCACGTTTTGTTATCGTTGACAACCCTTACTAATTGGCCGTGTCTGTTTGTGGCGGGTTTAACGACACGTTTGTATTCACGCAACCGAACCCGCCCCCAACAAAAGAAACCTCTACGATGGTGTACATCTTGGCCATCTCGCTTTAAGGCAAAAAGACACCGAGGCAAAGGCCAAAGCAGCGGACGGCGGAGGAGATGCCATCGACGTGGCAGCAATAACCGCGGGTGCGGGGTGGTTCGGGGGGGTGGGGCGGCCGTGATGCGGTTCAAGGGAGGATACGTCTCTGTTTGAGAGCGGGAAGGGATACTTGACCTCCCAGTAGACGACCTTCTCCCCGGCGTGGTCTCTCTCGTACAGCTCTGTCGCACGCAGAGCACGCGCACGCGCGACACGTCCACGCGCACAACAGACGCACGCACGCCCGCAACAACGACGACAACGACGACCACGGGGCCCGTCGGCACCGTTCGGCCACACCCGGCACGGTGGCGACGCACGCCCGGCAGTGTTCCGGTCAACCCAGGGTGGACCTGGCGAATTGGATCGTATCACGCGTCAATATCAGGGCCCTTGACAAAAGTTCAACCCTGAACGTGCCTGATCTCGTCAGACCCCGGAAGCTAAGCCGGTTGGAGCCCGGTTAGCCCCCGGTTGGATGACCTAGTCGAGGTCCAGTCCAATCGATGGCCCATCCTTTTGCCCGCCCGCCGGACTGCCCAGCCGTGGGTGAGAGTGGTTGAGATTGTCTCCTCGGTGGCTAGGAGATGTTAACTCTCTCGCCTGGTATACAGGAGACCGTGGGTTCAATCCCGGACCCTGGAAATGCCTGTTGTACATTTGGAGTCTATGTCATTCTCTCTTTCTCCCCGTGGTGGTCAAGTGGATTTTTCTCCGGGTCCTCCGGTATTTCCCTCCACGTTTAGAATCCACGTGACGCGTTAAGAGTATTTGGCTGCTATGCATTTCCACGTGGTGATAAGCCACTTCGTTGAGCTATAGCCAGGGCCGGATTAAGGCACGGGGCGTTAGGGGCTGCAGTCCAGAGCTGGAGGGCCTCCAGAGATGAAGTGAAAAGTTATTTAATTTGTGAATGCTGAATTTAATTTGTTGTTAGCCTTGTAAAAATAAATTTTATTTTTCTTTAACTTTGTTTTCCATATGAAAATATTACTGGGGGCCTCACAGTACCTGTAGCCCAGGGGCCTACACAATCTTAATCCGGCCCTGTGCATAGCTCAGAGGGCCTTTCCTGGTAAAATAAAAAGTTTGTAGTTTAAATAGTTTTTTTATATTTATTTACTTATTTTTAGCACGATTGGCTGCGTACGGTGCGAAATAAGTTCAACATACATACATACACGACGACGATCAGGTGTGTGTAGGTCATCAAGTTTTTTTTTTTTTAACCCGGACACCCGCACATTCGACCAGGCCTGGGATGTGCGGTTGAGCAACTCTCGCGAGAGCACGGAGGGGCGGTGAATCACCCTTGAGGCTTTCGCCATCACTTGCCATTGGAATCGGTTTAAACTTTTCCCGCGGTCTCATCCACTGTGGGCCCCCCCCCACTGACCCCGAGGCGTGCTGACGACCAACGGTGAAGGCGAGGACCCACGCACCTTTGACGTAACTGTCCCAGGTCCTGCGGTACTGCAGGTCCATGTAGACGTCGGCGTAGAGCTGCGGCCCGGCGTCCGGGAGATCGCCAAACACCTTGTACTCGTAGAGCCCCGAGTGCTGCCACGCAAAGGCAAAGAAGGTCCCCCGTGAAAGGCTGTCGGGGCAAGTGCCATTCGCGAGCAGCGGCACCTACGGAGGCCACTGCCGCACACCGGGTGGTCGGGTGGCCAGCACCACGCCCGGCCGCCTTTGTACTCTCCACTGCCGATGTTCACACACCGCCTACCGTAGGTACTCGTTTAACAAGTTGAGGCGACCTGGGACGAAGGTCGCAAACCGGTTCAAATATCAACATTCGCCACCATTGTTCGTCGAGAGCGGGAATAGAACTCGGGTCGCCGGGCTCGCAGCCCCCCTAACCGCCGCGCCACACGGAAACGCGCGTGGGAGGCTAAAACATCCAACACCGACCGCCCCGTTTGAACTTTATTAAGTATTCATGGCGCCGTATTCATGTCCCAAGATTTCTTCATAATGAATTCAAATTGCTCCATCGCAAGTTGGGCACGGGGCGGGGATGCCACAATAATCCCCGCCAGGGAATGAGACCACCGCGGGTCATCCGACACGGAGCCGGGGCTCCGTTGCCACACACTCGAAAGTTCACGCTGCCTGGTAATGCCGCTGGCGCGGAAATTCGAGGTAGCGATTGGCACCGCGGCATTGGCTCGTGTCCACAGCGGGGGGGCGGTGGCGGTGCCTGCGACAGACGCCGGCGGATCGCACCACCGCTCAGCGCTCCGCGTCTCGGTTAGGGTTCGTCTACCGTTGGCTGTGTCGTGCCTCACCCACCCCTCCATCCCCATCCTCACAGAGTGTTTGTGTGGCGCGCCCCTTCAAAGAAGGTCACGGCCACGGGGTTGACCGAAAGGCAGATGTGGAGTTGCACTTTGCGTGCACGTACGTCGACCGTCTTTTGTGGCCAACCGTGCTAATCAACAAGACGAACATGTACCGAGACAAACATGCACATGCTTTACTGGTTGAACGCAGGGTCTGCGCGTACAGGTGATTTGGGAGATGACGCGTTTGGGTGCGTTTGAACAATTTGCCGTACAAGTCAGCAAATTGAAAATGACCGTGACGATGCGTGATATAGCCGCACCGTGACCTGAGTCACCGGCGATCGATAACAACGATGGCAGTTGGGTCTCCGACCCGAAGCCTCTCCCTTAGGTCGACTCGGACTAAAGCGAGCAGCAGTTGCGGCGTGGCCGTGTGTGTGTGCGCGTGCGTGCGTGTGTGTGCGGAGTGATAGTGTAGCGGTTAGCGTGCTCCGAGCCGAGTTCGATTCCCGCTCATGGCCAACATCGGTGATGAATATCGGAACCAGTCCTGGGCCTCCCCTAGGTGGACTCAGCCTCAAATGAGTACCTGGTACGGTGTGTAAACGTTACCACTCGGGAAACAAAGGCGGCCGGGCATGGTGCTGGCAACCCACCCCCTCGTGTGCCGTGCCGGCTTTCATAGGTGCTCGCTAACAGCACTTTCCCAAACAGTCTGTTAAGGCTATACGGGGGATCTTTGTCTTTGTGCGTGTGTGTGTGCGCGCTCGATCACTCGGCTCGACGGGGATCGTTCACCTCGCTTTACCGCCTCATCCCACTACGGGCGTGCGTCAGCGGTTGTTGATCCCGGTCAGAGCAATTGGAATTGCTGAGCGAAGCGCTGTTTGTGACTCGGGCCCTGTCATTGTACGCTGGGCGGCGGCGGCGGTAGCGGTCGTTGTGTGGCGACGGCAGCATCGACGCGGCACTGTCGAAGCGGCGTCCGCTTCTGCGCCACCGCGCCGCCTCCATCCTCGTTCTCCACAACTATCCCACCTCCACGCCTTCCTTCACCCCCGGCCGACGGAGCCCCGTGGCCGTTTAAAGGACGCGATGCAACGTCTCTTCGTGGCTTGTTGACACCCCCCCCCCTTCCCCACGTTGGCTGTAGACGGGTGGGGATTCACATTTCACACGGCGCCAATGTCACCATCGAGCCAGGAGCCGAACAAACTGCGATTGGTTACGACGCTCGCTCGGCCATTGTCTTGCGGTGTGCTCGACGCGGCACCTCGTGCGGCACCACCATTAGCAGCTCGCGCTTTCATGGCCGAGTTTCTACGGCGGGGACCAGTCTATCCATAATCAAGGTTTTTTGGTCAGATCGCGTTATTTCTAAATGTGTCATAACCCTCCACCACCCGACACGGCCAAACAGTAAGAAAATGTGTCACGTTTTTCAAAGGACAAAATAATTCACTTCTTTAGCCCACCAGTGTGTTGAAGAGAGAATCAACAGCATTTTAAAATTTGAGTAGTACGACGTATCGCTGATAATTACAATCAGCTTCATCGGGCAAGAATTAAGCTGATTGTAATTATCAGCGAAACGTCGTGCTACTCAAATTTTTAAATGCTGTTGATTCTCTTTACAGTACACCGGTGGGCTAAAGAAGTGAATTATTTTGTCCTTTGAAAAATGTGACACATTTTTTACTGTTTGGCCGTGTTGGGTGGAGGGTTACGACACATTTAGAAATAATGCGATCCGACCCAAAAACCTATATTATGAATAATATTGGTCGCGAAAGCCTACGTGTTAAATTGACCAGTCTATCCGTTGGGAAAGTCGACTGACGACTTGCCACAGCTCCGTACAGCCGGCCGGCAGTGGCTACGCTTCTGCACGTGGCTGCTCGTAACCGGCCGCTGTGGAGGCAGCAGCTAGGGTTGGTGGATCACCACTGCATAGATGCTGTGTGAAACTCCCTTCCCATGGGTGTCGAGGAGGAGCGGTGTGTCCTGGCTCGCCAGAAGGCGGTAACGGCAAAATGTGAGGACTCCACCTGCTTCGTCTGTATGGGATAGAGCGTTTCCCCCTCACACGCGTGGGTTTTCTCCCACATATATAAACACTCTTTAATGTTGCCGAAAACACCTCAACATACGTAGGGGACCGCAGAGCTTGGGAAATCGTTGGTGTCGCCAGCTCAGTGCGTGGCTGCTGCTGCTACTGCTGCTGCCGCCTTTCCTCACGTCTCTGGTTCCTCCTCCTGGCGTCTCTGAATCGTCCTTTACGAGAGCGAGCGAACACTGTGCAGCCCATTGCACGTCACCATGATTATAATTATATGAGTATTGTGTTACTCTTTAGACAATTGATAATAATACTTTCCAGTGGCATAGTGACATTTATCAGCTCAGGGGGTTGCGGTAATCAGTCAGGTGGGGCCCCCAGTATTTGAGTTGTCTCGCACGGTCGCACCACATCGCGGCTCCTCCTGCCCTCATCGCATCCTCGTTACTACGCTCACGGTCTCGAACATTTAACGCTGTAGGGGCACCTTCGTCTTCGCAAAATGTAGCCACCACAGCTCCGTAGTTGAACCTGTTTGCAAAACCCAACTCGTAGGTTTGGCAACAGGGGGGGGCAAGGCCCCCCCGCCTGCCCCATGCTGCTGGTTACACCACTGATACTACAGCGTCATTCGTGCTCATCGCATTTCCCGTAACACTGTACATTAATCTATATATATGTAATGAGAGCCTATGCCCGGCTCACGTGGTGAGTGGCTCTGCCGGTCCTGCTCTACAGCCAATGGGGGGAGAGCCTGGGAGCATGGCCCTGGCGTGATCGAGGGATGTCAGCTAGGAAGATTGGTTCTGTTGCTCTTGGCCTCAGCCAATGGGAAGACAAGTCAGAGACGTGGTCCCGGGAGTTGATGGAGTAATCTGGAACATTCAGCGCAGGCTATTAAGGATTGGCTGGAGCGTACCACGTGACCCAGGCATTAAATAAGGGAAGAGCCGAGGGACACGTGGTCAGACGAGGAACGAAGAGAGAGAGGGGCCACGCGCGAGCGGGGCTCCGAGTGCCACGTGGCGGTGCGTCTCTTGCAATCTGTCTGCCCACTTCCCGTTGCCTGCCAGCAACGGGGAGTGCTTGTGAACTGAGAAAAGTAAATAAAAGGACCGATTCCACAAGCTGTCTCCAGAGTGTTATTACATATATAAAAGGGAAATTTGTGAATATGTGTGTCTGTTCGAAATGTTTAGCATACTTCCCGACGTGCAATAAACTTGAAATTTGGCATGTGGGTAGCTTCCAGACTGTACACAATGGAAAAAGTATAAAAATATACTTTTTTTTTTATTTTGGGGGGGGGGGGCGCAATAATGGATATATTTTGTACGCAAATGAGCGGTGACGTCACATCTGTGATGTCACCCGCATGCGGAAGCGTCACGCCGTGTGCCTGCTGACGTCACGCATCCCCCACCCTCCGCGTAGGCCGTCTATTAATCCAAGACAAGAATCCAAGTCTCGGGCGAAGCCGGGTAGTAAAGCTAGTGACATATATATAATGACCGAAAATGACCCCAAGGCAATGTGCAGCCTAACTGCTATTCAAAGATAGCCCGAGGTCTCTGATTGGAGGAAAGAGGCCTCCACAGGGCTTATGCAGTGATTGGAGGAAGAGTTTTGAATGAGAATAGGCGGGAAACTGAGTGGAAAACCCAGCGGCGAAGGTCGGGACTCGTTAGAGGGGAAGGACAGGGATTGGCTAAGGGAAATAGGGTGAGGGAACATTCGAGAAAGTGGCTGAGGGATATACAAGGGTAGAGCACGAGGAGTCGGGACGTCCAGAGGAAGATACAAGCTGCAAGACACGCACGAAGCCGAGGGTCCCTTCTTGTGGAAGCCTTCAAATGAAAGTGGCTCTTCATGTAATTTGTCGTCGAGTTGTTACAGTTAGAAGGGACCCAAATCCACCGCATACAGCCACGAACCAGGCGAGTGAAGACTCCGACTACCACGCAAAGTCGAAAAAATAATCATTCAAATTAAGAAATGGCAGCAAATCAAGACGAATAGAGTTGAACATTCTGTTTAACACGGAGTAAGCTTTCGCGAGCACTATTATCCATAATAAAGGTTTTTTGGGAGTTAGATCGCGTAAATATGTGTCGTTAAACCCGCCACCACCCAACACAGCCATTTAGTCATTTGTGTCACATAAACAGACCGTGCCAATTCGTTACTAGAACAGCACACCGGTACGTTGGAGAGTAAACCCACAACATTTACAATTCGAGTACGGTGACGTTTCGCCGGTAATTACAACAACCAACATCATCAGGCCACAGCCACAGAGTTGTGGAGAAATCCTCCTCCTGTTTTGGTCTTAACTAGAGGAGAGATAAAAGTGACGTCGTCACTTGTGAGCCAATTAGGCTCACAGCCCCATCATCATCATCATTGTACTGCTGTCAAACCCCCCAATGGTTTCAAATGTGTGGCGGCCCTCGTCACCGACGATGTCTTACCGCCAAACTAGTTACTACTTCAGGACGGTGACGTTTCGCTGGTGATTACAGCAACCAGCTTCATCAGGCGATAACCAGAATTATGAAGAAGAGAGTCTTCCTGTTTCGTTATTAAACATTCTGGTGGTTGATTGCATACCTGTCAACCCCTTATCAGTGCCCCTACCTTATTACAGACCACTTCAGACCTTATTGATCACCCCGTGCCCTGATAAATCTCAACGTTCACCCTACAGAGTCCCATCACGAGGGAGAAACACAAATACATTTTTGTTCCTGTGTTGAAACGGCTGTACGCCCTATGGACCTAAAAACTCAACTTCCCTGTACAAGAATATGGGGTTAAACCGTGATGGGTTGACAGCTATGATCTATTATACAGGTTTGTGGGGAAAGCTCCTAAATTAAGAATGGTTTGTGGGTTAGATCGCGTAAATGTGTCGTTAAACCCGCCACCACCCGACACAGCCAACTAGTAAGGGTTGTCACGTAAACAGAACGTGGCCAATTCGTCACTAGTACAGCACTAGTATGTAGTGTAGTGTATAGTGTAGTGTATAGTAGTGTATAGTGTAGTGTATAGTGGTGTAGTGTATAGTGGTGTAGTGTATAGTGTAGTGTATAGTAGTGTAGTGTATAGTGTAGTGTATAGTGTAGTAAACTAGTACAGCAACACCGGTGTGTTGGAGAGCCAAGCCACAACATTTACAATCCGAGTACGACGTTTCGCCAGTAATTACAACTAGCTTCATCAGGCGACAGCCAGATTTACGCGATATAACCCCCCCCCCCAAACAAAACCTGTATTGTGGATGCTATTGGTCGCACAAGCCGACGACTGGGTGTTGAGGTACAAGCTGTGAGCTGGAGACTTTGAACTCGCGGCCAAGAGGCGAGAAGCGGTGTGGCCGGTCGGACAGCATCGCTCGCTCCAGGCTCCAGGCGGAGGTCACGCACGCGTGGACCCGGACCCGAGTGCACGTCTCGTGCATGCGGCGTCAGAGAACGAGAGAGACGGAGGCGGTAGTAGGGGCAGGGGGCACGGGGCAAGCACCTCTCTGTAGAAGCGGTGGATCTTGATGCCGGATGACTCCACGAAGAACTCCCAGCCGCCTTCCAAGCGCGGCGCTTCAAGCTGCGCGCACGCGTCTGTGTAGAGCGACTCGGGGAAGCGCGCGGCGTGCATCGCGACGCACCAGCTGGGACTGCTGCTGCTGGTGGGGTGCTGTGTGGTTGTGGTGCTGTGTGGTGGTGGTGTGCTGTGTGGTTGTGGTGGTGTGCTGTGTGGTTGTGGTGGTGGTGGTCTGCTGTGTGGTGGTGGTTGTGGTGGTGGTGGAGGAGGCGAGGGAGCGAGTCGTGAGCCGCCGCTGATACCGCCACGACTACTGCCGGGTTCACGGACGTCGCCACCGCCGTGAACCGCGACACGTGCAGAGCGCCTGGGGGCGGGGGGCGGGGCGGGGGAGGCGCTCACAGACAGCATTCACTCACTCACCTACACACTCACCTACACACTCACTCACCTACACACTCACTCACCTACACACTCACTCACCTACACACTCACCTACACGCTCACTCACCTACACACTCACCACCCACACACTCACCACCCACACACTCACCACCCACACACTCACCCACACACTCACCACCCACACACACACCACCTACTCACTCACCACCCACACACTCACCACCCACACACTCACCACACACACACTCACCACACACACACTCATCACCCACACACCACCCACACACCAACCACACACTCACCACCCACACACTCACCACCCACACACACTCCACCTACTCACTCACTCACTCACCACCCACACACTCTCCACCCACACACTCACCACCCACACACTCACCCACACACTCACCACCCACACACACACCACCTACTCACTCACCACCCACAAACTCACCACCCACTCACTCACCACCCACACACTCACCACCCACACACTCACCACCTACACACTCACTCACCACCTACACACTCACCACCACCCACACACTCACCACCCTCACACTCACCAACCACACACCACCCACACACACACCACCTACATACTCACCACCCACACACTCACCACCCACACACTCACCACCCACACACACACCACCTACTCACTCACCACCCACACACTCACCACACACACACTCACCACCCACACACCACATACACACTCACCACCCACACACTCACCACCCACACACTCACCACCTACATACTCACCACCCACACACTCACCACCTACACACTCACCACCCACCCACTCACTCACCACCTACACACTCACTGACCACCCACACACTCACTGACCACCCACTCACCACCTCCACACTCACCAGCCACACACTCACTCACTCACCACCCATACACTCACCACCCACTCACTCACCACCCACACACTCACCACCCACTCACTCACCACACTCACCACCCACTCACTCACCACCCACACACTCACCACCCACTCACTCACCACCCACACACTCACCACCCACACACTCACCACCCACACACTCACCACACTCACCACCCACACACTCACCATCCACTCACTCACCACCCACACACTCACCACCCACACACTCACTCACCCACACACTCACCACCCACACACTCACCACCCACTCACTCACCACTCACACACTCACCACCCACTCACTCACCACCCACACACTCACCACCCACTCACTCACCACCCACACACTCACCACCCACACACTCACCACCCACACACTCGCCACCCACACACTCACCACCCACTCACTCACCACCTCCACACTCACCAGCCACACACTCACTCACCACCCACACACTCACCACCCACACACTCACTCACCACCTACACACTCACCACCCACACACTCACCACCCACACACTCACCACCCACACACTCACTCACCACCTACACACTCACCACCCACACACTCACCACCCACACACTCACCACCTCCACACTCACCAGCCACACACTCACCAGCCACACACTCACTCACCCACACACTCACCACCCACACACTCACCACCTACACACTCACCACCCACACACTCACCACCCACTCACTCACCACCCACACACTCACCAACCACACACTCACCACCCACACACTCACTCACCACCTACACACTCACCACCCACACACTCACCACCTACATACTCACCACCTACACACTCACCACCCACACACACACCACCTGATATTGCCCTGCTGATGATAATCGTGTGGGAGTGGAGCTCTCCTCTGGTACAAAGACAAAGATCCCCCGTCTAGCCTCGCGTTTGTGTTATTCGTACGAGATTCGTAGAGTCTGCCACTTTACAGAATGGATTTTCTCCGCTTCCACCGCCTGATATGAAAGCATTGGGGGGCAGTTCGTTATTTTTAAACAGCATCCACAATTCCGCAGCATTATGGTTGTCCTTTGACAGCTACCACGGTCAAAAAAGTAACTTATTTTGAATTCATTCTTGCTGGATTTAATCTCGACGATAATTTGAATATAAATATAAAAATGTATTATATTGTCCTGCAACCCGTCCCTCGTTTGGTGTCTCCAGCGACCAACCTCTGCAGCCCAACGGGGTTCGTGTTGGTCTCCAGGGGCGGTCAGGTTACTCCCTCCGATATGAAAAACAAACTAAACTTGCAATTCGGAAAGTGAAATTTCTCTCCTGACTTTATTTTTGTATTTAGTTTTTTTGTAATTCTCACGCTTAAGTACCGCCACTTGTGTCCGCCCTGCAAGCCCTCCCGATCTAACGTCCCCCCCCACCACCACCACCATCCTCCATCCGAACCCGGGGGGCCACAGCCAGAGATGTTGCCCCACGGGAGCATCGTCCAGACCACTCGGGACCACCGGGCAGCCGACGGTGCCCGGCTGGCTGCGCGAGCCTGCGGGGCCCCCTTTGCTGGCTCACGTGGTGGGGTGCGTGGCACGCGGTGATCTGATGGATGGGTTCACGATGAATGCGTTTGTCGCCACGCGGCTCGGCATCTGCACGTATCGTGGAGAAATCTGACGAGCTGTGAAGCTCTTTTCTCACAGATGTCCAGTCGAGGGGCGGGTCAGGAGAGTTGCAGCAACAAATCATTCAAAACAACAACTGCAGGAGTGCCAGAGTACGAAGAGAGGTGAGAAAATCACTCAAAATGAAGAATCTACAACTATATTCTTGGTTCTTTTGGTAAAATCACGTAGAAGGGAAATAATAAAATAAGAAAAATATTAAACAATAAAAATTCTCACGACGTTTCGACTACAACACAATCAATCATCATCAGGTGTTGGCCAGTGTTATCAGAACATGTTGGTTTGCATGTTCACTACAAGGACTGTGTGTGGTTAATGCAGACAAGATTCCTTGCAAAAGGTTTCTAATTCGGCGTTTGAACATCTTACCACCTCCTGTTTTGTTGCCAGAAAGGGTCAAACTTCGTCTTGTTTCTTCATACTCTGGGATGTTTCACATCGCCGTGAGTAGACATTACTCGAGGTCCAACGGTGAATGAGGTCATCGTTTAATGTTGATTCTTAACGCTCACGATACGTGCATCGTGGTCACGTATGTAAGAGCCGTATGCTTTTTTTTCTATTCAATATGTTGTAAATGTGTGTGTGTGTAGGTCGAATCCGCCTCAAATGAGTACCTAGTGCGGTGTGTAGTTAAACATCGCAACTAGAGAGACAAAGGCGGTCGGGCGCGGTGCTGGCCATCCACCCTCTCCTGTACCGTTCCAGCCTTCATAGGTGCTCGCTAACAGCACTTGCCCCAACAGTATGTTAAGGCTGTACAGGGGATCTTTGTCTTTGTGTGTGTAAAACAGGGGCCCCGAGAGAGATAGAGCGACAGCTATGGGGATGCCTTCATCTAGCAGTGGATTGATGTTGGCTGCTGCTGCTGCTGCTGCTACTGATGAAGATGACAGCTTGTAATGGGCTCACGGTCCACTCCTGCCGCCACTCGAGATGTCGAGAAGTCACGAAGCAGACTGCGATCTCATTTCGCGACAACGTGTCGAGTGGCCGAGTGGGGCGAGGTGGGGGGGGGTGACGATTCGGTTCCACCGGGGACTCATTCACCAGTCGGTGCCGTCTCAACGCTGTCGGCGCAGCGGCTCTCACCCCCCCCCCCTTAGCCTGCGACACGCCCCGCCGCTGTTGACACGTGCTCACGTTTGTGACGCGGTGGTTAGGAGGTGGGGTGGACATTGTGACGGAGGGAGGCCATTGTGGGCTTGGATCAGGCGGCACCGCGTTCCCGCAGGCGCGCGGGCCAAGATTCAGGTGGCGGCGCTGCTCCCGCGAGCCCCAGCGGGTCCCAGCGGTCCCAGTGGGTCCCAGCGGGTCCCAATGAGTCCCAATGGGTCCCAGCGGGTCCCAGCGGGTCCCAATGGGTCCCAGCGGGTCCCAGCGGGTCCCAGTGGGTCCCAGCGGGTCCCAGTGGGTCCCAGTGGGTCCCAGCGGGTCCCAGTGGGTCCCAGTGGGTCCCAGCGGGTCCCGATGTGTCCCGATGAGCGTGATTGCAACCGCTGCCAGCTGCGTCCTTGCGGCTCGTACCGCGTGTCGCTCGGCAGTGATGTCCCCGACGATTAGACTCGGAAGCGGCGTACGGAACGGCTCCCAGCACGTGGAAGCGAAACGTCGGACATCGCGCCGAACAACACGCGGGGCGACCCGAAAGCCCACCGGGAGTGCCGTAGAGCACAAGCCGGATAGAACACCCACGTAGCGGTGTAGCCCAGTAGGTGTAGTGGGAGACCCAGACCCAGCGGTGTAGCTCAGTGGGTGTAGTGGGAGACCCCAGCGATGTCACCCAGTGGGTGTAGTGGGAGACCCCAGCGATGTCACCCAGTGGGTGTAGTGGGAGACCCCAGCGGGGTCACCCAGTGGTGTAGTGGGAGACCCCAGCGGGGTCACCCAGTGGGTGTAATGAGAGACCCCAGCGGGGTCACCCAGTGGGTGTAATGAGAGACCCCAGCGGGGTCACCCAGTGGGTGTAGTGGGAGACCCCAGCGGTGTCACCCAGTAGGTGTAGTGGGAGACCCCAGCGGGGTCACCCAGTGGGTGTAGTGGGAGACCCCAGCGATGTCACCCAGTAGGTGTAGTGGGAGACCCCAGCGGGGTCACCCAGTGGTGTAGTGGGAGACCCCAGCGGGGTCACCCAGTGGGTGTAATGAGAGACCCCAGCGGGGTCACCCAGTGGGTGTAGTGGGAGACCCCAGCGGGGTCACCCAGTGGGTGTAGTGGGAGACCCCAGCGGGGTCACCCAGTGGGTGTAGTGAGAGACCCCAGCGGGGTCACCCAGTGGGTGTAGTGGGAGACCCCAGTGATGTCACCCAGTGGGTGTAGTGGGAGACCCCAGCAGGGTCACTCAGTGGGTGTAGTGGGAGACCCCAGCGGTGTCACCCAGTGGGTGTAGTGGGAGACCCCAGCGGGGTCACCCAGTGGGTGTAGTGGGAGACCCCAGCGGGGTCACTCAGTGGGTGTAGTGGGAGACCCCAGCGGTGTCACCCAGTAGGTGTAGTGGGAGACCCAGCGGTGTAGCCCAGTGGGTGTAGTGGGAGACCTCAACGGTGTAGCCCAGTGGGTGTAGTGGGAGACCCCAGCGGTGTAGCCCAGTGGGTGTAGTGGGAGACCCCAGAAGATGTTGCTGCACGATAAACAACTCTACATTCACATTGAGGTGGCTGATGAGCCAGATATATGCGTCACGAGCGGCGGAGTCTACGGCTCCGGCGATGCCTCTTTTGAACGCCGCTGGTTAAGTGACGTGGAGGTCTCGAGTGGTGGAGACGGATCGTGGCTGAGGTCTCGATTCGGGCTTTTTTTTTCCTTACCCACGCAGTTTGACACTCTCAAAGCCACCCTCGTGAAACAAGTCTCGAGACTCGAGGGTTGTGTTTCGTTTGTTTTCTCACGGAGCTCATCGGCGAAGCAAACCTCAGAGTTGATCTCAGGGAATCTCGAGCATGAATGCCCACGGGGTCGATTGATGCTCCAAGCGCCTTGCTCGAGTGACAATTGGACGTTCATCTCTGGGCCGCCGATGTTTGCACCTTTACAGCACACGAGGGGGGCACTGGACGGTGATCAGAGGGGAGATCAGTGGCAGTGGCGTGGTTGTGATGGGTCGTGATGCAAGGAATGAAATGGGCCATGCCTACCCAGCTCCCCCCCCCAACACGTCCAATTCCTCTGCTTTTCACAGCACGACGCATGGCCCCCTCCGCTCTGTGAGCCCCGAAGGTGCAGTTGCACCGCCTGTACACTCGATAGTACCCCCTCTCCCCCAATGAGATGCCAGACGCGCGCTCGAGTGAGGAATCCCATTGGTCCAGAGGCCGTCTCCTACTCCTCCTCTGCACGCTGCTGCCCCCCCCCCCCCGCGCGCTCTCTCCAGGCCCCCCGGGAGGACCCCGCGTGCCCCGTGCGCTTCGTTCGCAACAGACGAGGAGACGCATTCGCTTCACGGGAGAAAGGAGAACAATGAGCACCCCCCCCTCACCCCCCGGTGGTGTTAGAAGCCCGCCCGCCCTCCCCACCACCACTGCCGCTTTTTAAGTGGAATTCTGGAAAGGAGTAGGAACGATTTACCCCCCAAATCCCCGGGGGAGTGAGTGAATTTATGTTGACCCCCCCCCCCTGCATGTTGGCAATCACTTTCGAGGCGGTGGGGGTGGCGGCGGTGGCGGTGGGGGTGGGGGTGGTGGTGGTGGTGGTGGTGGTAGGGGTGGTGGGGGCGGCGGTGGGGGTGGTGGGGGCGGCGGTGGTGGGGGCGGTGGTGGGGGTGGGATTGGTCCGAGGTGAATGAGGTGCGCACGCCGAGACGACGGCGCCAGGCATCGGCTGCTTATGCCTGAAAAGTACAGAAAATATCTATTATTCCCCACAAACTTTGCTTTTGTGACCAGGACAGTGATATTTTGAAATTTTCCAGAACATTCCAGATAGATTAAGTGCTGAGTAAATTTGGAGTAACTTCTAGAACATTGTAGAACTTGCCAGTAATGCAAATAGTAGTATAAATCAGGGGCCTCAAGCCCACTAGTTCAGTTTAGTTCCAGCTGCCTAAGTGGCTACATCTCTGCATTTTTCTGAGATGGCATCAAGAGGCTGCAAGCATCCGGCAGACGCATTTTGCGATGTCTGCGGCCAATTTATCAAGACAAGAGCGAAAAATTACTCTGTGGAAGCATCTGCTAAGATGTGTGAGGCCTACAAGGCATATTTCGGCATGCCTGTCGGGGATCAAGACAAACTCTGGGCACCTCATTTTACCTGCGAGCAATGCAAAAAAACCTCTGGAAGGTAAGATGGACAATTATTGCTCGGAATTTTCTCGTAATATTTGTTGAAACATTTTAAATTGTAAAAGTTTTTAATTTTTAAATGTTTTACAATTTTAAATGGTATTTAAAACATATATGAAAAATGTTGCGATAATCTCTTACACATTAGTCATGGGTGATATAAACGTATTTTTGTAGGATGTTACAGAGGGGAAAAGAGAGCCATGAAGTTCGCTATCCCAATAATTTGGTGGGAACCCACTGACCACTCAAGCAACTCCTACTTCTGCAAGGTGGACCCTTCCAAACGTCGGACTGGCAAGAATGCACCGGCTATCACGTATCCGGACCTTCCTTCATCCATCGTCCCGGTGCCACACTGCCATGAGCTCCCCGTACCCACTCCTCCGGAGAGAGAGCAGCCGTCTTTATAAGAAAGCAGCAAGTCAGAGAGCGAGGAAGATGTAGATCCAGATGACAATTTCAGTGGTGGAGCTGAGGAGAGAAACCCATACTACCCCAACCAAAAAGACCTCAACGACTTGATCAGAGATCTTGGTCTCACCAAGTCCAATGCCGAGCTTTTGACGTCTAGACTCAAGCAGTTGAACTTGTTGGATGAAAGTGTGCAATTCGCAGATCGGAGGAAGCGTCACCAACCTTTTTGCAGCTTCTTCACCCTACCACAGGCGGGACTGGCCACAGCGGACCGAGTTCTCTGTGGGGAGGAACAACGTCAGTGGGAGCCACTGGTGGACCCCCGGAAGGTGCTGATGCCACCACTGCACATCAAATTGGGCATTATGAAACAATTGGTCAGAGTATTCTTGGGTTTTTTCGGTAAAGTCACGTAGGTAAAACATTAAAATTAATGAAAGTAAAATAAAACAAAACAAAAAAATAAAAAATAAAATTCACGACGTTTCGGAGGCAACACAAGTCTCCGTCATCAGGTGGGACCGTCACAGCCGAATTAGCTGCATCAAGTGAGGCAATGATTCAATATGTAATCCCTTATAAGCAAGTTGAAGGGAGGTGGAGAGGGGGGGGGGAGAGCTTATCAGGCTGTGGTAGCCAATGAATGGAAACGTATCGGGAGGGAGGAGGAGCGGTGATCAAAGACTGCACGCAGTGCTCAACACAATGAATGGAGACGTGTCGGGACGGAGGGCGAGCACTACGTGCAGTCTTTGATCACCGCTCCTCCTCCCTCCCGATACGTTTCCATTCATTGGCTACCACAGCCTGATAAGCTCTCCACCTCCCTTCAACTTGCTTATAAGGGATTACATCTTGAATCATTGCCTCACTTGATGCAGCTAATTCGGCTGTGACGGTCCCACCTGATGACGGAGACTTGTGTTGCCTCCGAAACGTCGTGAATTTTATTTTTTATTTTTTTGTTTTGTTTTATTTTACTTTCATTAATTTTAATGTTTTACCTACGTGACTTTACCGAAAAAAACCTAAGAATATGAATCATTGCAGTCACGAAAGCTTCAAATCTAGAATTGGTCAAAGCTGTAGATAAGGAGTCAGCAGCCTTCAAGTACCTTCAAGACTTCTTCCCTAAGCTGTCTGAGGCAAAGGTCAAAGCCGGTTTCTTCGTCGGACCACAGATAAAGAAGATCCTGAAGTGCAATTAATTCCCCAAGAAGCTCACTCATAAGGAGAAAACAGCATTGAACAGCTTTGTTGCAGTGGTTCGTGGCTTGCTGGGAAATTACAAGGTCGAGTGCTTCCACCAGGATATACTGGACTTTGAATGCCGCTACCAAGGACAGTATAACGAAGACACGATGGGAGACTACATTTGGGGGCTGATTCGTGAAAGTGATTTACAGTATAATCGTAAATCTCGAAAAACATCTCACTTATAAATCTTTTGTAGTCATTTTTGTATTACTTTAGTATAAATACATGTTAATTTTGATTCATATGTTGTTTTTTTCTGACTTTAGGTGAACGAAAAGACACAAATTCGCCGTTTTCTCATTGAAAAAAAGTACATTTCAAAATATCACTGTCCTGTTCACAAAAGCAAAGTTTGTGGGGAATTATAGACATTTTAATTATTGGGTTTTTCGGTAAAGTCACATAGATAGATTCAAAGAAAATAACAAAAAATTACAAAAAAACTACGACGTTTCAATCGCAACACAAGCAATCGTCATCAGGAGAAAATCATTGCGGGAAAGCTGCTCAGGCAGGATGTTTTAAAGGTTTGAAATGTGTGTAGTCCACGGGTTATAAGCGAAGTTGGCGGGGCTAGTGATGTTAACATGAGAAAGTTGCTACCTTCCGATGTTAGAAGTTATTTTCGACTCTCTGGTTTTACATTAACAGGTTCAATGTCTCACTAACACAGCCACCGTTGCTCGTTTTACTCGATGTGGCGGTGGTTCTACGATCTTACATTGACATGCTAATCTCTCACAAGACAATGGCCACCTCCGCAGATTCGTCATCGTGGAGGTAGCTCTCCGATCTTACATTTACATGCAAATTTCTCATGTTAACATCACTAGCCTTGCCCACTTCGCTTATGACCCTTGGGCTACACCCATTTCAAACCTTTAAAACATCCTGCCTCAGCAGCTTTCCAGCATTTTTTTTCTCCTGATGACGATTGCTTGTGTTGCGATCGAAACGTCGTAGTTTTTTGTTATTTTTTGTCATTTCTTTCAACCTATCAACGTGACTTTACCGAAAGACCCAAGAATATGAATTCCTGCAGTCACGAAAGCTTTAAGTCAAGATATAGACATTTTCTTTACTTTTCATGCATAAGCAATTAAGAAATAACACTTACTACCCAGGAACAAAAATTGTGTTTATTTAGCGAAAATGTCAAATGTTACTGGATTTTGTTGTGTAGAAATGTTTTATTGGTGAGGTGACAACGTGCTGCATTTGAGAAGCAGCCCTAATCAGGGATGGCTGAGAACTGGAATAATCACCCTGACGATCTCGCCTTTGCCGCCTCAGTGTCTGTGACCCCCCCGATCCCACATTGAGACACCCACATTGCTCGCAAGGTCCTGTGGGGGCAGCCGCAAGAGGTGCGCAATTGTGACAGCAGATTTCCGTACATGTGCTCGATGTATGATGATGACGATTTTATTTTAATCGAGCCTAAGCGTCGCAGCATCTCAGAATCTCGTTACATCCCATCTCAAACACATTTCAAGCGGGCACACCCAGTGGCGGCAGTCCCTGTAGCGACAAAAATGTGACTCGGCACCTGACCTGCAAATGCGCATCCGTCTTGCCAGGAAAGGGACTCCTCTACTTGCGAACATTCGACTTACGAACTTTCAGAGATACGAACAAACCTGTCCGTATGTCCAGTTGCCTGTTCGGACCGAGAGTCGTAAGTTCAACCGCCGCGCAATAGATGGCGGCGGTGGCATCTACATCTGCAAAACATGAACAACCAGTGGCATCTACGTCTACTGGAGATTATACAACGTTTAAAGCCGTTCCCCATGTTTAGTGCACACGCCGTACAACATGTTTGGAATCGACAGGAGTAAAGTTGGACTTACGAACAAATCGACTTACGAACAAACCTCTGGATACGAACACGTTCGTCAGTAGAGGAGTCCCTCTGTGCTATTCTTGCTATGCCGTCCAGCCCAGTGGCACCACCAGTGGCAGCTGGAGCCTCAGCACCTGGCCTGCAAACGGGGACCACTGATTGCTGCTCTGTGTAATGCCAATTGAGTAGAGTATGTACACGTGTGTTGTTTGGGCAGGGACAAGAGCAGGCTATTGGACTCGCCCCTTTCACGAGCCCACCTCACGGTCGCTGTCAATCGCCCTCTGTGTGCAAGGCGAACCACGTGGCTGAGCCCATCGCGGGCACCGGCGATTCCGATTGCCCCCCCCCCCCCCCGGCGCACCACGGTCGCAGCGGTGCGGAGAGCGCCAACTTTGGTTGCCGCCGCCGCCGAGCGGAGTTTGAAACTTCCTTCCCCTGCGAGATCTTCGCGAACGAGTGAGAACGAGCTAAGTGCACTCTTGAGTAGCTTCGTCACATTTCGGTGGTGCGGTGTTAACTACCTCGCCTGGTATACAGGAGGTCGTGGGTTCGTTCCCGACTCTGACAATACCTGCTGTATATTTGGAGTTTGCGTTTATCTCATCATCATCACTGTGGCTAGGAGATGTTAACTACCTCGCCTGGTATACAGGAGGTCGTGGGTTAAATCCCGACTCTGACGCCTACTACTGTATATTTGGAGTTTGCGTGTCTCTCTCTCTCCCCGTGGTCACGTGGATTTAAAATCAACATGTGTTTAAAGTATTTGGCTGTTATACATTTCCAATCGATAAGCCACTTCGTTGCGCTATAATTTGTGGCCAGGTCGCTTCTGAAAAAAGAGCCATACAGCTCAGTGGGGCCTTACCTGGTAAAACAAACAAAAAGTTTAGTTTTAGTTTAAATTCGGGGGACCCGAGTTCATTCGTTAATTCAAGATGGCGCCAGATGGCGAATTGCCCGATGATGCTGGATGCAATTACCAGCGAAACGTCGTACTCAAATTGTAAATTTTGTGGTTTCACGCTTCAACACACCGGTGGGCTAAAGCAGTGAACTATTTGTCTTTTGTCAACGTGACACTTTTTTGCTGATTGGTCGTGTCGGGTGGTGGAGGGTTACGACACATTTATAAATAACGCGATCTAAACCCAAAAACGTTGATTATGAGTAATATTGGTCGCGAAAGCCTCCGTGTTAAACGTGGTCTGTTGTTTGTCTGGGGGCTGAGCGCTGGCTGCTGACCTCTGCCGTGTCCCCGGCTAACACAGAGGTCCGTGTGGTGCGTTGATTGTCGTGGTGGTGATGGAGGGCGTTGTGTGTGCGCGCGTGGGGAGCGGCGGCATTGCGGTTAGCGCCACGAACCCGGCGACCCCGGATCGATTCGCGCTCACGGCCACCGACGTCGGTGGCGATTATCTGAACCGTTGCTGGGCCTCCCCTAGGTCGACTCAGCCTCAAATGAGTACCTGGTGCGGTGTGTGAACGTCGCCACTAGGGAGACAAAGGCGGTCGGGCGTGGTGCTGGCCACCCACCCCCTCGTGCTCCGTGCCGGCCTTCATAGGTGCTGCTACTCGCTAACAGCACTTGCCCCAACAGTCTGTTCAGGCTATTGGGGGGTGGGGGGGGGACGACTTTGTCTTTGTACAAACAGCAACGTGGATAGCGCGGGGCATTGTGAGCAGGTCAAGAGAAGTGTTGCGATGAGCACGGTGGGAAGGGCGGCTGTTGATGGGTCAACATGAGAACTTGTAAATAGCGCAGAGGTGGAACGCGATGTGAAGAGACGGGAAATTGAGGCGGAAGCACCCAATGGCGGAGCCAGGGTTTTCAGGTAGGGGGGGAAACCCCTCCAGCAATAAAAAATGATAGAGGAGTTGTTATTAAGTAAGGACTCGTCCCTTGCTTTTTATTCGGCGCGTGTGCGGCGATGGCGCAGCCATCGATCGAGGGTCGAATTCGAACCGCGTTGTATGATCGGCATCGCGCTCGCTGAAGGAGAATGCCTTCAGGGAAGTCGTGTGACGTGTACGCAACTTGCGCACAATTCTGTCAGTCGCTTATAACCGCTTTGCCGTTACTTATTGCCAATTATGGACTCAAACAATGGTCCTATCATCTCATAGAGTCCCAGGCACAATAATATGCTACACAGTGGCAGGGGGGGTCGCAAAATGCCGATTTATTAATAATAAACCCCAATGATCCGATCGAAATTAGGGATTTTGATCGGATCATTGGGGGGGAACGTGCCACCCCCCCCCCCCCACTATATTACCGGCTCTCCGTGTAACCCGGAGAGCGGGAGCTGAACAAAGTAAAGAGACAAGACGGTCTCTCACCTTTTCATTTACTGGGCGCCACGGTGGCGAGAAGATGTTAACTACCTCGCCGGGTATACAGTAGGTTGTGGGTTCGATCCCGACCCTGACGCCTGCTGCTGTATATTTGGAGTTTGTGTGTCTCTCTCCCCGTGGTCGCTTGAATGTGTCTCCGGGTCCTGCGGTTTTCCCCTCCACATTCAGAAACAACGTGAGTTTAGATTATTTGGCTGCTGTAACTTTCCACATGATAAGCCACCTTGTTGACCTATAATTTGTGGCCACGTGGCTTCTAAAATAGAGTTATATAGTTCAGCGGGGCCTTCCCTGGTAACACAAACAAAATAGAACAGTTAGACTGGTGCACACAGAGGGTGCTAGGACTTATCATGGTGGGATACGGTAAGCAACTTGGAGGTTGTGGGGGACAGAGGGCAGGTGACCGAGGCGGGCATTGGAGTGGCACCCAGAGGTGGGCCACCAAGTGGAAGTCGATTGGGGCCGAAATGCCACTCGATGCTATGACCTCTTGACCTTGGCGTTTGTGGAATAGGAAATTGTGAATTATTGGTACAAAAACACTTGAGTGGATGAAATTGGCTTTTTGAAAGAAAGAAAGAAGACATTGAACCGCAGGCGCGTTCTGCACAGGCATCACAACTCGACGACCCGCCCACCGTGTGATCTGCGCGACCCTGGGTTCGACTCCTGCCCCCCCCCCCCGATTGATTCGCTTTTTGGCATCTGAGCGTGACCCGCAACTCCCGTAGAACAGACACGACCACGACATCGGTACGCGTTGCAATATTACAGTCGCCACCACCACCACTTGCCCTGGAGAGACAAAGGTGGCTGTGCGTGCGTACAGCACATCCCACATCCCACATCTCACGCTTGTTGCCATTCTCCGCCTTTAACCCGGCGGGGGGCGGGGGAGTCATAAGTTCGCAACGCCCGCAACTTCTTTCCCTCCGTGTTGCCGAGGAAGCGGTCGCAGGTCGACACCGCAGTTTGCGCTCCATCCCCTGCGGCTTCAGGCGAGGCGCGGTGAGTGCCGGTCGTGGGGGTGCCACCGCTGGGGATCGGTCTCTCCTCAGCAGTGCACCCCGCGACAACATCCCCTCGCCCCCCCTCCCCGAGATCTCCCCCACATCGCCGTCCCCGCCGTAGATTCGCCGCGCCGGTTTCGGAGGAGCGAGACGGGGGGGGGGGGGGGCACAGGTCCGCTCACTCCGGCTGCCCGCTCACCGCCTATCCACGCGCCGAGCTGCACAGGGAACGGTGAGGCGCTTTGGTCACCGACCGTGGCGGTCATCCCTCCTCCTCCTCCCCCCGCCCCGGGCCAACATAAATCATGGGTCACAACCTTCCCGCGTTCGTGCGCGCGGGGTCGTGCGTGCACACCGCGCAGAGCGGCGTTCTGCAGAAACGGCGGCTCACACTTACACACACTTACACATATATATATATATTTATATATAAATTAGGGCGGACGCACTTCCGTCATTCTTGGATGCGTTTTTTTTTCTTCCGAAGGTCGCTCGAGACACCGCCGCGGTTTTGAGGTTGAACGCTCCCTTCTTGATCCCCCCCCACCCCCCCCCCCCGCGTGAAACGAAACATTTCACGACTCGTCGACGACGAGCACGACGATGGAGGGTGCCAGTCAGGGTGAGGTGGGGTCATCGTTGCGTGGGGGGTCGAGCCCTGGGGCCCCCCGTCTCGCGTGGGTCCACTCCGCCGTTGGGATGGAGTCGCGTCCCATTGTTTTGTCTGCCCCGTGTCACTGTCCTTGCGTCGTCGTCGTCGTTTTTATCGCGAGCAAATGTTGACGTCTGCACTTGACGGTGACAACGATGATCGTGACCCCGACGGCACCACCACCACGCCGGGTGGCGTGGCGCGGTTGACTTGGGCCCAGGTGGGTGGAAGCAATTGCAGCTGAATCTTTAGCAAATACTGGAGGATTCCGAAGAGCTATAAAGCTCTTTTTCACATGTCGAAATGCCACCCACCCCCCCCTCGTTCGTTCAACTTCCCCCACCCTCTGCATAGCCCGGTGCCGCCTGGGCCCCTCTCGCGCGTATGGCCTCGGCGCAGTTGCACCGCCTACACACTGCCCAGCAAATGCCACTGAGCGAGCGGCAAACACACGGGCTGGTGAGGAAATCTCCCTCCGGCTGTCCTCCGGCTTGTAGGGGCAGGGCAGGGCAGGGGTGGGGGGAAGGGGGTGGATGAGGAAGAAGGGGGGGTGGGGGGGGGGGTCGGGACCCCGGCGGGTTCGTCCTCGCCGCCGCCGGCGAGACAGCCGCGGTCAGGGCACGGCCGCCGCCACGAGGGTGGTGCGGCTCTCCCTCCTGGCGCGGCTCAGCTCGTGGTGCCTGTGCAGGAGGCAGCCGGCGGCGCCCAGCAGCCCCAGCAGGGCGCCGAGCCCCAGCAGCGCGAGGCCGAGCAGCGTGATGGGGCTGCCGTGCGCGTTGCGGCCGTACGCCACGGCGCTCACCGCCGCGCCGCTCACCAGCAGCGCCACGCCGAACGGCGCCAGGCACTTGTAGCAGGCGCCCTCGGCGCCTCCCGTGGCCGCCAGCAGCTGCAGCTGCTGCTGCTGCAGCTGCTGCTGCTGGTGCTGCGGGGAGAGCGAGCACCGGCCGGGCACCAGGCGGGCGCCGCTCGTGCCGCATCCCGTCGCTCCTCCTCCTGCTGCTGCTGAAGACGGCGGCGGCGGTGGTGCTGCTGGTGGTGGTGGTGACGATGCTGTCGCCTTGGGGTTGTTGGGCTCCGTGCCCGAGTGTGGACGAGGTGGCTCCGAGCGCCCCGACTGGAGCAGGGGCCCCTTCTGGATGTAACCGTCGGACATGGTGCCAGGGGTCACGGGGGGTCACGACTCGGGCCTTGCTCTGCCTGCATGGGGAGCGCGAGGGCAGGCACAGGGCAAGAGACGGCGGCGTCACATCAGTGGCTCTTCTGGTTGTCGAAAGCGGTAACCGGTTTGAGAATCGGTAACCGGTTTTAGAAAGTCAGGAACCGCTAACGCATCGCGGTGGAACCGTCGTTGTGAACGCACCGACGACGAGAAGTGCAGCGGATTGTTTCGACTGCCGCGGCCGGGAGGTGGCATCGAACCGTCGACCATCTGGACTGAAAGTGGCGCTGCGCTGACCACAGGCGCCACCCCCGCTGTGGCGGCTCCCTTCACTTCCCGGGTGCCGAGTTAATCAACAACAACAACCACCATCACCACCATCACCACCACCACCACGTGCAGCGTGCTCGCTGCTTTGGTGTCACCGGTGCTCTCCGCGTGCCGATTACCGCTAACGCAGCAATCACCCAGCGTGCGTGCCCGCGTGGGGAGACACTCATCAAGCGCTGCTGCGTTCGTGTGCTGATCTCGCGACCATTTATGGGGCCGTCCATAAATGACGTCACACGATTTTGGACGATTTTTTCCCTCCCCCCCCTCGTCACACGGCGTCACAAAAAGTTAACCCCCCCTCGAATATGACGTCACAAAGCTCTGCCCTCCCCCCAAAACCATATTTCCATTTTGAAAATAAAACATGCTTCAAATCGATTTAAACTATTGTCATTGTAGTGCGTATGTTATGTGGCGCTGCACTCTGATGTTGTAGGAGAAACACTTATTAAAAAGTCTATTTAATTAAGTAGAACGTGTTGTCTATATTTATTTAAAGTTGCGCATTTTTTCTCAACCCCCCCCCCCCCCGTCGTCACACATCGTCACAAATGTCTGATCCCCCCCCCCCCCAGGTACGTGACGTCATTTATGGACGGCCCCTATGTAGCACCCTTGCTTGACCACGGCTGCCCTTTACAGACAACTAACAACGGTGCGTACGAATGTAACGGTGGAAGATGAAGTGATTTCGAATGTACGAGAGGAAGTAAAATGGGCGAAAAACCTGCGGTGCGTGAATTAAGTAAAATACATTTTTTTTTATGTGACGAGAACGAATGATTATGAACGGATTTGATGGATGGGGAATGAGTGGGAGCCACGGGGGAGAGATTGTGAAGAGGGAGCAGGAACGGTCGTGGTTTAGAAGGCGGAGATTAAGGGGTCGTGGGATGAGCTAGGGGAGGGAGGAAAGGAAACGATTTAGCGACGATGACTTCTTAATGGCCCTGCTGACAGAGCCATATCGTTTGAATGGGGGGGGGGGGGGTCTTACTAATACCATCTGACAAATCCATAATTACCAAGGAAGCCTCACTCGGCTGACACTTGTTCATATTAAGATATACAGTAGCAGTAACTTCAACTTGTTGGTTCTTTCGGTAAAGTCACGTAGGTATCAAATAAAGTCTACCTACGTGACAATAGCATGGATCCCTGCAGTCACGAAAACTTCAAATCTCGATTTAACTTCAACTTGTAACGAGCTGCGCAGCGTTCACTCTCGTACAGCGAGGACGCACTCGGAGGCGCGAGCAGGAGCCGCAGGGCGAGCCGGTGCCCAAGCCCGGCGCTTCTCCCCCAACAGATGGAGGCACCGTCAGCCGGTCCGTGAGTGTTCGTACGTGGGACGAAACCGGAGCACCCGGAGGGGGGGGGGGGGGATGGTAGCCAGGTTCTCTGCAAACCTCCTGGCTACCATCAAAGGTTTGTACACGAAGCCATACAAATATACAAACACAGACATAATTTCAACCGTGATGATGGGTACAAACTTAGTAATCATTGGAAAGATGTTATCAACCACGCAAAAAAAGACTTAATTACATATTTTTGGACCATCTTATCTGACAGGCACTATTTTACTTTACTTTACCGAGTGTTAACATCCCCAGTGTTTAACAGTACTCTCTTCATTGTTCAGCCAGCACTGGTATAAACATGGGCATTTTCGTTCTTTTCTATCATGTGTATCAACAGGTGCTTGTACACACACATGTCCACGTACACTTGCACCCCACACTCTCTTTTGGCCTCCCCTCCCCCTCTCTGTCCAATGCGTTGGCGTGTGCAGCAGTAGTTGCTTGCGCACAACCACGTCCACGCCGCCGACTCTCGTGTACCACGTCGTGCATTCTTTTGGCCCCGCTCCCCCTCCCTAGGCGTTCTACGTGGCACGTCGTGCCGTCTTTGAGCCCCGCCCCCCTCCCTCCCGATACGTTCCATTCATTGGCTACCACATTCTGATGAGCTCCCCCCCCCTCTCCTCCCCCCTCAACTTACTTTTAAGGGATTACATCTTGAATCCTTGCCTCACTTGATGCAGCAAATCTGGCTGTGACGGTCCCACCTGATGACGGAGACTTGTGTTGCCTCCGAAACGTCGTGATTTTTATTTTATTTTACTTTTATTAATTTTAATATTTTTACCTACGTGATTTTCCCGAAAAAACCTAAGAATATGAATCCTTGCAGTCACGAAAGCTTCAAATCTAGGATTGTATTATAATAAATAGGATAAACATTTAAATGTTTTATACCATGTATAAAGTAATATATAGTATCGTAATTGTATAGTGAATATACAGCAGGGTGGGTAGAATAATACATAGTTTAATATTACAATGTATAAGGGATAGTAATACAGTATATAATTTAATGTTGGCTTATTGAAGAGTATATTTAGTATACTGATGATACTATGTAGTTTATACTTTAGTTGTTTACGTGGTGGTTTAGTTACTGCAGCTGCATACTATTAACATTCCTTCCCTTTATTAATGCTACCCCTATCCCCTCCCTTTGATGCTGCTAGTCCTGCATAATGCACGGGCATAATATGACTTTAAACCCCCCGCCCACCTCCTACGCATTTCACAAGTAGTACTAATCGCATATCTGCATTTCCCATAACTACGCTAAATTCCTCTTGATATGCAAATTATTTTGTCAAGGCGCTCTCCCCCCCCTCCAACCCAGCTAAAATAGTCGCTCCAAGCCTGGGGTGTGTCATTCACACTCTGTCTTCTCGACAGACCTGTTCTTCACCTGAGGACGGCTGCTTGCGTTGTGGCCGAAACGTCGTGAGAATTATTTATTATGTTTTATTTTTATTATTTTATTATTTCCATTCTACGTGACTTTACCGAAAGAACCAAGAAGATGAATCCCTGCAGTCACGAAAGCTTTAAATCGAAAAATCAGAACCCCTTGTTCACGTCGTCCGACGCCCGTGTTGGCCTCCCTGCGCTGGCTTCCATTTTCACGTAGAATCCAGTTCACAATCCTCCGGTTAACTTAACGAGGCAGTGAACCGTCTTGCCCCAGCCTACATCATTGACATGCCGCACCCACGTGTCCCACTCAAGGTCCACTACGATCTGAGGGATGCAGATCTTCTCTGCGTTCACAGCTCGAGGCTTATTCGGTCTACGGATGGCCGAGATGTCCGTCGTGTAGCCACCAGGACATGGAACTCTCTTCCACGAGATATCAGAGAGCTCTCTCTCTCTCTGAGAGTATCTGGACATTTTTTAAAATGCGTCTTAAAACCCCATTTATATTCGCTTCCGTTTGCTAAACTTTTGGTTTATTTCGTAAATGTATTTATGATATGTATTTATGATATGAAAAAAAATTGTGCTGAGTGCTGCTGCTGTGTCCTGTGCAGCGCTTAAAAATCCTTGATGAGAAGCGTTCTATCCATGTAATT
Source organism: Lampetra fluviatilis (assembly GCF_964198595.1). Lineage (NCBI taxonomy): Eukaryota > Metazoa > Chordata > Hyperoartia > Petromyzontiformes > Petromyzontidae > Lampetra > Lampetra fluviatilis. The sequence goes on along the minus strand of NC_136309.1, from coordinate 10,883,827 downwards.
ATTATTAATGTAATAAATTATTAGTTAATCATTAATTATAAAGAAAGCAACGCTCGGTTAAATTATTAACTAATAGTTGTTTGCTTTATTGCTATTAACTATTAATTAATTACGGTGTATTAAGTAATCAATATTACTTACTGCTAATTCATTAATTATGAATGTAATTCTTAATGAATGTATTAAATTATCATGAATGTAATTCTTAATGAATGTGTTATATTATCCTGAATGTAATTCTTAATTAATGTATTATATTATCATGAATGTAATTATTAATGAATGTATTATATCATCATGAATGTAATTATTAATGAATGTGTTATATTATCATGAATGTAATTCTTAATGAATGTATTACATTATCATGAATGTAATTCTTAATGAATGTGTTACATTATCATGAATGTAATTCTTAATGAATGTGTTATATTATCATGAATGTAATTCTTAATGAATATATTATATTATCATGAATGTAATTCTTAATGAATGTATTATATTATCATGAATGTAATTCTTAATGAATGTGTTATATTATCATGAATGTAATTCTTAATGAATATATTATATTATCATGAATGTAATTCTTAATGAATGTGTTATATTATCATGAATGTAATTCTTAATGAATGTATTATATCATCATGAATGTAATTCTTAATGAATGTATTATATCATCATGAATGTAATTATTAATGAATGTGTTATATTATCATGAATGTAATTCTTAATGAATGTATTACATTATCATGAATGTAATTCTTAATGAATGTGTTATATTATCATGAATGTAATTCTTAATGAATGCGTTATATTATCATGAATGTAATTCTTAATGAATGTGTTACATTATCATGAATGTAATTCTTAATGAATGTGTTATATTATCACGAATGTAATTCTTAATGAATATATTATATTCTCATGAATGTATTTCTTAATGAATGTATTATATTATCATGAATGTAATTCTTAATGAATGTATTATATTATCATGAATGTAATTCTTAATGAATGTGTTATATTATCATGAATGTAATTCTTAATGAATGTATTATATTATGATGAATGTAATTCAGCAGCAGTCATGATCCTGCTGTAATGTAGTCCACCTGGCACTCGCACACCAGCCGATTTCATCGCTCCATCTCCTCGGGTGTCATTAACAACAATAATAATTCTAAAAACGAGTATTGACATTTATAAGACGACATTCATCCAGGGATCTCGGTGCGCCTTTCACGAGGCAAGCGTGGGTTTGCATCCTCACGTGCCCACAGCGAGCGCGTGACAGTGCGTGAGAAGCACGCGCATCAGGGCGGCGCTCGTGCCAGGCTAGGTGCGCATCGAATGAACGAAGAACGGCGGCGACCAGAGTGGAGCAGCGTGTACGTCCTGAATAATCCCCTCGTCCGAGACCCAAACATGGCGCTCCCTCTTGGCTCTGACTTTCAACCTCGTCTAAGCCACCGGGAGGTGTAGTTCACCAACCACATCGTGCCATCACCATGCCGGTGGGCACATCTCCTTCATACATCGAGTATTACTCAAGCCCAGCCGCAGTCGTGTGATTGTGTCCATGCAACCCAAACTATGGACCCGACAGTAAACGCCACTGTGGTCTGAAAAACAACAATTTCTGGCAATAAAACGAGGCACTAAGATGTCCAAACACCAAACAGAAACCGTTTTGCAAGGAATCAAGTGCTGCATTAGCCACGCGTAGTTGTGGTGAACATGCCAACAAACATTATCTGATAATATTTACATCGTCTTTGAAACTGTTTGATCTACACCAGAGACAGCCTTCTTTATGGCCTAGTCTCACCAATGGCCGAGCAGAGAACCCCAAATAGGCATCTATGTGGGGTTTGAACACCAGCTTTATTGCCAGATAAGGGTAAACGCTATTCTTATTCTTCATTCTTTGATACTCACAAAAATGGTCCCATGATACCACTGTGGTCTGCACACCTTCAGCTGACGAGGAGGAGGAGGGAGGGGCAAAGCCTCTCTGCCGAAGCCTCCTCGTCGCGGCCAGCAGCAGCCACAGACATTGACGCCGTCACCGCGCGCGATGAGAGAATAACGACTCCAAAAGAGGTCACGGGGCGGATCGGAGTGGCGTGAGTTGGTAGATCGGAGTGGCGTGAGTTGGCAGGCCACCGTGGACTGGCAGATTGTGCGAGTGGCGGTGGTGCCTCAATCTTGATTTGAAGCTTTCGTGACTGCAGGAATCCAGACTCTTTGGTTCTTTCGGTAAAGTCACGTGGGTAGAAAATTAAATGAATCACGACGTTTTGGGCGCAACACAAGCGTCCGTCATCAGGTGGGAAAGCGTGGTCTGCTGCTGAGGCAGACTGTTTTAAAACAGCAGACCATGCTTCGTGATGTATTTGATTTTGTACCTACGTGACTTTACCGAAAGAACCAAAGAGTGTGGCGGTGCCTCATTCAGGGAGAGAGCAGCCACCCGTTTTTCGGGACGCACAAGCGAGGCGTAGGTTAGAGGCGCAGCCCTGCAATGATTATGTATTGTGGTTATAGTGCGCTGCTACTTATGCAGCTAGCGAAGGATGCTACGTTTAGTGATGTGTGTTGAGTGTGTCGCTATTGTAAACTTTTAATCACATTTGTTGGGAAAACTGTTACGTTGTTTACATAGCATTGTTTTAGTAAGTTTTAGAGGGGCTTGGTTTAGCCCGATTTTTTTTTTATTTAGTATGGATTTATACTTTAATGTTTGATCTGTATTGTATTGATTGTTATTGGGATCAAACATAGAAATGAATTTTTTTGCACTTTTTGTACGCAGCATGGATGGGTTGTGCTTTTTCTGTAGGATTTTATTGTTTATTACGTATGTGATGTTTAGATTTGTGTACAATGAATTTTAGGTGTATCTTGTAATTTTATTGTTTGTTGCCGTTGAACCCAAATCAAGAGCCGAATGGCTCACGGGGTAAATCCTAATAAATGAATGAACTGAGCTGCAATGCCTCGCTCGCGCCGCTGTTGGCGGAAGGGCCTGCCACTGGAAAGAGCTCTAGAGGAGGTATTTGCGAAACTATTAAACTGAACTTTTTTTTTATTTGACCACGTAACCCTCACTGAAATGTACAGCTCTATTTTTTTAGAAGTGACCTGGCTATTACAAATGATAAACTCAACGAAGTGGCTTATCGTCATGTGGACATTTTATAGCAGCCAAATACTCCAAACCAGGGGCGGTTTCTTCATTAGGGCGATTGGGCGACGCACCACCAATGTGTGAAAGGGACTTTTTCAATCACATTAACAATCTCATTCAACCACAGAGCTATGCTAGCCGTTACTGTGCCTCTGGATATAGTCCAATCAGCGTCATGTCACGTTCTGTGGAGTACCGCCTCTTTTTGGGCGATTTCACTCCGGCTGAGAATCGCCCAGAGTGGTCCCATAGACTTACATTCAAAGATGATTTTTTTCGAAAGGCGGGCGCTGCAATGCATTCTCTATGGCTTCCGGGAGGGCTCGCACTAACGTGCTTACGTCATCATACGTCAGCACGTTTCAGTCAACAATTTTATTTGTCGCCACCTAGTGGAATTTCGATTTAAAGCTTTCGTGACTGCAGGAATTCATCTTCTTGGTTCTTTCGGTATAGTCACGTAGAAGGGAAGTAATAAAATAATAAAAATAAAACATAATAAAATAATTCTCACGACGTTTCGGCCACAACGCAAGTAGCCGTCCTCAGGTGAAAACCAGGTCTGTCGAGGCGACAGCGTCTGAATGAAACAGCACACGTGCTTGGAGCATGTATATAAGCTGGGTTGGAAGGGGGGAAGAAAGGGGGAGCCTTAACAAAAGAATATGAAATATGAAGAGGAATTTAGCATATTTATGGGAAATGCAGGTATGTGACTAGTACTGCATATGCCCGTGCATTATGCACTATTAGCAGCATCAAAGGGAGGGGATAAGGGTAGCATTAATGAAGGGAAGCAGTGTTAATAGTATGTAGCTGCAGTAACTAAAACCACCACGTAAACAACTAAAGTATAAACTACATATTATCATCAGTATACTAAATATACTCTACAATACGTTGAGTTGCTAACAGTAAGTAATACATTACAATTCTACGTCGTAAAAAAATATATAATATGCTTGCATCTAAACTTTATTCTCTTACATCACACGAGTCTACACCCTACTATATACTGCCATAGACAAACCCAACATTAAATTATATACTGTATTGCACACCTTGTAAGTGCCACGCTGCTACAAGGAGAGATGTTTCAACAGCATGGCCATACATTCCCTGTTCAGGCTCTGAACATCACTGTCAGGGCATACCCTATGTTAAATAAGGCGAAGCTGAAGACTGAACTGTCTGTCATTTATGAGAGTCCAGAATTCAAGGGCTGCTGTGGTGCACTAGCGCTGTACCAGGTTTTGCTGAAGTACAACCTACTGGATACTTTTTCAGAGACTGTTGCTCTGTTGAACATCCTCATAACCACTCCCATGACAACTGCTGAAGCTGAGAGGTGTTTCTCAACCTTAAAGAGAATCAAGACATTCCTGAGAAATGTAATGGGACAGGAACGTCTGAATGCAATGGCTATGCTTTCCATGGAGAGGGAACTAGTCAGGAACATGCCTGCCTTCAATGAGAGAGTAATTGATCACTTTGCTACTTTGAAAGAGAGAAGAGCAAAATTTCAGTATAAGTAAGCAGTGTATTAAGCGAGTAATGTGATGTAAGTAGTGTAATAATAGTGAGTATAGAAACAAACAAGGAGATGTATTGTAAGAGTCACTTTATTTTTCATTAATATTAAAGTAGTGAAGTTGCCTTTACATGCTTAGGCTGTTAATTTATCCATTGCATGGGTGGACCTTATCCTTATCAATCATCCAAACATTTGCCCCCCCCTGAGAGATTTTGCAGGAGCCGCCACTGCTCCAAACCAGTGGCGCTTAACGTTTACTGCGGCCTGCACACCTTTGGTTCTCAGGAAGGGCATCTCGGACCCCAGGGGATGCCTACATCCCAGGTTAGAATCCACTGATTTAAACGCGTGACGTTGATTCTAAATGTGGAGGGAAAAGCCGGAGGATCCGTATAAAAATCCACGCGACCACGGAGAGAGAGACACCACAAACTCCAAATATACAGCAGGCGTCAGGGTCGGGATCGAACCCACGACCTCCTGTACACCATGTGAGGTAGTTAACATCTCCTAGCCTCCGTGATGATGATGAGAGAGAGAGACGCCGCAAACTCCAAATATACAGTAGGCGTCAGGATCGGGATCGAACCCATGACCTCCTGCATACCAGGCGAGGTAGTTAACATCTCCTAGCCACCGTGATGATGATGAGAGAGAGACACGCAGACTCCAAATATACAGCAGGCGCCAGGGTCGTAATCGAACCCACGACCTCCTGTGTACCAGGCGAGGTAGTTAACATCTCCTAGCCACCACGGCGGCCCTTCGCCAGCGTGTTGAGAAATTTGGCCAAACAAACCTCGAACATCCCCCCCCTCCCCCCGTCGTGAGGCAGCCGCACATCGCTCACGGAGTTTCCATTGCGACAGCCACGCGCCAGTGGCAGAGAGCCCCCTAGCACGGGGAGGGGGGGGCTGGGGGGGGCTGGGGGGGGGGCTGGGGAGGGGGCTGGGGGCTTGGCCCCCCTGGGAAAGACTCGTCCCATCGTCCCCTCGCCCCCCACACCGACGCAGCCCGCTGCCTTCTAAGTTCAAGTCGAAAATGTAGTTATAGAATGAGTCATCATCATCATCACCATCAATTATCCACAGTGAATCATTACGCTATGTAACACAATTATTGTTCCTGGGTACTAAGTGTTATTTTTTAACTGCCTATGCCTAAATAGTATAGAAAGTGGTTCTTATTCCACACAAACTTTGCTTTTGTGACCAGGACCTTATTATGAATGAAAGACACAAATACACACGTTTCTCAGTGAAAATCGGTACATTTTTCAAAATATCAATGTCCTGGTCACAAAAGCAAAGTTTTTGGGGAATAATAGACATTTTCTGTATTTTTGAGGCATAAGCAATTAGGAAATATAACTTACTATCCAGGAACATTTTATTTTGTTACACAGTTCATCAACCAGTTATCATCACCGATCGTAATCACCAATGATCATTACCAATCATCACCGATCATCATCATAATCACCAATGATCATCACCAATCATCGTAATCACCAGTGATCGTTACCAATCATCACCGGTCATCATCATAATCACCAGCGATCATCACCAATCATCGTAATCACCAATGATCATTACCAATCATCACCGATCATCATCATAATCACCAATGATCATTACCAATCATCACCGGTCATCATCATGTCAAATCATCGTCACCAGTGATCATCATCAATAACCACCAGTCATCATCAATAACCACCAGTCATCATCGCCAAACATCACCAATCACCATCATCATCATGGACAATCATCACCTATGATGATTATTTTCTGAGGGGTCGGCAAAATGTTTACCGTCTGTTAATGCAGCACGGCAGCTGTGTGTGTTGTGTGGTGACCGCCACAGTAACGTGGACTTTCCTGCCGTATGAGCGTGGGGGACCGATTCATGGTCGGCTCATTTGACCCGCGATTCCTCCCTGCACTGCGCGATCGATGGAGGGGAATGTGGTATGAAACGCGAGTGTGTGTCTGTGTGTCTGTGTGCGTGTCTGTGTGTGTGTGTGTCTGGGTGTATGTGTCTGTATGTGTCTGTATGTGTCTGTCTGTGTGTCTGTGTTTCTGTGTTTGTGTGTGTCTGTGTGTGTGTTTGTCTTTGTCTGTGTGTGTGTCTGTGTGTGTCTGTGTGCGTCTGTGTGTGTCTGTGTGCCTGTGTCTCTGTGTCTGTGTGTGTCTTTGTGTGTGTCTGTGTGTATGTCTTTGTGTGTCTGTGTGTATTTGTCTGTGTGTGTGTCTGTGTGTGTCTGTGTCTGTGTGTGTCTGTGTGTATGTGTTTGTGTGTGTCTGTGTGTATGTCTTTGTGTGTCTGTGTGTATTTGTCTGTGTGTATTTGTCTGTGTGTGTGTGTCTGTGTGTGTGTGTTTGTGTGGTGTAAAAACATCGTCACTGGGGAGACAAAGGCGGCCGGGCGTGGTGTTGACCACCCGCCGCCTCGTGTGCCGTTCTGGCCTTCATTGTTGCTCGCTAACAGCACTTGCCCCATCAGTCTGTTACAGGCTACACGGGGGTCTTTGTCTTTGGTGTCGCGGTGAGCGCTACGAACCCGGCGGCCCGAGTTCGATTCTTGCTCACGGCCACCACCAGTGACGATTATCTGAACCGGTCTTGGGCCTCCCCTAGGTCGACTCAGCCTCAAATGAATACCTGGTGCGGTGTGGAGTAAACATCGCCGCTAGGGAGACAAAGGCGGGCGGGCGTGGTGCTGGCCACCCACCCCTTCGTGTACCGTGGTGAATGCGACAGGGTGGTGAGCCGCGAGTGGTGAGCGTGGTGAGTGGTGAGTGTGGTGAGTGTGGGAGTGGTGAGTGTGGTGAGTGGTGAGTGTGTGGAGTGGTGAGTGTGGTGAGTGGTGAGTGTGGTGAGTGTGGGAGTGGTGAGTATGTGGAGTGGTGAGTGTGTGGAGTGGTGAGTGTGGTGAGTGGTGAGCGTGGTGAGTGGTGAGTGTGCGGAGTGGTGAGTGTGGTGAGAGGAGAGTGTGGGAGTAGTGAGTGTGGTGAGTGTGTAGTGGTGAGCGTGGTGAGTGGTGAGTGTGGTGAGTGTGCGGAGTGGTGAGTGTGGTGAGAGGAGAGTGTGGGAGTAGTGAGTGTGGTGAGTGTGTAGTGGTGAGTGTGGTGAGTGGTGAGTGTGGTGAGTGGTGAGTGTGGTGAGTGGTGAGTGTGTGGAGTGGTGAGCGTGGGGAGTGGTGAGTGTGGTGAGTGGTGAGTGTGGGAGTGGTGAGTGGTGAGTGTGTGGAGTGGTGAGCGTGGGGAGTGGTGAGCGTGGTGAGTGGTGAGTGGTGAGTGTGGGGAGTGGTGAGCGTGGGGAGTGGTGAGTGTGGTGAGCGGTGAGTGTGGTGAGTAGTGAGTGTAGGGAGCGGTGAGCGCGGTGAGTGGTGAGTGTGGTGAGCGGTGAGTGTGGTGAGCGGTGAGTGTGGTGAGTGTGGTGAGCGGTGAGTGTGGTGAGCGCTGAGCGAGCTCGGCATGCGGCATCGCGCCTGTGACGCACGCGACTCCACTGCTCAAATCAGCGCGCTGATCAGACTCCATATAAATGCTAAACAGCGAGAACATCGTAAGGCAAACACACACAGCCCCTGCTCCGATATTCATACATACACACACATATATACATATATCCCTAAGTCTTGTTGTTGTTGTTATTGGACGCTACGGGTCACGACCGCACAGCTTCAACATGGCAGCTTGAAGAGGGGAGCCGAGCGAGAGAGGAGATCGCGAGACGCCTCGGAGCCGAGACGAACGGGACAGTGATGTATTTAAACGAAAACTAAAATGTGTGTTTTTTTTATCTTACCAGGTAAGGCCCACTGAGCTATGTGACCTGGCCATCACGAATGAAAGCTCAACGAAGAGGCTTATCACGTGGACATTTGTAGCAGCCAAGTGGTCAAAACGCGTGACGTTGCTTTCACATGTGGAGGGTGGAAACCGGAGGACCCGGAGAAAAGAAACCCACGCGACCACGGTGGGAGAGAGAGACACGCAAACTCCAAATATACAGCAGGCGTCAAGGTCGGGATGGAACCCACGACCTCCTGTACACCAGACGAGGTAGCTAACATCTCCTAGCCACCGTGATGATGATGAGAGAGAGAGAGACACGCAAACCCCAAATATACAGCAGGCGTCAGGGATGCGATCGAACCCACGACCTCCTGTATACCAGGCGAGGTAGTTAACATCTCCTAGCCACCGTGATGATGATGAGAGATAGAGAGACACGCAAACTCCAAATATACAACAGGCGTCAGGGTCTGGATCGAACCCACGACCTCCTGTAGACCAGGCGAGGTAGTTAACATCTCTTAGCCACCGTGATGATGATGAGAGAGAGAGAGACACGCAAACTCCAAATATACAGCAGCAGGCGTCAGGGTCTGGATGGAACCCACGACCTCCTGTAGACCAGGCGAGGTAGTTAACATCTCCTAGCCACCGTGACGCCCTTTTTAGCCCGAACACATCCACGTCGCCTTCGCCGAGTCCTCCAGACACTTACACGTGGAGCTGTGCGCACTAAACCTGTCCCGTAGGGCTCTACAAATGCGGGGCGCAACATGTATAGGATTAGTATTGACAGGCGTAGCTTGGAATCGAGTGGCAGAGCCGAGCTCCCATGAATCGTCTTCTCTCAGTCAGACTCGCAGCGAGAGGTCCGCGACAAACGAACCGCTCGAGTCGCGAATCCCCGCGACACCCTCCACACCGCGCGCCGTGCCCGCGGTGAGCGCAGCGGTGAAGCAGGTAGCAGAGTCGAGCTCGGCCTCGCACGGCGTGCCGAGGGGGCTTCATCCACACGGCGGATCGTGAATGATGATGATTATCGTTACAGACAGGCGCCTTCAGATCAGCAGACGTCTCAACTTGTTCATTATCGTCGCACGAGGTGGCCTCGCCGCCCGTGAAGGAACCTAGCGCGTTTGCTGTGCGCTCTACGAGCAAAGTAGAGACATCATTTCACTTCTTCAGAACTGCTGCCTCCGTGTGTGTAGTTTGCCGGCACCTTCGATTAGCGCGGTTGGCTATTTACGGTGCGAAAGAAGTTCAACGTACAGGGCCGTACATGCATCCATGCCACGTGGTTTGCTAAGCAAAGCGAGGAGAACTTGGGCAGAACTTGGTGGGCAGGACGCGCCACGGCTACAAGAGATGATGACAAGTCGGAGTTGGATTCCATCCACGTGATGCCCGGCGGTCGAGAGTCGGGCCGGAGTGGCAGCCAAAGGAGGGAACCGTGGAACGCGCGGAGATGGAGCGATGGAATCGGCGCCTGTGCGGACACCGCGGTGCACGATGAGTGACATCGCACGGGCGCGAGAGGCGGTGACGTCTTGGGGAGGCCTTCATCCAGCAGCAGTTGGTTCACCACGGCTGCTGATGACCACGATGACGCCTCGCGGCTCCGTAGCCGCGTGCGGTGACTGCCCCCTCGCGACTCTTTGGCTGCCCCCTTGTAACTCTTTGGCTGCCCCCTTGAGACTCTTTGGCTGCCCCCTTGTGACTCTTTGGCTGCCCCCTTGTGACTCTTTGACTGCCCCCTTGTGACTCTTTGGCTGCCCCCTTGTGGCTCTTTGGCTGCCCCCTTGTGACTCTTTGGCTGCCCCCTTGTGACTCTTTGACTGCCCCCTTGTGGCTCTTTGGCTGCCCCCTTGTGACTCTTTGACTGCCCCCTTGTGACTCTTTGGCTGCCCCCTTGTGACTCTTTGGCTGCCCCCTTGTGACTCTTTGGCTGCCCCCTTGTGACTCTTTGGCTGCCCCCTTGTGGCTTTTTGGCTGCCCCGTTGCAGTCAGCCGTTAACAAAAAACCCGTAAATCTTAAACGGAATTGAACGTAAAGATAATTGATTAAATATGACAGGCAATGGGTCACTACGGTATGTCTTGACAACAGGCAAACTGCGTTGTTAGGGACTAACTAAGGGGACACACACAAACTAAATAGACGCAGTTCATTCCATCACCTATTTTGTTGATGGTAGTCAGAATGTGTGGTGGTTGTTGTGGTTGTTGTAATCGCCTGCTGTGTACCCGCGGCTGTGTTCGTGTACAAGCAGCTCCGGCAAAAAGATAATAAAAAGTGGCTCCGCTTCTTCATCTTTGAAAGGTTGCCAAGCCCTGCTCCAGCACAATGCAATGCATCGCCGCTCTATAATAGTGCAGCTGTGTGACCACGACGAAGTTACCCCCCGTGTAGCCCCAACAGGCTGTTGGGGCAAGTGCTGTTAGCGAGCAGCACCTATGAAGGCCGGCACGGCGCACGAAGGATGGGGGTGGCCAGCACCACGCCCGGCCGTCTTTGTTTCCCCAGTGGCGATGTTTACACACCGCACCGGGTACTCATTTGAGGCCGAGTCGACCTAGGGGAGGTCCAGGACGAGTTCAGGCAATCGTCACTGATGTTGGCCGTGAGCGGGAGTCGAGCTCGGGTCGCCGGTTTCGGAGCGCTAACCGCTGCACCACCGCTCCTCGCAACTCTATCAACAACGCCTCGTGACACGGAGGAGCATCACCGCCCTGTGCACGACAGCCGGACCGACCACGCACCTCGCATAGCGAACACCCGACGCCGTCGGCCGCGGTAAATCCACTGCTGGATGAAGGCTCCCCAAGCCGTCACCGCCTCTCGCGAGAGTGCGACGTCATTCACAATCCACCCCGGCATCGGCACCCGAGACAATTCCATCGCTCCATCTCCTGGCGTGGCCACCATTCCCCTCCTATTGCTGCCACTCCGTAGTAAGTCCGTCATCCGTTTGCAGCGACGTGTCCTGCCCACGCCGAGCTCAACTTCCCTGAACAGTTAGAACGTCGCGTTTCACCGTAACACGCGATTCATAAGTTTACTGGGTTTTATTGGTTGTTGAGTCAGATCGCCGCGTGAGTGAAATGTGTGTCGGGCACCCTCCTCCACCCGAAACACAGCCAGGTAATGAATGCACACGTCACGTGAACACCGCTGCCGGTGCTGCTCACGCGGTAATCACACGTCGGGCACGTTTGTTCACCACGTGGCCACTTTAGTTAGTGGATGCGTCGGGTGGAGGAGGGTGTACGACGCACGGTTTTAACTTACGTGGTCTGACCCAACATTCTATTATTATTATTGTTCACGGTGCGTTTAGCCCACGTAATGTTTCTCTAACACACGAATATACTATCTTCATCTCATCATCCGTGGGTGCCACGGTGGTCAGATGTTAACTGCCTCGCCTGGTGTGCAGGAGGTCGTGGATTCGATCCCGACCCTGACGCCTGCTGCTCTATATTTGGAGTTTGCGTGTCTCTCTCTCTCCGTGGTAGCGTGGATTTTTCTCCGGGTCCTCCGGTTTTTCCCCTCCACATTCAGAATCAACAACGACGACATCATCATCATCACGCGTTTAGAGCGTTTGGCTGCTGCTGTAAATGTCCCCGTGACAAGCCAACTTCGTTGAGCCGTCACTTGCCAAGTCGCTTCTGAACAAGATCTGTAAAGCTCAGTGGGGGCTTACCTGATAAAATAAAAATTAAATAGTTTATACTTTTATACTTTTAGAACGTAAGTGGCGGTGACGTCACCACGGCGCTCGTGCCAGGCCAGGTGCACTCCGAGGCCACGTGAGCCCACTGCGTGCAGTCGGCCACACGGCTGAGTGTCTCACTCAACATTCGGAACCTTCTGCCAGCTACCATTCGAACGCAAGTTACACCGGTCCACAATAACAATAATCATACTCTATTATTAGTACACGCATATTCGTGTCATTCTACGGACACGGTTCGCTACGTACTGTGCGAAAGAAGATCAACGTACGTGTCTACAGATTCATATAATGTTGATGCAGTATACATACACGCGGAGGAAGCGCGCACACGCACTCGCATGCAGTATACATACACGTGCGGTGAGCAGAACCCTCGATGCTGCTGCTGCCTGTGGCCGTGATGTCCTTGCTACCGGCGCTGATGCTGCTGATGATGCTGCTGCTGCTGATGGTGCTGTTGCTGCTGATGATAATGCTGCTGCTGCTGATGATGATATTGATGGCTTTGTTGAACTCGATAAATGCCCTGGTGCGCGAGATCCGCAGTAGGTCCGCGGTGCATGCCCCGAGTCAACGTCTCGACCATTCGTCTATAGCTCCTCCTCGTACCTCCTCCTCCTCCTCGGCGGATCGGAGCTCCGTGTCGCCTCGAGGGTCTCGTCGTGGAGCGCGCCCCGCGCTCACGTGCGGAGCGCCGGAGGACGAGCGCGCACGCGAGCCAGCCTGTGCGTCTCGACAATCAAAGGTGTGTGTGCGCACGTGTGTGTGTGTGCACGTGTGTGTGTGCGCACGTGTGGGTGGGTGTGCACGTGCGTGTGTGAACGTGTGGGTGTGTGTGCACGTGTGTGTGTGTGGGCACGTGTGGGTGTGTGTTGCACGTGTGTGTGTGAACGTGTGGGTGTGTGAACGTGTGGGTGTGTGTGCACGGATGTGTGTGTGTGGGTGTGTGGGCAGGCGCGCTTGTGATGCAAGAGTGTTGGTGATCGTGCGCACGTGTTTGTGCGCGCGCGCGTGCTCTGATTTGGGTGCGCACGAGTGTGTGTGTGTCCCCTAGTGTGTGTGTCCTAGTGTGTGTGTGTCCCCTAGTGTGTGTGTCCAAGTGTGTGTGTGTTCCCTAGTGTGTGTGTGCCCTCGTGTGTGTGTGTCCCCTAGTGTGTGTGTGTCCCCTAGTGTGTGTGTGTGTCCCCTAGTGTGTGTGTGTCCCCTAGTGTGTGTGCCCTAGTGTGTGTGTGTGTCCCCTAGTGTGTGTGTGTGTGCCCTCGTGTGTGTCTCCTAGTGTGTGTGCGTGCACGAGGGTGTGTGTGTCCCTTGTGTGTGTGTGTGTCCCCTAGTGTGTGTGTGTGTGCCCTAGTGTGTGTCTCCTGGTGTGTGTGCGTGCACGAGGGGGTGTGTCAGTGTGTGCTCGCGAGAGGATGTCTGTACGTGTGACTGTGCACACACGTGTGTGTGTGTGTGCCCGAGTGTGTGCGCTCGCTAGTGTGATGAGCGCACACACACACACGCACTGACATGTGCGTGTGTGTGTGTGCGTGCGCGCGCTAACGTCAGTGTGCACGTGTGTGCGTGTGCGCACGGGGGGTGGGGGGGGGAACATCATGACATGGGATTCCTCCTCTGACGTCATTGGGGTGCAGGGAGCTGCGGGTCGTGGCGGGGGGTGGGGGAGTGATCGGCGCCGGGGGGTTGGTGGAGGGAAGAGGATGAGAGGGGTGTGGTGAGTGGAGGGGCGATTGGAGGGGGGGGGAGGAGGAGTGAGGAGGGGGGTAGCTGCGTGGTTGTTGGAGGAGGGGGGTGGAAAAAGAGGCCACCGCAAAAATGGAACAGCAGCAGCAGCATCAGCAGCAGCAGCAGCGTGGCAAGCGGCGGTGACGCGTGGCGGCGCGTGCCGACCCCCCCCCACCCGCTGTCGTGCGTCGCCACTCCGAGATGCGCGGCGCGCGCGCGGGCTGAGGCCGCCACCGTCTCTGCCTCGTGCGTCGTGTGCGCAAGGGGGGTGGGGGAGGGGTGGGGGGTGTGTAGGGGTGTGTGTGGGGGGTGTGTGGGGGGGTGTTGGGGGGGGTCGTGGGTCCAATATCAGTGGCGAATGTTTGGACCGGTTCTGCGCTTTCCTCGAGCTCGGCTCAAGCCATCAATGATGAGCGACCCGGGGCGGTGTGTGAAACGTTCGGCACTGGGGAGACAAAGGCGGCCGGGCGTGGTGCTGCTGGCCACCCGCCCGTACCGGCTTTCATAGGTCCTCGCTAACAACACTTGCCCCAACAGTCTGTTAAAGGCTATAGGGGGGATCGTTGTCTTTGGGGACCATTTCGATTATTTGGCCGACATAAATGTCCAAGTGATGAGCGATGTGGTGGAGCAATCATTCGCGATAGGCTCGTCGCTTCTGACAAAGAAGCTAAGAGCTCAGGGGGCTTTACCTGTTCTCGTGATTTGTTTACGTTTCTGACACTTTGCACTCCGATCGTGTGTTTGTGTTGTTTGTTGTTGTAACGTTCTGACCCCGTGCCCCCACTGGGCATCTGTAAAAAAAAGCTTCATAGCTCATCAGATTCCTCTTGCAGGATAAATACACGTTCCGATTCTGTATCGTGCAGCGCGATAATCAAGACCAGCACTGCGCGTGGCGACGCGCAGTAGGGAGGAGGAGGAGGATGTGTTTGTGTGTCGAAGCCGTGAGACGAGGTCGCATTTCAGACGCGATATGAAAGCGCATTGTGATTGCGATGGAGCGCAGATCGGCCGGGACCCGCCTGAGAACGAGTCCTGAGTCTCGGACGGGCTTCCCCGGATGAACACGAGGGCCACCGCGGGGTTTATTCTGTAGGTCAGAGCGGAATGTCAGAGCGTGTCGCTGCTCAATCAAACCCAGTAATCGCGTGTCGCCCCACGCAGATCCGTCTCCGTTCGCTGGACCACATCCAGAAGTGAGAAGTCCACCGTGGCACGACGTGGCACCGATCTCTCTCTCTCCCTCTCTCTCTCCCTCTCTCCCTCTCCCTCTTTTTTTTTTACGATCAGTGGAAACAAGAAGATGTTCGGTGTATTCGGCACTTTGTTTCGTTCATCATTTCGTATTTTTTTTTTAAACGGGGCTTTATGTAGCCCTCGCTCGCTCTCTCGCTCACTCTCTCGCTCGCTCGCTCTCTCGCTCTCTCTCTCACTCGCTCTCTCTCTCGCTCGTTCTGTCGCTCATTCTCTCGCTCACTCTCTCGCTCGCTCGCTCTCTCCCTCTCTCTCTCCCTCTCTCTCTCCCTCTCTCTCCCCCACGTTGCTGCTGTTTACCTGCTGCAGTGTGATGGCCGGTGGGTTGGAATTGCCTCTAGGCGGCAGCCAACGGACGGGGGTTCGGGGACATTCGTCGCGGAGACGGAGCGCTGGGATCAGTTGGCGTGCAGCAGCTGGGAGGATTGATTCGTCGCGTGGCCGTGAATGTTGGCGGCGGTGGCGGCTTGGGATGGCCTTCATCCAGCAGTGGATTGATCATAGCGGCTGCTGCTGCTGCTGGTGATGGTGGTGGTGATGGTGGTGATGGTGGAGGTGATGCTATTGATCAACTGTGCTTCGTGAATTTGTTCAGAGAGGACACACAGAACACTCAGAGGAGGGCGGCACAACACATACAGTGGGCGCCGCGGTGGTGAGATGTTAAATCTCTCGCCCGGTATGCAGGAGGTCGTTGGTTCGATCCCGACCCTGACGCCTGCTGCTGTGCATTTGGAGTCTGCGTGTCTTTCTCCGATTTCCCGCCTCCACATTTAGAATCAACGTCGGCAACGCGTTCAGAGGATTTGGCAGCTGCTCTAAAATCCCCACGCGACAATACGCCTCTTCGTCGGGCTATCATTTGTGAGAGCCAGGTCGCTGCTTAAAAAAATGGGCTGCAATAGGTCAGCGGGCCGCCTTACCTGGTTAAAGAAATAAATAAAACTTTTATAGCTTTAGTTGAAACGAATCCTAACCGTGGACGCGAGCCAAGGCAGCGGTGCCCATCGCTTCATCGCCACTCGCGTCAAAGACCGTGCCTCCGTTGTGTTGACGTTGGCGAAGTTCGTAGATTTGGAATGGGGGAGCAGAGGTCCATCAGCAGTGGGGGGCTGAGCCCCCTTCAGATCCACAGCCCGGCGCAACGGGGCTGAATGGCGAGGATGAGGAAGATGAGGAGTGGTGATGATGATGATGAGTGGTGATAATGATGAGTGATGATGAGTGGTGGTGATGATGATGAGTGATGAT
Source organism: Lampetra fluviatilis (assembly GCF_964198595.1). Taxonomy (NCBI): domain Eukaryota; kingdom Metazoa; phylum Chordata; class Hyperoartia; order Petromyzontiformes; family Petromyzontidae; genus Lampetra; species Lampetra fluviatilis. The sequence continues at coordinate 10,867,325 of NC_136309.1, read as the reverse complement.
GAGCGATGATGATGAGGAGTGGTAATGATGATGAGGAGTGATGATGATGATCCCACTTGGGCGTAACTAAAAACTCGCGGGACAGGCTGCACAATTGAATTGTCACAGTCGAATACAATAATGAAGGCACGAATTATGCGGAATGTTATCCTTAAAAAAAATCAGGGATCTGGCCTCGAGCTGATATTCGGGGCTCCCATATTTTTGGGGCCCTACTATTGTTGCCGACTCTTCACTTGCTTAGCCCCACTCACCGATGAACGTCGTGATGATGATCATAATGATGATAGGCTTTGCATTCACGAGAAAGTTTTGGCGTTTAGTTGAAATGCTCTTTTGTAAAGTGCCGAGTCTTAGCTAATAACGGTACGTGGTGCACCCCGATCTTCTCGCATGTATCCGAGGACTTTCGGGTTACTTGGGGACCCTACACGTTTACGTTGTTTGCTTGTGACGACTGCTTTCTATCATTTTGTTATGCGTATCTCGAACTGTATATATATTTGGAGTGTCTCTTTTTATTTAAATTCATGAATCCTGGTCCTTTTGAAAGCCACTTTGGTGGAAACCCTCCACATTGTGTCGCTCACTGAACTCTGACTGATGCCCCATGATGGCACAGCAGCACCCAAATTTACGTCTCTCCCCCCTTCACGTCGTCACTTGGTGAGTAACACCGCGACCTGATGATCTGCGTCGCCTCAACCCGCACACTCACGTCGCTGACAGCGGCATCGTCGTCGTCCGTCCTGTCTCGTTATGCGTCGCGTCTCAACCTTCGCCTCCACCACCACCACCACCACCCACCCACCACCACCACTACTACTACTTACCCTGTAAGTCGCTTTGATTTGCGTCGTTTCCATATTCGTCATCGCACCTTTCGGGAACGTATCCCCCCTACCCCCCGACGTTAACCGGGGTATCACGGTGAAAGCAAACATTGCGTGGCACTGTGTGGCTCTTGACTGGCACGGCTCCAGCAAGGCGCGTGCTGGTGGTGGTGGTCGTGTTGCTGTTCCTGCGTCAGTGCAACGGTCGGCGCTACGCTACGCTACGAACCCGGCGACCCGAGTTCGATTCCCGCTCACGGCCAACACCGGCGACTATTATCTGAACTGGTCCTGGGCCTCCCCTAGCTCGACTCAGCCTCAAACGAGTACCTGGTGCGGTGTGTAAACATCGCCACTGGGGAGACAAAGGCGGCCGGGCATGGCGCTGGCCACCCTCATCCTTCGTGTGCCGTGCCGGCCTTCATAGGTGCTCGCTAACAGCACTTGCCCCCTACAGTCTCTGTACCCCGCGTGTGCGTCACTAAAGACCCCTGGTGGCATTTGGTGCTGCCCACTGACATGGCCCCCCCCCAACACACAAAGAGTGACAACACCCCCCCCCCCCATCATCGTCGTCATCGTGCTGCTGTCAAACCCCCAATGGTTTCACACGTGTGGCGGCCCCTCTCACTGACGGCATCTTCTCGGCGACAGTGACCCCCCTCTGAGAATTAGCTAAGAACGCCGGCTTAGGCTATGCGGGAGATCTTTGTTGTTGTTTGTTGTTGTTTATTGTTGTTGTTGTTGTCGCCACTGTTGGTGCCGCTGCTTCTGTTGTGCCGTGCAGTGAGTGGTCCGCCAGGCGCGTGCACGAGCCACGCGCCTGGCTGACGGGCGTGATGAGCGCGCCGTGCACTAAGTACGTGTGTGTGTGCGTGTGTGTGTGTGTGTACGTGTGTGTGCGTGTGTGTGTGTGTGTACGTGTGTGTGTACGTGTGTGTGTGCGTGTGTGTGTGTACGTGTGTGTGTGTACGTGTGTGTGTGTACGTGTGTGTGTGTACGTGTGTGTGTGTGTGTACGTGTGTGTGTGTACGTGTGTGTGTGTGTGTACGTGTGTGTGTGTACGTGTGTGTACGTGTGTGTGTGTACGTGCGTGTGTACGTGTGTGTGTGTACATGTGTGTGTGTACGTGCGCTACGTACGTGTGTGTGTACGTGTGTGTGTGTGTACATGTGTGTGTGTACGTGTGTGTGTGTACGTGTGTGTGTGTGGGTACGTGTGTGTGTGTACGTGTGTGTGTGTGGGTACGTGTGTGTGTGTACGTGTGTGTGTGTGTGTACGTGTGTGTGTACGTGCGTGTGTACGTGTGTGTGTGTACATGTGTGTGTGTGTACATGTGTGTGTGTACGTGCGCTACGTACGTGTGTGTGTACGTGTGTGTGTGTGTGTACGTGTGTGTGTGTACGTGTGTGTGTGTGGGTACGTGTGTGTGTGTACGTGTGTGTGTGTGGGTACGTGTGTGTGTGTACGTGTGTGTGTGTGTGTACGTGTGTGTGTACGTGCGTGTGTACGTGTGTGTGTGTACATGTGTGTGTGTGTACGTGTGTGTGTGTACGTGTGTGTGCACGTGCGTGTGTGTGTGTACATGTGTGTGTGTACGTGCGCTACGTACGTGTGTGTACGTGTGTGTGTGTACGTGTGTGTGTGTACGTGTGTGTGTACGTGCGTGTGTACGTGTGTGTGTGTACATGTGTGTGTGTGTACGTGTGTGTGTGCACATGTGTGTGTGTACGTGTGTGTGTACGTGTGTGTGTGTACGTGTGTGTGTGTACGTGTGTGTGTGTGTACATGTGTGTGTGTACGTGTGTGTGTACGTGTGTGTGTGTACGTGCGTGTGTGTACGTGTGTACATGTGTGTGTACGTGTGTGTGTTGGAAACATTTAGGCTGGCCTGCCTACGATCCATCCTGGGTTTAACCAGGCTGGATTGTGTGAGGAGCTCACAAATCCTTGAAAGATCTGGGCAAAGTCCCATCGGTGAGCTCTTCCGGCAGGCAAGGCTGCGTTGGCTGGGTCATGTAGCCCGCATGCCTAGCCACCGCATGCCTAAACAGCTTCTGTACAGCCGGATCGAGGGGGTTAAACGGGCGTGGCACGGGCTAGAGAAGAGATGGAGTGATGTGGTACAGGAGGACGTGGAGCTGAGTGGACTTGCCGATGACTGGTACCAGCGGTGTCAAGATCGGCCTCAGTGGAGGAGGCTCGTGAAGGACGCTACTGGGCAGTTGGAGGCAGTCGCCCTCCAACAACAACGGAGGGCGGAGGAGCGACGCTCACAACAACGAACGGAGCGCCGGGTGGCTAAAGCACAGCAAGTTGGTACAGTAGGGGGCAAAAGTGGTGCATCAGCCAGTCATCTCGGTCATCTCGGTCAGTCGACCCGTGGCACCTGCTGGGTCTGCCCCGTGACCTCCTGCCAGCGGGCGTTCGACACTTCACGTGGTCTCAAGGTGCACTTGGCCTGGCACAAGCGTCGTGGTGACGTCACCGCCACTTAGTGGCGAATGGCGGTTGTTGTTGTTGTGTGTACGTGTGTGTGTGTACGTGTGTCTACTAGGTGTTTTACTATTCAATAGTTTACTATTAAATATTTTACTATTCAGTTTACTCTTCAATATTTTACTATTCACTATTGTATGATTCACTATTCATTATTTTACTATTTCACTATTCAATATTTTAATTACCTATTTTACTATTTAATACTTTACTATTCACTCTTCCACTATGAATTAATTTACTATTCACTAGTTTTATTTTTCCAGGTAAGGCCCACTGAGCGATGTAGCTCTTTATTCAGAAGCGACCCTGGCTATCACAAATAATAGCCCAACGAAGTGGCTTACCACCAGAGGTGGGACAAAATCATTGTTATGCAAGTCCAAGTCGAGTCGCAAGTCATCAAATTCATGACTCGAGTCTGACTCGAGTCCAAGTCACATGACTCGAGTCCACACCTCTGCTTACCACCACCACCACCATCATCATCGTCGTGGAGATGTACAGCAGCAGCCAGCACTCCCCACGCGCGGCGGTGATGTTGTTGATTCTCAACGTGGAGGGGAAAAACCGGAGGACCCGGAGAAAAATCCAGCAGGCGTCAGGGTCGGGATCGAACCCACTCTCTGCTCAGTTGAACACGTAGACTTTTGCGACAATTATTATCCAAAGTAGAGAGGGGTTTTGGGTGGAGTGGGGCTGGTTAGATGGCGTAAATATAAAAACGTGTAGTTAAACCCGCCACCACCCGACGCAGCCAATGAGAAAAGTCTGCCACGCAAATAGAAACACCCCAATGAGCAAGACCACGACCTGCTGCGTACCGGGAGAGGTCGTTCACATCTCCCGATGCCCCTCTGCGTGCTTGACCCCCACGCCGCCCAGGGGGCTGCGAGCCGCCACGGACGACAGGCGGCCACAGGTGGGCAGACGGGCGGGCGGGCAGTGTCACAGGGGACAGGGGGCGGCCGTGTTGTCTCTCTGTTGTGGGTCCGTCGCCGCGGAACGAGCGGCACGCCGCACCGGACCACACCGGAGCCACCCGGCACTCGTGACGCGTTCCCCCCTCTAGGGAGGGTTCTTTTGCGTTTGTTTGTTGTTTTGGTTTCCGTTTCGTATTCCCGAGTCGTCTTATCTTTGGCCCGTTTTTTTTTTCGTTGGTTTGCGGTTGCACCGGCCGGCTTGCCACGGTGGCCCATCGAGCGCCGTTGTTTTCCCGGCGGTCCCAGTTGACGCGTGGCGTGCAATGGCCCCGTCTTGGTGTCTTCGCATTGTTCGGACGCCTCCGATTTGCACGGTTAGCCGCGCACGGTGCGAAAGAAGTTCAACGTTAAGTGTGCACATTGAGGCCAATGAGCTGTGGAACGTACACCGCTTCTTCAGATGTGGACGCATAGAAGTGCAGTACAACGACGATGTTGTTGCTGTTGCTTCTGCTACCACGGGCCCATCGCGTTGCCCCGCAAGCCCGATGGCAACCTTTGCTGGCGCACCGTCACCCGTCCCAGCCCTCGAGGTGTGGGGCATGCCAGGAGATTCGGCTGCCCCAATCAACACTCATCGCTTCCCAAGCCGCGGGATCAGTGGCATAACGAGCAGCGTGGGGGCATGCAGGGGGGGCCCTAACCCCCCCATCCCCCGGTGGCCAAAGCTACGAGTTGGGGGCCCCCCTTGACAGCCACCATGAGATTTGTTTTCAACAAAAGTGTCAAAGGACAACACTTGTTTAAAACACGGTTTAAATTGTTTTTTACGGAAATGCTTTCATTAATGTCCCACGTTTAATATGCAATTAGAACGGCAATCTTTGGCTTCCGCAAATTGCGCATCGCGGGTTTGTTTCTAAGGTCATCACCACCATCACCACAGTGAACCACAGACACGCTCAGAAACCAAAGACACGCTTAGAGACCCACAAGAATATGGGGTAAACCGTGTGGGTTGACACGGTATGCATTTGCGCATCAACTATCTGCTGCTGCTGCTGCTGCCATGGTTTGTGTGCGGCTGCGGTGTCGGGGTTCCTGCTGCCCGTGAGCTGACGGTGGAAGCCAGTGGGGGCAGAGCTTCTGACACGCGATACGGTGGAGGCAAGTTACAGATTCGGAATGATCTGAACCCCACTGGGACCACACGCGATGCTCTCCGTCTTCGTCCGATCGATCACTCGGACACGAAAAGGTCAAATTCTGATGGTGACCTTGGCCGATGTCAACTGCTGCTGCTGCAGCGTCCGGCTCCCGTCTGCCCTTGAGGTCTTCCCTGCGGCTTCTCATCTGTCCACATTCCACCGCAATGCGTTGAGCGACGTGCGTCTCTCCTAAGTTAAGCTCCCCCCCCCGCCCGAACACGTGTGTGTGTGTGTGCACAACTTCTTTCACGCCGTACTTAGCCAACCGTGCTAATCGGAGGTGCATCCCATCCACCACCCCATACGTCAGCAGTGCTTTCTTGCCACGCTCCATCCACCTATTCCCAACGTGGACTTTGTAAGAATGCAACGTTCCATTCCGAATGTGTTGCATCACAGCGGATTCGCATGGCCCCCGACAGCCACGAGAGCAGTGTTCTGCACTCACTTTCGCCGATAATTATATAAGAGACCATCAGTGATGGGGGCCGCCACTCATTTGAAACCTTTGGGGGTTTGGCAGCAACACGATGATGGAAGGGGTTGTGAACCTGATCGGCTCACAAGTGACGACATCACATGTTTCTCCCCTCTATTTTAGACCAAAACAGGAGGAGGATTTCTCTACATCTTTGGCTGTCGCCTGATGATGCTGGTTGTTGTAATTGCCGGTGAAACGTCACGGTACTCGAATGGTAAATGTTGTAGTGGGTTTACTCTCCAACACATCAGGTGGTGTCGAGCTAGTAACTAATTGGCCACGTTTTGTTTCCGTGACAAACCTCACTAATGCCCTGTGTCAGGTGGTGGCGGGTTTAACGACGCATTTATATTTAACCGACCTAACCCAAATACCTCTATTATGGGTATACTATTGGTCGCGAATGCCGAATGCTACTACTACTATCACTGCGTGTTAGACTTATGATGGGGAGTGTTTTCACATTGGCGAATATTGCCGGGGGCTGCACGTCACGGGGCCGCACGAAAGGCCACCAGGTGCCTCCAGCCAGTGGCCCCGCGGGCCCTGCAGTGAAGACCACTCGGGCCAGAGGCTTTAGCATGAACCACTCCGGAACACGATACCCATCGGGCTTTTGAAGAATCGCCGCCCGACCGTAAATCCCGAACAGTGATTCGCGTGTTGCTCACAACTCCCCTCGCACGATGCACGCCAACCACACAAGCTCCCCGGTGGCTCACGTCTCTCCAGTGGCAACGTTGACACACCGCACTAAGTAATCACTTGAGGCCGAGTCGACCTAGAGGCCGCCACTCACACGTCGGCGGGCGAGGGGAGTTCTCCGGTGTTTGATGAAGAACTGGCAGCGAATCCGGGCCGCGTGGATAGAAAATAACATTTTGGACCGAAACTCGAGGGGCCAAACTGCTCTTTGCCATCAATCGTCAGTCCTTTTGGTCTCCTGCATCTCGGATTTAAAAATAAAGATTTCCATGAACTACCTGCCAGTTTTTATTTTCTGGGAGTCAAAATCATGTTTCGTCTACGTCACAGATTCGGATGCAAAATCATTCGGCTCGGGGTATTTTTTTTACATAAAACTCACCACCACCATCGTCGTGTTACGGAGGGCCACCTCTGCCAAAGTGACAAAACGTTTGCACAGCGTTCGCTCCCCTCTGTGCGCGAGAGACATTCCCCGCAGCTCGGAGCTGGCGGGGGGATTCTGTTGCTGGCAGTGATGGCGGGGAACAGGTGGGGTTCCGGTGTCGTCTTTGCATGTGTGGTGTGTGTGGTGTGTGTCTGTGTGTGTGTATGTGTGTGTGTCTGTGCATGTGTCTGTGCATGTGTCTGTGTGTGTGCATGTGTCTGTGTGTGCATGTCTGTGCATGTGTCTGTGTGCATGTGTCTGTGTGTGTGTCTGTGCATGTGTCTGTGTGTGGTGTGCATGTGTGTGCATGTCTGTGTGTGTGGTGTGCATGTCTGTGTGTGCGCATGTGTGTGGTGTGTCTGTGCGTGTGTCTGTGTGTGCGTGTGTCTGTGCATGTGTCTGTGCATGTCTGTGTGTGTGCATGTGTCTGTGCGTGTGTCTGTGTGTATGTGTGTGTACATGTGTGTGGTGTGTCTGTGCGTGTGTCTGTGCATGTCTGTGTCTGTGTGGGGAGCAGTGGCGTAGCGGTTAGCACGCTGCGCTACGAACTTGGAGACCCGAGTTCGATTCCCGCTCATGTGCCAACACCAGTGGCGATTATCTGAACCGATCCTGGGCCTCCCCTAGGTCGACTCAGCTGCAAATGAGTACCTGGTGCAGTGTGTGAACATCGCCACTCGGAAGACAAAGGTGTGGTACTGGCCACCCACTCCCGCACGTGCTGTTTCGGCCTTCATAGGTGCTCGATAACAGCACGTGCCCCAACAATCTCTGAAGGCTACACGGGGAGCGTTTGTTTGTTCCCTGCGTCTCTGTGCGCGTGTCTGTGTGTGTGTGGGGGTTAGCGGTCGTGTGGGGGTTAGCGCTACGCTGCGCTGTGAACCCGGCGAGCAGAGTTCAATTCCCGCTCACGGCCACCAAGACTATTGAGGATTATGTGAAAATACCACTCCAGTCCCGTCGAAATATCATGATCAGGACATCGGCCATGACCTATCCACTGCTGAATGAAGGTCTCCTCCTCAAGGCGCTACCACCTCTCACCACAGTGCAACAACCCACCCGGGCACCTGAACGGATTTCATCGCTTCATTCCCCTCGGACGCGTTTCACTCCTTGGCAGAGAAATACTTCTCCGTAAGAACAAACACAACGATTACAATAAACAGATAAAGTGTTGTTGAGCAGACATCTTTTTTTATTTCTGAAAACCTTTCGAGAATGCACGTGTAATTGTCTTCAGCCGAGGACAGAATACCCATCCTGTATGCAACACTCCCAGGGTGCACAGCTCATTAACGGCAACTATATTTACCCCAACGAAATATCATACCAGAGGCAACGAAGGCACGCCAAACTAAAGCAACGGTAAACAACAGTGAAGAGCAAATTAAGCCACGCACACGGAGGCAAATGTCATCAAGTCCATTAAATATTTGGTAGGTATGCACCCCAACAGCACTATTAGGAATACATTGCTGAGAAAAACGTAGGGAATTCATCAAAGTCAAAAATGTGGAGGCCGATATCTCTGCTATGACCGAGCAGGTCATTAACGTAGACAAAGGCTGCCTGATAACAAAAAAGAAATATCTGTGTTTAATATTTCCACCACATTAAGTGAAAATATTCAACAGAAAAAAATCAGCTCTGCAACACCAATACCGTCTCGGCTGTCATAGTACGAAAGAGGTCACCACTGATATGGAATTCAAACAGCTAGCTCAAATAAAAAAAAAAATCTCTTTTTCGGTTCACTTATTCCATGAATGGCAGCCTTCACACCACAGTATTCTAATAAGACGGCGTTTGTGGTGGTTGCGAATGCGACGGCTGCGACACCGACACATCCATTCCCTTTGGAGCCGCGTGTGCAAATTCTCTGTAGGTCGGCAAAGTAAAAGGGTGTGCAACTCTGCTGTTACTGGGTTTGAGAAAAACAAATGCAGTTGGGTCTGAGAAAGTTTCACAACAACGCCATGAAAACATCAGCGCTGTGCGTATGCACCCCCCCCCCCCCCCTGGCCATTCTCCGTAAGACTGCGAGGTAAAACTCGGCCCCAAGGGGATGGACTCGGCCCACGGTCCATCTGGAGTGAATAAAACAAAGTGACCCCCCCATCGATCATCGCATCGGTAGATCGGACCCTGTCATAGTGATAGGAACTTCCACCACCGGCCAAGGGGCTGGCCAGCAGAGACGAGCAAGGAGACGCCGACTTCAACGGCTGCAGCTCGCATTCAATTTCATTGTTGTGGCCATCTTTAGTTTAGCGATCGTAAATATTTCACGTGGTCACAATTAACCAGTTTGGTTGTGTCCGCATTCCCTTTCAACATTCAACAAATTAAAGCTGTTTATAAAAATGCTTGTTTACTTGCAGTACTCTATAGCAAAAAATGCAGGAATGTTCAACATCTCAGAACGGATCTTTAAAAAAAAGTACATTTTACATGTCATACATTCATTACCTCTAAGTGGGGGTTCGGGAAGGAATGTGGAACAGAATTATAGACTGAACAAAAATTATCCGACATTTCAGGCACATGACTGGGGGAAGAAGAACAGAATGTGGAATAAAAATGAATATTTCGTGAACTAACAATCAAGGGGAAAGAATGATCAATGGCACTACGATAGATTTGATATAACAGTGGAATAAAACATACATTTCAATAGTTTTTTTTAATTACAAACACAATCTAGGAATGTTCCGAATATTGTCAATGTATATAGATTCTTAAAATGTCAAACCTAGATAGATTTTTTTTCTTCAAAATAACTTGATAGCATTAAAACACACGTCGTTTAAACGTGGCGATGTACTATGGCGTACATCTAATATTCCAAAATCCAAACAACCTGCTCATCATACCCACAACCAGGACTGTCTTGGCTGAGCGGCGTTTCTCCGTAGCTGCTGCAGGCATTTGGAAACTCTCTCTCTCTCCCACTGCATGTACGCAGCAGCATCCAAGCACCATCCACCTTCAAGCAGCAGCTCAAGGCTCACCTGTCCAGGCTCTCACCGAAGAAAAATAAAAACACATCTGCCTTCGATCCGGGTGATCTCTCTAAACCTTCGCCGCATCTCCCATTCTCTCTTCGAAAGTCCTTGGAACGGGCTGCAGCGCGCACCGCATTGCCACTCATTTGACATCTGACGACCTTCTGAAGCATTTTCAATCTGACTTCGGGGCGGGCAACAGTAGGGAGATGTAATTGGTTCGGGAAGTGAATGACCTCCAGTCGGCTGACAAGGGGGCTCAATGACACATGAGTCATAAGTGCTGCATTTGACTCCATCGATCATAAAATTTTCCTCCACCGCCATGAAAACCTTGATGGAAATTTCTGGCTCAGGCCTGATTTTGCTTCAATCCTTTCAAACAACCAGAACCCAATACGTCTCGCAAAGTGGCTTCACACCAACCATTGAACCAGTCCTGTATGGTGTCGCACAAGGCACCGTCCTTGGACCCCCGATTTTCAATATTAACCAAATATCTCTGGGTTCACTGATTAAGCACTGATGTATCGTTGTTACGCAGACGTGACAGATACATTTTCTCCTACCCCCTCCACCCCTGATCCACTACAATAGACTCACAACTCACCATTTCTCTATCATTGATAAAGTCAGAAAATAATTGAACATTGCATCCGATTCGCGAAATATGCACATGTTATAAATTGTGATGAATGCATATATTGCAAATTATAGGGTTGCCAATTATAATAAGTGAATTGATGTTTTCAAAACACTCGCGCTAAAGGTGCCTTAGTTGTGGCTTGGAACTTGACAGGTGTTGATGGCCAACACACTTGCACTGTTTTTTCACGATTAACTTTCATCAATAATCCATAACGAGTTATACAACTGCCAAATAGTGTAATAAGCTTCTGAAACTTCCAATTGAAATACTCTCATGCCATTTATAATGCCTACGCAGTACAACTTTGCTGATGCTCCATATTGAAGGTGCAAATCAGAACATGACCAGAAACATGAAATTATCGACGAAATTATCGACACGGAGAAGCCGGTGGAGTGGAGGCTCTTAAGCAGGTCGGTGGCTCGTCAAGAGCAACGAGACGCAGAGAGGCCGCAACGCGCTTACAAGTGACATGAAACCTGCTGCCATTGAGCCACAGATGTCACATGGCACAAAGTGCATTAAGTTAGCCACACGGTACGATTTAAATGGTGATCTACATTGTAGGCTCGTGCCTCGACTCTTGTGCCGGCCAAAAAGGACCCCAATGCCACCAAATGGCGTGAGACATGGGGGGAAAACGGTGGAGTCCAAAACGAGAACCGGACCGAAGAACAGATAAAGGTACAGCCCCGGTTTCTCTTTGCTGGCCCAACCAGTAAATCACTGATGTCTGTCGATACAATACGCATATTCTTGTGAAACTAGCGGACTCCACTCAGGTACACCACGTGTACTCTGGTGGAATTAGCATAATCCACTGAGCTACCCTAATACAATACGTGTACTCTGATTGAACTAGCGGACTCCACTCAGCTACCCTGATACAACACGTGTACTCTGGTGGAACTAGCAGACTCCACTCAGCTACCCTGATACAACACGTGCACTCTGATTGAACTAGCGGACTCCACTCAGCTACCCTGATACAACACGTGTACACTCTGATTGAACTAGCGGAATCCACTCAGCTACCCCGATGCAATGGTGGAACTAGCGAATTTTCTCATAAATCAACATATAAACACGTGTAACACACACACTCTCGCTCACCTCCACCAGTCTCTCTGAGCTCGTCTTAATGTTGTCCTCCACATGCTCTCTGGTCAGGCAACCAAGGCCTTTTCCGAAATCCGTCCATCAACCTCTGTGTGATGAGTGCTCACTTCTGTGGAACTCCCTTCCCCTGCTCGACCGTCCTGCCAACCACTTCCCCGTGATCCCAGACTCAAGACGTCAAAGGTTGCTTTCTCTTCGTACGATGGGCCCAGTGCTATTGTGCTTGTTCAGTCTCTCCTCTCCTAATTCTGTAGAGGATATATTTTTGACCTTGCTGCACATAATCCACTTATCAGAGTTGCTCGCAACTCAGGCATTACATTTCACGAAAGATATACACTATATTCAGGTGAAATATTTAAGCATAACTTCTATCGGATTAGCACAAGGACTTTGAATTGAATACAAAAATACATTCCAATTCACTCAAGATTACAAAACATTTTATCCCAGGCTGGTGCGAATTCAAACGAGACCGTGGTTTAGGCTCCGACCACCATGGCCAGCCGTCGGACACAAACGCTACGCCCAAAGTCGGAAGGAAGGCCGAGGGCTTCAAATATAGATCAGGGGGACAAATTCAACCTATTCCTGGGTGGGGGGGGGGGGTCAGTAAATTTAGTAGCACTTTGTAAGATGTCCACAGTAGTTGGTTGTCCAAGGGAGGACTGGTGCTTGTCATAGGAATGTGCAATTTCCATCACTGACTCGGGGCTGCCAACAGTGATGAGCACTGCGTGAGCGTAGAGGCACTTTAACCGACATGTCCTTAGAGGAGTAGCTATTACCCACACGCTCTCCTGATCCTTGTTCTCACTGGTGACTTTAGTAATCTTGGCTGCAATGTGGCCATTGTCTCCAGCGATCCACCCAAGGTCTCCAGTATCCGTGGGGGAGCAGGGGGGGGCGGCGAGGATAAGTGGACACGGCGTGACATGTCCCTTCATGGGCATTAGAATGCTTTTTAGCCACCGGCTGGCTGAGGGGTGAAGGTTCAACAGGTTCTTGTCCTTGCCGTGTGATCGATCATCATAAACCGTGGATAATTGGGGAAAGGAGACCCGTGCTGAGTTGCACAATTGTAATTGTGTACTTCGGAATGAATCGCGGTCACAAAGCAACTGACATTTTCTAGTAAACAATCGTGCTGTATAAGTATACGCAGGCCAAGGACTTGTTGGGAATGTTTCGAGCGGTGCCGCTGCAGACCTCTGGCAAAAGCTGGAGCCTCCAGTTAAAACGGTGAAATATCCCCGCGAGTGCGAGCCGTGTCGCAACTTTTGCATGCCGCCCAACGCCCCAAGCTGAATGAGATCTCGGATAAGTGTCGGCTCACTTCCGCCTTCCCTCCAGGGTCCCTAAATTGTGTACCATTTTGTGGCAAAAATTAAAGAAAGAAACTGCAATACTGCATGAGCAGTGGTGCAAGAGCATATTGAACGAAAGCTGCGCATAGCTTTCGAATCACAAGGAGTTCAATGAAGATATAACATTTTCACTTCAGCGTCAATGAAAATGAACTCCTGCATCTATAAGTAAAACATGTCTGTATGTTGAACTTCCGTTTGCACCGTACGTAGCCAAGCGTGCAAATCGGAGGTGCGGGGGAAGGACAAACAAAACACAAAAAACTGTTCGAACGCAATGAGTTTTCATTCTAGATTTAAAAGTGCACAACATCACCCGCATCTAATGAGTGGCCTCAATTAAATGGTGCTGTGGGAGTTACAGAGAAGCCCGCCACACATGTAGCTCATCCAGATAGCTGGGATATACAAGGGCGATCCATTTATAGCGCCCCACTTATTTGTAATCAACCTTTTACTTTATTCTCAAAAGGTGTGATTGAACTGTTGTGAAATGATGGCTCTGTTATTATGTTTACAAATGGTTGTTTACCCAAGAGGGCTTCACCGAATCTCAGGACTCGTTTTTTCCAGAAGGTCCTGCCAATTTGTCGCGGCAGGGGTCGGTGAGTGCCGCGTGTATACTCCAACCAAGCAAATCGCGGCAGAATTCTTCAAATTTGGCAAATTTGCACCATGACCGCCGGCACGCAATTGAATGATGTCACGGGATCCTTAACAATCACTGTGACGCATGAGGGCTTGTAAGTATTTTTACAATTAATAACACCATGAAAGCGGTTGCCAGTTATATTTTTCATAATTTGCCAGTGTGGACTGTAGATGAATGTGATCGAGCTGTAACTCACATGGTCGGGTTTTGCGGAAGAGGCCATCGTGCTCTGACACTTGCTACTAAATGTCTGGTGCCCAATCATTAACCAGGGCGGCCGCTAGATTCGAACGTGTGACCGCTGGACCCGAATGTGCGACCACTGGACCGTGTCACCTCGCGTCTTACAGGGGAACGGGAAGGAAAGGTGGTAAGCGGCTTGGTATTGATGCGAGACACGTATGCGGCCTTGAATTAAAATACAGTAGAAGCCCTCTTAACGACGGTAATTGGTTTTATGAAAACGGTCGTTAAGTGATGTGGTCGTTAAACGAGTCTAGGAAATACACGTTAATGGCTTAATTCCTTCCGATAGCATCGAAAGTTACCCTTTTTCACCCAAAAAACGGACTTGATAATATTTAAACAAAGGATATTAATGCACAAAGATACTAACATTATAAACACATATTAAAGGAAACATGGTAAATCAATGGATTCATTAATATTTACTGTACCTAAAACAGCCCGTCGTTAACAGGGAAATAGTCGGTAAGCGAACACAGTGTGCTCTAGAGGCCTGTCGTTAAGCGATTCGTGGTTAACTGGGGTGGTCGTTAAGAAGGGTTCTACTGTATAGGTTTTTTTCCCTTACCTACAACATCTCCCCTAGTATTTTAGTGGGGTATTTATAAATGGATCAACCTTTAACAGGCATATAACGGAAAGAAGAGAGTTGTGAGCAGATGTAAGGGGCGAGAGGGAGCGACCGTGCCATTTTTATACTTGTTAGTTTTTTTTCTACGACCGCGAGGTTGATGTTTTTTTGCGAGCGAGCCCGGGGGCGTGTCACCGCTCACTCGCACTGCTTGCGGAACTCCCCCCACGCGTGGAAGCAGCGCGTGAAGTACAGCGTCTCGTTGCCCTTGCGCACCAGCTTGAGCTTGCGCGGGCGACTCGTGTCCTTGCTGCGCATGTTCTGGATGTACACCTGCAGAGGCGACATCGCAGATTCCATTGCCGCTCCCGCCGCCACGACCAACCACACGTGGGTACGCGTGGACTTTGTCAATTCGTTGCGGGATGAGGGCCTTTTGATATGGAGTAATTTGACCATACTTCACCATGTCGGTCAGTGTGGGCTGGTGAAGGGCAAGCCCGGAGACAGTGGTGTGGAAGCATAGAAGTACAGTATCACAATGTATTGTGCCACGCTGCCCACTACGCAAGCCCCACGTGTACGACTCCAACCTGCTGCGCAAGGTGGTCAACCCATCAAAGCACTATCCTGGCTCAAGCGTGCTTATCTTGCGAGATCTGAAGACATCAGGCGCTTATGACCAAATCACTACAGCTTGGCATATACAGTAAAACCTTGGATTGCGAGTAACTTGGTCTGCGAGTGTTTTGCAAGACGAGCAAATTTTTCAAATAAATATTAATTTGATAAACGAGCGAGGTCTTGCAATACGAGTAGTACGTGTACACGCTTTGTCTGCCGAGCGTCACGTGATCACAAATGATATACGAGTGCTTTGGATTACAAACACGTTTCCGGAACAAATTATGCTCGCAATCCAAGGTTTTACTGAATGTTGAACTTCTTTTGCACCGTCCATAGCCAACCGAGCTACGATGAGGAGATAGGGCTGTGAGAGGAGTGGTTCTTACCTGAACGGCCTTCAGGCTTAGCTTGATCTCCACCTGGCTGGTTTGAGTGCCCACCCACATGTAGACCTGCACAGAAGGAGCTCTGTGTTAGAGTCACTTGCAATTGCATTAGACAAATGCCCTTGTCCGTTTGCATGTGAGTACAATGGTCACCTTAACACTTATTTAACTTAACTTGCAATTGTGCAATGATCAGGCTATGGATCATCTGCCTGAGCTGACTCGAGATACAGGGAGTTTATTAATTGGCATCGATGTGTGTGTTGCGCAGTGTTTGAATCCCCATGTGACGCGGTTACTTATGTTTTGCTCTGATTTTGATTCGCTTCGCTGCTGAACTTTTTTTTGCTTTTGAAAAATTGGCGACCCAGGTCACTCTTTCAAAGACGGTTCATCCCGGTCTCTTCGAGTTCCCACACCTGGTTAAACAAAATAAACTTGCTCTGCTACTTGCTATGCTGCTTTACTGCCACCGTCGCAAGTGCATCACAAGGCCGAGATCCTGTGTCTGCAGAGTCGTGGTTGGCGGTTTGCTCGGAAGCGATCGTCGGGCTGGAAACTGGGGTTTCAAGATGAGCTTTACAACAAACTAAGTTGATATTTATAATGGGTGCCAAGAGGAAGTAAAAATGTGGAGTTGGTAGATAACTCAATGTGCGTAAAACAGTCGGTTGTAAGAAGGCGGTGAGAGACGTTGTTTTACCACGGTAGATTTTTGAATAAAAAGTTTTTGAAGTGAAATTGCGTAAATATAAATGTGTCGTTAACCCACCACCACTCGACACAGCCAATTAGTAAGGTTTGTCATGTAAACAAAAGTTCCAATTAGTTACTACTTCAGCACACCAGTGTGTTGGAGAGTAAGCCCACAAGATTTACAACACACCGGTGTGCTGAACTAGTAACTAATAGGCACATTTTATTTACGTGAAAAACCTTAATAATTGGCCGTGTCGGGTGGTGGTGGGTAAACGACACATTTATATTTACGCGATCTAACCCCAAACACCTTTATTGTGAGTAATATTGGTCGCAAAAGCTTCCTACATGTGAAACTAGATTTCTGAAAGTGGTTGAGGCGTACTTTCATTATATTCTTGCATGTGGCAATGCGTTCAGGAGCCAAATGCCGATGCCGAGGTCTGCTCGAGGAGGCTTAAGGAGAGAGGAGTTTATATGATAATTGGTTTTTTACCCTTTTATCTGGCAACAAAAGTGACACCTTTTTTACAAGGAGTAATGTTTGCATTGACCACAATACCTGCAGTCGGAATGCAAACAAAAAACATAGCTCTGATAATGTATGCACTGTCCTTGACATTGATTGGTCCAACACCATGTGAGACTAGGTTCTAAGGAAAGCTGTCTCGGGTGCGGACGAATCAACTTCAAGGACAGTGCATACATTATCAGTTGTTTTTTGTTTGCATTCCGACTGCAGGTATTGTGGTCAATGCAAACATGACTCCTTGTAAAAAAGGTGTCAGTTTTGTTGCCAGCTAAAAGGGTAAAAAAACAATTATCATATTTTGCTACTGGCAAATGAGGTTCCAATGGTGAGAGAGGAGTTTGTGTAGTTTTGCTATTCCTCGTCCGATGAAGGATCACACACGACAGAGATGTACCATGTGGTCCATAGTCTGTGTTGCATGGCCACAATCATACTCCTGTGGTTGGCCTCTACAATGTACCTCTACGAGTCTGTATGTATTTCTGCGTGTCTCTATCGGTTCATTGATTGGTTTATAGTTTGTGTTGTATGGCCACAGTCACACTGTGGCTTGTTTTTAAGGCACGCTTGAATTATGTGCAGTGCTATACAGTGTTTTGTCTCGGGGAATGAAAGCGACGCATCAGGTTTTGTGGTTGGCAGTGGTCTTCGGGAGGAGTGGTGCGGCGCATTGGAGGGACGGCGTGGTGTTACCTCCTGGCCGTTGTCAAGCAGCATGATGTCGTCATCTGCCAAATCGTCTTGACAGAAGTCGGAACACTTTTCTGACACGGCAAAGTAGCCCTTCTCATTGGAGCATCTGAAACCCAAAAACGAGGACACAAGATAATGAATTAACCATAACAACTGCACACGCAGCTAAACACGCTGGTTTATCCCCATCTAGGGGCTAAACCTTAACCACAAGTACAGAGCATCGCTGAACCTTAAAGGGGAAAAAAAAGTAGAGCATCTTGGCATTCCGAGAGCGAGTCTGTGCAGTGTCCGAGTTGCCCTGTGAATGATTTTTCAAGGCACTTTTTTCCCATGCTCAGAAATGAATTGGGTTTCATGTCCCAAGCAGCTCTGGAATATTCGAAGACGATGAGACTTCAGCCGAGCGTGTGGATGAGGATTTTACGTCAAATTAAAATGTCACCCCCTCCGGAGTCTGTCTGTCTGCCACGAATTATTGCAACCAAATGGTACGAGCAGCTAGAAACCCCATTCGCCACGCCTAACAAATGTCATTATCAGCCATTACCTCCCAGTAAATTATTTAAGTGGTATCTGACATATGGTTAACGATGCTCGTAAAAAGACGTTTCTTGCGTTTCTGCCCACTGTTGGAATAGAACCGAGCAGGTTTAGGGATCTGTCACATTGATGGATAGGTGTTAAACATTCATCAGCTAGTAAGCTTTCCAGATTAAAATTTCACACCAACATGCTGGAGTGCAAGCTCGCACACGCTGATATTTCGGCAAGGATTCTTCAGTGTGGACTCCAAAAAAAGAGATTTTTAGATGAGAAAGTCAATCCCCTGCACAATGCATCCGAGTTCCTATCCTCTATAGCAGTGGTTCTCAACATCTCTGGGCCCCTGTCAACAATCAAGATTATTTTGTGGCCAACGGTGCGCCGATAACACATCTTTCTGAGTGAAAAGGAATGTTTTTGTTGCTGTAATGTTCATTAAACAAATCCATGACAATGATCAACTTGCTTTTCATTGCCTAATCCGAATAGTTGAGTAACGGCCAGTAAAATATATTTATTTATTTTGTGTAAACAAAAATTGTAGCGGACCACATCCGACGGGCCTTGTGGACGAGCAGTGGCTGCACGGAGCACACAAAATACCACGTTAGAGGGGAGCGCCACAGCCCCGGAAGAGCAAGCGGCCCCAGAAGAGCAGGGCTGCCCGAGCAGGTATCCACGCGCTCGGCGCGAGCACTCACCTGAAGAGGCGTGCGTACTTCATGTACTCGGCATCCTCCTCATAAGGCTTGCTGCCCCCGATCCCCACCCAGAAGAAGTTCTCCGGCTCCTCCCCCTCGTCCACAACCTGCGGGGAAGAAGGGGGGGGGGGGCCCACGACAGGGAGGCTTGTGGGACAAACCCCGAGCGCCATAACGCATGCGCACAGCCTTGCATTTAGAGCACCAGCCGCCAAATCAAAACATTTCAACGTTACGGCCACATTATTTTAGCCAGCGGCGGAACGAGACAATTGTGAACCAGTTCCATATTCGCCATGGAACCTCGCACCTCCGATTAGCACGGTTGGCTATGCACGTCGCAAAAGATGTTGAACATACATACATTTTAATGAATATACATTGTGATTGCTTTGTATGGGCCATCCACACCCGACCAGCGGAACAGTGCAAAGTATTTCTGGGGCTGCATCCTTCGGTCAAAAGCCACAGAGCGAGAAACACAGACGGCTGCGGCGCGACGGGCAGCTAGAGAGCAAACCTGCTTGCTGTAGTCGCTGCTGAACATGGTGTTCATTATTTCCTCCGCCAGCTTGGCCTGATCTGGGTCAGCGGCACGGCCAATCCAGGCGTACACAATCCCTGGGCTGTCCTCGCTGTTGAAAGGAACCTACAATGCATTTGTGCGACAAAAAAAAAGATGCATTTGTTTATTCGCAGAAGCCCTTGAGAAATGTCCTTTTAGCAAGTAAATGTTTATATCTGGCGTGGCGCACAGATGGTTGCTGTGGCCAGAACTACGCATCAAGACTGGACATCCTTGTCTACTCTGATGTCCAATATTACGCATGTTTATCCAGGAAAGCCTCAACGACTCACGCGACTCTTTTTTGGGAGGATCTTGCCACCCCTCCTTCTCCCCTTGTTGTCCTCCCCACTCGTACTAACGCCTTCCCTGTCCACAACTCCCCATGGCCACCCATCATCAATCCACTCATCACATTTCCATCTCCGTTTATTCCACGCATCGTCACCACCACCTCATTTTACATATGGCCCATCCACTCATCTCGTTTCATCTCGCCAACCATCTTTACCATAGTTAGTTTAATGTACAGCGCTTTGGTTAAGGTGATGAATATTTAAAATTAGTAATATACGGGTATTTTCTTTACATTTTGGTAAATGTGGATCGTGATGCTGGCACACAATGGCCTTCTCTTGCGAATGAAGCCATGGGACCTTTACCGGCCACTGTGAATCAGACGCCGTGCATTTTTATGATCGATACACCTGCAGTAAGAATCAGGGCGGCCGCTGGATTCGAACTGTGAAGCTCTGCAACAAGCCGCGTCACCGTCCAATGTTGATGCCACACTAAACACTGACATTAAAGTGAGTGAAGCAAGCTGAAGCCATCCCATGGCTCAGATGCCTGGCATTAAAGATAAATATTACCATCATCATCATCAGTGATAATCAGTCCATTGTAAGATCAAGGCCTTTAATGTAACAATCCACTTGTCAACTTCAGGCACATTCCCTACTTCGGCTGTTACTCCGTTGTTAGTCTCAACCACCAGTCATAATCCCTTCCGATGTAACCCGTCATAAGCCCACTATTCTGAAGAACAAAGCTGTTAACTCCCTCGCCCGGTATGCAGGAGGTAATAGGTTCGATCCCGAGCCCGACGCTTGTATATTTGGAGCATGCAAATCTCTCCCCATGGGCGCGTGAATCTTTTTCCGGGTCCACCGGTTTTTCCCTCCACGTTTAGAATCCACGAGCGTCTAGAATATTTGTCTGCTATAGATTTCCACGTGATAAGCCACTTCGTTGAGCTATCATTTGTGGCCAGGTCGCTTCTGAAAAAGAGCTATACAGCTCAGTGGGGGCCTTACCTGGTAAAACACATTTTTAGGTAATAATTTAATGACGTGAAAATGTGCCATCGACCGTGTTTTCGGTGGTTTAGCCAGATAGTGCAGCTCTATTACGTGCATACAGCGAGGGAGAGGGGCGAGGGAGAGGGGCCGAGGGAGGGGGGGCGAGGGAGGGGGGCGAGGGGCCCTGCCACTCAGTGAGAGATCAACTGGGGCATGTGTAGCGGAGGGAGTTCAGATTAAAGTGCACTTCAAAGGTAATACACTTTGATCTTACCTAGTGAGTAACTATGGAGATAAATGGGATTAAAAGCCACAATGTTTTTAACATGCAGGAAAACTCATTTGACTATAGTTTCTTATACTCTTTGGTTCTTTCGGTAAGGTCACGTAGCTGGAAATAAAAATAAAAAAATCACGACGTTTCGATCGCAACACAAGCGGTCGTCATCAGGCAAAGGAGTCAGCCTCTAAAGGCAAACTGTTCAAATAGATTTGGGGATGGGCGTAGCCCAAGTATATCAACAGCACCAGGAGCATGGGTGGTGCACGAGTGCCAATGCAGCAGCAATGCCAATGCAGCAACAATGCCAATGCAGCAACAATGCCAATGCAACAACAAAGCCAATGCAGCAACAAAGCCAATGCAGCAGCAATGCCAATGCAGTGGGCGAGAGAGCTGCCGTGGCAAGAAGTTATATAGGTAAGAAATTCTCCATTACAGTGTAATTATTCACATATACTGTACATGCATTCGCTTTTTATCTGTGATATGCATGAAACATTGCAGTTCATCTTGCCGGCAAGCAAGATTCTTGATAACTGCTTTTTGTGTTTAGTTTGTTGTTCTTCCCCCGCACCTCAAATTAGCACGGTTGGCTACGTACGGTGCAAAAGAAGTTCAACATATGTACATACACAGACGTTGTTGTGCGTGCAGACAGCCCGCGGCAAGCAATGGCTGCGGATCCTCTGCAGAGACCACGCAGAGCCGCAAGCACGATAGCGGCGTGGCCTGCGCCAATACGCACCTTCAATATGTAGCAGAATTCCGAGTTGAGCAGACCTGCGTCCGTATTCACTTGAATGGACCTACAGCGGGACACATAATTATTGACGACAATTTCACCTAACCAACCGGCCTTCTTATCATCTTCTCTTTCTCAGCCACAAGTCCCACTGCTGCAGGGGAAACAGCTGCTCGGGTTTTCTCTCCCCGTGAGCTTCTATTCTGCACCTCTTTCATACACTGAGAGTGTCATGCTGCCAGCTATGGCTGCAAGTTTGGTCGTACGTGTATATCGTTTATTGTAAAAATTTTAATCACAGTTCCTATGATTACTTGTAAATTTCGATTTAAAGCTTTCGTGACTGCAGGGATTCATCTTCTTGGTTCTTTCGGTAAAGTCACGTAAGAATGGAAATAATAAAATAATAAAATTAAACATAATAAAATAATTCTCACGACGTTTCGGCCACAACGCAAGCAGCCGTCCTCAGGTGAAGAACAGGTCTGTCAGAAAGACAGCGTCTGAATGAACACCACCAGGCTTGGCAGTGTATATTTAAGCTGGGTTGGAGGGGGAAGAGCGCCTTATTTTTATTATTTCCATTCTATGTGACTTTACCGAAAGAACCAAGAAGATGATTACTGTTGTTACATTGTTTTTATAGCTTTATTTTGGTGATTCGAAAACATATGGTTAATCTAAATTGTCTCATGGTTGTTATTGTTGGCTTGCACCACATTGGGATTTTTGCACACGGCGTTTTAATACATTGTTTTATATTTGCTGGTTTATTACAGGATGTTTCTGTTACGCGTTGTCGCTTTAAGATGTTCTGTGTTCATGTTTTGTTTGTTGCGGTTGCACCAGACTTAAGAGCCACATGGCTCACAGGGCTATACCTAATAAATAAACTTGAACTTGAATCATCACATGCACTGTCCCCGTATCTCGTTCCACTGCCTCCTCCCATCCCCTGCCCGCCTCGGGCTCCCACCGGTGGCATCTAGACAGCCCTTCTCATTGCGTCATCTCTGCCTCTTCTCAACACGTGCCCAAGTGTGAGTCTCACCCCCCTGACCTTCTTGAGAATATTTAGTAATCACACCTGAATTCCTGCTTGCCTTTAGAGGTATTGCCGACATTCATCTCAGAATTATCATCTCCGTCCTTTAAGCACCCACTCAATCTTCATTCCTTCCAAATAACGACATATCTCGCCCTCAAGCAGCACCGGTGGTATGACTTATATGGATTTTTTGTTTAGTTTTACTGGGATCTTTCTATCACGTACATTATAATACAGCAAACCACTGTATTATGTGCTCCTTCAATGGAGGAAGAGCAAAACTACGCAAACTCCCACGCGTAAAGCCCTCTCGACTTTTGGCATTTAAGCTCCTGAACACATTGGCCTACGTAATAACAGAATCGAGTACAATTACACCTAACAGCAACCTCCACCCCTTTCCCTAACCTCCAGCCAACCTGCCTCATCTGAAGCCGCCTACGCTGCAGCAGCGGCACGCACAAGAGGCAGCGTGGGCGGGCGGGTGGGCGAGGGTACCGTGTGCACAGCGCGCTGCCGTTGGTGCGCAGGTGGAAGAGGCTGGGCTGCAGAGCGTTCTCCGTGGTGCGCCGCTTGCCCCTGTGGATAAGGAACTTGCGCTTGAAGTGCGACAGGAACTTGAGGTTCTCCTGCTGCTGGGTCATGCGCACCACCTGCACTCGTCGCGACGCACGCACGGGCACGGGCGGGTTGCTGAGCCGCCACTTGAGCCGGCACGAGTCCGTGGGAGGCGGCGACGCAGCGGGAGTGGCGGTATGGTGGTTTGACCGATGTACTGTCCTTCTCAGACAACCTCCGATCAACTTAAAAGATTGTCGTTGCTGGCGATGATGAACTGAACGTGCGTTGCGTCCTCGACCAATGCATTTCAATTCTCCTACAGCAAAAATAACTATTATTGTGTCAATGTATCTTTGAAACAGAAAATTCCCATGTTAAAATCATAATTTAGATCATTCAAGCTGCTGCGTGGGAGAACCATAACATGTCGAGTTCCCCTAAGAGAGGCCGACCGAACACCCCAAGGAGAGTTGACGGGGACATTTGCTTCACCTCCATCTTTTTGCCGGGGAAGAGACTCTCGAACTTCTTCTGCAGGCTGAAGGTGAAGGTGAGCCAGCCCATGTTGGAGGCCTCGCGGCCCTGCCAGAAGTAGACGACGGACTGCAGGTCCTCCTCCATCTGGCTGTCCTGCTCCCCCGCCGCCTCCTCCTCCTCCGCCCCATCCTCTGCGCGCTCCAGCGGCACCCAGTACCTTGAGGACAAGTAAAAGAACAATGTTGCCTGTGTTTTTTTTTTTCATGAACCAACGTCAGCGGTCACATTGGAAGGCACACGATGCCTTGGTTTAGCATCAGAGTGCCGGGGTAAATTCTGTGGCAGAGCACCTATCGCATGACGGGCGTGGTTCACGAGGGGCAGTTGTGTTCAGCACCATGTCGCACAAATGTGTCAAGTCTTGACATTCACACATGCTGTGATACCAAGTTTAAATACTGATTGCACCATATATTGTGCATATGAACCTAGAATCATAACTGGCTATGGGGTGGGGTGCTAACCACGAAACCAGCACTTTCTGCTGATATAGCAGTTAATGAAACAAAAGCGAGACGCACATGTACGCTGTTGTGCAGGTGTGTAGTGGTCAGCATTTGTTATTATTTTTCTGTAGTAGGAATGAAACATTGCAGCTCCTGTTCCAGGTAGTATACTGGTTATTATGCTGCGCTATGAACCCGGCGACCCGAGTTCGATTCCCGCTCACGACCAATACCATTGACGATTATCTGAACTGGTCCTGGGCCTCCCCAAGGTCGACTCAGCCTCAAATGAATACCTGGTGTGTAAACATCGCCACTGGGGAGACAAAGACGGCCAGGCGTGGTGCTGGCTATCCACTGCCCCTCGTGTACCGTGCCAGCCTTTATAGGTGCTCGCTAACAGAATTTACCCCAAAAGTTGGTTGAAGCTATACAGGGGATCTTTGTCTTCGCAAGCGCAAAAAAGGATGTCTTGTGCACATGTGTGTGTGGCTTTGCCCGCGTCTCCATACCGGCACAGGAAGACGTAGCAGTCGTGTGTGTGGAAGTGGCCAAACTCTTCGTCGGGCAGACGCACAAACTTCCTGCCCTCCAGCACAAACGACTCCATTCCCTCCAAGTCCTCATTCCACTCGTCCATCAGCGTCTCAGCCTGAGGACAGCACAGCATTATCAAGTCGGTTACGGTGACCGCAACACGGTTACTGCTCGAATCACAGCATCGCACAGAGGTCGGTACGGCACACATTCAATAACTACCTCGCTGTACGTGCCAAAGTACTACACGTACGACAGCCCCACAAAAAACACCAACCTTGAATGTAAGGTTTACATTATACAG
This sequence comes from Lampetra fluviatilis, assembly GCF_964198595.1. Lineage (NCBI taxonomy): Eukaryota > Metazoa > Chordata > Hyperoartia > Petromyzontiformes > Petromyzontidae > Lampetra > Lampetra fluviatilis. The sequence goes on along the minus strand of NC_136309.1, from coordinate 10,842,129 downwards.
CCTCTACTCACAACACAGTGTCATACACGCGCAGACAACAAACGTGCACAACACGTCAAAGCGTCACACACAGTCACATGGGAAGATGGCGTGGGTAGAGGAGTGTGAGCGAGTGTGGTGGGTGTGGGTAGAGGAGTGTGAGAGAGAGTGAGTGTGGTGGGTGTGGGTAGAGGAGTGAGTGTGGTGGGTGTGGGTAGAGGAGTGAGAGTGTGAGAGTGAGTTAGTGTGGGTAGAGGAGTGAGAGTGTGAGAGTGAGTCAGTGTGGTGGATGTGGGTAGAGGAGTGAGAGTGTGAGAGTGAGTCAGTGCCGTCGGCGTGGGTAGAGGAGTGCGAGTGTGCGAGCGAGTTGGAGAGCGCTCAGCACCTCGGACAGTGGCATGGGCGGCTGGCGAGGGTAGAAGAGTGCCGAGAGGTCGGCCTTGAGCTGCTGCTGCTGCTGCCGGGGCGCGGCGTCCTGCTGCACCTTGCCATCGAGGCCGGCGGCGCGACCCACGGCGTCGGCGCTCCGCGTGTAGTCCACCGCCAGGATGTCGTCCCAGTTTCTGAACTTGGACTTGAAGATCTGCGCACAAAAGCAAGCAGCGCAGCTCTCAGGATTTACAGCGCTGAGAATGGTCGTGAAGCTAATTCTTTAATACTCAAACTAATCCCAGCCACCCCTTGTGTTCAGTCGGATATTAAGGATATGGCAAGTGCAGTAGACTGACGAGTGCATGTTAATTGGGATTGTGTGCAATCAGAATGAGAATGTTTCTCACGAATGATAACACAATAGAAACCAACACATTTCCCTGCAACTAAGTAATTAGTGCATGTCATTTATAGCGCAAAAGCATCGCGGGTGTTAACACGCAGATTTGTTTAGCTTTTTAAAATTGTCATGGTTCCTAGGATTGCATATACTAACAATATTTATTTCGAGAGCAACTTTCATACTACCAGGTTCAAGGTACTTGAAACTCTTTATGATAAAACAAAATTATACCGTGTGTGTGTGGTGTGCTTTCTAAAGGTCACCCATACCACGTGTGTGTGCCTGTGTGATCTGGGGAGCGGTGGTTTAGTAGTTGGTGCACTGCGCTACGAAACCGGCAACCTGAGTTCGATTCCCACTCACGACCAATAACTGGTCCTGGGTCAACCCGAGGTCGATTCAGCTTCAAATGAATACTTGGTGTGGTGTGTAGACATTCTCCACTATTAGTGAGACAAAGGCGACGGGGTGTGGTGCTGGCCATCCACCCCCCCCGCCTCGTGTACCGTACCAGCATTCATAAGTGCTAGCGAGCAGCACTTGCCCCAACGATCTGTTGGGACTATACGGGGGATATTTGTCTTTGTCTAGCCTTCCCGCACTTTCCACTAGTGTGTACAGCATTTATAGAGATGGCGTTGCATGTAGACGCTCTATAATCCTAAATTGTGTTGTATTAGTAGAGCTACCAACCGTGGTCCAGTTAGGCCAGGACAGCCTCGGTTTCAGAAAGCCTGTCGAGGTGTCCCGAAGCAGTTGTAAAATCCACGATTTTGTCCCAGAATAAGATGTGTCTGGTCTGAAACTCGACTCTTGATAGGGCCAAAGGGTAGCCATACATGAATGGCAGGTATAGTGGGCGGGGATGGCAGAGGAGTCGGTGAGGCCTCAATAGGTGGGGCCCAACATCAGAAAGAGCAATGCCACTCACCGTGTGGTTGGGCCGACTGTATAGTCGAGTGGCTGAATAGTGAGGTGGCTGTGTAGCCGAGTGTCCGAGCAACTATAGTCCAGTGACGGAGTGGCCATGTGGCCCAGTAACCATGTGGGTGTGGCTACGTGAAAGTGGGCAGGGCTGACGCAGACATGGACTGCCATGAGCCACGGCTGAGCCCGCCAGAAACACGGTGGTCGAGCTCTGCGACGCATCGCGGTACCTGAGACTCGGTGCCCTCGATGTTCTTGAGCACGGTGGCGTGGCGCGGGCGGGGCAGCATGGCGCACACCTCGGAGCCCAGCTTGAGCGCGGCGGCACGCAGCAGGCGCGGGGAGCGGCGCCCCATCCAGATGAAGACGTCCGAGTGGCAGTCGAGCAGGTACACGCTCCTCGTGTCCAGCAGCGACTGCACCTGCACGGCGTGCGCACGCGCGGGGTTCAGTGGCGCCACGGCAATTCAAGGGCGACGAAAGCTTCGCTCGTAACTTTTCAAGCGAAAATTTCAGGGAAGAAATTGCATAACGCCAGCGATTCAGAATGGAAATTAAACGGATCCTGCGCTGTTTTTGGTTTGTATTCAGAATTTTGGACGAAATAGCCTTTTGTTCAAATTCAACCCACCTGATTTTGTCTCATTCCTTCAGAAGGTATGCTAGAGGTTAGACACAAGCGGTTACCATGTATGCTGTGTATAACCTGTGCTCATGGCGAGCATCACAAAGTGCGGTAATATCGCTCACTATCGACGGCTTTGGGGTGGAAGGAGTCACCCTCCCATCAATTCCGTGAATCGTTGCGATTCAACTCAAGAGATGATTCTCCTTTGTAACAATCCTGTGAATGGGCAGCACCTCCAGCGGCTTTGCAGAGGGGATACGTGAACGTGCAATAAATACCATTTGAAAAACACGCGATTACAATGTGTGTAGTGCGAGCTTAAGAATGAATATTGATCGACACATCAACTGCGTCGTTTTACCCCCACGATGGTTAAAGTTCACACGAGACTCGCTCTCCATGCAGCACTAACCAGCCTCTGCTCGGGCATCAGCTGAGCACACAGCTTCTTGTTCTTGTGCTCCACAGACAGCCGGTAGTTCACCTGCGGTAGCTCCAAATAGCCCTGGCCCAGGCCCACCTGCAAGCACAACAACACCCGCATGCTAAGGAATCGCTGCCATTCGCCACTTAACTTGTTTCACATTCAAGATGACGTACGTATACGTCATCAGTATATCTTCCGATTCTGTTCTGATGACGTACACGTACATCATCAAAATGAAACCGGAAGTAAAACTAAAATAAAATAACTTTATCGGTACCGAGGTTCCCAGAAGGCCACGCGGGAGGGCGTGTGGCAGTTTGCCGCCAGCTATTATAGAGTGTGGTCGTGTCGCTACGGTTCTCTGCGGCGAGGACAATGCCTTTAAAAAACAACGGCGATGTGCCTCTCTTAATAAAATTAACGGCAAGCCGCTTTGCGCGTTCCGAGATTCAGCGGTGAATGGGACCCACCCTGCAATTTGCAGACGTCTCCGAACGGGAAAGGGTTAACCGTGGTGGCGTCGCCATGTCTCAACCTGGTTGAGTGCGCAACTACGGAGGCAAAGGCCACGGTCTCTGTGTGCACACCCAGAGGGGTTTTAGAGGCTGGATACTGCCTGGCGTCTGGCCTCGTGGTCCTTATTTGTCGATTCTCAGCTGCTCAGTGTCATACCGATTCTCTGCCTCCTGTTGCAGCTGCAGGAGTCTCACCAAACAGCTGCGTAGTGGCAACGATCATGAACCTCCACCACAGGCGCCAGTCCCAATACCGCTCGTGGCCATCAGGTCTGCTCAGATACAGATCTTGTTCAATGTTATTTGCATTCTTAGATCACGCATTAGGACAAACGGCCACTGTTTAGCCTGATGAACTGTCTAAGGTAGTACTGTGAATGAGTTAGTGGTGTACCTACCCACAATGGCAATGTACGCAGAGGGGTGGTGTGGCAAGCTATGAAGGGGTGTCGCCCAAAACGTCACCCATTGCATAGTTTTATTTTTAAAGCCACACAGTGTCATTGACGAATGTGTCGAGTCTTTTACTTATTTGCGCTTGTTGCACCACTGCCAACGCAGCAGAAGCACCACCAGAAAATTTGTTGACAATTAATTCATAGCGCAGTGCCCCAATGACCGTGAGCACACAAGACGCTATAGGGCCTCATGGCATAACGCCGACAGAACAGTATACCAGCACAATACAAAGAGTTTTCTACGGTGAAGATGGAAAAGTATCAGTACAGTGAGAATGAGGAATGTATAAACGTGCATCGTGCTTTAACAAAGCAAAACGTCAAATATATATTTATTTAGAAGAGCAATGCAGCGGCAGTAATTGGTTATTTTCACGAAACGATTCACAAAAAAGACAAAACCACAGACCTCTCTTGGTGAGATTCAGACAGCGGAAGAGAGGCAGAGGCTATGACGGGAATGGAAACGCCGTTCCAGCATGTGCCGAGGAGGTGGGGGGGTGTTCCCCCCACACGCGACGGATCGGGGAAGGTCGAGCGAGGAGGCAGCATTTGCTGGATACGGACGAAGCGGGAAGGGAGAGATGGGCGCCACGAGAAAAGTAAGAGTAAGCAACAGCAAGAAGCAACAACAGCCACGAGGGAGAACGCGAGGCGACGTGTTCTCGTCCCCGACCCATTACCCTGAAGAGTTTGGGCGTGCAGGGAACGAAGTTAGCAGGCACGTGAGGCACAATCGAGTCGGGCTGCCCCCCTAAGGTCGTCCAGAATTCCTCGGGCTCCTCGCCCTGCGCCACCATCAGGATTTCGGCTTGACCCTTGCGCTCATTCTTGTTGATCTTCTCCGCAAACAGCCTGGAGGAGAGGAGACGTGACATTGTGTGGTGCGAGGAGGGCTACTCCAACTCCACCCACACACAGGTGAGAGAGGAAAGGCAGCGCCTATTTTTACGTGCATATTCTGTGGGTGGTTGTGTGCAATGTTTTTTGTGTTTAAGAGAGAGATACCAGATGTCGATTCAACGATTTAAATCAATTCTTAAGCTCAGGACAACTGCAGTGAATCATATGCACAATGCATTGTCTATTTTTATTATTTGTAGATGTTTTAGCATATAACACAAAGTGGCGCCACGGTGGCGAAATGTTACCACTTTCGCCTGGTGTGCAGGAGGTCATGGGTTCGATCCCAACCCTGACGCCTGTATATTTGGAGTTTGCGTGTTCTCTCTTTCTCACATTGGTTGCGTGGATTTTTCTCCGGGCACTCCGGTTTTTCCCTCCACATTTAGAAACATGCGTTTAGATTATTTGGCTGCTATAAATTCCCATGTTATAAGCCACTTTGTAGATCTGTTATTTAAGCCCAGGTCACTTCTGCAAAACAGCTGACAGCTCAGTGGACTTTACCTGGTAAAATATTTTTTTATAGTAAAATATAATTGTAGTTTTTTTATTTGGTCCACATGACCCAAGCAGCTACTAAAGGCACGACATCCACCAACACATGATTGATTCCCAGTGTTAATTATAGACTTAGTGCTGCAAGCAGCACGTTGAGTCACTACTCCTACACCCCCAGTCCTCTTCTTCCTTCCTCTCTTCCCCTTGAGATGTTTTCAAGCGCAAGATCTTCGTGAACGCAATGTAGAAGCACGACGCTTTAAGAAGAACACTGGATGGTTGTAAAAAGGCCTCCAGTGATATTGCAACGATTGTAACAACTGTGGCAAGGGAGGAAAGTGGGCGAGAGGCGGGCACCTGCACTTTGTCTTGGCGTTGAGGCCGGCACGCCGCCCCTTCCAGATGTAGATGGTGTTCCCAACGTCCAACATAAACACAAAGCTGCAAGGCAAAAGCCAGGAGAATCATTTTACAATTCACAACGAAAGTCTCCCATTTAGCAGTATAGGCTGCTGCGAGAGGCCCGAGATTTTAAACAGATACTAGTAGACTAGTATCAGACAAACAGGTGTAGCAGCAGAGGCCTTTTGATTTTATCCTTTAAGTCAACGTATCGTGCCACTCAATTACATGTTACGTGGTTCTAAGTATATAACACTGTCACATGCAATCGATGCAATCTAATTGGGCCCAGCGTCTGACCTAAACACAAAGTTACAAAGGCAAAAGCCGGGACAATCAATTTGCAAATCACAACAAAAGTCTTCCATTTAACAACATAGTGTGCTGCAGGGGGCCCGAGATTTGCAACAGATACCACACAAACACGTGTAACATCAAAGGCTTCGTGGTTTTATGTCAGGTTATCTAGCCACTCAATTACAGGTTACGTGGTTCTAAGTAACCAACACTGTCACATAACAAGCGATGCGATCTAATTTGCCAGAATGGAAAGTGATGTGCGTGAGGATTAGCCACGCTGCGCGTCCTCACCGTAGGTCCAACGAGCTTCCCTTGAGTGCTACTGCCTCCAGGTGGATGCTTTGTGTACCGTGACAGCGGTACAATCTGCCCAAATGCACAAGCACAGCAGAACACACGTGCGCAGGATTTACCGACTGTCGCTACTCGGGCGGTTATTGGGTTATGGGGGGACGGTGATGTGGAGTGGTGATGTGGAGTGGCGAGTAGTCTGAGGGCGTCTGTATATAGGCGAGAATGACTGCGTGTGATTTGCGCATTTTTGTGCGTGTGTCCGTGCCGCTCGAAGCCATTGTGGGTGGCAGTAGACAGTTTAGTCCATAAATGTGCTTTCACAACCTATGTTAGGATTCATTATTACGGTACTTTATTTTGGGTTAAATCATTTAAGTATAACATACATTTTTTTATCAAATCATGTTTTCACATGGGCCAATTGATTTTGTTTTATAGCAAACCAAATGTTGAAACGTGAGCACGTGTGAGAATTGAGCTTTGTTTAACATCTGATGATGCTGAATGTAATCTCCAGCGAAATGTTATTCGTACTAAATTGCCACACTTTTGCTTGGACTTTTCAATATTCCTTGTCTAGTTTGCTGAAAAAAACAAATCAAGTGGCACATTTGGCCACGTGAGAACTTGATTTGATTGGTTATCAGGTGGTGGAGGGTCAGAGTAAAAAATCTGACATCAACCTACACGGCGATCTAACCCAAAATAAATTACTTGTGCGGAATATTTGTGTGAGAGTGTGTGGAAGCATGTGCGTGTGCGAGCGTGTGCGAGCGTGTGCGAGCGTGTGCGAGCGTGTGCGAGCGTGTGCGAGCGTGTGCGAGCGTGTGCGAGCGTGTGCGAGCGTGTGCGAGCGTGTGCGAGCGTGTGCGAGCGTGTGCGAGCGTGTGCGAGCACGTGGGCGTGTACGTTTGAGCGTGTACGTTTGAGCGTGTGACACAGGGCCCTTTCGATCGTGTCGCCCGTTCAAAGTGTGAGACTCAACAGCTCCGCAATCTTTTACTATGCCTGTGTGGAATCGCATCACCACAATTTGCTATATTTGCAATACTTTCTATTTGTCATGTGACACGGTTGTTTTTGTTCTGATCACTATTTACTTCATCGCTGTGAGTGAGGTCAACTCTTGCAAATGAAACTCATCCTGGTCTCTCCGAGCTCTCGCCTGGTTAAACAAAGTAAACTGGAACCATGCGGCGCAGTTTGAAGTCACCCAGGACCACTGTGCTTCAGGTCACATGGCTGCAAGATTAATTGAGAGCAACTGCCTTGTTGCTGACCCTGCACTGCAAATGCATTGCAGATAGGAGGATATTGAATGTACATGTAATGACTTTCTCTGTTCAGTATTTTTACCTTTACTTTTCGAATGCATATGGACTTTTTTTTTCAAAAAAGTATTTCAATGAAAAGCTTAAAATCGTTGTCATGCTGTAGAAATTATATCATGCAGAGATAAGCAATGCAGTGCAGGTGTTATATCATTTCGCGTCCAGCAAATGAAAGGTTACACTTATAAAAGGCTCATGACCACATTTGCATTTGCTTTTGAACCTGAAAGAAGCTCTCGCAAATCTATAATTCAGAGTGTTGTATTTGATTTTAGCTTGAGCAATTAAATTAAATGACACTGTAAAGTATGTAATACTTCCTACCAAATGAACCCATCCATTTAATCTTGTTTAAATCCAGGTGTCACTAATCCATTTACCCAAAACACAAAAGCAGCAGCTGCAGGGCTTTCCGTAGGATGTGGAGGTGAGGTTGGAGCTTTCATTAGCGATGCACACAGCAGAATTAAAGGATTTCTCCTGCCAAATCACCACAATTAACGTCATCTCAACCGCAGCCACTGCGACGTCCGCCTTCAGAGCTGCCCATTTCACCGATGACGTGAACTTACCGGACAATGTGGGCGTTTTCCTCCACCGTGAAAAATCCGCTAGACGTTCCCCCTTCAATGTACGAGATGGAGCCATCAAACACCTATACACTCACATGCAGAGACGCAAAAACAAAAGAGCCCATTCTTCCAATCAACAACAGCAAGATCAATAGTCAAAGTGCGAATATAAAACTGACGAACAGTCCAAGTTCCACATCATTCATCGGACAGATGAATTCGATTGCATAGATAGAACTAGATGTCACAGAACATCAGGGTGCACGCAAGTGTGATTGCCATGCTCCATAACATGGAAGTTTGTCTAATTATAGCACACAAGGCTGCAAGAGCCAGGATTTTCTAATCTACAAAACTTATTCAAAAGCAATGCTTTATTTTCCCTAAATCTTAGAACCAGTGATTCTTATATGAATTCCTTCCCCCCGCCCCCCCATAATTTCACTCGATTATGTTCCTGAAATACCTGACCACCTAATAGAATGCCTCTAACCTACACAGAGACATAACTTCATATCTCCGACCCAAGTGTAAACATAATTTTTTTTTGTTTTTATTGAACCCAAAAACTGCGATCATAGCAGAGGGCACATAAACATACATGCAGGGCTTGTATATCCAGGAGTTGCACCCTCTGGGTAGATCATTCTCCCAAAACAGGGGCTATTTTAGGGTATATCGGGTTCCTTTCATGACCGAGGTATGGGTGGGGACTGGGAAAGGGGAGGGGGAATATGACCAAAATAACGAGCGAAATAAAAAAGAAAATAACTTAACGCCCATGTCTGTACATTCTCCCCCTTAGAACAGCTGTCATTCAGAGAAAATTGAAAGTAAAGTGAATCCTGGGGCCTGTCCCCCCTCCACCACCTCACCATTCCTGCTGGCTTACCGAGTGTAAATATTGAATGAAAACCCTTCTATGCGCATGGAACAAAACGTGAACAACAAGTGTCGTGGAAGAACAAGCATCCCGATTGTATCCTAGAGCATTCCCTGTTATTCCAGGCCCCCCCCCCGAACCCCCACCACGATATCTGCTTAATTCCGCTGTTGATATGTAAACTCCTTTGTCAAGGCGCTCTCCTCCCCCGACCCAGCTTAAATATACGCAACCAAGCTTGGCGGTGTTCATTGGGACGCTGTCTTTCCGACAGCTCTGTTTCTTCACCTGAGGACGGCTGCTTGTGTTGTGGCCGAAACGTCGTGAGAATTTAGATTTTATTATGTTGTATTTTTATTATTTTATTATTTCCCTTCTACGTGACTTTACCGAAAGAACCAAGAAGATGAATCCCTGCAGTCACGAAAGCTTTAAATCGAAAGATATCGGGGGGGTTCACTTCACTCACGGCGAGGAACTCTTCGCTCTCGTCGTCCATCTCCTCCCGCTGCGACCTCCCCTCGGCGCCCAGGAAGTTGCGCAGGTTCACGGCGTGGATGGCGGCGCACGCCTTCTTGTCGAGCGTTGCCTTCGTCCCGATCCAGTAGTAGATCTCCCACGCGATTGCCCCGTTTTCGTCAATGAATGTCTGTGCAGAGAAGAAAGGGAGCCGAGCGCGCAGAGAGGGTGGACGGGCAAGCGAGCCGCCACACAGGCCTTCAACAGGGCGCTCTTCGCAAGCATCGCACGTCGGAAGGCTGCAATTTCTGGAAAATATATATTTTTAAAGAAACTCTCCAAGTTAATATGAATACTGCTCATGTGATGAATTTGCACCCTATGCCTAGGAAGTGTTTCCTACTGTACATTCAGAAACAATCCACTCAACTACAAAATGCACAAAGGTCATGCTTATGTGGGGAAGATTGTTATGATTTCGTGTCATCCTGCAGTGTGCATAGGTTTTGTGAAACGTGCAAAATAATATTGTTTTCTTGAAGAAAAGCCGATTACAATAGGTTTTCACGAGGGTCCTCCTTGGAATGTTTTGACCACTGTTTCGAGGATATTTTCCCCTGCCTACCACTCCCCGCTCAAGTAATTGGATTCACCAGCTGCCCTCTGCTCCAAGGTCCTAATAAAAAACCTGCACTTCACACAAAAGGTCACTCCCTCTCTGCTGCCGCCACCTCTGGCAGTTTGTGCAACAAAAAACCCATCTCCCCCGACCCCCAGAAAGGGAGGTTAGGCCGCTCACCCTCAGCACGATGTAGCAGTCAGCGTCGTAGAACTTGCCATGGTAATCATCTTCGGTCAGCTGTGGCACAAAGTTCTCAATGTGCCACACGGACACGCCGGGGATCTGGCCCACGTCTTCAGTGAAGATCTCCGAGTAGTCGAGCTGCGGCTTGGCTAGGCCCTCGTCCCAGCGGCGGCTCTTCACCTCCGTGTAGCGCACGTCGCCTCCCTCCTGACGACGATGATGATGTGAGTAAACAGGGTTTTTTTTTTCATGACACAAAACAAAGGCCCGTTACAGCATATCATGAGATTCGCATAGGCATTTACGTGGGATTCACGTCAGCAGTTTAATCCACCGTGCGTGTAACCGTGAACTTGAACCATCAGCCGTGAGTCTATGGACTACCTCTGGAGTCCTGACCTCTAGCCATCACGATCCTTCTAGCGACGTGGCCTGCCCAAGCCCACTTACTTTTGTAATGATGCCGACACACGTAACTACTTGGGGCCTTTTATTAGACACAGCACCAACACTAGGCCCGGGCTACTTTCTTGCCGCTTGAAGCTCGTACTCTCCCAGAAGGTCCCCTCCCTTTGTGCTCTCCCCTATTATACCCTTTCGAGCATCCTCCCTCGAAGCATCACTCGCCCCACTTCTTTCGGCCAATCCTCGTCCTCCTCCACCACCAACAATTGTCAACTGTCCCCTCAACCGTCAACCCTCGCTTCCCGCCTTTTACATTTTAAACCTCGGCTCCAATCCCTTTGAACCTTGCCTCCCGACCAATCACTTAGGAGTCCTCTCTGCACCAATAGGAGGCCTTGGCGTACTTCCTGACTGTCCATCTGCCCATACGCTTGCCTCATGTGAGTGGTCTGTTGCCTCGGTCATTACACTTTAATTAGCAGGGAATATGATGCCTCGAACCTGTCAGTTAGATATTAAATTAGACTTTCTAAAGCATGTCTCAAATCATTCATAAACAAGGTCCTCCCTTGAAAATGAGACTTTTGCTCTCAATGGGCACCAATCTTGTTTACGTCCATGATTGTACCTGTGTTGCTGTGCAGCATGTCATACTGCTATAGGCGGTGCACGCTACTTGCATGCGGTGGTGCGTGGTTGGCCAGCGGGTAGCGTGCCGGCGAGACAGCCGCGTCACGGTGTGCGTGCCAGAGTGGGGCGTCCCAGTGCAGTGCCTACCGCCAAGGTCTTGTTCTTGTCGTGGGCCACGTCAGACATGCCCTTGAGCACCTGCTTGGCTTGGTCGTCCTGCGCAGAATCGCGACGCCTGCGCAGACGCAGCTTCCGCGCCACATGGTCCTTAGCGGGCTGCCCGCCCCCTGAGAACACAAATCATAACAATCATCGACCCTCTATTACGGAAATGACCGTGCCGCCTCTGACCACACGGGCAACCATGCAATCTACAGTGCCGTTGGTTCGCTACATCGATGGACCCCCGTGCACGGCGTGCAGACCACTGTCTGCCACGGCTCCCAAGCCAACACTTGTGCTAGTGTGTCTGAGACATGCGCTTAAAAGTAGGCAGACAGCGCGTGTTGTTGCTATAGGGGAGCGGGCAACATGGGGAGAGGAGGCAGGCGAGGGAGGGGAGGGAGGCTGCTACCGGCGGCGGCGATGGCGGCAGGGGAAGCGCCCGCCAGGCGGAGCTGGTTCTGCAGCGAGAAGTCGATGTTGTACAAGTTCTCCGAGCGGTCGGTCGGCTTGGGGGGCATCACCAGGTTGGGGTTCTCTCTGACGTCCAGGACCTCCACAACAGCCCCACACAAGCAGAGCGCACGCCCGACTGAGTCCCCTTGTCGTGTTCATCATTCACCCCACGCCATCTGGAGCTGAAACGTTACCTACAATGCCAATGTCTGGCGCAGCTGCAAATGTAGCAGCTAATACTATTAAACTAAGCTATTTTTTCGATTTAAAGCTTTCGTGACTGCAGGGATTCATCTTCTTGGTTCTTTTGGTAAAGTCGCGTAGAAGGGAAATAATAAAATAATAAAAATTAAACATAATAAAATAATTCTCACGACGTTTCGGCAAGCAGCCGTCCTCAGGTGAAGAACAGGTCTGTCGGGATTCAGACTCTGTCTTTCCGACAGACCTGTCCTTCACCTGAGGACGGCTGCTTGCGTTGTGACCGAAACGTCGTGAGAATTATTTTATTATGTTTTATTTTTATTATTTTATTATTTCCCTTCTACGTGACTTTACCGAAAGAACCAAGAAGATAAACTATTTTCATTTTACCAGGTAAGGCCCACTCAGCTAAATCGCTCTTTTACAGAAGCGACCTGGACACAAATGATAGCTTGACGAAGTGGCTTATCATGTGGACATTTATAGTTATCAAATACTTAAAATACATTTTTCTAAGCGTGGAGGGAAAAACGGAGGACCAGGAGAAAAATTTACGCAATCATGGGGAGAGCGTGCAAATTCCAAAGATACAGACGCCAGGGTTTGGATCGAACCCACGCGCTCCTGGTTGGTTGAGTCGTGGGGTTTATGCCCCACAAACGTGTACCGTATTTCATTGAGAACTCTCGACTGACCAAGGAGTTGCCGAGAGTTCGAGGTGGGCTGAATTAAAAAATAAATGTGAATATTTAGATTTCATAGATTAATTATGTTTCCCCGAGCACAAAACGTTCCATGTTGTCTCGGCAGCGACGGCACCGCGCTACGTCTGTATCTCTCCAGAGCTGTCGTTGTTCGGCAACGCGTGTCTGCTTGGCTCACCTCCAGGTCGGTGAGGTAATGCACGAGCTCTGGCAGTGTGATGAGCCGGTTCTTGTTGAGCACGAGCTTCTTGAGCTTGGCACACCTGCACACAACATCACGGAGAGCAACAATGAGGACACGTGTTCTTAGTCGCAGCTCGGCTCTGGCTCAGCCTCTAGCACTCGAGCTGCTCGGTTGTTTCCAAAGATGCACGAGCGGCTAAAGGCTGAGCTCAAAGGAATCCTGAGCGTGGCTGGGAGAGTGCTCAGAGCCAGCTCAAGTTAAGCAGGCCTCTGAGCTTGGCTCCCTGGAGGCAGAGCGAAGCCCGAGCCGTGCTGTGATGAACAATACGGGCCGAACAATGCAAATAAAATCTGCAATTCATATTCTTTGTGTCTTTCGGTAAAGTCACGTCGTAGTTTTTTTTAATTATTTTTTGCTATTTTCTTTGAACCTATCTACGTGACTTTACCGAAAGACCCAAATAATATGAATTCCTGCAGTCACGAAAGCTTTAAGTAAAAAATCTGCAATTGTTTCACGTAAAAATCAGTAATCACATATCCTGGTGATTAAGGATACTGTAATTCTACTTTTAACGCAGTAGATGCACGAGCAGCTTAATAGAGGTACTCGATGTACATAAAATCATCTTTTTCACACAACATTTGTGGTCCAGATGTTTTGTTCTCTCATCATTCCATCCGCTCCGAGTCAAATCTTCATCCTTATCCAAACCCCGAGTGCGGACTCGACGCTGACCCCCACACCTCGACCTTAGCGCTGGCTCTGCAACTGATGATGAAGGAAGCTCCACACCCCCGAGCCCGACACCGAGCCCTGTCTGGACGCTGACCTGCACAGGCTCTCCGGGATGAGCTCCAGGTTGTTGTCGGCTGCCACGAACTGCTCCAGATTTCCCAGCTTCCACACGCTGGAGGGAATCCCTTCGAAGTCGAGCCGGTTCGAGTTGACAAACAGCTTGCGAAGCTTGGCCAGCTTGCTGATCGATGACTGCATGCCCCCGGGGTGTGACGTTTGCACGTTAGTTTTGCACAGCGGATGTTGAGTCATTCACATAACATTCCGGGAAATACAAAGATAAATTAATATAGCTTAGCACAATGTTACTGTGTGGCACCACATTGAAGCCATCCAGATATATAAACACAGACACAATTTCAACCGACAAGTTGGGTACAAACTGAGCAATCATTGGAAGAACGTTATTAACCAGGTAAAGTCATAACTAGCTGTGATGCTTCCATCCTACCTACCTATGTTAGCAGTTATTTCCGACTCTCCGAGTTACATTACCTTGTTAAATGTCTTTATATTAACAGGCTAAATGTCTCACAAACATCGCTGCTGCTCCCTTTTCCTCGATGTGGCGGTGGCACTCGTTGTTTAATAGGCTGAATGTCTCATCAACACAGCCGCTGCTGCGGGAGCCGTCTCACATCGACATGCTAATCTCTAATCTCGAGCAATGCAATGGCTTCTTTAGCACCGTAGATTGACATGCTCATCTCTAGCAACACAATGGCCAAGGTATACCGAGCTCTGCGATGTTACATTTACTAGCCCCGCCCACTTACCCTTGGGTTGTACTCATCTCAAACCTTCATAACCTTTGTCTGCAGCAGCTCTCTCGCTATATTTCTTCCTGCCTCAACAGTCCGCCTGCTGTATTTTTTCACGTGAAGACGATTGCTTGTGTTCCGATAGAAGCGTCGTGATTTTTTATTTGATTGTTTTTCTATCTACGTGACTTTACCGAAAGACCCAAAGAGTATGGCACCACATTGTTACCATGTGGAACAACCCACAGCCTGCATGTTGCTGGTATCTCGCCTACGTGGCAGTAACGTGTGCAGTGGCATTGTGTTCAAGTTGATTTTGTTTAACGAGGTGAAAACTCAAGAGGCCAGGAGGAGTCTTATTTACAAGAGTGACCGAGGGGGAGCGAAAATCACAAAAGCAACGAAGAACATTTATGTAAATCTGAGCAAAATCCACCAAACGTAAATTCTAACAAACACAACTGCATTGCATAAGAAATAAAAAAACAGCGGCCAAATAACTTAGAAAAAAACGATCGTAGGGCAATAAAGTGAACAGTGTAGTCGCAGTGCATGAATCGCATCGTGACACGTGAGCACGGCTACCACTGTCTGCTCGCTAAAGCCTCCCGAGTGACAACATACGGTGGTAGTGTGAGAGCGGTGGGGATTGTGGGGAGCGGCAGTGTAGTGGCTCACGCATTGTGCTACGAACCCAGTGACACGAGTTCAATTCCCGCTCAAAATACTGCGGTGATGCCATCTGAACTGGTCACGGGCCTCCCCGAGATCGACTAAGCCTTAAATGAGTATCTGGTGCAGTGTGTAAACATCAGGATTGGAGAGACAAAGGTGGCCGGGTGCAGTGCCGAGCACGCACTTCCTCATGCGCCGTGTTGACCTTCATAAGGTCCTCAAGAGCAGCACTTGCCGACAGTCTGTGTAGGCTATAGGGAGAGGGATCTTGGGCTTGTCGTCTTGGTGTTGACAATGCACAAAACTAGGGACATGTGGCCATGTGGTTTGTGCGTGGTAGTGCAAGTCGAAGTAACGGAAGCACGTGGCGATGGTGCGCGTCACGGCAGCAGCGGGCGTGTTCCCACCGGCAGCGAGGTGAGCTGGTTGCGTGACAGGTTCAGCGTCTGCAGCTGCGTCCACTGGTCCATGCACAGCGACAGCTCCGTGATCTGATTGTCGCTCAAGTTGAGGCGGCGTAGAGCGGACAGGGTGTACAGGCACTCGGGGACCCGCGCCAGCTCGTTGTGGGAAAGGTCCACATCTGGCACGCGCCCAGAAAAAACGTAGCCGTGAACTCGTGCCGACAGTAGCCGGGTGCAAACGAGAACAGAGGCAGCCGAGGCCTGAAATCTATCGCTCTGCAGAATAAGCAATGTGTTTCTACAACATAGAAATATGGTGATGGAATGATTTTAACCCACATTTGTAGTGTTCTACATTTGTCCTGTGAAACTATAAAATCTAAAAAAAAATTATTCCACCAGGTAAAGCCCACTGAGCTATATAGCTCTTTTTCAGAAGCAACCTGGCCACAAATTATAGCTAAACGAAGTGGCTTATCGTGTGGAAATGTATAGCAGCCAAATACTCTAAACGCACGTTTGTAAAGGTGTAGGGAAAAACCGGAGGACCCAGATAAAAATCCCTGCTACTACAGGGAGAACATGCAAATCTGAAATATACAGACGTCAGGGTTGGGATCGAAACCACAACCTCCTGTATACCAGGCAAGGTAGAGTATAATGTGCAATGCACGTTTTGCTAAGCCAGTTGACAGTGTCTGCAGGGAATCAAAGCGAAGACGACACATGCGTCGCATTATGCACACAGGAACCGATTTTAATCCGTGAACACGTGCACTGTTACATGCCTTGTGCACTGTAGCGGCCATGCACATGTGTGCTTATTAAAACAGTTATTGTGGTGTGTCGAGTCCTCGCTTCGTAAGTGTGTGCTGTACCAGCTGCCTGTCTGTTGTGTGGACCCATGTGGAGTGGTAGTGGAACTGTTAGCGCGCTGTGCTAAGAACCCGGTGACCAAAGTTCGATTCCCAATCATGGCCAACACCAGTGACGATTATCTTAATCGGTTGTGGGCCTCCCCTAGGTCGACTCAGCTTTAAATGAGTACCTGGTGCGATGTGTAAACATCGCCACTGGGAGACAAAGGCGGCCGGGGCATGGTGCTGGTCACCCACCCCGTCGTGCGCCGTGCCGGCCTTCCCTAATGGCACTTTCCCCAACAATCTGTGTTGCGTGTTTGTTACCAGCCAAGTGCGTGAGTGCCTCCAGCTGCGTGGGCAGGTTGCTGAGCGTACGCTGCGTGTTCCTCATGTGCAGCGTTTCCAGGGCTGTCATGGCTGTCAGCTGCCTACAGAGAGCAATAACAATCTTAAGGTCATCCTCATACAATACAAACACAACATAAGCCACACGTTGTACAACAAAGTGAGACGTGTCCATCCTGTGCTGACCAGCGTGAAGAACGGACAAAAGGGCCCGCAATGAGTGACTTTGGCATAAATGTAGCACTAACGTAACGGCTGCCGGATACACAAAACAGCAAAAGGTCTTCCATCCGGCACTTTACCCATCCAGAGTGCTCTATTAACCGGCATCTGTCATTGATAGCAATACGAATCTTCCTTCACATAACTGGAAATATTCCGACAGCCTTCCGGCATCTTGACGTGCACCTATCATAGATCTGTTGCTTACAGGAGTTTTCAAGATGCTGCCGAGTGGTGGCACTAGCGGCAGTCTGTACATACAGTGCTATTGTATACTGTACTCTAAACGTCCCCACTGCTTCTCTACTATCAACTTAGAATGCTCTACAAACGACTGATGAGTACCTCTTTAAAATAATATATGTATTGTATCATAGTTCAAATGTAGGCTTAGTTTCTTTCTTTAAAAGTTTTATTTGATTAACAGGCACCCTCCATTCCCCATGGATGCCGGATAACAGAGCTGTATTTGGAACAGACTCCACAGTAGAATCCTCAGGTTCTCTGCATGGGAAGTGCGAGCACACAAGCGGATGTTTGCGTCTTCTCGGGGGCGGGTGGCTGGAAAGTGCAGGCGGATGGCCCACCGCAGCTGTGCGTGCAGCAGGGGGTTGTTGTTGAGCATGAGCGTCTGCAGGTGGACAAGGCGCCGCATCTGGGGTGGCAGACTGTCCAGCCGGTTATTGCTGAGGTCCAGGTACAGCACGTCCGTCAGGTTTATGAAGAGCTGCGTGGGGATCGTCTCGATGCTGCGGAAGGGCGGCACGGGCAAAGGAGGGCACGATAGATGAATGACACGCGTGCGAAAACACAACGGCCATGAGGGCTGTCGAGTTGAATGTGGGAGCAAGCACCGAGACAGCGGTAACAGCATCTACCTGTCCGGGCGCAAATCCAAAGGGTCTATCCGGGCAAAGCCACAAATGAGCTCCCCTTTACTTGCTCTATTTCTTGACAGAAACGGTTGAACGGATGCAGCCAAGAGACCTATGGCCAACTCCCTGGTTTCCTCCACCCATGAAATACAATCGTAGAAAGAACCTGCCAGGCCAATCGCTGCTATCCACCAACAAGTGAAAGTGACTTTAGATGTTACCGGCACCAGGCTTAATGTCCCTTTAGGCCACGTAGATTACCGAAGGCTTACTGGCAGGTTACAGAGCAGGCCCAGGAATTATGGGTTGTCAAAGTAGGTAAATGCATATACATTGATCTTCTCTGCTGTCTTCATAGAATGCTTGGTTGGTGTGAGTGTACACGTATTTATGGCTGGCAATGCATGCAACAGATCAGTGTGACCAACACCATGCCTGTGTCCACAGTGCTTTTGTTGGCACGTAACACCGGGTACTCATTTTAGGCTGTGTCCACTTGGAAGGGCCTCAGGCAGTTACTGATGTGCTCGGCTAGACATCTAACCTGTGGCTCAATATGTGCACCGAAGGTCACAGACCACTGCACCTCTCATCCCCACACGCATTCTTTGCATCCCAATCTATATTCAGTAACACAAAATAATAATCAGCTTGATTGTGGAGAATATAACTTACAAAATAAATATGTAGACAATGGACCTCCTTCACCTAACCCCATAAAAACACACACATCCCATAGGCAAGGACCCTTTCAATCAGACATGGGTCAGAGATTGACACACACTATATACTACATAATGCAAAATGACCATGAGCATTGTTGTAGATAAAATCAACAAGTAACAAAGTGCATTCGGTAACATTACTCCTGACACATTAATTGATAGTAAACTTCCCATCCAAACATGAAAACAGGGTTGTAGTTGGGGAAGGACCGATGATTATGGAGTTCAGAATCAGAATCTTTACTCATCGTGGAGGAATCCGATGAGCTATGAAGCTCTCTTGCACAGATGTCCAGCTGTTCACCGATGCATCAAAATAAGCGGCACTACCGACAGCACCGTGCACGAACCTGTTGTGGCTGAGGTTGAGCACCAGCATGTTCTTTGCATTCTCCAATTCATTCGGAACCTCCGTCAGCTGGTTGTGACTGAGATCCTGAAGGAAGTAGAGTTACGTGCAAAGGGAACAAGTTAACACAAAAGCAGGGCTACAAGTACTCTAGGCCCAGGGAATGGCAAACTTACCACTCTTCGGCTCTGCAGATGTGCAAGCACCAAGCAGTAATCGCAGCTGGGAATCCACTATAGAGTTGATTAGTGTCTGCAACCAAATGACGTTAAATTCGCCCCAGTTTCATCAGCTCTCGCGGATGCAATGTTCAGCCTGGTTAGCACTGTGGATAGGCGGCCCATCAGAGATTTGTAGGTGTGGGGCCGTAAGGTTGGCAGGAGAAGGCAAAGTTGAGGGTTACTCCATGCAAGGGTGGTTTTCTATACATTACAAACGATCATTCATGGAATTAGCCGTACATCTCAATGCAGGACTCTCCAGAATTAGAGTCTAGAAACTCAATGAAGCTCTTCCGTACAATGAATTAGCTTTCCTATGAAAAACAATGGGAAAGTAAAAATAATAATCACCCTTGTTTGTACTCAAGTATGCTGTGATTGATTTTAAATTCCAGTTTATTTTTGCGATGAAACGTAAAACTTCTCTGTTATTCAGTTCATTGCGAACCACGATTGTGGTTGATATTCATGTCTGGCAATGAGAGCTTTTAAAATTCAGGGCTTCCATACCAGAACAGAGAGGTCCTCCAGATTGAAGATGTCAGGAGGAACCCCAGGATTTGTCAGCTGGTTGGCTCTGGCTACAATGGCCTGCAACAAAAGGACAAAGAATCAGTCATTCCAGCTTGGTTTAGTGATCCAGACAAACACTTGTTACAAAAATATATAAACAATTCTCTACCCCATTCTAAAAAATATCACAAAGAATCCACCGTGTTGCATGAATAATTGGATGTATAGCAACTCCCCTGGCCCACACAGATAATAGGATTTGCAGATAAGGGTGGTGATAAAGAAGAGTTTAATATGAGCTTTATAAACACAAACGCTTTAAAACACTAAAACAATTAGCAAGAACTTCCATATCAGTAGAAGATCGTCCATTACCATCTTTCTGGCTGCTTCGTGTGTGACGTAATGGCCAGGTTTAACTGGGCTGGCTTTTTACGTGACAAAACTTGCTTCACTTTAAGACAAGTCAGAGCAGCCAGCCCATGCTGGTGTTGGTGCGTGGAACTGACCAGCTGTTGCTATAGCTCATAAATCCTGGAGCCACCAGGGCCGGGGCATGATCGTGGAAAGAGCATGATTTTACATGTATTTATCCAGAACAGCCTCACTAGTATCAAGACTCTTTTTCAAGAGGGACGTGATAACTTTTCCTAATTAAGTCGTTTACGAGTTTTTTTTAAATCAAATTTGACAGTGGGACACAATGGCCTCGTCTGCTTCGGATGACATCACGGGTTATTTAATGCCCACTGTGAAGGAGACGGCGCACATGTTTTATGGCATATTGAAATTGAACAGCAAACCTGTGCAAAAAGTGGTGAAAGTGTTCTCGTTGGCCTATATCACCGCCATAGGTGCAAACCATCAGACATATAAACTATATATTTTTTATTTATTTAACTAGCTGAGGCCCACTTAGCTATATAACTATTTTTCAGAAGCGACCTGGCCCACAAATGATAGCTCAAGGAGCTTATCATGCAGAAATTTTGCAGCCAAATACTCCAAACGCGTGTTTTTAAATGTGGAGGGGAAAACCGGAGGACCTGGAAAAAAATCCCCGCATCCACGAGGAGACCACGCAAACTGAAAATATACAACAGGTGTCAAGGTCGGGATCGAACCCAAAACCTCCTGTATACTAGTCGTCACCGAAGCCCCCACACAGCGGCTCTCAATTCTTGAATCTCACTTTAAAAAAGCAAAACCTAGCCATGTCAGATATCAAGGGTCACGTTACAATGCATGTTTTTTTGTATGTTTGTCAGAGTACCGTATTATGAACTTTACAACCGCCACAGTATGCAGCCTATGACACCACGTGCGACACTGGCAACTTAAAAAATTACAAGTCGCTCATTTTTTTTTATTTCACCAGGTAAGGCCAACCGAGCTATACAGCTTTCTTTCAGAAGCGACCTGGCCACAAATGATCGCTCAAAAAAGTGGCTTATCATGTGGAAACTTATATCAGCCAAATAGTCTAAACCAGTCGAATATCAATCTTGATTATTTGGTTCTTTCGGTTAAGTCACGTCTAAAGATAAAATAATAAATTAAATTAAATAATAGAATACGACGTTTCGATTGCAACACAAGCAATCATCATCAGGTATAATGAAATAGCGACATAAAATCTAACCAGAAAACTATAGACAGACATATTAGCAGACAGATATTACCAAGATACATAGCGAGAGCAACACAGGTAACAGAGAGGGGTGATCGTCTCTGTGGGGTGGCCTTAAATAGACAGAGGGGGGGGGCGGAGGCAGAGAGAGGGAGGGGGGTTAGAGAAAAAATTAGCATATCAATTGGTGCTGCAAGAACGATTACACGGCAAGCAAGCCTGAAAATCAGGAGAAAGACACACTAAAATTAAATAACCTAGTAAAATATCGAAATGTAATGTAATACAACACAGAGGGTCGGTCAAATCAATCTTGATTTGAAGCTTTCGTGACTGCAGGAATCCATACTCTTTGGTTCTTTCGGTAAAGTCACGTAGGTAGAAAAATAATAGATCACGACGTTTCGATCGCAACACAAGCAATCGTCATCAGGTGGGACAACCACAGCAAGAAAAAACTGCTGAAAAAACTGACGACGATTGCTCGTGTTGCGATCGAAACGTCGTGATCTATTATTTTTCTACAGTCGTATATCACCAATGATTGCCCAATACAACACGTGCACTCTGGTGGAACAAATAGACTCCACTAACACTTACCTCAGATGCCATGGAATGGCTTAAAAAAACTAAAAATACATTTGTTTCCCTGGCGCTTTTCTTTTTTCAAATAACGAACAAATGAAGAAGACCGCCCCCAAGAAAAAGAACGCTCATGGTGGTCTTGGGTTCGCTGGTGCAGCGGATTGTGTGGGCGTACCCGGAGACAGGGGAGAGCCGTGATGTCGCTGTGCAGCGTCGTCAGCTGGTTGTGGCTCACAGAGAGGTGCTCCTGCAAAGCCAGAGTCAATCGGATCACTTGTTTTTTATATCGAACAGACAGAAATGCCAATTAACATCATCAACATCATTTAAAATGCACTTTTGTTTGTATGAGAAGGAAATAAACAATGAATACTTTCAAGTTGTGAGCTGCTGGAAATGCTTTGAAGATTCAGATTGTATGAGAGTTGCTGTTCCTGGTTTTTGCTAAAGAGAACGGCATAAAATTCTTGAGCATTTATTACGGATTCATTTTGCGTAATCACCAACAGAAACTTTGTTTCTCAATCATCAACTTCCCTTTTGCTGCCAAGCAAGAGTCCGGGAAAACATGTAACCATGAGGAAACGTGTGAGAACAGGATTAAGAGAAGACTCAGAGCTCACTTCACTTTACCCACGTTGTTCGCGTGAATGTGATAAATGTTGTGGATTCACTCTTCAACACACCGGTGGGCTAAAGTAGTGAACTATTTGTCATTTGTCAACGTGACACTTTTTTGCTGATTGGCCATGTCGGGTGGTGGAGGATTACGACACATTTATAAATAACGCGATCTAATTCTAGATTTGAAGCTTTCGTGACTGCAAGGATTCATACTCTTAGTTTTTTTCCCCCCTTCACACGCTACAGTAATTTTACTGGAGTAGTTACACCTGATGAAGGAGGCTTGTGTTGCTTCCGAAACGTCGTGATTTAATTTAGTTATTTTCATTTATTATTATTTTATTTTATTATTATTATTATTTTACCTCCGTGACTTTACCGAAAAAACTAAGATTATGAACGCGATCTAACTCAAAAACGTTTATTATGAATTAGTTAACCAACTTTAAAAGACACCTTGCATTTATCGTGTCTGAAATACTAATTGGGGAAAATGTATTTGTTTGGGATACTCGGTATAACGGGAACACCTCGTAGCAACAAATTCTCATCCACGGCAGCCCCCATTCATGCGAGGAAGAGCTCTAATGCATGTTGAAACAGTGGTGCAAGTTTCTTGAATCTCCCCCGCCTCTGTCGATCCAGCAGTATAAATGGGTTCACCGCGGTTAGTCGATTGGCAGGTCACATGTCGTGGGGTAAAGTGTAGGTACTCCCAACTCTTACAGCGCTTCTGGCCTGCGCGGAAGAGTAGACCAATATACCCTCTAGAGCAGGGGTCGGCAACCTGTGGTTTCGGAGCCACATGCGGCTCTTTATAGACTGCTTCGAGACGTTATATATTAGGGATTGTCACGTATTCACGTACATTGCGGCTCTTGAAATATCGAGTTTTTTTTTACAGAATATTAAAAAAAGGCTCTCCTTGTTATTTTGGTTACGGACCCCTGCTTCTCACGGAGACCTTTCTGCCAGCAGTGGCATGAGCAAGCAATCGTAGGGCTGCACTACTATCACCACCTTTATATGTCCATGGCTGCCTGGGCTACACACTCAAAGGAGGAGTTGGAGGCGCTGCTGCTGAACCTGGAGCATGCCGCTAAGAGGTGGGGCCTTACAATCAACCCCACCAAAACTAAACACCTGCCTGGGTATTTTGTACCATCAGACACTCCACCCCTACAACCTCCAATTAGTTATGGGGCAGTTATGGAGAGAGTGGAGAATTTCCCATACCTAGGCAGTGGTGCTCATGACCGACTCTGGTTTGACAGCAGAGGTCTTACTCCAAATCAGTCGAGCGGCATTATCTTTTCATTGGTCGCGTAACGCTGTGGGGAAGCGACCTGGTCTGTCGCTTCACACGAAGCTTCGGGTCTTCTCGGCCACAGTCATGCCCTCCCTTTTATACGCTTGCGAAATGTGGACCCCCCTAATGGAACATCTTCGCCGGTTAGAAACATTTATGCTGGCCTGCCTACGATCCATCTTAAAAGATCTGGACAAAGTCCCATCCGTGAGCTCCTCCGGCAGGCAAGGTTGCGTTGGCTGGGTCATGTAGCACGCATGCCCAGCCACAGCATGCCTAAACAGCTTTTGTTCGGCTGGATAGAGGGGGCAAAATGGGCGTGGCACGGGCTAGAGAAGAGATGGAGTTATGTGGTACAAGAGGAAGTGGAGCGGAGTGGACTTGCCGATGACTGGTACCAGCGGTGTCAAGATTGGCCTCTGTGGAGGAGGCTCGTGAAGGATGCTACTGGGCAGTTGGAGGCAGTCACCCTCCAACAACAACAGAGGGCAGAAGAGCGACACCCACAACGAGCGGAGCGCCGGGCAGCTAAAGCACAGCAATTTGGCACAGTAGGGGACACAGGTGGTGCATCGGCCAGTCATCTCAGTCGGTCGACCCGTGGCACCTGCTGGGTATGCCCCGTGACCTCCTATCAGCGGGCGTTCGACACTTCACGTGGCCTCAACGTGCATATCGCCTGACACAATCGCCGTGGTGACGTCACCACCACTGAGTGGCGAATGGCAGATGTTGTTGTTGGGCTACACATGTGCAATATGATGGTGGTGGTGTTGGTGCGTAGGGCTGACCAGCTTTTGCAGCACCGCCAGCTCCTCGGGCAGATAGGACAGCCCCGTGTGGTTCAGCTTCAGCCACCGCAAACTGCTCATGGCCCCAATGCGCTCAGGAAAGTTCCCTCCCTGTGCGCGCACACAATGACACAAACACGTGGGTAAAAACACCATTTACAGCCCTATAGATTATCAATGGTGCAGTGGTTTGGATACTGCGCTGTAAACCCTGCAACCTGAGTTTTATTGCTGGCCATGGCTAACATCATTGTCAAGAGTCCTCTTTTTTGGTTTGCACACTTGCTGAGCACAGGCCCATCGGTGCAAAACACCAGCAACAAACAGCACTATCAAAGTGGTAACAGATAAGCATTAACACATTTAGTGAATTGAGCAAGGCCAAAAGATTGGGGAAAGACACGACAGGAGGGAATTCCAAGGTAGCACAGTGTGAGGGACGAAGTGGCAAGAGAAGGGCTGTGGCATGCAGTGACCATAGCATGGGTGAGATGAAACAGTCAGTTTGCGAGTCAGAGTCCTCAACACGAGTGGAGGAATGAATAGAGGAGTTTCACGAGAACAGTGAGGAACGGTAGTAGCAATAGAAGAGTGATGAGGAGGTGACTGACCACCGGTGAGAGACTGGAGAGAATGTGTGAGTGCTGGATCATCAATAATCCTGACAACTTGACCAACCCACACTAAATAGTAAAAATTGTCAAATAATTATCCTCGACTGACAAAGCATGGGAGAGGCAATCATCCAGCAGTGGACTGACAAAGAGTGTGTTATTATTATCGTTTAAACTATCAGTCTAACCCCTCGCACCCCCCCCCCCCCCCCCGGGTCCAGGGTCACCCTTGAAAAATAGCTTTCTATCTCAATGAGCCCTCTCCGGGGTGAGCAAAAATGTAGTAACTAAACTAAACCGGACAGAGCAGGTGTTTTATTGAGACGCCTTCTAAGCCTCTAAGCCTGGGAGCGCCTCCTCAGGCTGGGATGGTACGCAAAGGTGTGGTCAGGACTATGCTCACTCGGTCACCTTTGTCTCCACGGTGCTCATGTTAAAAAAAATAACAATGTCATTTTATTTGTACAGGAAAACTTGACCGAGTCTTCAGACTCTATTTAAAGCATGCCTGGGTTTTGTAAAGTTTGGCTAGTTCCTTCTGCATATGGGAGGCAACTGTACTACCAAGGGAACATTGGTGCACATGAGGGAGTAACATTTAAAAGTCCACACAAACGGGTACAAGAAACCAACGTATTGTACCGTAACATTCTGTCCACCCGCCAGTGGGCTTACACCGAGTGTTAAAGTATTGACGTGATAGGTGTGAACCTGGGGTCTCAAGTACATAAATTGATGGTCTCAGCCAGATCACAAATTATTGCATCAAAACCAATCAATTGCATTATAATTATTTTGTTCTTTCGGTAAAGTCACGTAGATAGAGAAATAAAAATAAAGTGAATAAAAAACACACTAATGTAAACTGTAGCCTGGTTCTTAATCGGAGTGAGTGTACTGGCAGTCTATAATGTAGACTGTAGCCTGGTTCTTAACCTCGGTGAGCGTACTGGCAGTCTATAATGTAGATTGTAGCCTGGTTCTTAAGCTGGTGAGCATATTGGCAGTCTATAATTCAGACTGTAGCCTGGTTCTTAACCTGAGTGAACGTACTGGCAGTTGATAATGTTGACTTATTCTTGGTTCTTTCAGCAATAAATAAATAATCAACTTTTCCATGCCGTTTCGATCGCAACACAAGCGGTCATCATCAGGAAAAGGGGGGTTAGCCTCTAAAGGCAAACTGTTTATAAAGGTTTAGAGATGAGCGTAGCGCAAGTGTGTCAGCAGCATGGGCGGGGCAGCTAATGTTAATGTAGAAGAAAACAACGACACCTGCAGTGGGTCTACACCAATCAAAGGGCCGCCAGACAATCATTGCACCACGCTCCACACCCACACTGCTGACGGTGGAGGTTGACAAGAAAACACAAGTCAAGTCATGACCCAAAGTGGTTGATGACATCTTTCCAATGATTGCTGAGTCTATAACCATCCTCTCGGTTGAAATTGTGCCTGTCTGTATATATGGATGGCTTCATGAACGAATCTTTGTTGATAGCCAGTAGGCTTGCAAAGTACCCATCGTCTTAGAGAAATCAATTTCGTGTGAGCCAGCCGCATTAAAATAATGATCAGCCACGGCAGAAGTATTGGTCCTACCGTGTTACAAATCTGCCTTATGCTCACGAACATGGTCAGAGACATGTCGCTTAGTTCCCCCAATGTAACTGCTGCCGCAGATACAGCTTGGTTTGTAGACGCCAGGATATTGCATTTCAGGAATCTTGTCCTTCACAGATGGGATCAGATCTGGAATTTTATGTACTGTATTAAATCGAACCGGGATCTTGTTCATGATTTTGGAAATATTTTTGATTACCCCTGCTATGTATGGCAAGGTGATGGTTTTGATTTGATCATCAGATGGCTCCTTCCTCATGGTTGGGGTGATGGCTTTGCGGATTGTGTAGTCAGAATATCCATTCGCCTTGAGAGCTTGGTGTACGTGTTTGCGTTCACTGGTTAAGTGTTCATGGTCAGAGATACATCGAGCTCTATTGTTTAGCGTTTTGATGAGGGAATTCTTCTGGGATGGATGGTGGGAATCAGGTTTTAAGTCAAAATTTATTTTTATTCACTTTTTTTCTATCTACATGACTTTACCGAAAGAACCAAAGAATGTCACCGTCTTTATTTAAACTTATTTTATACAGCTCTTTAGATATCGTGCTTGTTGATGTACAAATTATTTGGTGACATTGCAATGGCAGTATCACAAATCTATTGCTCTGGCCTCTCTGTGCCGCAAAGAAGGGCCACAAAGTTGCATTTTATTATTGACCAGTGTATCGAGTGTTTATGTTATTAATTTACAGATCGTAAACATACACATGATCATTTATACCAAATCGGCAAATTGCACGGCCACTTATGTTAAAACAACTGCCGTACGTTTGTTACAGCAGCAAACATTAAAACTTAAAAAGATATCAATATGACAAGGACATACATTCAAACAAGTTTAGCTGACTTCTGAACACAAACATGAAAACATTGCGACAGGTCTCTTTAGGAAGGAAACGGTGGTGCGCCTGCTCCCGACGGCGATAAAGGGTGGGGCGAGTACGAGGGCACGTCTGCGTGGTTAAGGGCACCAAGGGTGTGGTCCATGATGTGTCACGGTTAGTTGCACTGCTTAAGCCGGCCGAGTTTACTTTAGTTTCACTTTATTTTGGTTAACCAGGTGAGAACTCAAGAGACCATGAGATAGTCTCATTTAAAATTGTGACCCGGGTCACCAAAATGACAACGAGGAATAAGACAAAACACGGCAAGGAAAATTACACAAAAACAGAGCACAATGACAACCACCACGTTAGAGAAATTAAACACTGCACAAATGTCAATATTAATTAAGATATTTTTAATAACGCAAGGTGTGCGGCAACTGCGTGGCTGACTGACTTTTCCCCCACACCACTAAATTATCTGGACATCGTCATTATCATGCATTGTGAAATGTCATCGTAATGCAATCTAATTAAATCTAGCTCTGGCCATGTCTTTGGCACCACCACGCCACTGCGTATACAGAAAATCGATTACGCACACAGGGGCCCATCCCTGCACTCCAAGACGTTTCATCACATTATGGTCACAATATAAACGCAAGTATTATCATTCCTGTGCAAATTTTGTTGCCTTGGTTAAAGGTGCAATGATGTCCATATCAACAAGCTTTTTCAAGGCATCAACAGTAAAATTATGTTGGCAATGATGATAAGAACAAGCTTCTTTTAATATATCAAGTCCAATAAAGATTCTAGATTTGAAGCTTTCGTGACTGCAAGGATTCACACTCTTAGTTCTTTCGGTAAAGTCACGTAGGTAAAAAAATGAAATTCAAATTAATAAAAATAAAACAATAAAAATCACGACGTTTCGGAGGCAACACAAGCTTTCACCTGAAGACGGAAGCTTGTGTTGCCTCCGAAACGTCGTGATTTTTATTGTTTTATTTTTATTAATTTTAATTTAATTTTTTTACCTACGTGACTTTACCGAAAGAACTAAGAGTATGAATCCCATAAAGATGATGCACTCTCCCGATAAGGTCATACCCTCTCAAAAAATAAGAATATGAGTTAAGAGTAGTCACATCAAACCTTGAATACAAATAATTGCAAATCACGACCAAGCAGTAGCGTATTTACTGCTTGTTGCAGAGGTTTGCAGTTCCAGCCCAGTGGGCCACCCTGGTTATTACTGTGGGTGTAATAACCATTACATCCTTCACAGTAGACACTAAAAATTCCATGAGGTAATTTGCAAGAGTAAGCCCATGTGTGCAAGAATCATGGTCCAAATTTGCCAAATTCGAAAATTACCTGCAAATACACAATTGGGATTATACATAGCAATCATGCCAATTGCAGGCTAGGTGCTGAGTCAAAGTGTGTTCTCACAGGGGCAGCTGCTACAGGGGGTGTTCCTTTAAAATGTGATGTAAAGTGCTAAGATCTCCCGGTATAAAGGGTGGTATATAAAAATAAAGTAATATTGATATTGCCTTCATCGGCATCACTGCAAAGCACATGCAAGTGAAATGTCTAGTCTTGAATTGTAGTTGCTTATACCAAGATCCCAGCCAGGACCTCCGATTAGCCCGGTTGGTTAAGTATTGTGCAAAAGAATTTCAACATACATACATTGAATGCTGAGTATAAGGGCTTCCCTTGGGCAAACATTTCAAAACGTTTAGATGTTAATGCACAGCATACATTAAAACGATAAAACAACCACAAAGTTCCTATCATTGGATGTATATCATTAGCATATTCACGCTGGATAAAAGAACACAATTAAAAAAACATTTGATTTCCAAGACTAAAAAATCCTAGGCTCAATGTAAAAAAGGAGAAAATAATCAGAAAGCACATCTACTTTCTATCCGCACCTCCGATTAGCACGGTTGGCGACGTACGGTGCGAAAGAAGTTCAACGTACAGGAGACCCTTAAATATCGCTCTTGGAAAGTGCCGCGAAAGCCAAAACCGCAATATTCAATAGTTAAGCCCAACCTAAATAATGGGGCTAGGTACATGGCAACCAAAAATAGACACAATTTAAAGAGGTACTGTATGCCAAATGAACTAAAAACTAAACTATTTAATAAACATGTAAAACCCCTTGACAAATAACCATTCCCAGACAATAGACAGTAGTATAAAGACAGTACATACATACGTGAGGAATTATTATTTTGTGCTTCCTAAAGCCCTTTCTTGATGGAAAGCCACGGAGCAAAGCCACTGTACATAGTCTGCGTTCCTTCAACGGATGAATAGCTAAATTACAGACTTCTCAAGCTATCATTTAGCCCCTAAATATATAGCTGCCATCATACACACGAACAGAATACACGTGGCTTAGCAGCCAAAAGGTTGTTTCAATGACAATGCATATATTTTCAGAGCATGTTTGTGTTTGCATGTTTTTCCACAAGTACCAGTGGTGAATGCAGACTCGATGCCGTGCAAAATGTATCGATTTGGTGTTTGGATATCGTAAACACATTCCTGCGGAGGGAGCTGGTAGGAACGTTGGGTTGGTCGGTCAATGGCCAGGGTCCACGGCGGCGTGGTGTATTCCGAAAATATGGCCGACTGTGAGGGCGGGCACAAGCCGGCGTGAGTAGGTTAAACGTTTAGTTTTATAAGGGCACCACGGGGTGACCAGCCCCTCCCCACCCAGCCCCACACCTCCCACCCCCCACCCAGCCCCACCGCTCCCACCCCCCACCCAGCCCCACCCTCCCCACCTTGCCCCTCCCCACCCAGCCCCTCCCCACCCAGCCCCTCCCCACCCCTCCCATTTTTTGATGCACGACGGACGGACACAATAATCCCCTGTGGGCTGGTGTAACCAGGAGGTTCCTACCAGTACTTCCCTCCGGTTTTATTGCCAGAAGGGGTAACACCTATTCGAATTTTTTCATCATTTTGGACGCTTAAAAAAAAAGGTCACATAGATCCACTTGCTGCTGTACTGCCATCTCTTGGGAATCTCGCAGGCTGGTGGGTAAGTAAGTTACGTTTTGAAACTATGAAATCCTCACATTCAAAGTGTCCCCCTAAACCAGGGGTGGGGAACGTCCGGCCCGCGAAATCATTTGGTGTGGCCCTGCCAAGGCAACCGCAGGCGGGACTCGAAATTCAATAAATCGAGGAGCAAACCTGGAAAAGCAGTTGCGAGTAGCAACATCATCAATACCAGCTAACATCACACGCCTCGCCAAAGAGAAGCAGTTCCAGCCATCACATTCGGGGTGAGTTAATTAAATGTTTGACCAAATATAACAGGCTAATTGTTAAGTTGAAAATTTTGTATGGCCCGCGAATGATGTTATAAATATGCTGGCACCTGACCCCAGCCGGGGCCGTCCACACGTCCACACACGTGAAGAGCGTGACAACCGATTTGCCAATGCACCTTAGGGATCGCCCCCACGTCGTGTTCGATCGCAGCGGCTGTTTGACCATATTCATAATAAAGTTTTTGGGTTAGATCGCGTTATTTATAAATGTGTCGTAACCCTCCACCACCCGACATGGCCAATCAGCAAAAAGTGTCACGTTGACAAATAGTTCACTACTTTAGCCCATCGGTGTGTTAAAGCGTGAAACCACAACATTTACTAATTATTGTAAATAGTTCACTACTTTCCATCGGTGTGTTGAAGCGTGAAACCACAACATTTACCAATTATTGTAAATGTTGTGGTTTCATGCTTCAACACACCGGTGGGCTAAAGCAGTAAACTATTTTGTCTTTTGTCAACGTGACACTTTTTTGCTGATTGGCCGTGTCGGGTGGTGGAGGGTTACGACACATTTATAAATAACGCGATCTAACCCAAAAACTTTATGAATAATATTGGTCGCGAAAACCTCCGTGTTAAACTGTTTGACCATACTTCACCACGCTGGTAAAGTGATGGGGGGTGGAGGTTCGTGAAGGTGGAGAGGTTGGTCCGGGGTTGGTGAAGATGAGGATGGGTGGGAGGGGAGGAAAGGAATCGAACTCAGGTAGCCGGGTTCGTAGCACTGTGGTGAAGCAGCCTCACCACCCAGACACAACATCAACACAACCACAGGTGGAGAGGGGGAAATCCTCGAACCTGGCATCACAAAGTTAAACCACACAGGTTACGTCACCGGGCACACGTCTGTGGAAACTACTGGACATGTATACAAAAAGAGCTTTATAGCTCATCGGATTCCTCAGATACGAATAAAAATTCTGAACAATGAAACATCAGCACGCAACTTTATCGTGGCTGTAGCAAGGAAACCCCTCTGATCTGGCACTAAGTTAACCCCAGCTCCTTCCAACGCAAACGAATGGGCTGGAGGGAAACCATCGGATCTGGCACTCTAAGTTAACGCCTGGTCCTTCAACGCAAACGAATGTGGGACGGAGGGAAACCCTCTGACCTGGCACAGTAAGTTAACGCCAGGTCCGTCAACACAAACGAATGTGGCTGGAGGGAAACCCTCTGACCTGGCACAGTAAGTTAACGCCAGGTCCGTCAACACAAACGAATGGGGGCTGGAGGGAAACCCTCTGATCTGGCACTAAGTTAACGCCAGGTCCGTAAACGCAAACGAGTGGGGCTGGAGGGAAACCCTCCGAGTTGGCACCGCGACGTCTCGCGGCGCGGGCTCTCTATGGAGGGCGGCGGCCGGGCTGTGGTTCACTTCTTCATTACCTTGAAGTCGTTCCCGCTCAGGTCGATGCCGCGGACGAACGGCAGCACGCCCGTGCTGGCCATGGTGCCCCGACTCGGCGGCGGCGAGACGAGAGAACAGCGAGCGGGGTGGGTGAGATGGAGGGGAGGGGGGCAGTAGGAGACGAACTCGAAGGCGACGTGCGGACTGTGAAGGCGGCGGCCTCTCTCCCCGCCTCTCACGCAGCGGCAGGGGGCGGGGCAGGGGGCGGGGCAGGGGGCGGGGCGGGGGGCGGGGCGGGGGGCAGGGGGCGGGGCGGGGGGCGGGAGGCGGGGCAGGGGGCGGGGGGCGGGGCGGGGGGCGGGGGGGCGGGGCGGGGGGCGGGGCGGGGGGCAGGGGGGCGGGGCCACCGCCTTGTGCCGGCGACTCGCACGAGTCGACAATAAATTTGTTTGAGAATCGATTCGCCGGCCCTCGTCTTTGACCAATCGTCGCTCCCCCTGGCGGGTTTCGTGGTCGTCCACACAACAACAATAAATAATATTTAAAATACTTTTTTTATACACGCTTTAATGAAATGCACTCTACTATTAATGGAAGAACTCCACGACTCCAGGAAGTGGGCCCGAAGCGTGCCACAACGTCAGGGGCCGTGGGCAATTACTGCCAACGTGAAGTTGAGCGTGGACAATTAGACCCAAGTCGAAGTATAACTTATAAAAAATAATATTCTTGGTTCTTTCGGTAAAGTCACGTAGAAGGGAAATAATAAAATACTACAAATATAAAACAATACAAATTATCACGACGTTTCGACTGCAACACAAGCTGTGGATTTCACACCTGATGATGATTGCTTGTGTTGCAGTCGAAACGTGAGAATTTTTATTGTTTATATTTTTATTATTTTATTATTTCCTTTCCACGTGACTTTACCGAAAGAACCAATAATATGAATCCCTGCAGTCACGAAAGCTTTAAATAAAAAAATGAAAAATAAAGTTGAATGTTTTATTTTAAATGATATAATATAGTATTGTCATCAGTATGACATAAGTTCACCAAGTTTGCAGTCAATACCACATTGGGAAGTGGTTAAAATAGATTTACAAGATTTGAGGATACAACAACAGCCAGAGTGACAGAGTGAGTTAAATAAAAGGGTGTAAATGAAAATACTAATTAAAAACACCGCACTCAGCTCCCACATAAACCTTGACAGCAGCTACCAGAGGTGGGACAAAGTCATTGTTATGCAAGTCCAAGTCGAGTCGCAAGTCATCAAATTCATGACTCGAGTCTGACTCGAGTCCAAGTCACATGACTGGAGTCCACATCTCATAGGTGGGACAAAGTCATTGTTATCCAAGTCCAAGTCGAGTCGCAAGTCATCAAATTCATGACTCGAGTCTGACTCGAGTCCAAGTCACATGACTCGAGTCCACACCTCTGGCAGCTACAGCATCAGACAGCTGATTGCGTGGTTTAGTCCAGAGGGGGGGACCGTGACGACGCAATGCCCCCCCCCGATCTGCAAGTAAGGAAGGAGACGTCGCAGCGCCACGCTGCGGGTTATTATCTGTGTCTTGAATGTGAAGTCGAAGTCGTTGATCTGCGTCTACATCAGCAGCCACACGACAAGAATAATAACGCTGACATTGTATTTTATTTCTTTATAAACGTGCACTCTACCTCGTATTTTCCAACACTTGAGTCGTTTTGTTAGCTTACAATGATATATTGTGACGTCAGTGGGCCTTGGAGGTTATAGAACGATGTGCAATTGAAATGGAATGAGGTTGAAACGTCTACAGTGCATGTAGAAATCGATTATTTTCGACGCGGGTGAATCGTATTTGATCGATCCGTGTTCGTTTCCGGACGCGTTCACCAATACAAAATACTGTACTGGACTGTATGATGTTGTGGAATCGAATCAGGTAGAGGAATCGCGATTTGTAATCGCTGCGGAGAGGAATCGCTGGAGGGACCCAGTCGACAACGGGGCAAGGTGAGCGGCGTGGAGAGCGAGTGGAGGTGAGTGAGGGTGAGTGGGTGGGGGTCAGTGAGGGTGAGTGAGGGTGAGTGAGTGGGGGTGAGTGAGGGTGAGTGAGTGGGGGTGAGTAAGAGTGAGTGAGTGGGGGTGAGAGTGAGTGAGTGGGGGTGAGTGAGTGGGGGTGAGTGTGAGTGGGGGTGAGTGAGGGTGAGTGTGGAGAGAGTAGAGAGTTTCCCATACCTGGGCAGTGTGCTCATGACCGGCTCCAGTTTATCAGCAGAGGTCTCACTCCGAATCAGTCGAGCGGCAATATCTTTTCATCGGTTGCGTAACGCTGTGTGGAAGCTACCTGGTCTGTCGCTCCGCACGAAGCTTCAGGTCTTCTCGGCCACGGTCATTCCCTCCCTTCTCTATGCTTGCGAAACGTGGACCCCCCTAGTGGAGCATCTTCGCCGGTTGGAAACATTTAGGCTGGCCTGCCTACGATCCATCCTGGGTTTAACCAGGCTGGATTGTGTGAGGAGCTCACAAGTCCTTGAAAGATCTGGGCAAAGTCCCATCAGTGAGCTCCTCCGGCAGACAAGGCTGCGTTGGCTGGGTCATGTAGCCCGCATGCCCAGCCACCGCATGCCTAAACAGCTTTTGTTCGGCCGGATCGAGGGGGCTAAACGGGCGCGGCACGGGCTAGAGAAGAGATGGAGTGATGTGGTACAGGAGGACGTGGAGCTGAGTGGACTTGCCGATGACTGGTACCAGCGGTGTCAAGATCGGCCTCAGTGGAGGAGGCTCGTGAAGGACGCTACTGGGCAGTTGGAGGCAGTCGCCCTCCAACAACAACGGAGGGCGGAGGAGCGACGCTCACAACAACGAGCGGAGCGCCGGGTGGCTAAAGCACAGCAAGTTGGCACAGTAGGGGGCACAGGTGGTGCATCAGCCAGTCATCTCGGTCATCTCGGTCAGTCGACCCGTGGCACCTGGGTCTGCCCCGTGACCTCCTGCCAGCGGGCGTTCGACACTCCACGTGGCCTCAAGGTGCACATGGCCTGGCACAAGCGTCGTGGTGACGTCACCGCCACTTAGTGGCGAATGGCGGTTGTTGTTGTTGTGGCGGTGCGTGAGGGTGAGTGTGGGAGGGGGTGAGTGTGAGTGAGGGTGAGTGAGGGTGAGTGGAGGTGAGTGGGGGTGAGTGTGGGAGAGGGTGAGTGAGGGTGAGTGGGGTGAGTGACGGGAAGTGGGGGTGAGTGAGTGGGTGAGTGTGGGTGAGTTGGCACGATGGTGAGTACAGATTGTGCATCTGTCAGGCTACTCACTGCACCCATGGCACCTGGTTCTGTCGCGTGACCTTCTCAGCGAGCCTTCGACACTTCACGTGGCCTTGAGGTACACCTAGCCTGGCACAAGCGCCACTTAGTGGGGAACGGTGGCAGTTGTTGTTAGGGTGAGCGAGGGCGACTCCGCGTGCGGGTTGCCACGATGTCCGATGTTTCACGACACTTTTTGGCAGCTTCTTGAAGGAACTGGCGTCGATTGCACACACGTGGTGAGCAGGTTGACAACACCAGCACGTGGCGAGGTTGATCATTGGAGATGAGTGTTCATACGAGTGTTTTTATAGTCGCCTAATTTATGCAAATTGCATCTCACAACGCATTATTACGATGTTCTCGGCCATTGAAGGAGTGTTATACATGTGGGAGAAAAGGCACGCGTGCGAGGGGGCAACACTCTATTCCACACTGAAGGGGCAGATGGAGGTTAGCTCGCACTTTCCTGTGCCGCCGTCTCCTGGTGAGCCAGGGAATGGCACCTGGACGCCAATTCACCAACCCCACTGCCTCCCACGTGCTGGATCACAGGCGTGCGTCAACACGCTGATCTCAATCTATGAAACTAGGTGGGAACTCGAGACACCAGGATAGTTCCATTTGCTAGAGCGACCTGGGTCACTAAAAAAAATCAATACAAAATTAAGTATAGTAAACGAAGCAAACCGTAATAGAGTTTGTTTTGGGTTATATCGTTAAAACCGCCACCACCCGACACA
Source organism: Lampetra fluviatilis (assembly GCF_964198595.1). Classification (NCBI taxonomy): domain Eukaryota; kingdom Metazoa; phylum Chordata; class Hyperoartia; order Petromyzontiformes; family Petromyzontidae; genus Lampetra; species Lampetra fluviatilis. The sequence goes on along the minus strand of NC_136309.1, from coordinate 10,805,712 downwards.
GCCAATTGTCACGTAAACAAAATATGCCAATTCGTTACTAGTTTACGTGACAAACCTTACTAATTGGCTGTCAGACGGTGGCAGGTTTAACGACACATTTATATTTACGCGATCTAACCCAAAATAACCTTCATTATGGATATTGGTCGCGAAAGCCTTCGTGTTAAATGAAGCAAACCGTCACGTTTTCTTCCCTCGACACCCACATGTGCACGCGTTTTTGTTCTTGCAGGAGCCATCGTTGTGACTACGGCAGCTGTGGCGATGTCTGGCGTGGCGGTGCAGTGGTCGCGCCCGGCCGTGCTCAGCTTGTACCGCGCGATCCTGCGCGAGGGCCGGCGGCTGCAGTACACGGACAGAGACTTCTTCGTGTCTTCCGTCCGCCGAGAGTTCCAAAAACACCGCGACGTGCGGTCGACGGAGAAGCGAGAGCAACTGCTGAAGAAGGGATGGAACTTTCTCAACAGCAAGCTCGGGGGGCTGATGTGAGCGACAGCTGCGGTTAAATATTCCTGAATCTCCAGCCACTCGTTTGCAAACGCTGGATGATTTATGGGGGCTAATGGCCATGTCTAACTAGCACTAGTCCAGCAAAAGTCCTGACAGCCACCTGTGATGAAATCATGTTTTCCGTTGTAGCAAGTTCATCGTGATAATTGGTTCTTTACCCTTCTATCTGGCAACAAAACTGACACCTTTTTACAAGGAGTCATGTTTGCATAGACCGCAATACCTGCAGTCATAATACAAACAAAAGAACATAACTCTGATAATGTGCACTGTCCTTAAAGTTGATTGATCCACACCCGAGACAGCTTTCCTTAGAGCCTAGTCTCATATGGGTTGGACCAGATGACGCCAAAAGGCGCACAACTCAAAGACAATGCACCATCAGAGTATGAGAGCTCGGGGCAAGCATCTACACTATGGGAACCTCATTTGCCAGTAAAAATATGATAATTGGTTCTTTACCCTTCTATCTGGCAACAAAACTGACACCTTTTTACAAGGAGTCATGTTTGCATAGACCGCAATACCTGCAATACCTGCAGTCATAATATTATGACTGCAGGTATAATATTATGACAATACCTGCAGTCATAATATTATGACTGCAGGTATTGCGGTCTATGCAAACATGACTCCTTGTAAAAAGGTGTCAGTTTTGTTGCCAGATAGAAGGGTAAAGAACCAATTATCATATTTTTACTGGCAAATGAGGTTCCCATAGTGTAGATGCTTGCCCCGAGCTCTCATACTCTGATGGTGCATTGTCTTTGAGTTGTGCGCCTTTTGGCGTCATCTGGTCCAACCCATATGAGACTAGGCTCTAAGGAAAGCTGTCTCGGGTGTGGATCAATCAACTTTAAGGACAGTGCACATTATCAGAGTTATGTTCTTTTGTTTGTATTATGACTGCAGGTATTGCGGTCTATGCAAACATGACTCCTTGTAAAAAGGTGTCAGTTTTGTTGCCAGATAGAAGGGTAAAGAACCAATTATCATATTTTTACTGGCAAATGAGGTTCCCATAGTCAAGTTCATCGTGTTTAGCCCAATCGCAAATGAATGTATAGAAAGACCGTACAAATGTCAGTTTTTACTTTATATGACTTAGATCAAATAATTTGGAGGCTCCTACTGAACAAGAACGAAGATGGAAAGTAAGAAAATGGGGGAGGCCTTTATCCAGCAATGGCGAGTTACAGGCTGACACCAACAGAGCTAGCAGCTCTTATGGCTCAAATTAACAAAAATATCAGAAGACTGACATGTTGGAAATCACTCTTTATGGAGCATGAATGAATGCAATTTGGTGTTGAAAAGAAGGGTCTACTGTATTCATGATCTGCCAAGGGATTTATGACCAGATGTGTGTTGTTTGACCTCATGGTAGAACTCCAATAGTACATTTAAGATACATTTGATAGTCTAAAACGTTATGTTGGATATAATGCAGCATTTCAATATAATTTGCTTGAAAGTTGAAGGTCACTTCTGTTGATGAAAACTCAACTTACCGTAAATACCACTATAACACTCGTGTTTTCATCCACGGTATCTTCATATTCAAAAACTTAAAATTCTATCTGCACGTGAATTTAATAATGTGTATTTTATTACATTTTTTACGCTTTGGATAAAATGTCTCAATGTTGACTGCAGTAAACACGTATCTGAAGACCTTGTAAAGAACGGCCTTAGGAAAAGCTTACCCCTCAATAAATATTGATCAGTGTAGACTTTGATTAGGGGCAGGACAAAGAAGTTATCATTTGTGAGTGCTAACAAGTGGTGCAACGTTAGCCAACATTGCGTGCATTTGAACCTGTATTTGTTTGGTCCGATTTTTTGCCCCAATCTCAGTTATTTTCCTGACTTATACATTTATGATATTTTTGTCATGAGTTTAATATCACCACTGTGTAAATTCAGTAAAGATTCAAAATACCGATTGATAATTATTCATTCATGTTGATGAGCGATCGCAAAATGTTTAATTTTATTTCATGTCACGTATGATTACACCTTGATCATTACCTCATTTGCAGGTGCTAGATTACTTTATCCCAAAACCGTGCGATGACAACAGCTTGGGGAGACCTTCATCCAGCTGTAGATGGATAATGACAAGTGTATGATGGGGTCATGTGAACCCACTCCGAATAACGTACGAATTGAAGCATCAATTTATACACATTTACAACAGAATTAATTTGAGCATAAAATACCACCACTAATTACAATTTGTATAACTAAGTGCATACCTCTGGTAGAAATTCAAATCTTTTTCCCAGGAATTGAACCGTGATTCAGGTGAGGACATTCCACGTGGGAAAAATGGACCACATGGAGCAATTTTGGCCATCAATTCATGAGACCACGAGGGATGAAAATGGCTTAGGGGAAACCATCCAGCAGGGCTGATAATGTCACTGAAGTATGTGTTGTATTGATCATGTTTACGTTGAATCCATCCGGTGACCCTAGACACCATCAATATCTTTCCACGATCAACATAATTGTAAGCTTGGATCATTGATCTTCTTGGTTCTTTCGGTAAAGTCACGTAAAGTTACGTGACTTTACCGAAAGAACCAAGAAGATGAATCCCTGCAGTCACAAAAGCTTTAAATCGAAACTTGGATCATTGCTTTTAAAATGGCTTTGATTGTAATAATCACTTTTATTCATAGATTAGTACATGAGACAACATTGAATAGTTTTGGCATAACCCTTCCATGAAGTCTCAGTGTGAGTTTTGACCAGCAGGGAACTGGTCCTGAGCCTCCTCTAGGCCAACTCAGCCTCAAATAATCACCTGGTATAGTGGGTAAACAGTGCTACTGGGGAGACAAAGGCAGTTGGGCATGCTGCTAGCCACACACCCTCACCGTGCTGGCCTTCATATGTGCTCGCGAATTGCGCTTGCCCGAACAGTCTGTTAAGGCTGTACAGGGGATCTTTGTACATTCGTGTGAGTATACAGTACTGTATTTGTGTGCGTGTGTATGTTAGTATGAGGAATTTACATCTGGTACAGATACAATGGGAGGCTGATCGATGCCCCAGTACAGTCAAGGGATGGCTCCTTTTTGGTCAACAATGTTATGTGCTGATGACCTGGGAATTGTTTCTCACTCTGATGAGTTGGAGCCTCTGCTGCTGAACCTGGAATCTGCAACTAAATGGTGAGGTCTTACATATCAGCCCCACAAAAAAAAGCATCTGCCTGGGTATTCTTTTTCATCACTCAACCCCTCAACTCCCAAAGAGTGATGGGGAAGTTGTGGAGAGAGTGGAGGAGCTCCCATACCTGGGCAGTGTGCTTATGACCAGTTCTAGTTTGGCAGCAAAGGTCTCCGAATCAACCGTGCGTCATCTCATCAGCTGCGTAGAAGCTACCTGGTCTGTCACTCCAAACAAAGCTCCAGGTCTTCTCGGCCACAGTTATCCCCTCCCTTCTCTATACTTGCAAAAAACTGGACCCATCTGGAGGAACATCTGTGCCAGTTTGAAACATTAAGGCTGGCCTGCCTATGATCCATCCTGGGTTTAACTAAGCTGGATTGTGTGAGGAGCTCGCAGATTCTTAAAAGATCTGGACACAGTCCCATCAGTGAGCTCCAGCAGGCAAGGTTCAGTTGGCAGGGTCATGTAGCTCACATACCCAAGCAGCTTCTGTTTGGCCGGATAGATGGGGGGCTAAACGACACGGGCTAGAGAAGACATGGAGCTGATGTGGTACAGGAGGACGTGGAGCTGAGTGGACTTGCCGACGACTGGTACCAGCGGTGTCAAGATCGGCCTCTGTGGAGGAGGCTCGTGAAGGACGCTGCTGCTGCTGGAGGCAGTCGCCCTCCAACAACAACGGAGGGCGGAGGAGCGACGCTCACAACAACGAGCGGAGTGCCGGGCGGATAAAAACAGCAAAGATAGCACAATATGGGGAGCACAGGTGATGCACATATTAGTAATATCAGTCATCCTATAGCACGTGGGTCTGTCCCGTGACCTACCAGCGAGCCTTCGACATTTCGCGTGGCCTGAAAGCGCACCTAGCCTGGCACAAGCGCCGTGGTGACGCCACTCACTGACACTTCGTGGCGAATGGCGTCTGTTGTCGTCGTCCCACGTGTTGTGGACGTGTGGGGTCACGAGCCAGTTAGACTCCTGCTAAAGGCCAACAAACACGAACACAAGGGACGATCACGATCTTGAGCCTCAGTGCTCGCAACAAGCCGCCAGAGTTCGCACGCAACCTCGTGTCCACGCGTCAACCATCGCCACGTGTGTCCACGTGTGTGGGTGGGGGAGACAAAGGCGGCCGGGCGTGGTTCTTCCCCCCCCACCCCTGCCCAGCTTTTGCATAAATTGCCACTCGCCAACCACTTGTGCCCACCCCACCCCGACAGTTGAGTCGGTGTTTGGTGGCGCACAGCTTTACGCGGTGCTGTTGTCATTGCGAGGGGGACGAGAACGAGGAGAGGAGTGAGGAGGAGGGAGTGAGTGGTGAGTGAGAAGGAGTGAGTGGTGAGTGAGAAGGAGTGTGTGAGTGTGTGAGGAGGAGGAGTGTGAGTGTGTGAGGAGGGAGTGTGAGTGAGTGGTGTGAGTGTGTGAGGAGGAGGAGTGTGAGTGTGTGAGGAGGGAGTGTGAGTGAGTGGTGTGAGTGAAGAGAGGAGTGAGTGTGTAAAGAGGAGTGAGTGGTGAGGAGGAGTGAGTGTGTTAGTGAGTGGTGTGTGTGAGTGAAGAGAAGGAGTAGTGAAGAGAAGGAGTATGTTTGTTAGTGTGTGAGTGGTGTGTGGGCGTGTGTGAGAAGGAGGAGTGAGTGGTGAGTGAGGAGAAGGAGGAGAGTGTGTGGTGTGTGAGTAAGAGAAGGAGGAGTGTTAGTGAGTGAGTGGTGTGTGAGAAGGAGTGTGTGTGTGAGTAAGAGAAGGAGGAGTGTGAGTGTGTGTGAGAAGGAGGAGTGTTAGTGTGAGTGTGTGTGAGAAGGAGGAGTGTTAGTGTGAGTGTGTGTGAGAAGGAGGAGTGTTAGTGTGAGTGTGTGTGAGTAAGAGAAGGAGGAGTGTTAGTGTGAGTGTGTGTGGTGTGGGCGTGTTCGTGACGGAGCCGCTACCGCAGCAGCAGCCGCCGCAGGAGTCAGCGGCGAGTGGAGGCGGCGCGCGGGCCCAGGGGCCACGGGGGGCCATGCCGAGCCGCGGGGCCCTGGCCACGCCGAGCGAGAGGCCGCACCACTACACGTACGGCACACGACAAACTACAACAACAACCACAGCAGCAGCAGCAAACACACCGCGAGACGCGCGCGGCCGGCCCGGACGCCACTCCGCTAGGCACCCCCCACTACCACCACCACCACGTAGCCACGTCGCGTGGAGAGAGCGGCCCGCCTCGGGAGCCACACCACGACACGGCCACACCACGACACACACACAGCCACACCACGACACGGCCACACCACGACACACACACGGCCACACACACCACGACACACACGGCCACACACACACCACGACACACACACACACTCGGCCACACCACGACACGTGCACACCTCCACACAAACACCGCCACACCACGACACACACACACACCGCCACACACCACGACACGTGCACACCGCCACACGTATTCGAGGCACGCCACTTGCACGTAGCAAGCAGCACAAGCGAGGACACGCCAATCGCAGCTGCTGTGTCTTTGTGTCACGCCTCTTGTGTTGCGTGTGTAACTGTGTGTTGTGTGTAACTGTGTGTCTTTGTGTCACGCCTCTTGTGTTGTGTGTGACTGTGTGTAACTGTGTGTGTTGTGTGTAACTGTGTGTGTTGTGTGTAACTGTGTGTGATGTGTGTCACGCCTCTTGTGTTGTGTGTGACTGTGTGGTGTGTGTAACTGTGTAGGTTGTGTGTAACTGTGTAGGTTGTGTGTGTAGCTGCGTGTGTAGCTGTGTGTGTTGTGTGTAACTGTGTGTAACTGTGTGTGTGTTGTGTGTGTAGCTGTGTGTGTTGTGTGTGTAGCTGTGTGTGTTGTGTGTGTAGCTGTGTGTGTTGTGTGTGTAGCTGTGTGTGTTGTGTGTGTAGATGTGTGTGTTGTGTGTGTAGCTGTGTGTGTGTGTAGATGTGTGTGTTGTGTGTGTAGCTGTGTGTGTAACTGTGTTGTGTGTGTAGCTGTGTGTGTAACTGTGTTGTGTGTGTAGCTGTGTGTGTAACTGTGTGTCGTGTGTAACGTTGTGTGTAACTGTGTGGTGTGTGTAATGTTGTGTGTGTGTTGTGTGTAACTGTGTAACTGTGTTGTGTGTAACTGTGTGTAACTGTGTGTTTGTAACATTGTGTGTAACTGTGTGTAACTGTGTGTGTTGTGTAACTGTGTGTGTAACTGTGTGTGTTGTGTAACTGTGGGTTGTCTGTGTGTTGTGTGTAACTGTAGGTTGTCTGTGTGTTGTGTGTAACTGTGTATGTGTTGTGTGTAACTGTGTGTTGTGTGTAACTGTGTGTTGTGTGTAATTGTGTGTGTTGTGTGTAACTGTGTGTTGTCTGTAACTGTGTTGTGTGTAACTGTGTGTGTTGTGTGTAACTGTGTGTGTTGTCTGTAACTGTGTTGTGTGTAATTGTGTGTGTTGTGTGTAACTGTGTGTGTTGTCTGTAACTGTGTTGTGTGTAACTGTGTGTGTTGTGTGTAACTGTGTGTGTTGTGTGTAACTGTGTGTGTTGTGTGTAACTGTGTATGTGTTGTGTGTAACTGTGTGTGTTGTGTGTAATTGTGTGTGTTGTGTGTTGTGTGTAACTGTGTGTGTTGTCTGTAACTGTGTTGTGTGTAACTGTGTGTGTTGTGTGTAACTGTGTGTTGGTTTTGTGCCTGCTAAGTTCATGTCAGTATATTGGTAGGTACTACGAGGTTATGTCAAAATCGCCAGCAATGCGCCCGGTCTCGTGAAGCTAAGCAGGCTTGAGCCTGGATAGTGCGTGGATGGGAGACCGTCTAGTGTGGGGATACGCGGTGGGCTTCAGGAGGGCACTGTTGTAAGGTATTTCTATGCGCCCATGTCATCTTGCCTTCACCATACTACTTTGACCAGCGTGGTGAAGTATGGTCAAACGACATCTCGACTGACAGCAGGCCGTAATTTAGCAGTGGACTGACAAGGGGTTCAAACTTATTGTTTCACTATCATGTTTTCACTTTTGTTAGCATTTAATGTTTTTGTAATTAAATATGTTTGCCTTTATTTTAATTTATCTTCAATCTGTGTCACGAGAAAAAGTGTAATATTTGGTTCTTTCAGTAAAGTGACGTAGGTATCAAATAAAATAAAATAACTACGTGACTTTACAATAAGAACCAAACAGTTTGGATTCCTGCAGTCACGAAAGCTTCAAATCAAGATTGAGACAACGTGTCTAATTTGAACTCTTGAAAGGTCAACCCATATTATAAAACAGCACGCAGAAGGAGATTACACAGCTACCTCTGAGATCCTTTTCACACGACTTTGGATGGTTGGTCTTACATGGTACATAAAGTCAAGCCAATTTTTTCTTATTGATTAACATGTGGTGCCTTTTTGGCACAGATCTGCCACAAAAAGTGCCATCACATCATTAAATGTAAAAAAAATGATACAGTAGAACAATATATTCATAGCAAGTTGTGGCTGTGAGTTGTATGCAAGTATATGGTGTCGCGCTTTCTCATCTGCCCCACCAGTGAGAGTAATGTCCTTAGCATGACAGTCCAACTCATATATTAAAAATCTTCAGATATAACATTTTATCCAAATTATGTGCAGAACACGCAAATTTTCTAACGGTGTGTTTTTTTGTGCCGTCACTGACGACCGTCCACCACCCTGGGGACCCCCTCTCCGCCCAGGTACCTGAAGGAGTTCCGCACGGAGCAGTGCTCGCTCTTCCTACAGCACAAGTGCACGCAGCACCGGCCCTACACCTGCTTCCACTGGCACTTCCTGAACCAGCGGCGGCGCCGGCCAATTCGCCGGCGCGACGGCACCTTCAACTACAGCCCCGACGTTTACTGCAGCAAGTACGACGAGACCACGGGGGTCTGCCTGGACGGCGATGAGTGAGTCACTGGCGTCCCTCTGTATCACCCCAAACACGGTCACCGAGTTGCTCGGCACTTTCAGATGCGCTTCTGCGGTCGTCTGGAACACTTCCGACGGATATTAGGAAGCCACTGGAGCTATGAACTTTTAAATCATCGAGATTGACAAACTCGTTTCTTTCGGATTGCTTTTTGTGTTCAGTTGTCCTTCCCCACACCTCGCATTAGCTATGTATGGTGTGAAAGAAATTCAACATAATACCTCCCCTTGACGCGGTTCTCCACGTCTTGTGCCCCGTTCTCCGCTGTCACGTGCAAGCCGGCACGTCACGGGTGGTTTTTCACTGGCTCTTTTCCATGCCGAGCCTTTGCCAGGCCGTGATACGCTGGCCTAACTAGACGTCCCAATCTGGATCGGGGTCCAAGCATGCCCAAGAGAGTGGATCTAATGACGCGTTCTTTGCGTGGAACATCCAGTCCGTACACTGAGAACAAAGCGGCACCGCATTATCTACATGCATCTCAACTCGTGCTTTTGATGGATTAATGGATAATTAATTATAGTGAATTGCTTTTTGTGTTTTAGTTGTGGTTCTTCCCCCGCACATCCGATTAGCGCAGTTGGATACGTATGGTGCAAAAGAAGTTCTACATACATACAGATGTAACGGGCACACATTTTAAGTCTCAAGTATTGTCCAAGCACTGCCCTTGAGACTCGTGGTAGTTTTTATATTTTGAGTGTCTCACGGCTGTTCAATGGATTATGATGTTATTTGTTGTTTATCTGTAAACCATTCACTCGGCTCTTATTGATTGCCGTGTACCTGCAGAAGATGCCAACAAGTTCAGGTCTAATGTGCAAGTGTCGTGTCTAAACGTTTTGTCTTCGCTCGCAGAATTCTTGTGAAAATAACGGGAAACTACTTGCAACTTTCTAAGATTATTATATATTGTTTTACGATTGGGACAGGGTGTTCACTAAGTGCTCAACATTTGCCTCCGTATTGCTGCTACACATTACTCACTTTGTAACCGCACCCCCCACTTCCCCTCTTTTCCAAATAAGTGCACTCGCCCTTCTCTACGTGACAGTTGCCTTTTTCGGTGAGGATCTCGCTGATTTGGACACTGTTGAGGTTGACATTTATGAACAGGCTAGGGAACCCTCTTTAAGATATGGGTCCTGGTTGGACACCAAATGATATAATACATAACACAAAATAATCTGAATTGCTGGGAGACTTACGACCATAATTTGTTCCTGAGACCCGTTTGTAAGTCGAACGGTCGGAACACGATAATGGACTGTATTTCAATGCCCATACACACGACCGCTCACTCCCAGCACGAGGCCGACTCCTTACATCTCATGGAGAATCGCGGAACAAAATAGTTCCGTGGTTCAGTTTGCAAGTCCGAGTTTGCTTTTTTTTTCTCTCAATGGTAAAGAAAAACATTTTATGGAAGCTGGTTTGGAAGTGCGGGTGTTCGCAAGTCGAGTGTGCATAAGTTGATGACTGCCTGTAATGCTGATTATTGCACTGCATGTTCAACCGGTCTAGAGTTTGCAAGTATTGCAACAATGCTGCTGAGATTGTGTGCCAAGAAGGCAGTGGGCCTGGTGGGTTGTGTGAGGATTTCTGTTATTTTATTGTCTGCTTTTCTATTTTCTTACATATACAATAGGGTACTCAAGTATGTGACTAGAAACGGCATCGGCCAACCGGGGGTATGCATACCCCTCGGGCAACTATTTTATGCTGCAAAGAGTAACTTTTATGTTTGTGTTACATTAAGACACCTTGAATTTGACTTGATGTGTATTAATTACCGAATGTAAGACCTGCTAACTCTTAAAACAATTATCTGCCAAACCAGCCGTGGAACATCAGTCCCAAACCATGCACGTAGAATATTCTTCGCCTTGTGGTTTCTGTTTGGCCAAGCAAGGTTTGTTTTCACAGATGCCCAGCCCACACATCTACTTGTAAGCCATTCCCTCGCAAATAGAAATCCTCTCGTTGATTTGGCACCAAATCCTACGGCTCATTCTCCGCTCTCGTAACGGGTTGCTGCAGGGTCTTTTGCTTCCACTAGGAAATGGTCTGAACTGTTTGCCTCTGCTGTTTATGAAGACTTCTGCAGCATTAGCAGCTTAGCGCTCAATCCTGGCTGTGCAACGATGTGCTTCACGTCTTTACTTGGGAAGGTCCTGAAATGCCGCTGCTCGTTGCACGTGTGTGCACACGCGTGTGCGTTGTTAAACTTGCCCCATCGTCGATTAGCAGAGTTTGCGTTCTCCCCTCGTTTGTGTGGCTTTTATCTCTGGGCATTCCTGTTTGTTTCCACAAGCAAAGAAAGGCACATGCCATTGGACTTTACATTCGAAGCTATACCAACCCCCGATAATAAAAGGATTTGGAAGGCAGTTGCTTTATAGATTTCTTTATTTTAAACCCTTAGTCTACATTAGGGATGGGAAATCTATGGCCCGCAGGTCGGACGTTTCATAGGTACCACGGCCACATGAGGCCGATCACTTCGAAACAACCTGCAAACAAAAGTTATCCAACACTTAGTATCTTAACCGCAGTAAATCAGGGTGCCAGAGGGGAGTATTGTTTACCTGGTAGTACTGTGTATTTCTTTTCTCAACAAGTAGACATGCCCTTGTTTACATGACAGTTAAAATGTTCCTGTGACTTCAAATTCTTGAGTTTCCCCCCAAAGTTTTTCAGTAGGGGGGTGGGGGTCTCACTGACTTGAACGCTTTGGGGTTGACATGTATGAAAAGGCAAGGACCCTCTCTTTAAGATATGGATCTTCTCTGTGATCATGCGTGTAATTTTTTGACGTTATGACTGTTCAACTTTAAGGGTTGTGTGTGCGTATATGTGGGAGCGGTAGTGTCGCGGTGAGCGCGCTGCACTACGAATCCGGCAACACGAGTTCGATTCCCGCTCACGGCCAACACCTGTGACGGTTATCTGTACTGTGAGCCTCCCGGAGGTCGACTTCCCCTCAAATGAGTACCTGGTGCAATGTGTAAACTTCACCACTAGGGAGACAAAGGTGCCGGCTTTCATAAGTGCTCGCTAATTGCCCTAACAGTCTGTTAAAGGCTATACGGGAGATCTGTGTCTTCGTGAATGTAGAGTGGCTCACCAAAGCCGTTTGAGTCGTATTCATCCCTCAGTAAGGCAATGGTTTCCCACCCGTGCTCTACACCAGATGTTCTCAACCAGGGGTATGAGAGGTGATTCATAAATATGTGAAATTATATCATACGTGAGAGTCATTGGTAAATAAACATGTATGAATCTGCCAATATTAAAACATTACGATTAAAATTTTAATCCACATGGTAACCTATAACGATTTTAAAGACCTTTATAAACTCATTGATCGTAAACAATGTGGTTTCCAAGAGTAAGCAGCGAGCAGGAACAAATTATGTCATGCATGCAGAGCGTCCGTTGAAATGTTTAAATTCGCTTACAGTTACTCACTAGTTAGGATATCTCACAAAATGGACAATTGGTTAAAATATTGATGTTCATTCGTACGTTTATTTCTCAGAACCTTGGTTGGGTCAGGCAAGGGGCTACACGGTTGAAACAAAATTCAACAAGGGGGTTGCTGTAGCCAAAAAAATGTTAAGAACCACTGCTGTTTGACAAGCGTCCACCTACGACTCTTCCCCCTTGCAACCCGACAGGTGCCAGTACCTGCACCGCTCGACGGGCGACACAGAGCGGCGCTACCACCTGCGCTACTACAAGACGAGCAGCTGCATTCATGAGACGGACGCACGCGGCCACTGCGTCAAGAACGGGGTGCACTGCGCCTTCGCGCACGGCCCACAGGACCTGCGCCCTGCCGTCTATGACATCCGGTACCGCGCACGCGCGAGTCGAATGGCAACGCAACTCGCTTGGGGGAGGAGCGGTAGTTGTCGCGGTTAGGGCGCGAAGAACCCGGCGACAAGAATTCGATTCCCGCAGCGCAACCAATAATAATGGTGGTTATTTGAACTGGTGCTGGGCCTGCCCTAGGTCGACTCGGCCTCAATTGAGTACAGGCGTGTGTTGCTTAACGAGCGTTCTTTCTCCGAGAATTCGCTATGACGAGCAATTTGAATTGAGACCAATTTGTTTGCCAAACGAGCGAACGTTCGCGTAACAAGCGGAGACCGATCGATCGAATGCATTTCTGTGGCGGCAGGGGGCGCACCGCGGCCCACAGCTGTTTACCAGTTGTGCTGCGTGTGCGCGTGTGTTATTCGTTGTATTGAGGAGGGGGGCCTCGTGGTGGCACTCATGGTTCGTGGGGGAGGGGTGGAGTGGGGTGGCGCTAATTAATTGCAGGTGCTGAGGACAGCATACCTATCAACTCCTTATCAGTGCCCACCTTATATAGACTTTATTGGTCATCCCGTGCCCTTCTATATCTCAACGTTCTTTCTACAAAGTCCCATCACAAGGAATAAACACAAACAAATAGACAAAAACCTCATGGGACATCCTTTACCAGTACCAAAATATGAGAATAGGTTTTCCCCTTATTTTCTGGCAACAAAACAGGTGTTAAGATGTTAAAACACCAAACTGAAACCTTTTACAATGAATCAGGTCTGCATTAACCACATATACTAGTGGTCAAAATGCAAACAAAAAACATACTCTGATAATATATGCATTGTCTTTGAATCTGATTCGTCCACACCAGAGACGGCTTTCTTTTGAGCCTAGTCTCAAACGGTGTTAGACCAGAGGACGCCAAAAGGCGTACAGCTCAAAGACAACGCTCTATCAGAGTAATGAGAGCTCGGGGTGAGCAGTGTATATACTCTAAGACAGTGGTTCTTAACCTTTTTGGAGGTACCGAACCCCACCAGTTTCATATGCGCATTCACCGAACCTTTATTAATTGTAAAAATAAAATATGATTTTTTCAAATTCAAAACATAGATATATGTTTTACTGGTGCACAATCATATGAGTCGGGTGTGTGTCTTAACCTCCGCCGAACCCCTGAGACTGACTCTCCGAACCCCTGGGGTTCGATCGAACCCAGGTTAAGAACCACTGCTCTAAGAGTATGTTTTTTGTTTGCATTCTGACCACAAGCATTGTGGTTAATGCAGACATGATTCCTTGTAAAAGGTTTCAGTTTGGTGTTTTAACATCTTAACACCTATGAGACTTCATTTACCAGTGGCAAAATATAGTAATAGGTTTTTACCCTTTCAACTGGTACAAAACTGACACCTTTATACAAGGCATCATGTTTGCAATAACCACAACACAAGCAGTCAAAATGCAAACAAAAAGAAACAACACCAATGGAGACTAGGCTCTTAAGAAAAGCTGTCTCGGGTGTGGACCAATCAACTTCAAGGACAGTGTCTATCATTATCAGAGTTGTTTCTTTTTGTTTGCATTTTGACTGCTTGTGTTGTGGTTATTGCAAACATGATGCCTTGTATAAAGGTGTCAGTTTTGTACCAGTTGAAAGGGTAAAAACCTATTACTATCTTAACACCTGTTTTGTTGCCAGAAAAAAGGGGAAAACCTATTCTCAAATAGACAAATATATATGTTTGCCCGTATTGAAACGGTTGTACGCCGTATGGAGCTGAAAAATCTATTTCCCTGTACGAGAATATGGATAAACCGTATAAGTATTGAAACGGTATAAGTACTGTGGTTCTTAATGTGTGGTGTTAAATTTGATGTTTTATTCCTCTATTTTTAAATTAGAATTTGTATTTCTCATGGGAAAAAATGCATTCAAGAGTGGACATTTTTTGGGGCTGAAACGCAACTCGGCTTTTAACAAATGAGTCAATGGGAAAACGGTGATCGTTTAACGAGTTTTCCCGAACGGAGCAAATTTCACGGGAACGCATCTCTCTCATTAAGCGAGACACACCTGGTGCGGTGTGTAAACATCCGCTACTGGGGAGATGGGCGTGGTGTTGGCTACCCACCCCCTCGTGTGCCGTGCCGGCCTTCATAGGTGCTCGCTAATTCAGCGTCTGTTAAAGGCTATATGGGGGATTTTTGTCTCCTGTGTTCGCTCTGTCTCGGCACAGGCCTTTTGTTCAGCAGAACCTGTGCGGACAACACCCCGCCGATGGGCCATCATTGCTGAAACAAACATTCTAGCCATGGTGCCACGCTGTCCAGATGTGCTCAAGCGAGCTACTCTCTCGCGCACTGCTCTTTTAAAATACAATTTTATATTTTCCCCAATGTTATAGGTTATGGCTGGTGATAGTGATAGGTCTGCGTAGGTCTCAACTGATCATAAAAAAACTATCTTGTTTACACTACCAAAATGAAAGCTTCACCCAATGGTTTACCTCTGAAGAAATGACAATTCCCGTATTTGTCGTAAGTTAAATATGATTAATGTCATTTAATTATGTCCTGCCTATATTGGTCCTTGTCCTCCTTATATTGGGAGTGCATGGATGACAGAGATGTCTCGTGGAGACATTTTTGCATTGCCTGACTGAGGGATGGCAAAGGAGGCTTGGGAAAGCCTTCATCCAGCTCTATATAAACCTTAGATGACGACTATGATGGTGATGACGACTATGATGGTGATGACGACTATGATGGTGATGACGACTATGGTGATGATGATGATGACGGCGACGATGACGGCGACGATGACGGCGACGACGACGATGATGACGACGACGGCGATGACGATGGGCCTGCTGGTGTTGTGTGCTGGGGCGTGCAGGGATCTGCAGGCCCAGGAGGCGGCGCAGAATGGCCATTCCGCCGGAGGGGAGGTGGGCTCCGAGCTGCTGTCGGTGGCTGCCAGCCAGACCATGATCGAGCGGGCCCTGGGGGAGGACCAGCGCTGGCAGGGTCAGACCATGCACCCCTCCCTCTCTTCTCGTCTCTCTCTAGAAATATGAAAACCGTAAACGTGCACTATGAGATCTCTTTTACCAGTGGCAAAATATAATGGTAGGTTTTTACCCTTTTAACTGGTACAAAACTGACACCTTTATTCAAGGCATCATGTTTGCAATGACCACAACACAAGTAGTCAATAAAGCAAACAAAAAGAAGCAACTCTGATAAGGATAATAATATGCACTGTCCTTGAAGTTGATTGGCCCACACCCGAGACGGCTTTCTTTAGAGCCTAGTCCCCATTGGTGTAGGGCCAGATGACACCAGAAGGCGTACAACTCAAAAACAGTGCAATATCAGAGTATTGAGAGTTCGGGGTAAACATTTACACTATGAGATCTCTTTTACCAGTGGCAAAATATAATGGTAGGTTTTTACCCTTTTAACTGGTACAAAACTGACACCTTTATTCAAGGCATCATGTTTGCAATGACCACAACACAAGTAGTCAATAAAGCAAACAAAACGAAGCAACTCTGATAAGGATAATAATATGCACTGTCCTTGAAGTTGATTGGCCCACACCCGAGACGGCTTTCTTTAGAGCCTAGTCCCCATTGGTGTAGGGCCAGATGACACCAGAAGGCGTACAACTCAAAAACAGTGCAATATCAGAGTATTGAGAGTTCGGGGTAAACATTTACACTATGAGATCTCTTTTACCAGTGGCAAAATATAATGGTAGGTTTTTACCCTTTTAACTGGTACAAAACTGACACCTTAATTCAAGGCATCATGTTTGCAATGACCACAACACAAGTAGTCAATAAAGCAAACAAAAAGAAGCAACTCTGATAAGGATAATAATATGCACTGTCCTTGAAGTTGATTGGCCCACACCCGAGACGGCTTTCTTTAGAGCCTAGTCCCCATTGGTGTAGGGCCAGATGACACCAGAAGGCGTACAACTCAAAAACAGTGCAATATCAGAGTATTGAGAGTTCGGGGTAAACATTTACACTATGAGATCTCTTTTACCAGTGGCAAAATATAATGGTAGGTTTTTACCCTTTTAACTGGTACAAAACTGACACCTTTATTCAAGGCATCATGTTTGCAATGACCACAACACAAGTAGTCAATAAAGCAAACAAAAAGAAGCAACTCTGATAAGGATAATAATATGCACTGTCCTTGAAGTTGATTGGCCCACACCCGAGACAGCTTTCTTTAGAGCCTAGTCCCCATTGGTGTAGGGCCAGATGACACCAGAAGGCGTACAACTCAAAAACAGTGCAATATCAGAGTATTGAGAGTTCGGGGTAAACATTTACACTATGAGATCTCTTTTACCAGTGGCAAAATATAATGGTAGGTTTTTACCCTTTTAACTGGTACAAAACTGACACCTTTATTCAAGGCATCATGTTTGCAATGACCACAACACAAGTAGTCAATAAAGCAAACAAAACGAAGCAACTCTGATAAGGATAATAATATGCACTGTCCTTGAAGTTGATTGGCCCACACCCGAGACGGCTTTCTTTAGAGCCTAGTCCCCATTGGTGTAGGGCCAGATGACACCAGAACGCGTACAACTCAAAAACAGTGCAATATCAGAGTATTGAGAGTTCGGGGTAAACATTTACACTATGAGATCTCTTTTACCAGTGGCAAAATATAATGGTAGGTTTTTACCCTTTTAACTGGTACAAAACTGACACCTTAATTCAAGGCATCATGTTTGCAATGACCACAACACAAGTAGTCAATAAAGCAAACAAAAAGAAGCAACTCTGATAAGGATAATAATATGCACTGTCCTTGAAGTTGATTGGCTCACACCCGAGACGGCTTTCTTTAGAGCCTAGTCCCCATTGGTGTAGGGCCAGATGACACCAGAAGGCGTACAACTCAAAAACAGTGCAATATCAGAGTATTGAGAGTTCGGGGTAAACATTTACACTATGAGATCTCTTTTACCAGTGGCAAAATATAATGGTAGGTTTTTACCCTTTTAACTGGTACAAAACTGACACCTTTATTCAAGGCATCATGTTTGCAATGACCACAACACAAGTAGTCATTAAAGCAAACAAAAAGAAGCAACTCTGATAAGGATAATAATATGCACTGTCCTTGAAGTTGATTGGCCCACACCCGAGACGGCTTTCTTTAGAGCCTAGTCCCCATTGGTGTAGGGCCAGATGACACCAGAAGGCGTACAACTCAAAAACAGTGCAATATCAGAGTATTGAGAGTTCGGGGTAAACATTTACACTATGAGATCTCTTTTACCAGTGGCAAAATATAATGGTAGGTTTTTACCCTTTTAACTGGTACAAAACTGACACCTTTATTCAAGGCATCATGTTTGCAATGACCACAACACAAGTAGTCAATAAAGCAAACAAAAAGAAGCAACTCTGATAAGGATAATAATATGCACTGTCCTTGAAGTTGACGTGCGTATGCATGGATCCTGAAACGCATTCCGACACACGTTGGCGCTCTCCTTCGGCCTCTAACCGGGTGGGCGCTGTCAGTCTCGTAACGGTTATGCAAGATAAACAAACCTTTAGTATGAAGTTGTGTTGTAATTAGAGACTGGTCCGATTGAAAATGGGCCAAAATTATCAATGGTTGTCCAAAACTTGGAGACGTAAACAAGATAAAAAATAACTTTTTTAAATTATGCAAATGAATGTTTACCCTGACAGATATCCATCTGTTTGCATACTGCCAATTAAATTCATCCACATGTTGGAAAGAATTGCAGAATCCTTGTACATTCACAATTTTACTCTTGAGAAAATATAATAGATACAAGTAACATTATTATCTTGCACCGCCACTGCTACGCATGGCCTGTAATCTGGCACTGTGGAGGCAGCGAGGGTTGGTGGGTTGTTCAGATGTTGTAAAACTCCCTCCTTGTGGGCGTCGAGATGCCTTACCCTGGCATGCTAGGAGACGGCAGTACAGCAAGTGGATTAATTTACATCTCTTTCCATCTGTATGGGGATTGAGTATTGCCCTCCTTGTTCAAGGTGTGGGTTTTCTCTGGGCGCTCCAGATTCCTCCCACTTGTAAACAATCATTAATTGGCTGAAGAGCATCTTAATATAAAAACCCAATGTAGCAGGCACCTCCTGATTTAGTCTTACGACTCTGTGTGGCTCTCCTTGACAAATTATAAACTGTTGCGTGATCTCGGCAAGTTGCAGGGTGATTCCCATTCACCGCTGAATCTTTGAACGGGAAAGCGGTTAGTTTTAATTTTATTTCGGGAGGCGTAGCGCCACTATTCTAATGGCATTGTACTCACCGCAGAGAAGCGTAGCGACACGATCGCACTCTGATAGCTGGTGCCAGACTGTGCCACATGCCCTTCCGCATGGCCTTTTACTTTCCAATTCCGTGCCATTGATGTACACGTCGTACGTCATTGGAACGCAAAAAAACTGATGACGTACACGTGCGTCATCGGAATGGGAAAGGGTGAAGTAAGTAAAATTAATCTTAAAAATTTCGATTTAAAGCTTTCGTGACTGCAGGGATTCATATTCTTGGTTCTTTCGATAAAGTCACGTAGAAGAGAAATAATAAAATAATAAAAATAAAACAATAAACTTCTCACAATGTTTCGATTGCAACACAAGCAATCATCATCAGGTGTGAAAAAACGACGAAACGTCGTGAGAATTTTATTGTTTTCTTTTTATTATTTCCCTTCTTCGTCACTTTACCGAAAGAACCAAGAATACAAATAAATGTTATTTTACCGTGACAGACTCCAACTTTGTGCTGGCGAACTACAAGACGGATCCGTGCAAGAAGCCCCCGCGCCTGTGCCGCCAGGGCTACGCGTGCCCCTACTTCCACTCGAGCCGCGACCGCCGGCGCAGCCCGCGGCTGCACAAGTACCGGTGAGCGCGGGAAGACGCGCACGGGCATGTACACGCCTCCCCAGTGTGAAGCGTGCCAGTGTCAGTCCGTTACAATACATACGTAATTGTGATTCATCGCCTGTTTGTATGATATGGCGACCCTTTGCACCGGGCATCTCGCAGCGTTGCACAGGCGATCAACTAATAACGGCACGTGTCATCTCGACACATTTGAAAGGGCACCCTCCCCCCAGTGGCAGCTGTCCCTGCACGGCACACGGTGACTCGGTACCTCACCTAGATGCAATTGCACTTTTTGCATGCTTATAATTTTTGTTCCGTGTAGATTTTTTTCGACCTTACTCGTACCTTTTTATATTATCTGCTTCAAGTCTGTTAACTAGAGGGCTGCTGTTTCATTGGGCTCTCATCTGGTAAAATAAAGGCTGGTGTTAATATTGGATGATGTACGAGATGCTTGGCCTTTGACCATGTAACCCAGAATGCACTTAATCTCAGATCTTGGAAGCTAAGCAGAGTTGAGCTTGGATATTTCCTGGAAGGGTGTGCACCATGGATAACGGGTGTTGTAGGCTGAGGGGCTATGTGTTGGGCGGCAGAGGGCAGCAGACTCATCGTGAACATGCATACTTACTACTCAACTCAAGCAAGCGTTGGACAGACCATACCAGAAATATTGAAAAACATTTGAAAAATTCCAGTAAATTTGTTTTTCGAAATGTTTGATTATTTATTTAAGCAGGTGTATATACATCGGTGGCTTGTAAGTAGTGGAATGGCGTAGTTCCCGAAATATCCCGAAATATCCCGAAATATCTGACACAGAACCAGCTGCTTTGCTGCTCATGAGCTCATGGCGGGAGAGTGGAATCGTGCCGATAGCCTCCTCGCTCTATCAGTCGCGACAGACTTGAGTGTTTTCGAGAGCTAATTTCGGTGCGAACGGTGGCACAGTGGTTAGCGCACCGTGTTATGAACCTGGCGACGCGAGTGTGATTCCCGGCCACGGCCAAGCGACAGCTGAACTCGCTCCTGGGCCTCGACTTCACCAGCCTCTGCTGACCCGTGAGGATTCCTTCATCCAGCAGCCGATTTTGACAAGGGACAGTAAATTGTTATCACCGATCGGGAATCTCAAAAACCGCCAGGCATCCGCGTCACTCGGTCCATTGCTGTTGCCGCCGCAGGTCTGTGCCGTGCCCCAGCGTGAAGCAGGGGGAGGACTGGTGTGAGCCTGACAAGTGCGAGGTCGGGGACGATTGCCAATTCTCGCACACGCGCCCCGAGCAACAGTTCCACCCCGAGGTGACACACACACCCCCAATAAACTAAAAAACTGTTTTTTATTTTTTTTAAACAGGCAAGGCCCACTGAGCTATATAGCTCTTTTTCAGAAGCGACCTGCCCACAAATGATAGCTCCACAAAATGGCTTATCGTGTGGAATTTTCTAGCAGCCAACTACTCTAAACGCGTGTTGATTCTAAATGTGGAGGGAAAACCCGGAGGGCCTGGAAAAAAATCCAGACGTCCACGGGGAGAGCGTGCGATCTCCAAATATACAGGCGTCAGGTTCGGGATCGAACCCATGACCTCTTGCATACCAGGCGAGGTAGTTAACATCCCGCCTCTCACGCGCCACTCGCTGCTCCTCGCTACCGCGTACGGAACGCTGCGGTCGGAGCATTGGTGCAGTGGTTAGAGCACTGCGCTCAGGGTAACACCAGTAGCGAGTGATATCTCAAACAATTCTGGATGCCCCCTTTCTATCGACTAGATCCCGCAGGTCTTGCAAAGTCGATAACCATTCCCCCTTGGTCAGCCCACACAATCTCATCACTTCCAGCTAGCTTGAGAGTTTCACCCTGGTCAACTCCCATGCCCAGTGACGATGCTATCGGCGATGACGACAGCCACCCTCGTATTTTGGCTTCATCCATTACCACCTTTGTTATCGTCGTCATTGTCATCGTCGTCATTGTCATCATCGTCATTGTCATCGTCGTCATTGTCATCGTCGTCATTGTCATCGTCGTCATTGTCATCGTCGTCATTGTCATCATCGTCAACGTCGTCATTGTCATCGTCGTCAACGTCGTCATTGTCATCGTCGTAATCATCGTCATTGTGTTCATCGTCATCATCGTTTTCATTATCATTATCATCATTAATCTAGATCGGTGTTTCTCCAACTTTTTTGTGGCCCACGGATCACTCGGCCCGATGAAAACATGTCCACGAATCACCCAGCCATGCACACCCCTGGTGACACAAAGTATTCACTCATCTCTCTAAATACCACTCATATAAAATGATTAATTTTACCAGAACATAATTTTTTTTATGCAGTTATAAGGGTTATTATTAGGGGGGGCAGTGGCATTTAGATCTTTTTTTATTAAATATCAAATATAAAATATAAATTAATGTCAGAAACAAGTGGTATAAAGTTGTCATTGTTTCCGGATCAACCTGCGTTTGCATCACAACCCACCGGGGACCACCTGGAGGAGCGTCACGTGACCACCGGTGGTCTGGGAACAACCACTTTGAGAAGCACTGCTCTATGACATCATCATGGTCATCATGATCATCATGATCATCATCATCAGTGATAGTGACTCACGCTGGCAGCGATTACATCATCATTAGGCACACGCTAGTCGACCCAGCAGGCTAAATAGACTGTGTCCAATGTTCAGCCCCTCTTATTTACAGTCAATAATCTTGTTTAAAGTTCGTCAATAATCTGTTTAAAATTCGTCGAGTCTTGATAATGGTTTGCTTACTGTTCTTGAACGTATTTAAGCAGGGCTCCTCCTGCAGTTCATTGCGTTTGTGGCCCCGGTTCTTTCTCGTCTCGTGTGCATATCGGCAGTTCTCCTGAAACGACAACTGTGATGTTTTGTAATTGCAGATTTACAAGTCGACGAAATGTAACGACATGCAGCAACTCGCCTTCTGTCCCCGTGGCCCCTTCTGCGCCTTTGCACACCTAGACCGTGAGTTTCACACCTAGACCGTGAGTTGCATGCGCGGACCGCGAGTTTACATTACCAAGGTACAACAGGCGTAATTTAATCGTTGCTACTGGTGCAAGATTGTTTATTTTACATCTTGAACGGAAGCGCTTACATTTTGGGCACCGAGTAAAGTTGACTGTGAGACGGCAATTTTTCTTCACTGTTGTGCATTGACTTGCTCAGCCCACGGAATGCCTGGAAGTAATCGGCGTTTGTTTAGCGGCAGGAGCATTTCCCTGCTACAGGGATTTGCGGCGATAGGTACAAAGTGGAAATTCTGATCGAGTGGATCTGGTGAAACGGCTCTACCATCTGTGCAAGACAAATCTGTTCCGACTCACCTTCCCATAAAAAAAAAATGGCTTCTCTAATTGTTATTTATTTTATTTGGCACACACATTTCTACCGCTGTTTATTTGTTGTGTGCGGTCGCACTTAATTTTGCGCGTGGTTGAACTCTATTTTGCTTAGTTGGTGTTAGCCGCTGAGGTCGTGATGGGCTTTTTCATTCTTGCTGTTCCATGCCCTTGTACCGTTCCCGTTCTGCTGTAATATGTGCTAATTCCTAATTGACACGTAAAAATGTAAGATTGATTGATTGAGGATCAGAAAATGGCGGGGGTGGGGGGGAGTCAGGAAGCCAATTGACACCAGGCTTCGAGGGGAGGCAGCGTCTTTAGTCTTGAAGTCAATGGGAGGAGGGAGTCAACGGTGCAGACAGCCGCAGGCAGGGAGGGAAATCCACGTGATGGGAGCGGTGTGAGCGAAGTTTGATTGATAATTCATTTGCTTGAGCAGAGAGAGAGAGAGAGCGAGCGAGCGAGCGAGTAAGAGAATTGGGAGAAGAGCTGCGTGAGATGCGACTGTAGGTTTGTTGCCCACTGTTGGATGGACGAGCGGCTTGAATAGTATAGACGTGAGTAAAGCTGGGGGCTGACCAATTAAAGCCTGGCGGCAGGCAAGGCTCCGTCATCTTGTGTGTGGAGTTGAGGGATTTGCTGTCCGCTGCTCGCGGGCGAGTAAAATTGGTCGGGGCTCGATGTGATAAAAGCATCGAGAAACACACACACAACACCGCCTTTGATATTTTCAGTTGTGTGAAAGTAGGATGGTCGCAGAATAGAAAGTCGTCTAAAAATATAGCGTTGAGCGACGGTCCACTGTTTCATTCCAGTAGTCGGTTAACAGTGATGACATTTCCATGTTCAGGTTCCAACAGGTATAGAGAAAATGGTCATCGTAATAGAGACAATTGTCAGCATATTACTCTCACAACATCCTCCTTTCCAAATGACGGGATTCCTGGATAATGGCAGCTTGTTCAATGGAAAGGTGGTTCCTTCTGCAAACGTTTACGTTTTCTGTTTCCAGGCATTGCAAGTGTTTATGCGTACCGTCAAAATATTTAGTTCTTTGGCAAACTTGTTCGAGAGCTTCTCCGAGGTTTGTTGTCGATGGCGTGGAATGCAAAGTAATTTGATTTAATTGAAACAGGATGTTGCAATTTGTGTTTTCTGTCCGTGCAGAAGTCCACTTGGCAGACTCTACCGAACCTGCTCTGATCTGTGCGCAAGTGAGTGTCCAGCCGCACACATCCGTGTTGTGATTCATAATGGTTTTCATTTTGTGGTGACGGTTAGGTTGGCGTTATAATAATATACTAATTATTTTGGTCATTGAGATGCCAGTTTATTTTTACCCAATACCATTAATGAGTGTTTGACATGTGGCACGACAGTGGAGGCCCTGGGAGGCCTTCACCCAGCAGTGGATTGCTCATGACTAATGCTAGTTTAATTACGACTCAAACATAATCTACTATTGCGTTTGAGTCTTCATTACACACAAAGTGCTTGCCACAAATGAACCACAATACCTTGCTGATGTCGTCAAGGAGTATAAACTATCACGTCATCCTCGCGAGCGGCTTTTGGCTAGCCATCAAGCAAAGATGGCTGCCGCGTCGCGCGCTTTCAGATGCGCTTCTGCGGCCGTCTGAAAGCCACTGGGAGCTGTGCACTTTTAAATCTAGATTGAAAACTATTTTTTTTATAACTGCTTTTTGCGTTTAGTTTGTTGTCCTTCCTTGCACCTCCGATTAGCTCGTTTGACTATGTACGGTTACGAAGTTCAACATACATACATACATTACCCCTTCTCCCGCTCCCCCCCATCCCTTTTTTATTCCCCCAGTATGTTAGTTGTCTTCCCCTTTACCCCTTTTCCCCCTCCCATGTGAACGTTCATGTCCCCGCACGTGCTCCCCCACCTGGGTGGGGAGTGAGCTCCGTGTTCCCCCCTCGCTGGACCCTGTTGCGTCCAACTCGGGGCAGCTGCTGCTCGTGGAATATCTCCTCAAACCCTCCAGCACTCGCCCCTTAATTCGGTGACCGGCGCCTTGTATCGGGCTCACGTTGGCGTGTAATAAAAACAAAAATTTTAAAAAGCACATTAATTACTTTACAATACTTTATTAACGTCTTCCCTTCTGCTTGCCACCTCTACCCACCCCACAGGCCCTGAGCAGGCAGAGCCTCGCCTCGCCTTCTCCACCGTCGCGCTCTGGAGGCTCCCCCGCGCCGAGCCTGTCCAGCGGCGGGGGCTTTGGCCCCGCGGAGCCCTCGGGCTCCCCCGCGGCGACGTCGCCCCCGTTGCGCTCGCCGTTGCCGTCCCTCTCCGTCACGGTTGGCCCGCTGGTGGCGTCTTTATCCCCGACGGCGGCCTGCAGCTACCAGAAAGCGCCGGGCTATGAGCGCGAGGACCAGGTGAGAGGCGCCTTGCCCCCCCACCTCCCACCTCCCGTCCACCTCTGCCATGGGAAAGTGGCGTCGCCCACGAGTTCCTGACCTACCTCACACATCCGATTTGATGTGATTGGCTCTGTCGGGTAGTGAAGGGTTATAGTTAAAACATTGACATACCGACACCATCTGACCCAAGGGAAACTAATTATGAATCAACATTTGGTCTCGATTTAAAGCTTTCGTGATTGCAGGGATTCATCTTCTTGGTTCTTTCGGTAAAGTCACGTAGAATGGAAATAATAAAATAATAAAAATTAAACATAATAAAATAATTCTCACGACGTTTCGGCCACAACGCAAGTACCCGTCCTCAAGTAGCCGTCCTCAAGAGGACGGCTACTTGCGTTGTGGCCGAAACGTCATGAGAATTATTCTATTATGTTTTATTTTTATTCTTTTTTTATTTCCATTCTACTTGACTTTGCCGAAATAACCAAGAAGACAACATTTGGTCGTCTGCGTATTAAGTAAAATTCCCTCCTTTCGCCTACAGCTCTGTCATCGCAAATTAATCCATTGTGGAATTGTTGAATTCCGATGCTTGTGGGTCACGTATATTTTTTTTCTCTCCCAGAGTCTCCGTTGCAAGAGTTACTCACTGTGATAGGCTGTCCCTTATGTACAAACGTCACTGAAATCATGAAGTTGGAATTGTATATGTTGTGTTCTGGTGCAGTAATTTGTGACTGGGCTAAGATGTTGAATTCTCTGCAGCTGATAACTGTTCTTTTTTTATCACAACGAGAGGCCCAGATTAAATTGGGTCGTTATCTCTGTGTCGTGACGCAGGCAGTATACGTTGCTTGTGCTCCATATTCGTGTATGCTGAAAAATTACCTGTAATTTACTCTGTGGGATTATACACATCAGCAACATCGATAGCACCTACTGCGAATATGTGGCAGGATTCTTGTGAAAACGAGGCTTTAGACTCCGCGACACTGATGGATTAACAAGAGCAGTGATATTAATAATAAGCCTGTTTAACACATAGGACTTTGCGACCAATATTATCCATAACAAAGTGTTTTTTTGGGTTGGATCACGTAAATATAAATGTGTCAAATCCGCCGCCACTCGACCGCAGCCAATTATTAAGGTTTGTCACGTGAACAAAACCTGCCAATTAGTTACCAGTTCAGCACCTGATAGACTCACAGTAATGACATCACCTTTACTCCTCTGTTTAAGACCAAAACAGGAAGACTTCTTTATAATTTTGGTTATCGCCTGATGAGGCAGGTTGTTGTTATCGCCAGCGAAACGTCACAGTATTCCAATTGTAAATGTTGTGGGTTTACTCTCCAACACACCGGTGTGCTGAAGTAGTAACTAATTGGTGCGTTTTGTCTACGTGACCAACCTAACGAATTGGCTGTGTCGGGTGGTGGCCAGTTTAACGACACATTTACATTCACGCGATCTAACCCAACAAAAAAAAACCCTTTATGAATAATACACCGCGTGCAGTAAAAGGCGATAAGGGGAATCTTTTGTGCTGCGTATCCGCATGTGCTTGTGTCACGGTGGGAGGCTGCTCTCTGCTCTACTGCCGGCTGTGGAGCACCGTGCCCAGTCGTTTTCACGATTCAGAGAGAATGACGGTGATTAAACCCCGCCCCAAAGAACAAGTTTATTCTCTCCAGCTTTGGATTCTCTACATTAGCTTCGATACATCTTAGTTTTTCCTACCCATGGCCTGTGATTAATATTTTTTGTTTTGGTGATGCACCGTGCCCTGAATACCTTTTTTGTAGAAAGGCGCTTTATAAATGTGTAATTTATTCGTATTGCCTGTTCAGGCCGACACGCCTTACTTTTGTGACTCACGGTGGCAGCGGCCACCCACGGGCTGGATGGTCAGCACCATGGCCGGCTGCCTTTGCCTCCCCAGTTGTGATATTGACACACCGCACCAGGTACTCGCTTAAGGCCGAGTTGGCCTAGGGGAGGCCCAGGACCTGTTCACATATTCGCGACCGATGTTGGCTGTGAGCGAGAATCAAAATACGGGACGCTGGGTTCATAGTGCAATGGGCTATCCCACTGCGACACCACTGTCGGCATAATAGGTGCTCGCTTAAAAGCACTTGCCCGAACACTCTGTTAAAGGCTATACAGCGGAACTTTATATTTGTTTGCGTGTGTTACTTTGTGTCCGGCAGGCTAAGCTGCAGAAGCAGCACGAGCAGCACACCTACTGTGGCAACCTGCAGGAGCAGGAGGACATACAGAACACGCACGTGAGTCGCATCGCTGGCCCGTTGGACATTCTTTGGGCTGAGAGACCTGGCACGGTGTTGACGCCTCCTGGTTGCGCGTGTCGCAGGCTCTCTTACATCGCCTCACACGAGACGTTTGGCATCCTGGTACATTTTAGAGCTCAAATGAGTTGTCTCTCAATGAGCCAATGGCCGTGATTGATTGCACAGGTCTTCCAGACCCGACCGCCATACCAGTGTAGAGTATCTGAGGGTTGCAGCCTAGGGTTGAGATTGTGTAATTGGTTGTGTTTTTTGGCTTGTCAAGCCAAAGGGGCATTGAAATTATAGTGGCTGATATCCAACCTGGACATATTTTTACTTGCAAAAAATATTAAAAGGCGTTTTTCAATCTACGGCTGTGTTTAGTTTTGTTATCCTTCCCCGCACCTCCGATTAGCACGGTGGGTTTCGTTTGGTGCGAAAGAAGTTCAACATGGATACATAGCAAGGCCTGCTCAAACCGTGTCGGGTCGAGGGGATTGTTTAACCGAACTTCACCGTGCTGTTCAGTGCAGGTTGGTGAAGGGGGAACTCTCGATCGGTCCGTATACCACTCGCCAATGATGTCAGCTGTGGGCGGGAATAAAACTCGGGTCACCGGGTTCGTGGTAGAGAACGCAAGCCTCTGCACACCTCCGCACTCCCTGTGTTTCCTCACCGGTCTCCTCTGCACCTTGTCCATCCTGTCGCAGAGCCTCTTGCGGGCGCTGCCCGTGGGCTGCCCGACAGGGGGCAGCCTGCCCTTCGCGACCGTTAACCCGCTGCCCACCAACGCTTCCACCATGAATGCCAAGGCCATGCCCTTCTACCCGCCCTCCAGCACCGTCGACTCGGTCATCGGTGAGTGCTTCGCTACCGTTGAGAACCCTCGCGGCGGAGGAGACCGGCAGCGGGGGGAGCAAAGCGCTACCACGCGTAGCGGACGCGTGTGCCCACGAGGGGCACACGCTTGTGCGAGTCCCGCTCGTAGTACTCCTCGTCATCCTCATCATGCTCGTCATCTTCAGCCATTGTCTATCCACTGCTGGAGGAAGGCCTCCCTACGCCGTCGCCATCCCTCGTGGTCCAGCGCGGGCTTCCATCCGTCCCGCTGAGGTTGCGCGTGAACCTATCCCGTCGCTCTGCTTTCCGCGGCGGGCACTTTCTTTGAACGCGTTTTCTCCTTTAGCTGCTCTTCCGTCACCCGTCCCATCGATCGGCCACCCTGTCTGGCGATGATTTGCTCGGTGCTTATCTCGGGCCCCGGTTGCTGTGGTCGCACTTAATCGCCCGGCTGCGTATGCGAGCCGATCTGAAACTTGGAGTCCTTGGCAACCCCAGCGACTCGGACATGGTGTTGCTGCATCAGCCCAGCATGCGCTGCACAGGCCTTAACCCTTTTCCCCTTTCCGAGACGGCTGCAAGTTGCAGAGTGGGTGTCTCGTTCGTCGCCGACTCTCCGAACGCGCAAGCGGTTGGCGTTAATTTGATTTAGAGAGGCACCGCACCGTTGTTTTAAAAGACGTTGTACTCACCGCAGAGAACTGCAGTGACACGACCACCACACTCGATGATAGCTGGCGCCAATTTGTGCCACACGCCCTCCCGCATGGCCTTTTCCTTCCTAATTGGCGTTCGAGGCAGGGGAGCAGTTGCTTCGAACACTCCTCGGCTGTTAATCCCACGGTGTCTAATGTCACGCTGTTCAGACACTTCACTTGCAATGGTCAAATGTAACGGCAGCGCCCCTTTTAAGGTGAGATTTAATTCGAACTTTGACGACCGCACAGGTTTTAACATAAATAAACCTGTGCTTGGTTAAAAATACATTTTAGGAAACACTTTGGCTACGTCAAAGACAAAGATCCCCCCTTTTACTTTTAATAGACTGTTGGGGCAAGTACTGTTAGCAAGCATCTATGAAGGCCGAAACGGTACACGATAGGGTGAGTGGAAAGCACCACGCCCGGCCGCCTTTGTCTCCCCAGTGGCTGAGTCGACCTAGGGGAGGCCCAGGACCTGTTCAGATAATCGTCAATGGTATTGGCCGTGAGCGGGAATCGATCTCGGCAACGGGTTCATAACCCACTACACTACCACTCCCCACGGCACACGCACACACTCGCATGCCCAGTGTTGTCGGCAAGGCGTGTGGTTAAAAAACTCCAATTGCTACATCGCAAAGCCCAACCGCTATGCTGCTGACTCATGCGACCATCGCTATTGTGCTGAGTAGAAGGTAAGGATGTGGCCCCGAGAGAAGCCCCTCTAGGTCTGCTCTCTCGCGATGTTCCTGCAGGCTCGGCGCTGGCTGACCTGGACCTCCACGACTACTCCGTGACGGCGCTGGAGCGAGACCTGGGCGGTGGCAGCGGCCTCCTGCGCTGCACTGGCTCTCCCGGTGCCGTCGGTACGGGCCCACACCCGTCGGCATGGGCGTCCCAACGTGGCCACGCCCATTGTTAACTAAACTAAAACTCAAAACTATTTTTATTTTACGAGGTCAAGGACCACTGAGCTATATAGATGTTTCTCAGAAGCGACCTGGCCACAAATGATAGCCCAACAAAGTGGCTTATCACGTGGACTTTTCTGTCAGCCAAATACTCTTAAATCCAAGTTTCTAAATGTGGTGGGAAAACCCGGAGGATCCAGAGAAAAAATCCACACAACCAAGGGAAGAAAGCCACGCAAACTCCAAATATACAGCAAGCGTCAGGGTCAGGATCGAACCCACGACTTCCTGTATACCAGGCGAGGTTGTTAACATCTCGCCACAACGGCACCCAGTAAAGGCTACGACACATGAGAACAGTTTTGCAGCGCAATCGTTGCCGGCAATCGTCGCCAGCAATTGTTGGCGCACCATTCACCATTGTTAAAGTTGTGCTTGCCCAAATTTGGACAGTTGTGATTGCTGCACCACCTTGGTGAGCAACTGGGTTTGGCAACTTCCAGTCATCCATTAGAGGTTTTTTGGGTTAGATGGCATAAATATACATGTGTCATTAAACCTGCCACCACCCGACATAGCCAATTAGTAAGGTTTGTTACGTAAACAAAGCATGCCAATTAGTTACTAGTACAGCACACCTGGTGTGTTGCAGAGTAAATCCACAACATTTACAATTCGAGTACCGTGACGTTTCGCCGGTAATTACAACAACCAGCATCATCAGGCGACAGCCAGAGTTGTGGAGAAATCCTCCTCCTGTTTCGGTCTTAACTTCCAATCGGATCACAGATTAAGGTCACATGACCACCTGAAAGTGCAGTCTGTCGACCCAATTGTTCATCAATTGCACTCTGGACAGACAGAACTTCCTCCGTCTGTCACTGCTGTACCAAGTAGCCAGAGTTGCCCATGTTAAATGCATTGCCGGTGACGATTTCTCACAACAATTGCCATAACATGACCGATCATGTGATAACCTTTATGATTACGCTATCATTAAAGGGCCACTCTGAATGAGGACATCATCGTAACGTTCACATCATAAGTAACAGCCATGCTTTGACTTTGGACAGTATCGTGAATAAAGACCGAACTATCAGTACCGCATCAGCATTCGGGTTTACACCATCAGTGCCACTTCTCTCGTACAGACTAATCTCTCAGGACCATATTAACTATTATATATAGCAAACTAGCTTGTAAAATATTCTCTAACTAACCCTTTGTAAATTGATCTCACCAGTCTTCCATGCAAGAGGGGTTAATGATGTTGAACGGGCTCCAGTAGTCAAATAAAGGACGTGTCGAGTGACCACACGACTGATGCGGCCTCAGTCGCAGCCAGGCCACCGTAACCATGGCACGGTCCTCCTTGACGCTGCGCTGCGTCTCGCCGTGTCACCCATCGCCGTATTTCGTGCCGCCCATTGCTGTGCCCCATCGCCATGTTGCCCCGTCGCCGCGTTGCGCAGGGGAGAGGCTGTACGGCGAGCGCTCGACAGCCCAGCTGGCGATGCGACCAGAGCTGCCACGGCCCGGCCTTCCCGCGCTGCCCACCACTCCCAAGCACTTCCCCACCATCCACGACTCGCATCTGCACGTGGACGTCATTGGCGGTGATCCATGTGAGTGCGCGCGTTCAGCTGAGCGCTCGCACCCTCGCTCGCTCACGGATTTCGCTCCAAGAGAAGGGTTCGCTCTTGATTTTCCGGGTTGCCGAATCTCGTTGCTTGCAAAAATAAATGATGAAATATCTTTACTACGCAAGCACTGGCTTCAGTATGAGTCACTCGCAACACCATGCCAGGTACTCATCTGAGGCTAAGTCGACCTGGGGGAGGCCCAAAAGCAACTCAGCTAGTTGCCACCGATTTTGACCTTGAGTAGGATTCGAACTCTGGTCGCTTGGTTCTAAACGTAGCGCGTTAACCACGAAGCTCCCTCTCCATACATCACATTCATTTGGAACATGTGATGGGTACTGCAGGATCCGACCATGTCTGTCCAGTGCTCACCGAGCTGCATCGGCTTCCGGTTGCCGAACGAATACATTATGAGGTCGCACTCATTACACACAAAGTGCTTGTCACAAATTAACCACAATACCTTGCTGATCTCATCAAGGAACATAAACCATCATGCAAATTCCGGTCATCCTCACAGCAATAGCTTTTTTGGCTAGCCATCCATCAAAGACGGTCACCGCATCGTGCACTTTCAGATGCACTTCCGCGGCCGGCTGGAATGCTCTTCCTTCCAATATTAGGAAGCCACTGGAGCTATGCACTTTTAAATCATGTAGATTGAAAACGTATTTCTTTAGAACTGCTTTGTGTTTCATTCATTGTCCTTCCCCCGCACCTCCAATTATCACGGTTGGCTGCGTACGTTGTGAAAGAAGCTCAACATCTTTAATACAGTTTTTTTTTCAGTTAGATCACGTAAATATAAATGTGTCGTTAAACCCACCACTACCCGACACAGACAATTAGTAAGGTTTGTCACATAATCAAAACGTGCCAATTGGTTACTAGTACAGTACACCGGTGTGTTGTAGAGCAAATCGACAAGATTTACAATCTGAGTGACGTACAGTACATTCATGCACGGAACGGTAATACGCACACTCCACTGGCCGGAGCAGGAACTCTCTAACAGAGTGCTCTTTATCCCGGCAGCTAAAGATGTGACTTGTTTTTTCGTCTGTGTCACTCGCATCCTCCATCTCGCAGCCAACGGGGCGGGCGGCTGGAAGCAGTTTGCAACGGGTGGGCCGCTGAGCTCGAGGTTCTGTGCCGGGCCCGCGGGGGTGACCATCATGCAGCAGCAGCAGCAGAGGCTGAGCGACGCCTCTCAGGAACTGTGGCACCAACCCCAAACGGTGACTTCCCCGTGTTGTATGCCGCCTCCCGGCCGCTGTGTGCATCCCACGTTGACGGAGATGCCTTCTCGCGACTCGCCATCACAGTGTTCCCGTCTGACCCTACGCCGAGGTATTTCGCCAGACTCGGTCATTTCATTCGGTGGTTTTTAGTTTTTTTTGCTTATTTATCCGGGAGAGCCACAACCAAGTCATCGTACTCTATCAGGAGGGGTCCTGCATTGGGTTTTTATTTGAAGATGTTTTCAGCCACTTAATGAGTTTGTAAATGTTAGAAAACGCCCAGAGAAAACCCACGCACACGAGGGGGCAGCACGCTTTATCCCCGTACAGATGGAAATGGATGGCAATTAGTCCGCTTCCTGTACTGCCTTCTGGCGAGCCAGGGTACGGCACCTCCTGGACGCCCACGGGAAGGGAGCTTCACGACATCAGTGCGGTCATCCACCATCTCTCGCTGCTGCCTTCACAGCACTGGGTTACAGGCAGCCGCGTGCAGCAGCGTAGCCACCGCCGGTCTGGCGGTTCACCCATTGCTCCTCGGTGTGTCCCGTGACATTTAGAAGCGAGATTTTGAGGCCACTTCACGTGACCTCCAAGTGCACCGAGCCCTCGCTATAAGCACTGTTGTGATGTCGCCATCACTTATATGGTCACACTTACTACACACAAATTGCTTTCCACAAATGAACCACAATACCTTGCTGACTTTGTCAAGGAGCATAAATCATCATCACTGCCAGCTCCGGTCGTCCTCGCAGCGGTGGCTTTTGGCTGGCCATCGAACAAAGATGGTCACCGCTTTGCACGCTTTCAGATGCGCTTCTGCGACCGTCTGGAACGCTCTTCTTTCCGATTTTAGGAATCCACAGGAGCTATGCACTTTTAAATGTAGATTGAAAACGAATTTATTTAGAACTGCTTTTTGTGTCCAATTTATCCTTCCCCCACACCTCTGATTAGAATGTTTGGCTACATACGGTGCGAAGTTCAACATCATACTTATTGGCTAATGGCGGCTGTTGTTGTTTTCAAAGCCTGTCCTCTTGCAGGTGTGCCTCGTATACTCCTCCAAAGTCCCCCAGCTTCTCGTCCCCCCCCATACCTCTCCCTCCCTCCGCGTGCTTCCTTGTGCCTCCTGATAATCTTAAGTGTGTTTCTCTCTTCCTCCTGTATTTTCCTGTCTTCCCATGGCACCTGTAAATTCGTTTTCCCGTGTGCGGTCTTCCTCCGTATGGGTCCCTGTACCAAACTATGATGCAGTGCACTTACCTGCTCCTCCCTTTACCTCCTTCCATCTTTGCACACTTATACCAATTTTCTTATTCTCACTCTCTTACCATGTATTACCATATACGTTGAACGTCTTTCGCACTGTGCGTAGCCAATCGCGCTGATTGGAGGTCTCTCTGATCCTCCTTACACCGCTCGCCATCTCCCTGCACATCCCTCCACCTCTTCCTGCACATTCCTTAGCCTCCCTACACCTCTCTATGTGCCCACACACTTTCCTCTCCCTCCCGCAGGCTTTCCACATCATTCCATCTTCTTCCTCTGCTTCCGTTTGCCTTTCTGCTCCTCCAACCACCCACCCACACGCACGTCCAGGGTGTCGTGGGTTCAACGCCGCCTCCTGCTTGCGCGTCTCTCTCCCGCAGAGCTACGATGCTTGGCGGCGTCAGGCGGCGGCGGAGGAGGCGCAGAGCACGGCGCGGGCGGGCAACGGCGAGCCGCAGGCCGTGCCGCCGCGGGAGCGAGGGGCCCACCTCGGCGTGCCCGGCGCGTCCCCGCTCGGCGGCGCGCGTGCCGGGACTCGAGCCGCCCCGCGCCACGCCGTCGCCGACGTGGAGATGCTGTCGCTGCCCGCCATGCGCGCTCTCAAGACGCGGCTGGAGGTCGACCTGGAGCTGCTGGAGAAAGTACGTGGCGGTGGGGGGTGACGAGCGATTTTGAAGGGAGCCGGCGTCTGCCGGGGCGTTCCAGGAGAGACGGGTCACGTGGGGGTCCTCCTCCAGAGGGGGACGCTTTTGGGTTGTTGCCGTGCGTCGTTGAGCTTCTTCCCGAACGCGCTTCCAGCACATGGAGCGACACGCGGCATGACCCAAAAGCACGAGGGAAAGAGCGCTATTCTATTCTTGCCTTGCATACGGCAGCTATTTTATGTTCGGCAGCTAAGTGCCAATGCGTGGTTCTGTCGAGGGAGGAGCAGTACGGACGGCGGCACCGCAAGAACCTGCACAGCAGCAATTGCGTTGTGTGCCTGTGTGTGTTCGCATGTTTCTCGCAGGCGATGCAGGAGCAGCAGGCGCGGCAGTGCCTGGCCTGCGAGGAGCGCCCCCGCAGGGCCGTGCTGCGGCCGTGCCAGCACTACGTGCTGTGCGAGGAGTGCGCCCCCCGCTCTCTCGAGTGCCCCTACTGCCGCACGCGCATCCTCGGCTACCACTGCACCTCCTCCGCCTCCTCCACGTCCTCCTCCTCCGCCAGCGACGGGGGCCGCTGAGCTCGAGGGCCAAGCTGCCACGTCGCCGTATTAACGGGTGGAATCGGCCGAAGGGTGAACGCGCGTGTGGCCGCCGCGGCCGCTGTGTCCGGAGGTCGCCGGGGTCGGGTTAAAGGGCCGCGTCGCGTTTTACGAGAGGCGTCGTCTTCAGCGCGTGGGTTCCCAATCGCACGCCAAGTCCGCAACGCTCTCAAGACAGTCGTGTTTTACGTCTTCAGCCGAAGCAGACGGTGCACGTGGTGATGCAGCTTTGTGTTTGTCATACTTGGCGCCCCCACGTTTCACGCGGCTGCTCTCTCACCCCCCACCCCCCCACCAATAACATCATCAAAGTGCCAGGTTCACAGAGCACGCGTTGTTGATGAGACTCTGTTTGAATCAAAAACTAATCTTGCCTCGTTTTCAAATATGCACAGCGTGCGAACCTCGTTCGTGCGGCACAAAACTCGTATAGGTCTCGTGTAAGCGTGACGCTGTGGGTGAAGGACTAATGGTGGCCGGATGCAAAATACTAAAATGAATTCCCGTAGCATGTATTAATGCATCCACCTCGTCACTGGCCAAAGCGCGGAGTGTTGTCATTTTTTTTGCAGCACTTCAACGTAAACGTGTTATTTGGGTTTTTTTCCACCCCCGGAAGTTGAGCACAACGTCACGGAGGAGCTGGTTCTGTCCTCGCGCGAGTCGCCAGCCTCTCGCTGTCGAGGCGGCCGCGGTGGCCGACGGAGTGGCGGCCGCGGTGCCAGCAGGTTAATTCGTCACACTATTTTTGCACTTTACTAGGCGCGCGTGAGCATAGTTGCTGGCTCTTGACGAGAGCAGACTAAGTGTGCGAGTCGCACACGCAAAGCCGGAAAGTTTCCCGTCTCGCTGTGCTTCAGGTAAATCCACGTGGGTTGGTGTTGCAAACATGTCGGTTCCACCGATTCCTGGAGCTCGCAAGTCGTGCGACGGATTGCTTGCGTGTAACGGGTTTTTCAGATTCGTCCTTTTCTGCGACCCTCTCCAGCCAGCCACTGGGGCGGAGGGGGGGGGGGCGCTACGTTCAGCGAATGTTAAAAACAAAAATCATTTCTTGAATAGAACTGTGAATCTGTATCACGACAACGAGTTGTGTACAGCGCGGCATTATCGCTCTCGACTTCAGTCCACGAGCAACATTGGTTTATCCATCCGGCAGAATCATTTCCATGCAGTGCAAACACCCACACAGTACTTATAGATGAAGAGTTATACATCAGTTGATCTTAGACAAACCGCATACAATGTAACAAACACTTTGGACTGTCGTATTTTAAATATATAATATATGTTTGTTTGTAGATCATGCGAGTGCTACAGATCGATGGCCATTTGAGGACTTGGTCTATATGACATTGCTTAACTTTAATTTTTCTTGGCTACATATTATTTCATCAAGCTGGGAGACGATGACAGAGATTCTGCGTGGCAAAAGTGTCTTTTATTTTCGATGAAAAAGTGTTCATGTAGAGGTTGGTTAAACGGTGCTGTTTCTTTCGCAGACAGTAGTAGGATCGCACTCCGGCGTCGGTCATCTAACAATGACTGCCACGCGGAGGGAATTAAGTCGTACCTGGTAAATGCAAATCTCAAGTTTGTTCCGTTTTAACGTTTTGTTTTTGCACAAAGAGACTCGCTCTCGAGTTTTGACGGATTGGGGGGGGGGGCGTCTTGTCATTGTCGTGGTAACCAAGAGTAAGAATGGCCGACTCGAGCGTGCATGATGACGAGGGGATTTTTTAATTAATATGAAAACTTGTTCGTATTTATGACTATTTCACACACCTAGTTATATTTTACTACTTTTGCCTTATTAAATGCTTTTTATTTTATATGCATCGCAGGCACCCTCTGCTTGCCTATATTCCTTGCTGGGCTGGACTGGGCTGCGCAGGCCAGAGGGGAGGGCAGGGGTTTGGGCCTCCCAGCTTCTGCTGTATTAATGATTTAGACACGGGCCCTCATTCCGTTTTAATTTGCATCTGTGATTATAGAACAGGAGCCATCTATGCAGCGCGGAATTCTCCACATAGGCAACAGCAGTGCGAGCTGAACCCTGATCCTGGAGGTACCTGCTGCACTGTCAGCGAGTATCTCTTGCAGTATCCACATTAGTCACCCCCCCCCCCTCGTTTAAGGCTAAATAGCAATACACAGGGTGTCGCTAAAGGTATGAAATTTTATTAATGCAATATAATCGGACTTAATTATGCCCTTATTGACACCTTGTATGTATTCATGATGTGTGTTGATACGTGTGTCTGTGTTGTATACTTTAAATGGAGTCTATTATAGGTGGCTGTTCAATGGAAGTGAGGGTCCTCTTTGAGAGAGAATTTCCTAATCGTATCCACACAACTTTGTAAAAATTCAATATTTTAGACGTAATTTTTCATAGTATGAAATAGAACTACTGTACAGTGGCAAACGGGCGTTTGTAACCTTTCCTCTATACTACGCACTGGCAGGTCTCTTTTAACTACAACACTTAAAAGTAACGCAGTCGGCACCGTATTGCTTGTAACACTTAACAGTATTTAATGCGAAACGCAATTCCTCGAATGCTGTTCCGGTGGTGAGACTAGCGCCACCGCGCTGTGGTCTCGCCGCTCTGGCGCGCTCCCCCGAGCCTCTGCTGTTTCACCTCGAGACCCTTGCCCCCCGCTGCTGCCGCGGTGCGGTAATGAAACAACGGTCTTGAGCTCGCACGAGAAAGTACGGCCGTTGTATTCTGTCACCTTTCTTCCGGCCGTTTAGTTCTTCCGCGGAGAAATAATGATGATAATTTCAACTTGTGATATGCTGCCGCACAGTATTCGCTCGCTTGTTCGCTCTCGAAGCGAGGGAACGACTCGGAGGGCACGAGGAGGAAACCGCAGACGACGCGGGGAGGCAGCAGCAGGCAGGCGGTGAGCCGGCACCAAAAACTGCCCAAGTTCTCCGGTCCTCTCTTTGTATTTTGTATTAAGATCTTCCCAGCCAATGAATGTGCTATTTTGAATGAATGAACGAGAATGCAAGGGTGGGGGTGGGGGGATTGTTGAGGGAGCGTCAGCTGTCGTTTGCATATAACTAACGCAGGGCAGTTACGGCGATCGTGTTGAACAGCATCCTAAAGTGTGGGTTGGTGGGGGGGGGCTCTGTTTGCCCCATTTCTGCAATTCACAGAACAGCAATTTGTTCTTCCACCCCGCAGGGAAGAGGAAGGGTAGAGTCGTGGCCCTGGTAGATTGTTTTTGTTACCTAGAGAGAGGCGTGCCAACAGGGCAGCCATTGCTTGGAGCCCCACACACATACAGGTGTTTATTCTTGCATTGTTCGCAGATATCGTGAATTCCTTGACCCTGTGTGGATAATAGGGTTTGCAGGTAGGAGGGTGATGATGAAATATTTTTTTTTTATGAGTGGCCCACAATGATTTCTGGTCTGGATCCTATTCATTCCAGTTGTTTTAGAATGCATCCAATCATTTCTTAATAATACATATTTGAATTTATATCAACGATCATGTAATTCCTTTTAACCATTACATTCAGAAAAATATATATTTTAGAATGACGAGTAAACCTTAATGAAAACGTGTAATG
This sequence comes from Lampetra fluviatilis, assembly GCF_964198595.1. Taxonomy (NCBI): domain Eukaryota; kingdom Metazoa; phylum Chordata; class Hyperoartia; order Petromyzontiformes; family Petromyzontidae; genus Lampetra; species Lampetra fluviatilis. Next base: position 10,766,845 of record NC_136309.1, on the reverse strand, counting down.
TGTTTTTAAATGAATTTTAGCAATATTAAAGTAATGTTTACAATAACAATTATCAATATGAGGCAAGGGGGGCCCTCGCTGTCATGGGAGGGCTGACGCACGGATCGAGCAGCGGGGGTGAAGAGACTCTTCGTTTGAGTCGTAATAAAAAAAAATGTGTGGTCAGAACGCGTAAAATAAAAATGTGTGAAGTTTAACTTCTTTCGCACCGTATGTAGCCCACTGTGCTAATCGGAGATGCCCGGGGGAAGGATAAATTGAAAAGAGAAGGCAGTTGTAAGGAAATTAGTTTTCAATCTAGATGATTTTAAAGCCCATAGCTCTCAGTGGCTTCCTAATATCGGAAGGAAGAGCATTCCAGACGGCCCGCAGAAGCGCATATGAAAGCGCCTCGCGATGCGGTGACGCTCGACCAAAGCCAATGAATGAAGTTGTCGCGTGAACCAACGTGGCAGCTTGTTTTCTACTTCAGCACTCCGCTGTGTTGGAGGGCCACAATCCTGGCAACTGCCTGATGGTGCTGGTGCTTTGTAACCAGCAGCGAAACGTACACAATTGTTAAATACGTCTGTATCGCTCTCTAACACATCCGGGGTGCTGCGGCAGCGATAAGCTAGCACGTTTTGTTCCCTTACCTGGCTGTCGGCTGGAGGAGGGTATACGACACGCACTTTACTTGCGCGATCTGTTCTGAAAGTCGGGTACTAATCGTAACATTGGTCGCTAAAGCCCAAGTCTGCTCAAAGATTCGATTACCGATTTCTGTGCCATGGTAAGAGAATTCATGTTTTTTTTTCATCCGCCGTCGTGAAACATTTCCTGGACATTTTGTGGATGGTGACAAGAATTGCAGGGCCATCTCCTAGACAATTATATGTATTGATACGTGTGTACGCTGCAGTTACTGTATTGATAGAAAATGGACGAATGTGCAGGACCGAGTGGCATCTTGGCCTTGCGCGAGTAGAAACGGTTTCTTCTGCAACTGCCTGAATCTCGCCGCAAAGGCTGTTAAGTAGCCAACCCATCCAGCCAAAATGCACGACGGCAAAGTGTCATGAATCGCTGCGGTCAGGTCAACGGCGGCCTTGCTTCACAATCGGCATGGCAGGCACAAAACACACCAAGAAGTGTAGACGATTCAAAGGCTTTGGTGAGCTGTGAGATGCATTTTATTTGCGTGGCATGTGGCAAGCTCTCTTCACTCACTTGTCAGCGAGTGCCACCGGACATTGGTAAAAACATCATTCCCCTGTGCCTTTTTCTTGGACCACATCCAAACAGTTATGTTAAGCAATAGATAATATTAGATAAGATGATAAGAAAAAAATATATTAACTGTTTATCTTTATTAAAATAGAAATATTCTTAATGCATTATTTAATGAGTAAAAACAATAAAATAATGGAATTGATATATGTATACGTTTATTCATGGTTCGATTTAACAAATGTTGATTACTTTTTAGAGCATAACATAAATAATGTATTTTATATAACCAAATAGAAATACGTGAATTTATAGTTTTAATACTAATAGCAGTAATATAATAGTGATGTTGGGTTGTACGTTAGAAAGTGGGGATGAGTGTGTTAATGATTTGTACGAGATGAGGCGAGGTAAAGCGAATGAAGTAGAGTTCTCTGTTACAATGGACACCTGCAAAAGACTAAACCATGACTGGGCCATTGGAAATCACGTTTTTAATAATTGAGTAGTAATTGCACAAATCTTGCCTATGGAGTTACCGAGTGGTTGCAGTAAATCAACTCGTGATGCCCGTGCAGCCTGGCTCGGTCTCGGCCCGTGTCACGACATGTAGCAGTATTACACAGTAACCAAGCGCTTTGGTCTTCCTTGCATCTAAATCGTTGCTTGTCAACCCGTTTCAGTCCACGGCGCTCCCACGTTCGGAGTTTGCTTGATCTTCGCGGCGCGCTGAACCTAAAGAATTCGTTTTGCCGAACTGCGCGAGGTCGAGGCAGCTGAGAGGGCCGGGGGTGGTGGCTGGCGGCCGATGTGGAGAGAGGAGGGGAGGACGGGGGGGGTGGTGGGGCTGGATCGGCCGCTGACCGGCGTGGAGGAGAGTTCCGTCTGTCCCCAACGGTGAAGGTTCATTTTCCTTTGCTGTAAATTGAGAATATGCCGCGGGCACACGGGTTGCCAAGCACTGATCTAAACGAATTGAAGTGACCCAAATTTATACCAAAAAAAAACCTTTTGAGACAACCTCTTTTGCAATGAAGACCACCAAAAATGTTTATACACTGCGTGTGTGCAAGTATTTGTGCCAGAAGGTGGCTACTGGTGGGAGCACAGCTTAGGTCTGACTTGACCAGGTCACAAGAGAACAACAAACACGGAATGTTTTCTGTGAACTGAATCGTGGCGAGTCGAGTGACATGTGAACGGGCTGCACTGGCCGGCGTGTTTTTGAGTGTGGTCAGACAAAATGCCGAGGACCACACCGTCTGGATGCCTTCATCCAGCTGTGGACTTGAAAAATGGCTGTAAAAAAATACCTGATTTTTTTCTATTACAAGCAAATCGCTTGACCTTTTGTAATTGTCTGATTTGTCAAATTTGTATTCGACCCAATATTCGGCCAAAGTATCTCAATGGATTTTCAGGTCGAACCGGAACCCCAAGTGTGTGCTCCCGCTGCTGTAGTCGCCAGTCAAAGTCAAAAGTCCTATAGCCCTGCTTCTCATAACCTCTTAAAGCGAGCGGCGCTGTGGGGCCGTGCCCGTGCTATCTCAGGAGGCAGCGTGTCCGATCTTCCACTGCGCGAACTCCGAGCCGAGCCGAACCACCGACCTCCGCAACGCACGCTCACATTGATTTAATTCCATCCCCAAGGACCCTGGTCCGCCCCCCGAGCTGTCTTGCGAGGTCTGCATAATGTCCGCAATGTATGTACGTTGAACTTTTTTCGCGCCGTACTTTGCCAACCGTGCACTCATCGGAGGTGCAATGATGCGGTTTTGGCTTCGGCTCCGGCAAATAGCCGGTATGGAGAAGCGTCCCGTACCCGGTTGTGGGCCCCTCCCCTGGCGCGGCTCGGATGTGCCAGGTGGAAAAAGGGGCATTGTGCGCGCGCTTGCCCGAAGCAGGTCTGGAGATGCTCCCGAGCTCAAGGAAGAGAGCCTGGTTGATAGGAACGCATTGGTGGGCCCTGAATGGGAAATCGACCACGCGTAAGAGTTGCGCTCGTGGTGTTTTAGATAGATATTGATTTTTTTTACTCTTTGACATATATATACTAGTAATATTCAAATTTACAGATTTTAATGTCTATTTCAATTTAATACAGTACTTTGAATTTTTTACGTCATTTTGTACTATCGTTACATTCTAGATATGAATAAAATCGTTATTATATTACACGAACGGGTCGTCTTTCAAGATGATTGTGTGTAACCAAGAGATCCAGGGGATGAGGGTCATTTGCAAAAGTGACCCGGGGCATGAGTGCTGCCAGTCGGTGGCAATGATTTGCTGCTTTGTAGAATCCCAATCGAGTAACGGGGCGTGTAATTTTCAAATTAGGAAGATTTTCACCCAGCAGCAGGACTATTGTCAGCGCTTTGGTGAAACTTTCGATCCTGCATACGAATTGTGAGCGCTCGTCAGCAGTGCCTTAGCCCTCCCGGTGTTTTCAGGGTTTGCCGTGTGGACGTTCAGCACGGTGTCCGACGTTTCGGTGCCTGGGCTGGGGTCTTTAGGAACTTTTGCAAGTAGGTAGTGTCGATGGGGGAATTGGGTTCCTGAAGAAGCTCTCCGGTAGGTGGAGCAAAACGTCGGACATGATCCCTAACACGGTTCTATCCGAAAATGATCTTTTTGTTTGTATGTAGACAATATGAATACATTAATATAATGCCATTAAATATATAGAGTTCACTCTAGTATTATAATGTATTTACCTCTTCTTAATGATCGTTATATATACGTTATCGCAGGTTTCAATTGGAATCAACATTCTTACTTAAACGATTCGTCGTCAGTGGGCAACGTTTAACTTCCGTTCCCGTTTGTGGATTCAAAAGTTTTCGCGATGGTGCTAATAACCCCAACCCAATTGTGAGTGGGTGAAGTGGAGAGGGCCGCATTGGTCAGCTTGGCTCGCTACGCTGTGAACCCTGTGGGGCTCACAAGTTCGATTCCGACCCATGGCTAACATCTTGTGGCGAGTGATATCTGAATGTCCCCGGACATTCCCTTCAACCCACACTGGTCATTGTGGTGAAGTATGGTCAAAGCGACCCAGGGCCGGCCCGAGGCATAAGCGAACTAAGCGGCTGCTTGGGGCCCCCTGGCCACCAGGGGGCCCCCGAATCGTTTTTTTTTTGTCTAAAATTAACATCACGAGCAAGCTTCTACAGTCAACCAACATGCAGCTTGATGTAGCGGTTAACCTTGTAAAAAAGAACAAAGGCGAACTTATCAGTTACCGAAAAACAGGCTTCTGTGATGCACAGACATCTGCTAAAGAAATTTGTGAGCGGATGAACACAGAAGCAGTGCTGAAAGAGAAGCGATTGCGTTCTACAAAAAGGCACTTTGCCTATGAGGCTGCAGATGAGCCGATAGTGGACGCTATGAAGAGGCTGGAAGTGTCATTTTTTAATGCTGTAGTGGACCGTAGTATTCTGTCATTGGAGGATAGATTTAAGTCTCTAAGTGAGGTTAAAGAGAACTTTGGAGTGCTGCTCAATTTTAGGGAGCTAGATCAAAAGGTCCGGAGGGAACAATGTGAGCTTCTTGGGGAAAAACTCTCTTGTGGAGAGGAGGCTGATATTGATGGTAGCGCACTGGCAGTAGAGATAGAGAGTCTTCCTGAACTTCCCCAAACTATGATGACTGCCTTTGAGCTTCTCACATACCTCTCACAAAATGAGATGTGTGAGCTTTACCCAAATCTTTGGGTAGCTCTCAGGATAGCCTGCACTCTGCCTGTGTCAGTTGCCTCAGCAGAGAGGAGCTTTTCCAAGCTCAAATTGATAAAAACATATTTGAGATCATCAATGGCCCAGGAAAGACTAAGTGGACTTGCAGTCATTAGTATTAATAACAAAGTTGGCCAAGCAATACCATACAATGATGTCATTAGTGACTTTGCCTCCAGAAAAGCTAGGAAGGAACGATTTTGAGGTCATTGTTGTACAGTTGACATTGTTGAACCCTTGCTGTTCTTATGTTTGCTTTCATTATTTAAGTATCTTTTTTTTTGTAACATTCTATTTTTGATTAGATTAATGTTTGTCTATTTTGGTTTTATTTAAAAGATTGCACATTTAATGCACATTTGCAAATAATTTATTTAATATGTTTTTTGTGACCGTTTGTATTCAGAAGTTTTAATAAAAGAGTGAAGTATTTTAAGTGTTGTTTTTATTTTTTATTAATACATAACCTCACTGTATTCGTTTATAATATTCGCTATAACATTATAGTGTGACATTTGTGTCAATAATCTTCTAGCACAGATGAGTCTGCGTGGTGGGAGGGGGGCCCCCAAATCAAATTCTGCTTAGGGCCCCCAAGAGGCTCGGGCCGGCACTGAAGCGACCCCCATGACCGGCACGGCATGTGGGGGAGGCCTTCGTCCACAATGGCCTAAACATTGTAGTCAGACTCGAATAATGCTCCTTTCAAACATTATCCTTCGGCTAGGCATTCCTACAATGCAATGTCTCGCATACAATGATGGCTGTGAATGTTACGAAATGCCCCACAGTTCGTGACACGCTAGGATGTGCTCTGGATGTGTTCTGGGTGTGCCTTGTATGAAGCCATCGTGGTGTTGCATGCTTTGAGACAGCTGACAATGTCCCCGTTAGGAATAAACGATCGCGAAATTCGCCAAGCGTGCGTCCGTTTCATTGTCGACTTGTAGGAAGACGTTTCACTCGTTCTGGCAATAAAACAGGTGTTAGGATGTTAAACAGAGGCGTAGCTATGGGGGGGGGGGGCAGGGGGGTACATATGCCCCCGGGCGCCAAGGTAAAGGGGCGCCAAAATGAGGCTTACAACGTCACATTGTAACTTATTGCGGCGGGCGCGTCAGCCTGAAACTACGGCACAAATCTACACCTCAACCTAAAAGTAATATATCCCGCCACACACAACCTACATGTCATGTAATTACATTTTGGTACGCGTGCCTATTAAGAACTTACATGGAAGAACGTCCCAAACAACAGACAGGCACAGTATTTCAGCCTTAGTCACTGGCCTGTTTTTTGGTGGCGGCCTATTTTTAGTTCTTATTAGTGACACCACGCTCCAGGCGGCTGCAGCAGCCGGAGCAGCCCACGCACGTCAACATACGTCAACATAGCGTGGCCTTCATTTAGCAGCACAATGTTATGACAATGCTGCTGTGATGACTGGGCATATATCCGGCCTTCAACAACGAATATGTGACAAAAATAACAGAGCATTGTTTGTCAACTGTGACAACCACAGCTTAAACTTAGCAGGAATACACTCAGCTAAACAGGATCCAATTGTCACGTTTTTTGGAACAGTTGAAAGTATATATTTGTTTTTCTCTCGTTCAACAATTCGTTGGGAAGAGTTAAAAAAAAGCTGTGCCCATCACAGTAAAGCGGGAGTGAAACACGCTGGAGTGTACGATCAGAAGCTGTTAAAGCTATCTATGAAGGACTGGATGAACTACTAGGGCTGCTAGACAAATTATCGGAGGACGTAACTATGACGCCTGAAACCAGAAGTGATGCAGAACAGTTACAGGCATGCGTATAAAATTTTAACTTCATAGTTTTATTGAATTTCTGGAATGTCATTCTTGGAAAAATTGATCGTGTTCAGAAGCGCTTACAGGATCCTACTATGAATTTCAAGGAAGCAGCAACTGATCTTGAATCTTTGGAGCACGAATTTGTCAAGCTTCGTGATGATTTGAGCCAAGTTGCTGTAGAAAACGCCAAAACAAGATGCACAACCTGGGGGATCGATGTGGACAGAAGAATTAGGCGACGTCGGAAAATGCCAGGATAACTGGCAAGAGATGCAGGACTTTCAGCAGAAGAAGAAATTGTGCGCGTTATGAAGAGCGTATTTTATCGACTTCAACAGGAGATGTCAACACGGTTTTTACGACTAAAAAACCTGAACACAATTTGGATTTCTGCTGGACGTCAAAACTCTTCTATCCGACACAGATGTCGATGCAATTCGTCGAAATTGCACAGATTTTGGAAATTTCTATGACACCGACATCAATGGCCACGAACTTTTCACAGAAATTGGAGATTGAAAAATGCTGCTCAGTAACCGGAATGAAGTTCTACCAGAAACTCATTTGGATCTTCTTGGTTTTATCGTGTTTTATGGAGACAACATATTTCCGAATTTGCGAATTTCACTGCAAATTTGATTAACAATAGCAGTTTCAAGTGCAAGCTGTGAGCGGTCGTTCAGCAAATTGAAACTTATTTTGTCGTATTTGCGTGCTTCAATGGGACAAGATCGTCTCAGCGATCTTGCTCTTCTTAGCGTTGAAAGAGAAACATTGGAAAAAACAGATTTTGATTACGTGATTGACGAGTTTGCGACAGTGAAATCAAGAAAAATGAATTTTTGTAGACCTTGTCAACCAGTCTACGACAGTGACTGAGTGCGCCATGTAATATAATTTCTATAAATTTGCTTCTTTAAATACAATGTTTCATTAAAATTTAAATTGTTATTCCTTATTCGATGTAATAGGAAAATGTGATTAAATGGGGGGGGGGGGGGGCGCCAATTTTATAGTTCGTCCCCGGGCGCAAAATATCCAAGCTACGCCTTTGATGTTAAAACACAAAACAGAAACCTTGTGCAAGGAATCGTGTCTCAAGTACTCGCTGACACAGTGCCCCAGGTTCTCACTACAGCAAGTACTGACACAGTGCCCCAGGAACTCACTACAGCAAGTACTGACACAGTGCCCCAGGAACTCACTACAGCAAGTACTGACACAGTGCCCCAGGAACTCACTACAGCAAGTACTGACACAGTGCCCCAGGAACTCACTACAGCAAGTACTGACACAGTGCCCCAGGAACTCACTACAGCAAGTACTGACACAGTGCCCCAGGAACTCACTACAGCAAGTACTGACACAGTGCCCCAGGAACTCACTACAGCAAGTACTGACACAGTGCCCCAGGAACTCACTACAACAAGTACTGACACAGTGCCCCAGGAACTCACTACAGCAAGTACTGACACAGTGCCCCAGGAACTCACTACAGCAAGTACTGACACAGTGCTCCAGGAACTCACTACAGCAAGTACTGACACAGTGCCCCAGGTACTCACTGCAGCAAGTACTGACACAGTGCCCCAGGTACTCACTGCAACAAGTACTGACACAGTGCCCCAGGTACTCACTGCAGCAAGTACTGACACAGTGCCCCAGGTACTCACTGCAACAAGTACTGACACAGTGCCCCAGGTACTCACTGCAGCAAGTACTGACACAGTGCCCCAGGAACTCACTACAACAAGTACTGACACAGTGCCCCAGGAACTCACTACAGCAAGTACTGACACAGTGCCCCAGGTACTCACTGCAGCAAGTACTGACACAGTGCCCCAGGAACTCACTACAACAAGTACTGACACAGTGCCCCAGGTACTCACACAACAAGTACTGACACAGTGCCCCAGGAACTCACACAACAAGTACTGACACAGTGCCCCAGGAACTCACTACAACAAGTACTGACACAGTGCCCCAGGAACTCACTACAGCAAGTACTGACACAGTGCCCCAGGAACTCACTACAACAAGTACTGACACAGTGCCCCAGGAACTCACTACAGCAAGTACTGACACAGTGCCCCAGGAACTCACTACAGCAAGTACTGACACAGTGCCCCAGGAACTCACTACAGCAAGTACTGACACAGTGCCCCAGGTACTCACTGCAGCAAGTACTGACACGGTGCCCCAGGTACTCACACAACAAGTACTGACACAGTGCCCCAGGAACTCACTACAACAAGTACTGACACAGTGCTCCAGGAACTCACACAACAAGTACTGACACAGTGCCCCAGGAACTCGCTACAACAAGTACTGACACAGTGCCCCAGGAACTCGCTACAACAAGTACTGACACAGTGCCCCAGGTACTCACACAACAAGTACTGACACAGTGCCCCAGGAACTCACTACAACAAGTACTGACACAGTGCCCCAGGAACTCACTACAACAAGTACTGACACAGTGCCCCAGGAACTCACTACAACAAGTACTGACACAGTGCCCCAGGTTCTCACTGCAGCAAGTACTGACACAGTGCCCCAGGTTCTCACTGCAGCAAGTACTGACACAGTGCCCCAGGAACTCGCTACAACAAGTACTGACACAGTGCCCCAGGAACTCACTACAACAAGTACTGACACAGTGCCCCAGGAACTCACTACAACAAGTACTGACACAGTGCCCCAGGTTCTCACTGCAGCAAGTACTGACACAGTGCCCCAGGTTCTCACTGCAGCAAGTACTGACACAGTGCCCCAGGAACTCACTACAACAAGTACTGACACAGTGCCCCAGGAACTCACTACAGCAAGTACTGACACAGTGCCCCAGGTACTCACACAACAAGTACTGACACAGTGCCCCAGGTTCTCACTGCAGCAAGTACTGACACAGTGCCCCAGGTTCTCACTGCAGCAAGTACTGACACAGTGCCCCAGGTACTCACACAACAAGTACTGACACAGTGCTCCAGGAACTCACTGCAGCAAGTACTGACACAGTGCTCCAGGAACTCACTACAGCAAGTACTGACACAGTGCCCCAGGAACTCACTACAGCAAGTACTGACACAGTGCCCCAGGAACTCGCTACAACAAGTACTGACACAGTGCCCCAGGAACTCACTACAACAAGTACTGACACAGTGCCCCAGGTTCTCACTGCAGCAAGTACTGACACAGTGCCCCAGGTACTCACTACAGCAAGTACTGACACAGTGCTCCAGGTTCTCACTGCAGCAAGTACTGACACAGTGCCCCAGGTTCTCACTACAGCAAGTACTGACACAGTGCTCCAGGTAGCCACTACAACAAGAACTTCGATCGGTGGCCTCTCCTGACGGCTGCGGCTGCGCTAAAAACGACGCGGATTGCCGCACCGTGGAGCCGTGAGAGAAGGCGACGAGGCTTGTGGAGGCTTCGTGCAGCAGTGGGTTCATCGTAGTCGACGACTTGTACCCTGCAACATTTCCACTGACCCCGTGACCCGACATGACCGTTGGGGGCATCACTTTGGATGCCACTGACGTTTACCTCCCTTCAGCCCGTGCAGCCCTTGGCAATGGGCAACATAGAACATTTCATTCTGTCAGTGCGGTCCGTTCTATTGTTATGCTGTCAAGGCAGCTCGTAGTTGTGGTCCTGCTCGTCGTCTTTTGCCATCGGTATGCCCCGTGAGATGGTTTTTGGCTGGGCCCGGTGATCTGGGTGCTTGGGGCCATTTTTTGTTTTTCGTGGTGGACAACTGGCCATGATGCTGACCCATCCCTCTCATTACCCTTCACATTTACAGAGCAAGCGAGGGCACCCACGTCTCGCCACCCTGGAGACCACAGTGCCGAGATGTTAACTACCTCGCCTGGTGTACAGGTCGTGGGTCGATCCTGACCCTGATGCCTGTATATTTGGAGTTTGCAGTGTCTATCTCCCCGTGGTCTTGTGGATATTTCTCCAGATCCTCTGGTTTTCTAGGTAACGTGGACCCTTTATCGTCGTCAGAGTGAAGACATAATTTCCGTGAAATTACCACAGTGCATTCCACCCATTATAAATGGAGATTCGTGTTCACAGCAAGTACGGTATTGTAACGTAAAAAAAAAACATCATACAATGTGCATTATCATTCTATTTTCGTTCGCTTTAATTGTTGTGTCCGTCTTCTTTCGACGCCATTACCTGTGCGTTGGTGAAGTGCCGCGGGAGACACTACGGAATTGAAGTGCTCAATAAATAAATATATGCAAACTCTTTATTAATTCCGAGTCCTCCGTTGTTCTCCTTTATTGCTTGGTGCCACTTATTTTGGGCGCTGTATTCAGTTGTCATAATTATGTAAGGGCACGTTGTTGCTTGGGTTCACCACATCGGGCGTAACAAATTTAAGTTCATTGAATGATCGTATGCGTGTGTGTGTGCGCGTTTAACTTCTTTTGCACCGGAAGTAGCCAACCGTACTAATCGAAGGACAACAAACTCAACACAAAAGCAGTTCTAAAGAAATGAGATATCAATCTAAATTCAAAAGTGCACAAGCTCCAGTGGCTTCCTAATATCGGAAGGAAAGAGCGTTCCAGACGGCCGCAGAATCGACGGTTTAGCCAAAAGCCGCTGCTGCTGTGAGGATGACCGGGGGAGTTCGCGTGATGGTGGTTTACGCTCCTTTCACGAGATCAACGTGCTTGACTGGATGAATCTCTCGCGGTCAATCAAACGTTGAGCACCGAGAGTCGGACTGACGGGAGGAAAGGCTGAAATGCTGAAAGGATTGTGTGGCGGGAAAGGGAATCCTCAAATCCAGCGATTCGCGTTTAAAGGATCGTCAGATACACTATATTGTACTCGTTAATATATTTTAAAAATTGCATTTAAACGCACCTGGCGCCAAATGCGACCCTAAGAACATTTCTATGACATTTAAATAAAACCCACCTAATTTGGCAAATTCTACTACTTTCATTTACCCCCCCCCCACCAGAGAAAAAGCCATCAACCGCGATGAGAAGAATTACACACAAGATTCCCACAAGCAACATTCCCGAAACTCCCGGCGGATGCTGACTTTTAGCGATTTTTTTTCCGACAACAACTATTGCGATCAAACGGAAATGGAAACGAGCCGAGTCGAAGGTGGGGTCGCTTCCGTGGCTCCCTCATCGCTTGAACGCCTTTGACTTCAGGATGCGTATGCTGTTCCTCATGGTGGAGCTTCTCTGTAAGACGACAACAGCAGCAGCGATGACACAAGCAACAGCAGCGATGTCAAACGAGGAACGGCGCTCGCTAAGTTGTACGTGCCGCCACGCGCTCGCTCTTTGTTTGAATTGCGCGCGGTTATGGAATCCGACGATTCCCATTTCCCGCAGATGCCCACAGGTTCGGCACTCTCCGAGTGACCCTCCGTGAATGCAGGGCTCTCTCTCTCACCTTTCTTGAAATCAAGATGCACGGCACCCATCGTCGCTCCCATTTCATTTGTGAATCATTCCGAACCCCGACTTGGTTCATCTCATCCATAAGGTTTTTTTGGGTTAGATTGAGTAAATATGAATATGTTGTTAAACCCACCACCACCCGACATCGCCCATTAGTAAGGTTTGTCACGTAAACAAAACATGCCAATTAGAGAGTGAACCCACAACATTTACATTTCGAGTACGAAGTTTCATCAATGTCCATTGAGTTATGAATGTGACTCTCGTTCTACTTTTTTTTCCCTTCCTTCCAGTTTCGATTTCAAAACCCAGGTAAGAGTTTGGTAATTTGGCTGCACAGGTAAAGCCCTCGTCCTCACGCAGCCTGTCGTGTGTGCAATAAAGCAATCGTTAACCCAGTCCCTTGCATTCATTCAACTTCAAGGCGAAGTGGTGCTTCGGGGTCTTAACAGCAGCAGCAGCAGCAGCCCCCGGCTTCCACTGTGCTGTCGGTTCCGTTTTGTTGGACAAGGTTCTTATTTTGGGGTTCCCGGACGCCGCCTGACCGCAAATGAATTCGGCGCGAGCGCCCCGAGGTGACGAAGCCAAACGGGTAACCGTGAAACCGAGAGTGAAACCGAGACGCCGATCGAACGCACGACGGCGAACGCCTACCTGCGTGATCCGCCGCACGGAGCTGCGGGCCGGGCTCTCGAGCCGGCCCAGCGCCTGCAGGAAGTCGCGCGACTCCTCCTCGGCCACGCGCTTGTCCAGCACGGCCAGGATGTCGCTGTCTGCCGGGGAGGGGGAGGGGGGGAGACGGGGTGGAGAGGCTCGGTACACGGAGCAGGCACCGCACTAGAGGCCCCTGTGGTGGTGGATTCAAAGAGAAGGGGCAATGGGGGTAACCGCCCCCCCCACCCCCACTCAACCTCAGAGACCCTGAATATTGGCGTTTCAGAGATGTATTTACTGGAGAACGTACAGATATTACTCGCCACGGTCGGTAGCACAGTGCGCTAACTGCAGCGCCACCGCTCCATCCCAACTTTGAATACGTTTTTGAAAAAATGTAATACTTTACAGCTGCCAAATTTCGACTTCAAATTTTCGTGACTGCAGGAATTCATATTCTTGGTTCTTTCGGTAACATCACGTAGATAGAAAAGAAAATAATAATAAAATAAAATAAAAATTTAAAATAATAAAAGCAAAAAACTCACGACGTTTCGATCGCAACACAAGCGATCTTCATCAGGCGGAGAGAAAACACGAGATCGGAAACCGCCCCCATGACCCCGGGCGAACTCACCGTAGTTATGCGGCCACAGCAGGAGGCTGCGCTGTCCCTGGGGCCTCCCGTCGGCGCACACTCCCGGCACCGTGCTCATCAGCAGCACGGCCTCGCCCAGCACGTCGGTGAGCAGCGTGCTCTTGTTCTTGACGCGCAGCAGCAGGCACGAGCTGCCGTTCCTCGCCTGCTCCTCGTCCACCTCGCTGCAAGCGCCAAAACGCACGCGCACGCGCGCGTTAACTGTCGCTGCCATCGGGCGCCATCTACTCGCTGCTGGATGAAAGCGCTCCCTGAGTTGTCGCTGCCCATGTCCTGCCTGCCGGGGAGGACGTGGGCAGCGAGGACGATGCCGACCTCCCGTCCAGCGCCGCACGTGGGAACAGAGGTGAGGCTATTTTTTTCTGAGGGGGGGGGGGGGGGTTGTGCGACTTAGTGGACTAGTCAAAGCGATAATTGGTGGAGTGATTCATTCATTAAACTGTAATTAAAATTAAAGTATTTTTATTTTACCAGGTAAGGCCCACTGCGCTAGATAGCTCTTCTTCCGAAGCGACCTGGCCACAAGCGATAACCCAATGAAGTGGCTTATCTTCGTGGAAATGAAGAGCAGTCAAATACTATAAAACACATGTTGATTTTTAATGTGGAGGTAAAACCGGAGGACCTGGAGGAAAATACACACGACCACGGGGAGAGAGACACGCAAACTACAAATATACAGCAGGCGTCACGGTCGGGATCGAACCCGCGACCCTCCTGTATACCAGGTGAGGTAGTTGACATCTCGCCACTGTGGGCGCCCATTAGCTGGACAGCTGAGCTTTAAACCGGATCCCAAACGTGGCCACCAAACCTGGACGTAGCCGAGGTTCCTTACGCCCCGGGGAACAGCGTGCCGAGCGGTCGGTCCGAAGCTCGGCACTGCCCGGGGGTCCCCACGGCTGCACGGACTGGGCTCTCCATACGTAGAGGGCGCTCAGGTTTAGGCGCCGGATGTAAATGCCCATTCCCTCGCATGCCGGTACTCACAATCTGATCGTCTCGTCGATGATGAGCGAGGTGTCCTGCTTGAAGGACGAGGTCTTCATTTTCGAAGTACTCAGAAAAACGTGCGGCGGGCACATCCTCACCTGGATGTAGATCATCTCCGGGGCACCTGCGGGACGGACAGGACGGTATGGGAGGAGAGCGGAGGCAGCGTCAGGGCGCGTCCCCGCGGCGCAAAGCCAACGAGCCGTCTCTGTTCACTCCACCCCGGGGTGGCAGCCAAATCACAAACCAGAGCTGGGCTCGGTGGCGCATTCAGGGATAGGGGGGCAGGAGCCATGGGGGTACCAGGGGGGGGGGGGGGGCGGCAGGTTTGTGAGGCCAGCAGTCAGCAACACGTGGGCCGGTCCCACCTCACTGTGTTGCCCTCCACACACTCTGCTCTCTCACAAAACAAAACTACAGCCTTCTATTGAAGCCCCCCCCCCCACCCCCAGTCAAACCTCAGTGGAAGGTCACTCCTCCTCCTCTGCTGGGGACGACTTTCCTCCAACCGTCTTGTTCTCGTCTCAGGATCTTCCTCCTCTTCACCTCGGCCTATGCCTCCTCCCCTCTCTGCCTCATTTCCCAAACAATCCCATGTCCCGCTGTTCTGTACCGCATCTTGAGATGTGGTTGCATTTAGACGCTCTATATAAATCCACATTGTGGTATGTGTGTGTCTGTGTGCGCGTCTGCAATTTGGTACAGTCGGGAGCACAGGCGGCGCCATCTGCCATCGATCTCAGGTCGATTCAACCCATGCCACCCGGGTCTGTCCCGCGTGACCTCCTGCCAGCGAGCGTTCTGACGCTTCGTGCGAGAGCCTCGGAGTGCACCTAGCCGGCGCAAGCGCAGCGGCGACGCCACCGTCAGCGACCGGCGAACGGCGCAGGAGTGCCGTTGGTGCCGTGGGGGCGAGCGCGAGCGGCCCTCACTGGCTTTCTCGGGCGGCGAGAGGTTCTTCACGTTGAGGATGTTGACCACGAGGCTCCGCCGACTGTAGGAGCACTGCACCGTGATGGTCGCTTGCTGGCTCGCTGCTTCTGGCGCCTGTAGCAAAAAAACAAAACAACAATCTTGATTGTGATGGTCATCGCCATCCGCGCATTTAGACGCTCTGGATTTAAATGATTAGGCACGTGTCGTGATGGATACTGCAAGATCCGACCGTGTCCATCCAGTGCTTGCTGACCTGCATTACATTGTAATGTTGTACTAATAACACGCAGTGTTTGCCACGAATGAACCACAATACCTTGCTGATCTCATAAACCATCACACGAACTCCGGTCATCGTCACGGCGGCGGCTTTTGGCTCGCCGTCGAACAAAGACGGTCACTGCATCGCGCACTTTCAGATGCGCTTCTGGGGCCAACTGAAACGCTCTTCGTTCCGATATTAAGAAGCCACTGGAGCTATTCACTCTTGAATTTAAATTGAAAACTCATTTCTTTAGAACTGATTTTTGTGTTCAGTTTGTTGTCCTGCCCCTGCACCTCCGATTAGCACGGTTGGCTACGCACGGTGCGAAAGAAGTTCAACGTATATACTTTGTCACACGTCGGTTTTGCTTTTGCAGGACGGTCAGGTGACTTCGGGGGTTTATAATCTAGCGATGATTTAAAGCGCCGAGTCAGCACTGCCGCGGTCAGAGTATAGAATGGGCGCAGACGACGGTGAAAAAACAACGTTTCGGATGTGAGCTTACGGTGTCAGCCTGATCGCCGATGACTTCGAAAACACTCGATTTGTAAAATGTGCTCCTCCGTGTAATTTAGTTCGAGCTTGGCCGAAACGTGAACGTGTGGTCGGTACGTCGGAAAATCATCCCAGAGACTGCACCGTGCAGTGATGGGTAGGATAGGCTGCTGCTGCAGCGACCCACTTCATATTTACTGCGATTTGTCAAAGGTTAATAGGGGCTTCGTGAGAAATGCTACCGATTATCCGCATTTTCCTGCCATTACTTTAACAAATGTCCCTCGGTTAATGTTTTTTAATCCGTTCCATGAAAACATCGCAATAACTGTTAATCGAAGGATTGCTCCGTTCCAAGACGATTGGAAGTTGACCTTTTTGACCCTTAAAATATGGTTTATAACATTTAAACACTCAACATTCATAAGTAAACATCATAAGAACATACTAAAGGATTCATATGAATAGAAAACGAATAATGTAAACAAAGCCAGTCGAGGTATAAACGCTTATAAATGGGGCGTCGCTGATTGGCTGAGGGCAAGGCTCGGCCCCACTTACGAGTGCTCGGATTGGCCGAACTTGTCGCCCGCGTGCATAACGTGAACGTACCGTTAGTCAACAATTTAACGTCGGTCGAAACCGTGGGGGGGTCCTATGGGAGGTGAAACGTTAACCAAAAAGCGATGTCACTGTTAACCGAGGGACTACTGTATATGGGTTGAACTTCTTTTGCACCGTGATAATCGGCGGTTATTTTCATGGATAAATTTTGCCTGCCCACAGAACAGCCCCTCTCATTGCAGCAGAGTGTCGAGTGTGCATGCATGTGTGTATTCAGTATACGTGCGTGTGTGTATTCAGTATACGTGTGTGTGTGTATACATAAGCATCGTGTGGGAACGGTAGTGTAGCGATGAACGCACTGCACTGCAAACCCAGCGACCCGAGTTTGACTCTCGCTCACGGCCAACACCAGTGATGGTTATCTAAACCGGTTCTGGGTCTCCCTTAGGTTAACTCAGCCTCAAATGGGTACCTACTGTGATGTGTAAACATCACCACTGGAGAGAAAAAGGCGGCTTGACGTGGTGTTGGCCTCCCACCCCTTCGTGTGCCGTGCCGGCCTTAATAGGTGCACGCTAACAGCACTTGCCCATACAGTCTGTTAAGCCTATTCGGGGATCTTTGACTTTTGTATGATTAAGCAAGCAATGTTTCCTACGTATATCGGTTTTATTTTTTTGTGGAGAGAGCTATAGGAACGAGAGAAGCCTGTTTACGACATTCTCCACAACGCCGCAAGTGATAATTATTGAGCGATGGGTGGACAATACTGTGCACGTCAATCCGTATACGAGAACATTTAACCGTTTCGGCATCAGCATGGAATATATGCACGCGATTATTGGGTACGCGTGTGTGTGTGTTGTTGGCATATAAATAAGAATCGTGTGGGAGCGGTAGGGTAGCGGTAGTGTAGCAGTTAGCGCGCTGCGCTATAAACCCGGCGACGCGGGTTCGATTTCTGCTCACGGCCAACACCGGTGACGATTATCTGAACCTGTCCCGGGCCTCCCCTAGGTCGACTCAGCTTCAATTGAGTACCTTGTGCAATGTGTAAATATTGCCACTAGGGAAACAAAGGCGGCTGGGTGCTGTGCTGGCCACCCACCCCCTCGTGTGCTGCGCCGGCCTTCATAGGTGCTCGCTAACAGCACTTGCTCCAAAAGCATGTTAAGGCTACACGGGGGGGGGGGGTCATTGTATTTGTTTTGTTGGCATAGTCGGGGGCACAGGTGGTGCATCGGCGAGTCATCTCAGTCAGCCAACACATGGCACCTGGGTCTGTCGCTTGTCTTGCCAGCAGGCGTTCGACACTTCACGTGGCCTTAACGTGCACATCGCCTGGCACAGGCGCCGTTGTGACGTCACCGCCACTTAGTGGCGAATGGCGGTTGTCGTTTTCCGCGTTCATGCAGTTTATGTGCACAGACACGGACGTTACGCGTCCATATGTAGCCACGAGGAACCACATGCAAAGCAAATCCTCACCTTGTTTCCCATCTCTTGGAGATAGAGACAGATCAGCTGTTTGGTGTCGCACCGAAGCACATTCAGTTTTCTCTCCAAATCCTAGACACGCAAAAAACGTCGCAAAGTCTCTAGATCTCTGACGTCCAGCAAAGCAGATGATAACATATTTAAAGCAAGAGTTTTATTCGCGATAGTTGGTTTGTCTGCCACTCAAGAGGTGCTGTTAGGTAAATATTCGTATGCCCGTTTAAAATTTGGTATTCAGAAAATATCAAATACAATTTTAATCAGGCCCTCAAGGTGTGAAGGGCAGTCTCCAACTCTTATTATCCACTCTGCATCTCTGGCCTCTTCGTTTATGTTGCTATACAGAAGGGTCATTGCCTGAACCGTCGACTATTAATTATTTGTTTTTTTATTTTAAAGCCACACCGCGTAATAGTGACACAAAAAAAAAAAATCTGAAAACGTAAATTGAGCGAACGGTCAAAACATCATTAAAAGAATGGGCCCTGTTGCAGATGTTCGCGGTTCGAATCTAGCGGCCATTCTGGCTATTACTGCGGGTGCAATTATAATAATTACTACCGGTGTAATGACCACATGGATAACAGAGCAGGAAATCATCGCTCTCTACTCGTGGACTGATGCCTCCATTTGCTGCAGGCAACGCGCTGAAGTCACCTTGCGCCACACAGGGACTGCCGCCACTATGGGGGGGGGGGCCCATTCAAATGTGTTGAGATGGGATGTAAAGCCCTCTGAGAAGCCGCGGCGAATAGGAGGGGCACGATATCTGTTGCTGCCCAAGTCTGTGTGATGCAGCATCATCAACATCATCAACATCTGTAGGTGGGGGGCAGCCGCGTGAGATGGCGATGAGTTACTCTGCATTCCTTGCTGTGAACCGAGTCCGCTGGCAGCCCGTGACCGTCCGCAATCACCATCTGCTTCAAAGCCTGCGGAAAACATGGACAGATTGTAAAGCAGTCGTCGGGCTTGACCGGTGATCCGGCAACTCGCGAACTCACTCCAGCCACTCACTCACCGGCGGCCGGTCGCCTCCTCATCTCTCCTATTGCTAGCACCGTAATTACTGCTGCCGTGACCTTTGCTCATTGATACCTCCACCCACGTCGAGGGCTCGGTCTCGCAGACTCGCGGTTTCATCTCAACCACCCCACCACTGCAGGTCACAACAACAAACTCGCTCACTCACCCAATGCCAACACCCGCCAAGTGACGTGCGGTGAGGTCAATGGCTGGGGAGGCACTGGCTCGTGTCAGAGCCAGATTCACACACTGAGGGGGGCGTGGCCTCATGGAGGGGGGCGTGGCCTCATGGAGGGGGGCGTGGCCTCGCTGAGGGGTTGCGCAATCAGAGAAGAGGCTGAGCTCATCGCTGCCTCACCTCTCGTCTCTTCCTGTATTTGCAGCGGAGCTCCACAAATTTGGCGATTTTGACTATAAAAATTATTGGAATCGTGCAGAAAGGTCATCAATAACACAGATACGTGGAAAAATCTTAATATTTATTTAATTTTTGTTTTACTTTTCGTCACAGCTATTTTCATTGGAGTATGACAAGTGAGGCTCTGCCTCTCCTGCCTCCCCTGACCGCACGTCCCTGAACACCCGCCAAGTGACGGTTACGTCACCACGGCGCCTGTGCCAGACCAGGTCCACTTTGAGGCCACGTGAAGTGCTGAAGGTTCGCTGACGGAAGGTCACGGGACCAAGATGACCGGCAGATGCATCAGCTGACCCCCTACTGTGCCACCTATCCCCCACACGGCCTCACTCACCACACACTGCAGGTCACATATCTGCTCTTTCTGCTGCTTCCCACACACTGCTCCACTTTGGATTTCCCTCCCATCATCTTTTCCCCCACAAGATCCTTGTTGAATGAAAATAAGTCTGGAAACTCGATTACCACTGCGATAGAGCTATTTGTTGCTGGTGGCGTGACTTTGGCAATGTGCTCAGCAGCTGTGTAAAACGAATATATTTTTCACGATCAATGGATTAACATCAATTTTCTGACCCAGCCCACAGTTTTAGACTCGGTTTCAGTTCACAGTGTGAGACCCAGTATCATCAGCACTCCTGTATATAGGACCTTGATGACACGGTCCTATATAATATATACGACGAACTTTCTCCTGCTTTCTCATAGTGACTTAAATCACAATTTGACTTCACTCTAATAATAGGGTTTTGCCCCTTTTTTCTGGCAAACAAAATTTAAACCTTTTTACAAGGAATCATGTCTGCATTAACCACAATACTTGTGGTCAAAATGCGAACAAAAAACACACTCTGATAATATATCCATTGTCCTTGACACTGATTGGTCCACACCAGAGACGGCTTTCTTTTGAACTTCGTCTCAATTGGTGCTCGACCAGAGGACGCCAAAAGGCGTACGGCTCAAACACAATGCACTATCAAAGTGATGAGGGCTCGGGGTAAGCATCTACAATCAGTTTCAAGGACAATACATATATTATCAGAGTGTGTTTTTTGTTTGCATTTTGACCACAAATATTGTGGTTAATGCACACATGATTCCTTGTAAAAAGGTTTCAGTTTTGTTGCCAGAAAAAAGGGAAAAACCCCTATTATTATACTTTGGTACTGGCAAAGGAGGTCTAATGAGGACTTCACTCTGTTCACATAACGAGGCCATGAGACGAGCTCAGTTGGTAGAGCAGCGAGGCTCCCCAAGCAAACGAACAACATCCTGGCGAGGATCGGCTCAGCTCATCATATTTTCAGTGCGACAACAAATTTGCAACACCTGTGTGAAGCCGCCCCAACTTCACGGGGGAGTCCACGGTGATGTGTCCCCTACTGAGGCTGTGGTCCCAGCCGTAGAAATGTGGAATTTCCATCGTGGGGCTCAGGACAAACAAGGGGAAGCACGGAGGCACTGGATTGTGTACAGCTGTGGGGTGGCTCAAGGTGCCAGCGTGTCAGTGACCTGCCACCAAAGAGGTCCCAAGTGATGCAAGTTAAGGGTCTCCGCCCATCTACCGACAGCTACACAAAACACAATGCTTTAAGAATAATAAAAAAAGGGTTTTCACTTCATTTTGAACACTCCATCATGAAGCCCTGAATAAGGCGGTGATGCTCACGAGGCCCAATCTCTGACGACGAGCGGTGAACAAGTGCCAGTCGTCTGGCGAGACTGGAGAAATCCATCAAGGAGACATCACGCGCGCGCGCGGTGTCAATGCCTTCTGGGGTGTTTCCAGATTGACGGTCGTCTCTACGCTGCACCGCAATACGACCGCAATTGCTGTGCAACCCAACTGCAGACTGGGCAGCAATTATAAAAGTACATTATTTTGTCAAATGTCTTTTGCTATACATGTTCATTTAACGTCAGAGTAACACTTTCCCATTCCTGATGATGTGCGGGTACGTCATCAGTAGCAGGCCACGCGGGAGGGCGTTTGGCACAGTTTCGCGCCGGCTCTTTTTGACGTGGCACAAGAGTTTTTTTTACGTATTTTTAACCAAACACAGGTTTATTCATGTTAAACCGGCGTGGTCGTTAATGTTCGCATTACATCCAACTTTACAACGGGTGCTGCATGACATTTTACCTTTGTAAGTGAAGTGTCTGAACAGAAAGCATGACGTGAGACACTGGCATGAACAGCCGAGTCGTGTTCGAAGCGACTGTGCTCCCCTGCCACGAGCGCCAATTAACCCTTTCCCGTTCTGATGACGTACGTGTATGTATGTGTACGTCATCAATTTTTCTTCTGATTAAAAGAGTATAAGGCCATGCGGGAGGGCGTGTGGCACAGTTTGGTGCCAGCTCTCACAGAGTGGGGTCGTGTCGCTGCGGTTCTCTGCGGTGAGTACAGTACGACATCTTTAAAAGCAACAGCGTTACGCTTCTCTTAATAAAATGAACGCTGCGTCGCTCGTGCATTCCCAGGTTCAACGGTGAACGGGACACCCACACCCTGCAACTTGCAGACGTCTCGGAACGGTGAAAGGATTTTTTAAAAAAGCAGGACTTCATGGAGACTCACCTCAAGGACATTGTGGATTTTTTGGTAATATTCCTTCGTGTGCTCCACGTTTTCATGCAAAACCTTGCTGAACATGTCCACAATGTTGTGCCAAAGGGAGGCCAGGATGCTGCATCGACGGGAAAGAACACCAACGCACGAGCTGAGCGTATCACAAGAGAAACGAATACCATTTGAGTTATACTTTTTTTTGCGCGCATTCAATCGCCGTCTTGACTATGAGAACCACGGACACGGCGAACGAGAAGTACCTTTGGAAGGTCTCTTTAGAAACGTTTTCGTGCAAGATTTTCAGGTTAATATCGAGTTTGTCCAGCAGTGGCATGGCAGCCTGACAGAGGAGGTGCGTGCACACACACACCGACACACACACGCACACACACACCGACACACACACAAGCACACACAGTCTGCGTGTTAGCACATCACCAACCCATTCTCAAGA
Source organism: Lampetra fluviatilis (assembly GCF_964198595.1). Taxonomy (NCBI): domain Eukaryota; kingdom Metazoa; phylum Chordata; class Hyperoartia; order Petromyzontiformes; family Petromyzontidae; genus Lampetra; species Lampetra fluviatilis. Next base: position 10,744,094 of record NC_136309.1, on the reverse strand, counting down.
GATTGACAGCACTCGCTCTGAGCGTTCACATTGAGGAGCCCCGGAGTTCGTTTCGACTTGTGTTTTCAATAGCTCTTCAAACTAGGGGAGTGCCCAAGCACAGTTTGTTTGAGCACTGCGTTACCCACCGACCTGGGTTCGATCCCCAGTCACGACTAACATCAGTGGCGAGTGATATCTGAACCGGTCCTAGACTCACGGGGGAGGGGGGGGGGGGAGTTCCTCATCCACCGTCCGTAGCCAACTGAAGCATGCGTGACGCAATGCTTCGAGCACTGCGCTACGAACCCGGCGACCCGAGTTCGATTCCAGCTCATGGCGAACGCCAGTGACTGTTATCTGAAATCGTCATGTGCCTCCCCTAGGTCGACTCAACCTCAAATAAGTCCCTGGTGCACGATGCGTGAACATCGCCAACTGTGGAGACAAAGGCGGCCGGGCGTGGCGCTAGCCACCCCCCGTGCCCCCTTCGTGTGCAGTGCCGGCCTTCCATCGGCGCTGCTCGCTAACCTAACGGCACTTGCCCAAAAAACGGGGGTGGGATCTTTGTCTTTGCCTTTGGATGCGTGGAGGTTGGAGAATGGGGGGCAGTGGCCGCTACCTCTCTGGTGGGTGACTGGGGCGGCGGGGGGGTCCGGGCGGCGCTCCACTCGTCGCGCTTCCCCTCTGCTCTCTTCGCTGCGCTGACCCCGGCGGATCCGGCGGCGCCGACCCCCATCGCGACCTGGCACGCGCAGCCGGGCATCGTGTCGCTTAAAGAGTCCGTTACGTCAACCGGTGGCATCCGGGGAACCCGCGCCATCTCGTTACATCGACGCGGAGGTCCACAGGCGATGTGGAGTCTCATCTACGATACCGAGAGATTACACCGGCGGTCTGCGGTGGTGAAACATCGTCATCGTAATCACCACCACCACCATGACCGTAGTCACCACTACCTTTCTCCATTGTCACCATGACCCACCACCATTTTCACCATCATTATCACCACTACCACCACCGTGACCATCACCACCACTTTCACCATCATCACCACCACTATCATGACCACCACCACCACACCCCGTACGCATGCGCGTACTCACCGCTTCCAAATCACAGCCGTCATTGAGGCTTTTCTTCAAGTCGGACAGGATCTGTACAGTGGGCAAAAGATCAAGATACTGTAAATTAAACCGTCAGTTTTTATTGACACATCGATGTCCTCTCTGCCACGGGCGATGCATCCTGCAGGAATCGCGATGATTCAACGGGCGATTCCCACGCGAACAACAACCTCCAGTCACTGCAATCGGATCCTATGCAGGGTTCGCTCGCCACCTCGTGACTACCCGCGCAATCGCCAAGACGGCCTGGACCATTTGAGTGGAGACTAATGGGAATCCTCTGATGAAATCTCCATTCAAACTAGATGGGGCTTCTACTGCGGAAATCAAAGACTTTCAGTCGTTTAAACAGCACGTTTAAATCCCACTCTAAATGCGGTTTTAGCATGAGCTTAACATGCACGCAGTGTCAGGCAGGGCCTAATTTCTCACTCAAATGATTTCTTCTGGGGTCGCTGTTAGAAGACTTGAGTAGGTGACAAATGATGAGCCGTCACAGCCACAGCCAGGAGGTATACTAGATGCGGTGTGCCGGGCATGGAAGAGCCACTTTGTTGAACTATCGTTTGTCGCCAGGTCGCTTCTGAAAAAAATGAATGTAGCTCAGTGGGCCTTACCTGGTAAAATAGAACTAAATTATAGTTTAGTGTACTGGGTGAGCTGTGCCGGGCTCGTGGATGGACGCGGCTAACCCTAAGCCATGGTGCCGCGGGGACGTCGTGTTCACGCACACACACACACAAAGACCCCCCCACCCCCCACCCCGTATAGCACGAACAAACTGTTGGGGCAAGTGCTGTTAGCGAGCACCTATGAAGGCCGGGACAGTACACGGGGGGTGGGTGGCGAACACCACGCACCGGCCGCCTTTGTCTCCCCATAGGCGATGTTTACACAATGCACCACGTACTCCTTTGAGGCCGAGTCTACCTAGGGTAGGCCCATGATCGGTTCAGCTAATCATCACTGGTGTTGGCCGTGAGCGGGTATCGAACTGGGGTCGCCGGGTTCGTAGCGCAACGCGCTAACCGCTGCACTGCTGCTCCCCACACGAGCACACACGCACACACGCGCACACGAGCACACACGTGCGCGCACCAGTTCCGTGATCCAGTTGAAGAGATTGTCCGCGACCTCCCGGATGCCGTTATGGTAATCCTGCAGGCGCTTGCCCAGCGTGCAGCGGTCCTCCTCCTTGCCGCTGGCGCCGTCTACCCACTGCGTGGGGTCGAGCTCCCACTGCTCGGGGATTGTGTGCAGCACCGCCCGCACGTGCTGCACGCTGTTCAGCGCCGTGCACACCTGCGGGGAGAGGAGCCCGCCGCTGTCAGCGCATCATTGTCCAGCAGCAGCGGCAGCAGCGGCAGTGACAGCACCAACAGCGAGAGCATCATCAGCGGGAGCCAGATCAGCAGCAAAAGCAACAGCAGCAGCAACATCATCAGCGGAAGCATCATCATCGGCGGCAACAGTGGCGGCAGCATCTTCAGCGGGAGCATCACCAGCAGCAATGGCAGCAGCAGCAAATGCAGCATCATCATGGTTCTCAACAGCAGTGGCGGCAGCATCATGTACAGTATGTTTAAGTTCTTTCACACTGTACGGAGCCAACCATGCTAATCGGAGGCGCGTGGTTACCAACAGCAGTGGCAGGAGCATCATAAGCAGATAAAACTAAACGTTTTATTTAAATTTTAGCAAATAAGGCCCACTGAGCTACATTGATAACGCAATGACATTTACAGCAGCAGCAGCAGCAGCCAGATATTCTAAACATATGATGTTGATTTTAAATGTGGAGGGGAAAACAGGAGGACCCGGAGAAAAATCCACGCGACCACGGGGAGAGAGACACGCAGACTCCAAAAGAGTCGGGCTCGGGAATGAATTGGCGAGGCGCTCGGATGGCGGCGGTGGGAGCAGCACGGCAACACTCGCTGACCTCCATGGAGAGCAGGAACTGGCCCCCGTTGCTCGGGGGACACACTTGCTGCTTGAGCTTCGTCTCCATCATCTCCACGTAGTACTGCGCCGTCCCGAAGATATCCTGCAACCACCCCCCCACAAAAATAACGACGACCACCCTTCAAATATACAAATAAATAAATATATACAGACACGGGAGACGGCACCACCGCAGATGTGATGAGAGTTGACACGTTCTTGAATTGCGCAAGGTTGAACGAACTTGGGGAAAAGGTGATGATGACGGTGGTGGCAGAGGGAATTCCAAAGCGAGGGAAACAGCAGAAAGAGAAGCAATCTGGCCTGCAGTATGGTTGAGTGGGTGGTTGAGTGAGTGGGTGGGTGGTTGAGTGGGTGGGTGGGTGGTTGAGTGGGTGGGTGCTTGTGACATGCAGTGTGGGGAGTGGTTGGGTGGGTGAGTGGCTGGGTTGAATCAGTGAGTGCTGGATTATCAATCAACCTGAATTATATCATATTTCGTTTTATCATGGTTAACACGTGGCAACGGGCCGCAATACCACAATACGCCATCCATCGCGCAGGCCTCGCGGTAATGCACACACCTTGATGATCCTCATCGCTAAACCGATGGATCCTTTAGAGTCAGGCCAGGCGAGTCGCAGCCAGAACTTGCGCATGTTCGTGAACCAGGACACCGTGTCGAACGCCGAGCTGCTGTAGTCCACCGATGAGCTTTCTGTCTTCAGCTAAGTGGGTCCATGTGAACAAGACCATCATCACCATCATCGCCGTCATCATCGTCATCGTCGCCATCATCATCGGGTGCTGATGGGTGGTGGGGGCAGCGGTGGGGGTGATGGAGGCGGTGGTGAGGGCGCTGGTGGGGGGCGCCGGTGGGGGCAGCGGTGATGGTGGGTGGGGGGTCTGCGATGTTGCCGAGGCGACGGTGCGGAGCTCACCGAGTCCTTCTCCACGGCGAGCGAGGTGACCTGGCGAGACTTCTGGAAGCACACGAACAGCCAGTCGTGGATGGCCGAGTGGAACCACTCGTGGAACGACGACAGCAACGTCGCCTCCAGGGCCTTTCGACTGAGGTCGCGGGGGTGGGGGGAGGGGGAAGAAAAAAAAGAGACAAAGATCATCCCCACCCCATATAGCCTTTACAGACTTTTGGGGCAAGTGCTGTTAGCAAGCAGCACATATGAAGGCCGGCACAAGCACACGATGCGGGTGAGGGTGGCCAGCACCACGTTCCAGGTATCACGTGGGAGCACCCTTCCGCTCCCCATGCTTTACCCCACTACACACCAACTGCCGGTCGACTGCGTGGACCCACTAACAAGACCGACGATAGAATGCCCTCCCCACCAGTGGCTCGGCAAGATGAGCTCAATCGCTCTGTTTAGGCCTTATCTGAAGACGCACACCTGTTTTTCCTGCAGGCCTACATTTCCCAAGTATGAACCAGTGGACTCTGGACTTTGTAGTATTTATATCTCCTAACTTTGTGCATGGTTGCACCGAGATCCCTGAATGAATTGCGCCTTCTAAATGAAAATGATGAATTATAATTTAATGTCGATTACATTCTGACGATAAACTGGCACCTTTGTGCCCGAAATGACAAATAAAAACAATTGAAGGTAACGCTGCCCTCAGCACGCAGGCTGACCCCCCCCCCCCCCCCCCCCATTGCTGGACATCCGGGAAACAGCTTCACAGCTCTTTGGATTTTTCCAGGACAAATAAAAAACATTGTGATTGGGAGTTCCGGTTGGGCCACATCCCCCCTCACGCACTCGAGCAGCTGGGTGCCAAGCTGATGCAGGCCCTGCACGGCCGTGTACAGCCTGTGGATGATGTCCGCCACGGAGACGTCCAGCTCAGAGAAGCTCCTCATGGCCGACGAGACGTCGGCCGCCACCTGGCGAGGATGAGAGAGAGAGAGGGAGTAGGTGGGGGGGTGATGGTGGTAGTAATGGTGAGCACAACATTCCCCCTGCAATGTGGCGGGTGGAGGGGGAGAGACACGGACAATCGAGGCTGTTCGGTGTCGTGTGCAGGAAACTGCCGCACGTGGCAAGGACGACGATCAGTGAGACCGGCTTGCAAAGGGGCCCAGGCGATGGAGGGGAGGAGGAGGGCGATGCGGCTGGACGTCAAATGCGCAGGAGCGGGGGTGGGGGGGGATTGGAAGCCGTCTCGGTTGAGGGGCGCAAACAACGGGAAAGAGAGGCATGGAGAGAGGTCGCTGCTGGGAATGGCGATGCCCCCCACCCCCCCAGCCCAATGGCCACCCAAGCACTGGGGGATTAAGGAGGGGAAGAACAATGGGGGTGCAGGCTACAGGGGCATTCAGAATCAGACTGAGGAGGAGAAGAACAATGGGGGTGCAGGCTACAGGGGCATTCAGAATCAGAATTCGAATATTTATAATGCAGGAATAATCTGATGAGCTGTAAAGCTCTTTTTCACAGATGTCCAGTAGGGGCACGGGGTAAGAACGTAACAACAACAAACAATACAAACACACGATCGGAGCGCAAAGTGTAGGAGAGGTAAACAGATCACAAAACAACTAATTAAACTAAACTATTTCTAATTTTACCAAGTAAGGCTGACTGAGCTATTAGCTTCTTTTTCAGAAGCGACCTGGCCACAAATGATAACTCACGTGGAAATGTATAGTGGCGAAATACTCTAAATGTGGAGGGGAAAACCAGGGGACCCGGAGAAAAAATCCAAGCGACCACTGGTAGAAGATACAAACTCCAAATATACAGCAGGCGTCAGGGTCGTGACCAAACCACCAACCTCCTGATAACCAGGCAAGCAATATAACATCACGCCACCGGTGGCACCCCTTAAATAAATGAAACAAATAAAGTATATAAGTTCAAATTGCATAAATACATCAAATGCAAAATTTCGGAAAGGCAGTACAAAAACAACAGCCAAAACAGTGACAGAGAAATGCGAAGTGATTAAGAAATTACGCCGTACAGAAACAGTGCGCACTTTATATCTGTAGAGAGAAAGAGAGAGGCGGGGAGAGTCGGGCAGTCGCAGGTAGAGGGGGGCAAAAGCGGAATGTCTCGGAGTCTAGACTTGATCAGGGGCACAAAGTCGTCGGCCGTGGAGAGCTTACCAGCTTCTCCAGCACTTGATAGCGGGCGGCGTTGATGTTCACGCTCGCCACGCTGCCGAAGAACACAGCACAGCAGCGGGGGTCAGCCGAGCGGTCAGCCGTCCGCCGGCGGCTACCGGCGGCACTGCGCACTCGTCACGCACTTCGCCTCTTAACCTTCGTGAAGATGTACCGGTGCAGAAACGCCTACCGTGCCACGGCGTCAATCCGTTCACTCGCTTCGCGGTTTTGGATAGTTTGTAATGATGATCGTCACGATTGTAGCACGAGTAATGTAAATGGTTTGCGGAGTTTATTTGTGTGGCTTCTGACGGTTTTGTGTTGCAGTTGTTTCCTCGGGTCATTGCGCTTCTTCCAATCATTCCTCATCATCATCTGAACTAACGTCCAATTCCCGGGCTTCACAAATGTATTCCACCGTCGAGTTCCGCGTACAACTCCGACGCTAACTTGTATAATCCTCCATCGCAAGCCATGGCGTCTTCCTTTCTCCCCCCCCCCCCCAAGGGTTTCTGTCTGCGAATCGCCAATCGCCTTACAGAGAGAAGCGTGGCAGCAAGAATATTGAGCGGACGCGTTGCGATTGATGGGCGCGTGAAGTGGAGGCTTCCAACTCGAACGCCTCGTTCTCTCTGCAACTCCTCACTGCTATTTTTATTTTTAAGGGGTGGATTGTTACATCGCAGGATCACGAGAGGTGGCGGCTTGCGGAGGCCTTCATCCAGCAGTGGATTGGCAAGGTCTAACGATGATGATGATTTTAGTGGGGTGTCTATACATGCATCACCTTGTGTGTGTCTGTGTGTAAAGAGATGTATATGCATATATAGAAAGAGAGATGATGACTGTGAGCATTAGTGAGCAGTAGAGGCTCTCACTCGGTGAAGAGTTTGCTGTAGGGACTGCTTTGTAGGTGGTTGTTCATTTCCTCGCACAGGCCCACGAGACTGTCCAGGTGCTCTTGCGTGGACTAAACAACAACAAAAACAACATCAACAACAGCAACGGGGGCTATTGCACCGCTACATCGGAGTGTGAAGTGCGATCGGTGCCAGGCAGAGTTCAGGGCGACTGCTGCTTACCGATCAGCTTAGAAGTGGAATTCAAATAAAAAGAAACTTTTATTTTACCAGGTAAAGCCCCCTGAGCTATGTAGCTCTTTTCCAGGAGTGACCTGCCTATAACAAATGATAGCTCAACAACAATGTGGCTGATCAGGTGGAAATTTATATCAGCAGCCAAATGGTCTAGACGTGTGATTTTAAATGTGGAGGGAAAAACTAGAGGACCGTGAGAAAAATCCACGTGACCACGGGGAGAGAGACACGCAAACTCCAAATACACAGCAGGCATCAGGGTCAGGATCGCACCCACGACCTGCTGTATAACAGGAGAGGTAGTCTACATCTCGCCACCATGGCACCCCAATCACTCAAATGCAAATGTTATTTCCCCCCCCCTCCCCCCCAATAATGGACCTTGTGTATTTCAAATCACAATCATCATGCGGGTTATTGGAGGGTATTTGGCCACGCCGCACAGCGCAGGGTCGGTGAAGAGGGGGGTTGGGGGGGGGGTCCCGGAATGGGTTCAAAAGTTACGCATCACCGATGTCGGCCGTGGCCAGGTAGCAAAACGTCGGGCATCGCGCGCGTGCCGGAGAAACCCGCGGCACAACCAGCAGACACACTGGACAGCTGAGCCGCACAACCGCGGAAAACGATGCCAAATCAATCTTCAATTTACATGCTCAATATCGCCCTCAATGAAATCGGCATCAGCGCACATTACAGCAGGACGGGACCGGTACGTACAGGGGGCACGGAGCAACAGGAATGAAAAAAATAAATGGCAGCGGTACGCGGCAATGTTTTCACCAACTATTGGTCACTCAGCTTCTGGTGACACACACACACGATTCGCACGGTTGGCTACGTACAGTGCGGAAGAAGTTCAACGTGCGGTACATACATACAAGCCACACTCTCGTGCGGATCACTCTGCGTCACGTCCCGTGTTGTTGACAGCGAGAGCCACTGCTGCGTTGAATTTGAAGAACTGGCAGGTTACACCCGCAAGGTTTACTACTACCACTACGTACGACTCCTGATGTGGAAAGTGAGATCTTCCTACAGCCAACAGATCCTGCGCTACTCCGCATATCCCTGAGCACAAAGTTCAACGTAAAACCTTTTTGGTGTCATACCGCTGTCACGCGGTGGGACGCCCTGCAGCTTTGCCTTTACAGACGCGAGTTCCACGGTGCGGCGTCGAACTTCTTTGGCACCGTATATAGCCAACCATGCTCGTCGCAGGTGCAGCAGCGTGTGGTGGCCGAGGATCGCAACGGCGTGAATTCACGAGCGCCAGCAGCATCATGCATCCGTCCGCGTTTCCCCACATTGAAGGGCACAGCGCGCTTTACCTTCTCGGAGCTTATCGGCGCCCTCTTCTCATTGTACCAGCATTCGGCTCCTTCCTGAGAAAATATTACAATTCACCATCTCGCACACAGCCAATATAACCGGCCAAACATAAAGCGCCGCCACTAAACGTACGACGACGACGACGCGATGGTGTTTGTGAAGCTGCGGTGGTTGTTGTTGTTGTGGTCGCACTGTGGTGGAGGTCGAAGTGGCGTTGAAGTTGGTTGTGGCGGATGCTGGCGGCTGTTATTTTAAGGGCCAAGAACTGTGCACAATTTACACTCTGGGCGGCGGTGGCTGTGACGTGGCCCGTAACCCTGCACTGCGGAGGCGAGGGTTGGTGGATCGCAACGAACGACGTGAGACCAGAGGTCGCAACCGGGTACCCGATACCCGTACCCTACCCGATACCCGGCCGGGTACGGGTAGGGTAGGGTAGGATACAGGTACGGCCGGGTACGGGTACGGGTAAGGAATCAAAACCCGTTTTTCGACCTCTGCGTGAGACTCGACTTTCCCTGGGCGTCCAAGGTGCCATACCCTGGCTCGCCGTAAGGCAGTACCAGCAAGTGGTGGACTAATCTCCATCTGTTTCATCGACATTGTACACCGTTGCCCCCTCGCATGCGTGTGTTTTCTCAGAGTACTCCGGTTGCCACCCACGCTCATTTATCGGCTGACAACGCCTTTATTGTGTAGAGGACCGCAGAACTCGGGCAAAGGTTGGCACCAGCTCACCAACTGGTTGCCCCCCCCCCCCGCTCGTTTGTGGTTCCTCGCCACTCTCAGTCATTCTAAGTCTTCTCTGCGAGCCGCTAACAATGGGAGAGTTATTGTTGGGATTAAGTGAAGAAGCCCAGCCAGCAGCAGGCAGGAAACTCGAGGCGATAGATTGTCATTAATAGCAGCATGACACACGCGCACGCATGGACAGATATGAATGGCGGTGTTAAACTGGACAGATGTGAACTGCGGAATTAAACTGGATAAATGTGAACCGCGTGCGACGCCAAACTCGGCGGATCAGCAAGAGGTGGCTCAGGCTCACCGCCAGCGCCTGCTGGATGGCCAGGCCCGTGGCGGGTGCAGTGCCGTCCATGTTGCCCCTGCATGTGAACGCCTCGCCCAGGCACCTGCAGTGCACAGGGGGGAGAAGGGGGGGGGGAAGACAGCGGCACCGGCGGCACCGGCAATCGTTTCGGTGCTCGTCACCACGTGCCATCGTTCTACGCGGCCGTAATAAATCATTTTTACGCGATCTAACCCAAAAATAACCCTATATTATGAATGATATTCGCCACGAAAGGATTTGTGTTAAACTGATCTATGCAGCACGCGTAGAAGAGAAAATTGTCGTGCGAGGGGCGCCACGGAGGCGATCGCCACAGTGTTTAAACCTTTACTGCAGCCTTGCACCCCTTTGGTTCTCAATTGTAAAAAAAATGTACAATGTTAATAAATAGATAGGTTTGATTAAACAAATTAATTGTACTTACGTGCCCATGGTTAATTTGTGTTTCGATGATTTGCCTTCTAAAAAAATCCGGCCATGTCTCGCACCCCCAGAAAGGACGTCTCACACCACCAGGGGGTGCAGCGTGCAACGAATGATTTTGGCAAGCACGCTAGCCCCGGCACAACGCGGCGATGTTTTCTGACGACGCAATATTTTATATCACGATTGATTTGTGGGTCAGATCACACGAGCACAAAGTGCGTCGTACATCCTCATCCACCCAACACGGCCAATGAATATAACTGAACTGAAACTGAACATGTTCGAAAGTTTATAATTTGTCAAGTGAACAACGTTCCAATTTATTACTGCTTTAGCAGCACCACTGGTAGTGCTGTTGTTGTTGTGGGAGAGAGATCTGCACCACAACTTATAACAATTGAGTGCGGACGTTTCGCTGGTCGCCACAACCAGCATCATCAGGCACGTTGCCAGCATTGTGAAAATGTCCTCCAGGAAAAATGTGTTCATCACGTGGCAACTTTATCAATTGGCTGCGTCGGGTGGAGAAGGGTAGACGACACATTTCACCCAAACGATGTAACCTAACAATCCATTGTGAATAATAATAGCCGGTCATCAAAGCCTACACCGTTAGATATTTTAGTATTCAGTTCTGCCACCTCTGCTTTCCAGCCTTCCATTACTGGCAGCCTCCCCACCATCATCCGGACAACAACCATCACATTGGGCTAGCAAGGTTATGCTGCCGTGACGATTCTTGTAAAGTGGAATCCGCATACATACACGCCACGTTGCTTTACCGCTATGAAATGTCTAGGGTCGCGAACGCCAGGTACGGCTGCTGGTCTCGGACTTGCTGTGCGCACGCCTACACGTTCCGCCTGTTGGTTGGACTTGCGTGAAACTGGCCAGTTTTCCACGTAACGTACATATGTTGAACTTCTTTCGCACCATACGTAGCCAATCGTACTAATCGGAGGTGCATAACAACGTGCGACTGCATAGTTTCTACCGCCTCTGTGAGTCGGGGCAATTCGAAGGGGGCCTCTTTGCACCGCACCGAGGCATCTTACCTGCCAGGCCATCCATCTAACCCATCCCAAAGAATGTCACTCATTGACTGACAAGTTGCCATGGCGATTTTTAACTACTTAAATGAAACTACTAAAAAAAATGTTTTACAGGTAAAGCCCACTGAGCTTTGCAGCTCTTTTCAGCAGCGACCTGACCACAAATGATAGTTCAACGAAGTGGCTCATCGTGTGGAAATGTATAGCAGCCAAATACTCTAAATGCAAGTAGATAATAAATGTGGAGGGGAAAAATCGGAGAACTCGGAGAAAAATACACACGGGAGAACACGCAAACCCCAAATACACAACAGGCGTCAGGGTCGGGGTCAAATTCACGACCTCCTGTATACCAGGCGAGGTAGTTAACATCTCCTAGCCACCGTGGCACCCTCATCTTATGTATCTTCTCCACCGTTATGCACACGGGCCCAGCGAGCACCAGCATACAGTAACATCATCGACGTTCTCTCTCGCGACCACAGTCTCGAAACAAAGCACGCGTCGTCACCGCCACCGCCACCACATGGTCATCCCACGCGGTTCGGGCGTCGCTCGCCTCTCCCGGGGTAGACGGTGGCTTACTCCAGGAGAGTCTTCAGGTGAGCCAGCGACTCTGGTTGCGAGAGCGGGAAGCTCTTCTCCAAGTCTCTGAGCTTCGCCGTGGCGACGGCGGTGAAATCTCGGAAGCTCCGCTTCAGATCGCCCTCCTGCAGCAGGGAAACAGCGTGTGCATTCCCAGGGTGTTTGGCTGCTGTAAATGTCCACGCGATGATAAGCCACTTCTCGTTAGGCTGTCATTTGTGGCCAAGTCACTTCTGAAAAAGAAGCCAATAGCTCAGTGGGCTTTACCTGGTAAAATAAAATAGTTTATTTGTATATATTTTTACTGATTTGTTAACCTTTCCTATATTTTGCACAACAACAACAACAGGCGCCATTCGCCACTAAGCGGCGGTGACGTCACCACAGCGCCTGTGCCAGGCCAGGTGCACTTTCAGGCCATGTTAAGTGTCGAATACTCGCTGACAAGAGGTCATGGAACAGACCCAGGTGCCATAGGTTGACTGAGATGACTGCCATAATATTTTGACTTGCTTACCTTCTCTTTATTTTGCACTCCTACCAAAAGACTTCATATAGCTCACCGACTTTCTCCAAGATAAATAAAGATTCTGATGCCGAGTCTGTTTGTATTGACAATTACGTGAGCTACACTGGATTTTTTACAAATCACGCCTCCCTCGTCCACAAGCATCTGGACCAATCCGCTCTGTGCCATCTCGCCGAGCGAGCAGCGCGCAGTACCGGCTCCTCCGATTGATGCCCAGCTATGATTCACGGCCCGCCGTGATCCCGGCTACCGCTGCCGTTACCCGCGCACAAACCTCGCGCGGTGACGCGGCCAGCGCAGGTTCACCGGGGGGGGGGGGGGGGGGTGTTGACTCCGGACCGGAGGCCTGGAACCCAGTAGTAGCCAGCTAGTTGGGACCACACTGCCCCAGGAAACCCTCGGCGTCACCCTTCAACTCCGTGGGACAGCTGCGGCGGGAGAGTGGGCAGGCGGGCAACGCTCCTCTCCGACGCGAGTTCGGGGGTCGTGCCGCGTGCCGCGTTCCTGCGAGCTTCTTTGGGAACGGAACGTCCTCGCTCTCGCACGACGAGCCGGCCGCGTTGCGTCGGTGATCGACTGCTCTGGCCACAGGCCCCAGGCGAGCTCATTATTTACCAATTATAATATTTATTCGTACTGCAGGAATACGATAAGCTATTAAGCACTTTTTCACAGACGTCCAGTATGGGAGGGTAAGAATGTTACAACGACAAACAGAACAAAAACGTTATAGTAGTGCAAAGTAAAATAAAGGTAAACAAAATGCGAAAAGCTGCCAACGTTACCAGGTCTTGCACGGCGCCCTTCTCCCAGTTTCCATTTATGTCTCGCAGCAGTTTGAGGAGGTAATCCAGCTCCTTCCTCTGGGTGTGCCTGCTGTACACCGTCCACGCACTGCCTGCCACAAGCGCAATGCACAGTGTGCTTAAAATATTGAAAACACACACATAACGTTTTCATTGTTTGTTTATCATAAATATAAATAGATTTCAATTGCGCGATCAGGTGTAGCGCATCAGTTCAGAATGCCCGTCTGGAACTGTTTTTGCGAGCTCAGCGTCACGTTGTCAACAGGAAGATAAATTTGGCAGGAAGTAATCACACCGTGAAGACCGCGGCGATAGGCACGGTCTCACGATGTCACCGGCCAACACAGAGACAAATGCAGCTCCCTACCATCTCCAAATGTCTCGCACGCAGCCACTGGGCCAATCTCCCACCCCCCACTGGACATCATCACCGCAGTAAGAGCTAAACGTGGCACGTGGCAAGGCACAACATTTGACAATCGCTCTTCAGCGCACCGCTGTGGTGCTGCTGAAGCAGAAATAAAATCGGCACGATTGCTCATTGCGTGACAACTTTATTCATGGGCCATGTCGGGCGGAGGAAGGGTGTACGACACGCAAGTATTTTGTTGACGAGATCCGACGCAGAAATCTACTGGGAATTATGGTGAAACCTTTCTAAGTCGGAGCCAGTTCAGTTAAAAGGCAGAGTTATTTCATAATCCCTCACGTCTCCCCCACTCCAAAATTAAAGATCACAACGTCTTTAAATGCAATGCATTACACAAATAACACTCTCTGAAGCTTAATAGTCCATGCCCAGGAGGGTATTAAACTATTTTCTTTTATTTTACCTGGTTAGGTCCACTGAGCTATTAGCGTCTTTTTCAGAAGCGGCCTGGCCACAAATGAAAGCTCAACAAAACGGCTTATCACGTGGAAATGTAAAGCAGCCAAGTACTCCAAACGCACGTTGATCCTAAACGTGGAGGAAAAAACCGGAGGACCTGGAGAAAAATCCACGCGACCACAGGGGAGAGAGACACGAAAACTCCAAATATACAGCATTGCGTCGGGATCGGGATCGAACCCACGACCTCCTGTATAGCAGGCGAGGTAGTTAACATCTCGCCACCGTGGTGAGATGTACAACTACCTCGGCGTTCCACGTGTTTTTTCGCACGCAGCGCCCAGGCACACGGGGCTCCCCAAGCGCGTCGGGCGAGCCGCGAGGTCCGGGGCCATTTTCTGCAACCCCCCCCCCCCTCCCCCCCAGTCTCGCCAGAACATACATGTTGATCTTCTTTCACACCGTACGTAGCCAACCGTGCTAATCGGAGGTTCTTCCCCCCCGACCCCCGCCGATCGCATCCAAATTTCAAGAGGATTCTCCACTGTGCCCTCTTCCGATAGAACGCGTCCGCGGCGAGCGGTAGGCTGGAGGTGGTGGGGGGGGGGGACGCCACGGGCGTGCGTCCCGGCGGGCTGAAAGGGCGAACTCACGCGAGGTTGCGCTGCTGGGCGGAGAGGTTAGCCTGCTGGGCAAGCTGGGCCAGCAGGCGGGTGCTAGCTTCACCGAGATGCACGGCGGCCTGGAAGCGCCACGCGGCCGGCGCACGATGACAGCGACGGTGACGACGCCAGCAGCAACAGAAAAAGAAACAACGGAGCCATTCGTTTGGCACTCGCCGCGTCGCGGCCGGTAAGGTTTACGACAAACCGTTGACGCGGTGCGAGTGGGTTATATTTGCAGGGGGTACAATAATAATAATGATGATGATGACATTTATAGCGCGCCAGATTTTGCACACAAGTCAACAACTCAGAGGAGCGGAGCCAAGCTCAGAGCTGATCGAAATCCCTGAAAGTCGGAGTGCATTTGATGTTGCGGCTGTGCAAAGGGATTAGAGAGTTCCACACCGAGGGGGCAACAGCAGAGAACCGACATGAGGCTGTAACAGTGTAGTGTAGCGTATAGTATAGTGTATAGTGTAGTGGAAAATAGTGTAGTGTATAGTGTAGTGGAAAATTGTGTAGTGTAGAGTAGTATATAGTGGTGTAGTGTATTGTGTAGTAACGAGTATTGTGGTGTATAGTGGTGTAATATATAGTGTAGCGTGGTATATAGTAGTGTGGTGTAGTGTATAGTGTAGTGTATAGTGTAGTATATAGTAATGTGGTGTAGTGTATAGTGACGTGAGACTGTAACAGTTCGAGAACCTCGGGTGTCCGAAGCAGATTTTGAGTGACGCTGCTGCGTAAGGATCTACTGTGAGCCTTCAGTGCAAGGCGAGAGTAGTGAGGCGAGGGATGGTGGGGAAACGGTGGTGAAACGCAACCTTGATGTCACATATTAGTGAGCACCGTAAATGACGCTAACTTGTGGTGTGTATAACTAGAGCAGTGTTCTTCACTCATTTTCAGAGGGTGGGCCACTTTCGCCGATAAGACATCGTCAGTGTGAGGGCCGCCACAAATTTGAAACCATTTGGGGTTTGACAGCAGCACGATGATGATGATGATGGGAGGTGTTTTAACTTTTGTGTATTGTGGGGGGCCGCACTAAAGGCCACCAGGGGACTCCAGCGGCCCGCAGGCTGAACAAGAGCCTTACACTGTTCACACAATGTTATCATTTTGAACCAATCTAATAAAACATTTCATTTATAGAGCGAATTCCTTCAAGGCGCTTGACGTAGTTTGAAAATCGCCAAGTGAACAGAATGATTCAGGCAGCAGGGGCATGCAAGGAATGAGTGACCACAATAAAGGGGTTCTTAGGGATCATGACAGGGTAGGGGAAGGATGGAAAGGAGTGGAGGGGTGAGGGAAGAGGATAAGGATGGGCAATGTTTTTTTATTTTTTTATTTTTTTACTTTTATTAATTTGAATTTTAAATTTTTACCTACGTGACTTTACCGAAAAAACCTAAGAATAAGAAAAAACCTGAGAATATGGGCAATGTATCTGTAGCCCCCTGCCACCTCGTACCGTGCGTGTAGTTTATTATACAAGGCGTGTATTATTGAGCTTCACGGTGATGTTATTAAAACTATAAACTCTTTTTATATTTTTTTATTTTACCAGGTAAGGCCCACTGAGATACACTTCTCTTTTTCAGAAGCGGCCTGGCCACAAATAATAGCCCAGCGAAAAACGGCTTATCGTGTGGAAAGTTATCACAGCCAAATACTCTAAACACGTGTTAGTTCTAAATGTGGAGGCATAAACTGGAGGACCCGGGGACAAATCCACATGGCAATGGGGAGAGAGACATGCAAACTCCAACTATACAGGCGTCAGGGTTTGGATCGAACCCACGACCTCATGTATACCAGGCGAGGTAGATAACATCTCGCCACCAATGCGCCTGCACACGCCCAGTGGTGTGGGCACGCTGGGACGTCACCTGTTGTTGTACTTCCCAATTCAGCAGCACCTCCAGCAGGCCCCTGTAGGTCTGCAGGCGGGAGACTCCCACCTTACCCAGGCCTGTGCATCGCTGCGACTGTCCGTCACATGGAACACACACACACACACAAAGACAAAAGATCCCCCGTATAGTCTTAACAAGCTGTTGGGGCAAGTGCTGTTCGCGAGCACCTATGAAGGACAGCACGGCACACGAGGAGGTGGGTGGCCGGCACCGCGCCCGGCCGCCTTTGTCTCCCCGGTGTTGTTGTTTGCACACCACACCAGGTACTCATGTGAGGCTGAGTCGACTTTGGAGAGGCCCAGAACCGGTTCAGATAATCGTCACCGGTGTTCGCCGTGAGCGCGAATCGAACTCGGGTCTCCGGTTTCGGAGCACCAGCGCGCTAACCGCTACACCGCCGCTCCCCACAGATGCCGTACACACGGGGCCAGATTAACCCGCAGGCTAATAAGGCCCTCATATTGTGTAGGCCCTCCTCAAGGCCCTCCCCATTCCACGTTGGAAGTAACAGTGTTCATGTCTTTGCCACAGCTAAAGTTAGGAGGACATTTTTTTTTTGAATAAATGAGTGTTGCGAGTGATTTCTGTTTGGTAAATTTATCTCGAGTCGAATAAATAAATATACGTATGTTGAACTTCTTCCTCACCATGCGTAGCCAACCATATGAAACGGAGGGGTTTATTTTACATTGGTAAATAAATAAATATACTTTGTGACTTCATAATTATTTTGTTTGCAATATATAATACACACTAACAACCCGGTTTATGTTGGGGATGCGCTCCTGGAAGGTGCAATGGCGAATATCGAAACAACGTAAATGGAAGCGGTTTACAGGGTAGTAGTAGTAGTGGGTGGTGGGTGGTGGAGGTGGTGGTGGTCGTGGTGGAGGCGAAGGCTGAGAGACGACGGATAACGGACGGTGATGCTGTCAGTGATGTAAGTGTGGGCGGGTTGAGGTGACGCAAATTAGATAGTAATATTAATAATAAAGTGATGACATATTTGCAAATCACCCTAAAAGGGGGTGGGGGGGGGGGTGGAGATGTAAATCAGGGTATTGCTGTTTTAAATCCAAATTGAAAACCAAATTCTTTAGAACTTCTTTTTGTCTTGAGTTTCTTGTCCTTCCCCCTTAGCCAACCGATTAGCACGGTTGGCTGCGTACGGCGCGAAATAAGTTTCACATAAATACGTACATCCTGTACATACTTAGGCCCCTTCATAGCCCGTGTACAAACACACACACACGCACGCACACACGCGCGCGCGCGCACCTGGCTTTCCACCACGAACGCTGTGGTGAGTTTGCAGTCTCCACGCACGGTGGACTTGCGCGAGCGTGGCTGCAGTGTGTAGGACATCTCGTGGGGCCCGCACGGGAAACCCTGGGGGCACGTGGGGGCACAGTGGGGGCACAGTGGGGGCACAGTGGGGGCACAGTGGGGGCACAGTGGGGGCACAGTGGGGGCACAGTGGGGGCACAGTGGGGGCACAGTGGGGGGCACAGTGGGGGCACAGTGGGGGCACAGTGGGGGGCACAGTGGGGGCACAGTGGGGGCACAGTGGGGGCACAGTGGGGGCACAGTGGGGGCACAGTGGGGGCACAGTGGGGGCACGTGGGGCACGCGGAGCACAACGCTGACATGAGCGCGGCGCCGGTTTGCGCCAACACACGCCGCGGGCAGCACGGGATACCCCGTGATGGTGGCTAGGAGATGTTAACTACCTCGCCTGGTATACAGGAGGTCGAGGGTTCGATCCCGACCGTGATGCCCGCTGGAAATTTGGAGTTTGCATGTTCTCTCCGTCTCTCCCCCTGTTATCGCGTGGATTTTTCTCTGGAACCTCCGGTTTTTCCCTCCACATTTAGAATCAACACGCATTTAGAGTATTTGGCCGATATAAATTTCCACATAATAAGCCACTTTGTTGAGCATTCATTTGTGGCCATCAGCCGACATAGCCAATAACTAAGGTCCGTCACGTGAACAAAACGTGCCTATTAGTTACTACTTCAGCACACCAGTCTGTTGGAGAGTAAACAATTTGAGAACAACGTTTCGTGGGTGATTACAACAACCAGTGAGTAGCCTATTCATTTGTTCACTGGTTCGTACCTTCAGTGACAAGCACAGTCGTCCCAGGAAGACGTCAACATTTTCCGTTCTTGCTTTGAGCGAATTTCTAATCATGATCTTGCCCATGCTGCAAGGAACGCACGGGAATTAAAAATAAATAACACGTGAGCAACGTTGCAAGATAACGAGCGATTTCTCAAACAATCAGTTACCAAACGTCCATTCCTAGCATCCGCTCACATTTAAGGGTCACTATAATTGTTAGACTACTTGGTAAAGTCTCCTTAGAAATCACTTTCCGTTGAAGTATTTCCAAATCCACAGTCTCATTTCTCACCCTCAATGTGAACCCATCATTTGGACATTACAGGCTGAGTGGCAAATTCGCGCATTACTCTGTACAGACAGACGAGCAGAACGCAAAGTGTCAAAATGCGGACCGAATGCTTCATACGTGACTGCTGAATCTTGTGTTGATCTGACGACAGGCATTATTAGAACGTGAGGTGGTGGATTAAATATTGACTTAAAGCTTTCGTGACTGCAGGAATTCATATTCTTTGGATCTTTCGGTAAAGCGATCATCATCAGGAGGATGATGATCGCTTGTGTTATGATCGAAACATCGTAGTTTTTTGTTATTATTTTGTTATTTTATTTGAACATATCTACGTGACTTTACCGAAAGACCCAAAGAATAGGTGGTGGATTGTGAAGTCAGCTGTGCACATGCATGACTGTCCACCGCGTTCACCTCCCTCAATAGATTCTGCTCTGACGTAACCCTTTCCCATCCCGATGACGTACGTGTACATCGTCAGTTTCTCTTCAGATTCCGTTCCGATGACGTACATGTACGTCTTCAGGTCCGAAGGCGAACCGAGGCTCCCACAAGGCCATGGCGGGAGGACGTGCGGCACAGTTTTGGCGCCAGCTATCGTAGAGTGCGGCGGTCGTGCCACTACGGTTCTTTGCGGCGAGTAACGACAACAGCGACGCTACGCCTCTCTAAATAAACTTTAACGCCGAACCGCTGGCGCGTTCCGAGATTCGCCGAGGCAATGGGACACCCCGCAACTTGCAGACGTCATGGAACCGGGAAGGGGTTAAAAAAAAGATGGGCGACTCCCGTCTCCTCGCCACCGTTGAAACGTCTCTCGCTCGTCATCGACGTGCGATAATATCCCCCCCCCCCCCTTGCCCCATTCGGCATCACGTCGGCAAGTAGTCTACAGTGATTGAGCTAGAAAAATACTCAACGCAGACTTTCATCATTATTATTATTATTGCCCTTGTTTATCCAGGAAAGCCTCACCGAGTCTCTGCAGTTGACAGGCGACAAATGCCGCCACATTTTCCAATTGAGTAATTGACTCACTTGCGTACTCCTGCCAACGAGTTGACTCTCCGCAGCTGTTTCACCATCGACGACTGGTGGTGGCTCCTGCGACGAGAGGGGGGCAATCAACCCGAGTCTGCGACCGGACGCGAGGAACGAGGGAGGTCCGCCATTGGGCCGCGGTACGTGAGCCACGGTTGGCTACGTACGCTGCGAGGGATGTTCAATATCGGTGCATAACTAAGCACGAGGCAGGACGAGAGGAAGGGTCGAGCCGGATGTGGACATTGTGGCATCGCCAACCGATAAACATCACAAAAACGTGAAGTGAAAGAGACTTTTTTATTGTAGAAATGTCCTGTGTGTACCAAATGATTTGGGCAAGATAATGATGATGATGATGATCCAGGTAACTTGAAGATTTGGCAGACACCACCCTCCCCCAGGGTTATGCTGCTCTTAACTCATTCTCTCCGAGCCTCAGGAGTGATCAATCCCAAATATATCGAAAAGTTATATCCTTTGTACGTATGTATGTTGAAATTCATTGGCACTGCACACAGCCAACTGTGCTAATCAGTTGTTCCTATTGGTGCAAGGAACATCTGGGAAAAAATGTATCGGTCAGTTCCACCACTATTTAAATCATAAACTGGTTCGATAAGATTTAAAGTTAATAAATTGATATTTTAATTCTCATTCTTCATTGTATAAATGTTACATATTGTTTAAATTGCACGTGCCAAAATATATGTAATTGTTTGTTGTTATTTGTATATATTTGCTGTTATACTGTTCGTTGTGAAGTCAAGAAATACCTATCGTCTGTGCCCTTGCCGTTGCCTGGGCACACAGCGGTGGTACTGCATCCTCGCCCAATGCTGGCCCAGCCTGGCTCCAAAACTCAACAAATAACTTGGAGCATGACCGTCTGTACGGTACGTTGCCTTGTCAGAATGCCCTGCCGCTCACCCGTCAAACTCCGGGTGACAAGACGCGCGTCCTATTTATCTCTAAGAGGCACTGTCCCGTGATCGTTTTATTCGAGGTATGGGAGGGGGGCGGGGGTGTTTCAGACGACATGCTCACCAAATGTAGAGACAGAAGAGATCGCTCTCCATGGACTCCACTTCCCTGAAGCAATACAAGAAGAGGGGGTGTCATCACGGTTCGTTATTTCACGTTTTTTACCCGACCAGCGAGATGACATGCGAGCGTTGTAATGACGCCCTGGGCTTTAGTTCTACTTGCAGAGCCTGCTGTCAGCATGTCAGACTCAGCATATTTAGTTATCCTGGAGGAATCCGATGAGCCGTGAAGCTCGGGTCAGCGTACTACATCAACAAACAATACCAAAGATGATGTGAGTGGCAAGATAGAGGGAAAGGCAAGTCGCTAAAAATAAAGAAATATAAATACAGTGTAGAAGTACAAATTGCACAACAAACTAGATTCCTGGCGATTTGTCGACGTCAACCGCAAGCTTGGACAAGGCAGTCCCAGACCACCCCACGGTGTCATACTGGTTGGGTTCTCATGCAAACGCCATTCCTGTGCGATTCACCAACTCCGTACACCCAGGCTGTGAATTGCAAGCACGCACCACCGCTCCTGCCTGTGGTGAATCCACGGTTCTAAAACAGGCTTTGATAAAAAATATATATATAAGGATTAGTAATTTGTAATAATTCAGAGCCCGTTGTCAATGAATCCACTGGCTGGGTGAAGGCCTCCACCCCCAAGACATGTCAGTCACGGGGGCTGTTTGACCAGACTCTACCACGCTGTGGTCAGTGTGCGTTGGTGAAGGTGGAAGCTCAGGGCCAGGACAGAAATCACTCGCCAGCAATGTCTATTTGTCATCGGGAATCTAACTCGGTTCACTCGCTCAGTGCGTTAATCATTGTGCCACCGCTCCAACTGAGTTATAGTTATTGTTAGAATGTACGTGCACACTTTCACACTTTTAATAAGGCCACCATTTACACAGTTCGCAGGTTATGCGTGTAGCTGTAAATAGAGTGCCTATAACGTCTAAGGTTGCTTCGATTCGCAATGGCCACGCTTGTTCAACGTATTGAGGTCTATGGTCTGTCTGCAAGCAGTGAATTGCATTTCGGGTGTTAATTCAGTCAAAGAGACTCCTCACAGGTACTCCACAGAGACTCCATGCGTCGCCCTCTGGGCTAGAGCTAAGGAAGCCGCATGTCGCCAGTCGTCCTCTGGGTGACAGCAGAGACAACAAGCAGTGGCGCGAGCAAAGCAAATCCCAGGGCTGCCCCTTTGCCGCGTCCTTGCCTGCGGAATGCATACGTCCACGTGCGCCGTATCCACACAATCCCCAGTGCCTTCTCACGGCCCGCGGAAACAAACGTTCTCGGTTGTGCATCGGAAGAGTGTACGAGAGATCTCGGGGCCAAGCGCTGCCTCCCGAGATTTTAAAAACTAAGTGAACACCTCTGTGGGCTTTGTCTGGTAGGATGGGGATGGTTTAGTTTCGTTTGTATGCATTGGGGTGATATGTTTGCCATTCTTGTATTTTGCACTCCTATCGTTTCTATGGCTTGTTTGGTGTAACTTTCTTACCCGTCCCGACTGGACATCTGTGAAAAAGAGCTGCATAGCTCATTGGATTCCTCCAGTGTAAATACATATTCAAATTCTGATTCTGTTACGTACAGCAGAAACGTCTCGTTCCAAACGGGCTCCAGGGTCTTTTGCTGCCGGTTAGTCTTCTCCAGCAGGTCCGCTTCGAACAGCATGTCCTCCTCTGTTTTCTTGGAGGCGTCTGCCACTCCGTGGACGATGCCCAGTGTGCAGTACGGGCTGTTGGTCCCTGCGTGAAGAGGGGCGATGGGGATTGACACCCCGGGGATTATCGTGGGTTACTTAAAGCCGCAGGTCAGTTCAGCCGAAACCCTTTTCCCATTCCGATGACACATGTGCACGCCAGCAGTATTACTTGCGATTCCGTTCTGATGGCGCACACGCATAGTACGTCATACAAACGCAATCAGAAGTAAAAGGCCACGCAGGAGGGCGTGTGGCACAGTTTGGCGCTAGCTATCGTAGAGTGGCAGTCATGTCGCTACAGTTCTCCGTGGTGAGCAAAGCTTCTTTAAAAACAACGGCACTGCTATACCTCTCCGAATAAAATTAATGCTCAGCCGTTTGCACGAGATTCAGTGGTGAACGGGACAACCACCCTGTAACTTACAGACATCTCGGAATGGGAAAGGGTTAACAGCATGCGGCTTACCA
The DNA here is from genome assembly GCF_964198595.1 of Lampetra fluviatilis. Lineage (NCBI taxonomy): Eukaryota > Metazoa > Chordata > Hyperoartia > Petromyzontiformes > Petromyzontidae > Lampetra > Lampetra fluviatilis. The sequence continues at coordinate 10,720,917 of NC_136309.1, read as the reverse complement.
TGGCAGAGGGAAACCTCTGCATGGTGCCCAGGAATCTGCCGAGTACACGAGCTTTGGACAACTGTGGTAAACTTCACTTAGCGTTCCCTTATGATCTGTCGTAAGCCCGGGAGGCTACCGCTGTACAGAGGTCGCAAACGGGTTTTGATTCCTTCCCCGAACCCGTACCCGGCCGCACCAGGGTCGCAAACGGGTATCCGTACCTGTACCCGTACCCGATACCCGGCCGGGTACGGGTAGCCGGGTATCGGGTAGGGTACGGGTATCGGGTACCCGGTTGTGACCTCTGCCGCTGTAGCAGGCTTCTGCATGTCGTAAGAGAACCCGGATTGAAAAATCAACGCAAGGACGGGTGTCATAGCTCCCTAGGCAATAGCGGTTGCTGCGGATTAGAGTGCCACGGTTGCGAGATGTTAACTCCCTCGCCTGGTATACAGGAGGTCGTGGGTTCGATCCCGACTCTGATGCCTGCTGCATATTTGGAGTTGGCATGTCTCTCTCCCATGTGGATTTTTCTCCGGGTCCTCCTGCAATTCCCTCAACATTTGGAATCAAAATGCGTTTAGAGTATTTGGCTGCTATAAATGTCCACGTTATAAGCCACTTCGTTGACTTATCATTTGTGGCCAGGTCGCTACTGAAAAAGAGCTGTATACCTCAGTGGGCCTTACCTGGTGAAATAAAATATTGTTTAAATAGTTTAATATCAAAGGAAGAAATATCTCGCAATACGTTTCGTCTTGAGCGGTGTGTCGTAGATTAAGAATATAAATTGTAATGTATGAAGCGCCCTTAAACAATCGTTCTCAGGGCGGTATTATTACACTCCTGGGAATATTTGGAGATTTCCCCAGGACAGCTGCTGCCTCCAGCAAGAGGACGATCCTTTGAAAGATCAAGGCCTACCCCTGGTACCGGGGGGAGGGGGGGTCTCGTCAGTCGCGACGCTGACTTCTCCGTGGCTACGGTGGCTACGACTCGGTGGCTACGGCTCGAGTTGGCGTCGCATCTCACCGTCAGTGTCCTTCGGCTCCAGTTTGTGAGCGCTGTTCACGGTCACCTTCAGAGAAAACGTTGGGGCCTGGAGGTGCAGACAAAGACAACCCCAAACAAATAAGCATTGTGCACCGATTAGTATTGTAGGTTGTTATTATTGTGATTAACGTTGACGGACGCTTGGAATTACACTGAGAGACGGAGAGAGAGAGAGAGAAGCAGCACGTGGATTGGAGAACATCTAACCGGCTGGTGACGCAATTCAAACTTATGGAGGCTTTGAGCAGGAGACGTGACTGATCGAGACTCGTGAAGGAAGTGGCTGCAAGACAAACGGAACGCGTCCGAGAGGAAGTCCTCCCATAGAGATGGAGCGATGGACGTCCGCGCTCGCGTGGATCGTCGCATCACGGAATCGGGAGAGTTGGCAGCGGCGACGACGGTGGCTTGGGAAGGCCTTCGCCCAGTAGTAAATGTGGTTGCGTTTAGACGCCGCTACATAAACGTAAATGGTATTGATGATGATGATGGTGGTAATGCCTGCCATGATAATTATAATCATGACAGAGAAAGAGTGAAAGAGAGAGCGGGTCGAGCATCTGGACACGTACCTCTGCAGATTCCACTTTCTTGAGAATGGATTCGTGGTCGGATGCACTCTTGTCGAAAACCTTAAACAGATAAACACCGTCTGGCAATAGTGTCTATACAATCGCGGTGTCTAAACAATAGCATCATCTAAATAATACCCACTAAACAATAGCATCTAAACAATAGCATCGGAACAAACACAAGCATCTCAAGACACCGGAAAGCACAAATAAAGAAATAAACACTCGCAGCACAAGCAGAGGCTGTCGATACATTGTAAGCTGATGTACAGTAATAGGCTGCGTAGGAAAGCGTTCATGAAGTTGTCCAGATAATACCCCGTCGATCTCGTCAAGGAGCATAAACCATCATCACACGAACTCCGGTCATCCTCGCAGCAGCAGCGGCTTTTGACTGGCCATCGAACAAAGACGGTCACCACATCGCGCACTTTCAGATGCACTTCTGCGGCCGTCTGGAACTCTCTTCCTTCCAATATTAGGAAGCCACTGGTAGCTACAGATTGAAAACGCATTTCTTTAGAACTGCTTGTTGTGTTTAGTTTGCTGTCCTTGCCCTGCACCTCCAATTAGCATGATTGCCTATGTACGATGTGAAATAAGTTCAACACACATACATGCATAGATACATGAATGCACAAAACGGTCGTGGATGCATGCAATCCTTGCAGAGGGCTACAGAGTGCCCCCCCCCCCCGGCAACCACTAACCTTCTGGAGGTGCCACAGCAATTCCTTGGTGTGAGTTGGTTTCTTCTTCACGTCGGGCTGGTGCACGAGCGTGTAGAGGACATCTTCGTACAGCAAGTCCTGCGGTGGAGGGGGGCGGGAGGGGCGGTTGGGTGAATGGGGGCCACACAGTCACAGCTGCTGATCACGAATGTGGTGGTCATCAGCTCCACACGTGCGTTGACGCGAGGCCACAGCCGTGCACAGCACCGATGGTTGTGAGCACTCGCAATGTTTCTTCTTTTTGCATCTCTCTGTGCCACAAAGTTCTCGCCCGTCGGGGTTTTGCGGGTTGTGTTATCGGAGCGTTGTCCGACGTTCCACACCACGTGCTCAAGAAGCTCCCCGCATATGTATGGTTTGCCCTGCAGGATACGTACAGCCACCATGCCCACGCTGTGCCCATGCCGCCCCCACCCCCCCGGGGAGAAATTAATGATGGTGAATTTAAATGTAATTTTTTTAATGGAATAAAGGGGCAGATCAGCAAAGCTGAACTTGATAATCCCTGCTGCACCTCCGATTATCCCCGCACCTCCAATAAGCACGGTTAGCTAAGTGTAGTGTGAAAGAAGTTCAACATACATACGATAATAATGAAAAGTAAGCGCCAAGAACCACAGACAAGTGGGAAGGCAGGCGACACGTGCGCCAACACAGCTATGTAAGGTGAAAAAGAAGTTCAACATTTTAACACATAGGCTTTTGCGACCGATATCCATAATGTAGGTTTTATTTTTTACATTTTACATTTACAGATTGTAAATGTTGTGGATTGTCTCTCCAACACACCGGTTTGCTGTACTAGTGTAGTGACAAACTCGGAGACGATAAGAGTTGCAGGCACTTCTGTATTAACGAGCACCATCGGGGTTAACACTTTATAATAGTCTATTGTCGGGGACGCTACTCAGTCAGGACAGTTGGTAGATTTGCCTGACTGATGACGCCCCGAGATGGTGAAGATGAAGACGACGAGAAGAATTGTGACGAAGACTGTAGCAGCTCGACGGGAATCCCACTCCAACAACAGCCCCGAGGTCCCCTACAGGGGCCCTTCTGTCAGCGTGGCCTGACTCCGCCCATGGCCACGCCCCCTTTATGGAACCTACCAGCGGGTTCTTGGTGTGCCCCTTCTGTGACCTTTACCCTAGATCCCCCCTCTGGTGTATCACGTGGCCTGCTGACGTCAGGGCTGCCGTAAGCCGCAGATCCCCTTCCCTGCCAGCAGCCAGCGCTATGCTGCTAAATTACTATTCTATGCCACTACACTAGTGTAGTGACATATGACGTCACTACTATGTCGGGTCTGCACACAAATGACGTCACTACCATGTCGGGTCTGTACACACACGACGTCACTGCCGGGTCGGGCAGTGCCGAGGCCGTTGACATGTGCCACGGAGGTTGTGGCAAGCCGTGGCACTCTGGGTGACCCCGGCCAGACACGTAACCGGATCAAGGTAGGGGCCAGGGGCCAGGGTCCAGACCCTGGAGGCCACGTGGTCGGGGTCCGGAGCCTTCTCGAGGGTTCGAGAAGGGGGGCGTGGCCAGGGTGTGGCCGTCCACGCTGGAGAGGCATATAAGCGGGCGCTCCGCTGAGAGAGCGGGGCTGTTCGCGCCCGGGATGAAGACGCCTCATGAAGAATGAAGATGAAGAGGTCGGGGCCAAGGTCCACGTGGCTTGGCCACGCTAGCTAATATACCCGAGTGTTCGTGAGAGTAGGTCGGTGGTCACCACCCTATGTATAGCGTGTGTAACAAGTGTGAAGAAATAGTGTTGCCTCCACAGAAGAGTGTGCGCCTCAATCGAACCCATTACACTAATAACGAATTGGTATGTTCTGTTTATGTGACAAACTTACTAATTGGCTGTGTCGGGTGTTGGCGGGTTTAACGACACATTTATATATTTACACGATCTAACCCCAAAAAAAACCTAATATTATACATATTAAGATAATAAAAAGTAGCACTGGTTTTGTGCCTGAAGAAGACTCCAATAATAATAATCATCAGGTCAGCTTTTAACGCCCTGCACAGGATTCACTCGCTGTTGTAGAGACAACAACCACACACAAGCGTGAAGGCAGACGACGCCTGCACTAACAATTAATGTTTACACGTGGGAGGAAACCGGAGCAACCGGAAAAGACACACGCGTGCGAGGGGGAAACGCTATATCCCATGCGGACGATTACTGGTGGGGTCCACATTTTTGCTGTTCTGCCTTCCCCTGGTGAGCCAGGGTATTGGCACCTCCTCGATGCCCAGGGGAAAGGGAGTTTCACGACACCTTTGCGGTGATCCACCAATCCCCGCTGCTGCCTCCACAGTGCTGGGTTACGGGCGTGCGCCACCACCGCCTGGTGCACACCCGCATCTATGACATACGGCTTAAACACGTGGACTTTGGTAAAAATGCAGCAAGAGCTATCAAGCATGCACGCCCAGAATGAGACCAACACGAAAGAACAGTTCACCGTAGACCAGGGAACAAACACGAATGGGAGACACCACGTTGTACTGTTGCACCAAAGCCTCCCTCATTACGACAAGGTCGTGTATTCTGTCCTCGTTTGAGCCAATTCATTTCATTCTTGTGCCCGGAGGATACATTGATACGCATTTAAACTTGTGGTGCTTTGAGAGCCTTAAATGTGACCTGGGCCGCCAGCTCCATCTGGAGGGCCTCTTGAATCCCCAATCTCTGTGTTTTTTTATTGCAACAATACGCGAGCCCTTTACAATACACCGATCGACACTGGTGCGTGAAGGGGGGTACAAACTCCGTGAAAAGTTGAATTCGGCGCAACGAGACATGACATTTATCCCTCTTTAAAATCGAAACAGCGGGATTGCTCTACAACTCTGGCTGTCGCCTGGTTGAGGCTGGTTGTAATTACTGGCGAAACGTCACGGTATTCGAACTGTAAATGTTTTGGGTTTACTCTCCAACACACCGGTTAGTGCTGAACTAGCAACGAATTGGCACATGTTTTTGTTACGTGACAAACCTTACTAATTGTGTGTTTGGTGGTGGCAGGCTTAACGACACATTTATGTTTACGTGATCTAACCCCCCAAAAAAAAACTATTTTGTGGGTGTGGGGGGGGATGTTGGACTACCTGCCCCAGCCAAGTGGGGACCACACATGGGGGAGGATTCCTCAAGCTCTGTTTAACTCTCAGAGAGAGACACGACGGAGAAAGCCAGAATCCCAGAAGGTCGGCGCCGTTTCGAAGTGCAGAGTTGCTCCCCTTTCCTTCCCGCCTTACAGAGGCGAGTTGTGTCCCGATTCGTTGGTTTACAAATCGGTCTGGCGGACAAAGTCCGTGCGTTGTAAGTAGCGATGGTGATGGGGACATCCGGTTAGTACTCTGCGACTCTTATCACCCTCTGGGTGCGTTTTTTTGTTTGTTAAGTCAATAGAGCCAACCGGAAGATTATTATGTACATATCCTAAACACGCAACATGTGTCGTGAAACTATACAGTGCGTAAACTGAATCATTTTTTTTTATTTTACCAGGTAAGGCCACCAAGCTACACAGCTTTTTTTCAGAAGTGACCTGGCTGCCACAAATTATATCTCAACAAAGTGGCCTATCATGTGGACATGTATAGCAGCCAAATACACTAAAACGCATGTTTATTCTAAATGTGGAGGGAAAATCCGGAGGACCCGGAAAGAAACCCACGCGACTACGGGGAGAGAGACACTTGCAAACTCCAAATATATAGGCATTAGGATCGGGATCGAATCCACGATCTCCTGCATACCAGGTGAGGTAGTTAACATCTCACCACCTGCCCTGCCAACGCCACGGTCAGTGGATCCACAGCTGCTGGGAGCAGGGGACCGGAGTGTCTGTGTAAACCTTTACTGGGTAATAATCGTACACACACACACAAAGCCACCCAGCCATCTAACGTGGGTTCGGTAAATACTGGAGGTAATCGCCTCCTGGTAGCTCCATTAATTAGCACGGTCGGCTACATATGGTGCGAAGGAAACATGCATACACACATTGGCACACATTTATGGTTGCGAATTCAAGAATGGGTTATTTTATTTTCAACAACCGTGAACCGTACGCACGCAACTCCACGGGTGTTTTTCTAGCTGAAGAACCGGCACTAATCGTTTTGGGGTCTGGTATAACCTTCAAATGTTCAGGGTTCCTGCCAGAAGGAAGGAAAACTACAGGTACAGTCGCAGGAACACATGTTTTGACTCTTTGCAGATTTTAATCTCAGATGTGGGCCAAGATTAATTTCGCATGAGTACATCTCAGGGCTGCATTACTGCTTTTTCGAAATGTAAACACTTCTCAGGAGGTTAACTCGAACTGCGTTCCCACGGCTATCGTAAATGAGCCCCCAAGCCGTGCCGGGCCGTCCGCACTCCGGTCCGGCGTCTGTTTGTTTCTTTGCCCCAACGCTGCACGGCCACGCGGCTCCATGGCAATGGTCCTGACCTCCACCCCCCAGCGGCGATCATTTAAAAAAAATGTCACCAATGTTTAACGCCATACGATCGATTTTTTAAATAATAATTACGTGACCCTACAGTTGGCCGACTTACAGGAGGAATTGCACTTCTGTGTTGACCCTGTGACAGTAAGGGTACCCAGTCATACAAAATACAAAGGTCCTTCCGTGTAGCCTTAACAAACTGTTCGGGCAAGTGCTGTTAACGAGCACCTATGAAGGCCGGCACAGCACAAGATTGGGTGGGTGGCCAGCATCACGCCCAGCTGCCTTTGTCTCCCCAGTGGCGCTTCACTAGGTACTCATATGAGGCTGAGTCGACCTAGTGGAGGCCCAGGACCGATTCAAATAATCGTCACTGGTGTTGGTCGTGAGCGTGAATTGAACTCGGGTTGCCGGGTTAATAGCATAGCACGAAAACCGCAGCACTATCGCTCGCCATAGCAGGCTCACTGACACTTAAGCACCCACAAGTTACCGTCATATCACAATAAAAACTGTCGTGGAAATCCGCCCAGGCCCACTCGCACGGCTTCTGAATCTAAGTATGTATGTTGAACTTCTTTCGCACTGTACGTAGCCAACCGTGCTAATCGGAGGTGTGGCGGGGAGAAGGGCCACAAACTAGACGTTGTTCAATTTGCTCAATCCGCCCATCCTCCATCTACCCGGCAGTCCACCGGTTAGTTGAATTCGCAGCTCGTTTTAATATTAGGGTCAGACGCGGGTTACTCCCACCTCTGCAAATGTCTGGCAAGTGTGAAAGAGTGGGCCAGAAATTCCCTCCAGTGGAGTTCTCTAAGGTCCCTCTGTAGCGGAGTCCCTTCTGCAAGCGGTGGCATGAGCGAGACATTACAGGGCTGCAACTCTGCATTTTAAAAAACATTTGCAATCTTACGAAGGAAGCACTGTCTATATGAAAAAAAGTAAGAAGATGGTCGGCTCTTTTTTAAAGTGGCCACAGGACCGTGCCACTGCTTGAGCCGTCTGCCCAGTGGAGCCCCAGAATCCCACACCTCCCAAAGCCATTGGTGCCACTCCGTGAAGTTTGCCGTCTCTCTCATGCTGGGAAAGGGCACCGATTGGTCCATCAAGCTCTATGGGTTTTGTAAATGTGCCTTTTGGCTTGTATGAATGTGCTGTATGTATGCTGACCATCTTTCTCACCATACATAAACAACTGTGCTAATAGGTGTGGGAACAAGGACAACAAATTGAACGCAAAAGCAATTCTAAAGAAATTAGTTTTCAAATCTAGACTTAAAAGTGCATAGCTCCAGTGGCTTCCTAATATGAAAAGTAAGAGTGTTCCAGACGGCCACACAAACGCATCTTGAGTTTCTTCAACAGACAACTCGCTATTTTCTACCACTACAAAAAAGATGGGCTCAGTGGTCAAGGGCACTGCCCTCTGAGCCCAGCAATCTGAGTTCGAATCCTGACCACGGCGGAGAGCCCCACTTCACCAACCCACGTTGCCCAGCGTGGTGAAGTATGTTCAAACAACTGCCATGACTGAAACGGCATTGGGGAGGCCTTAAACCAGCAGTGGATTCACATAGGGTGTAGTAATATTACATGGATGCTGTCTGACCTGTTACCAAACTTTTGGGGGTTTTAAACATTTACAATGCTCTCCACACACGCGACTATAATGCAAAACAAAGACACCGTACCTCTCCTGCTAATGGACGAGTTTGCATGCAATCTAATGTGTCGCCTAAACACCTCCAATCATCGAAGATTAACTTAAAACGTGGGTTATCTTAGCCAATACAATGATCCGTATTTGTTATGGGGGTTAGGTCCCATGGCGGTAGTTTAACGCCAAGAGGAAACCCTCCACCACCCGACGGACCTGTCACGTTTACGGAGACATCAGTCCAGATGTCTTGTGACCACCCCCCCCCCCCATTTTATTCTCTAAAACTATTTTTTTCTGTATACAAATGGTTGCATAATGTAATGTGAGCAATATGATTTCATTAAATAACATTTTTATTGTTAAATCTTTCACACACAAAAATATTTCGGACATCTTTCCGAATGTTTTTTTTTCTGGTTTGTGATCTTTCATGAGCCCATACAGCAACTACAAAGTGTTCTTCAATAGTACATGAACTCGTATCAGCCATGTGAAATAAATAAGGTTAATTTAAAATAGATATGAATAAACAAAGGAAAAAACGGTTAGGGGTCAATTAATTTGGGGTCACAAGACACCTACACCACGTTGTGCCGTAAATGTGCGTGCCGATGTGTTGGTCAAATTCTGACCAATGAGGTGCGTTCTTATCCCGTGGCGGCTTGAGACTTGTCACGGTTCAATGCAACGTCAACTCACGGCGAGATGTCACTCAAAGTGCTCCGAACTTCATCAGTGGAGTGGATTCGGAAAGCGAATTCCGAGTTCACGACCCGATTTACTTCCGGCAGCTGAAATATTATTGTGGGTGCGTTTTTTTGTTTGTTAAGTCAATAAGAGCTAACTGGCAGATAGTGTGTGCAAGTCAACAACACCTAACAAAAATACTTTAGTTTTTAACCAGGTAAGGCCCACTGAGCTATGTATTTTTTTTCAGAATCGACCTGGCCACAAATGATAGTTCAACGTAGTGGCTTATCATGGGGGAAACGTATAGCAGTCAAATACTCTAAACGCATGATGTTGATTCCTAATGTGGAGGGAAAACTGGAGGACCCGGAGAAAAATCCACGTGACCACGGGGAGAACACGCAAACTCCAAATATACAGGAGGCATCGTCAAGGTTGGGATCGAACCCACAACCTCCAGTATACCAGGCGAGGTAGTTAACATCTCGCCACCGTGGCACATCGCTGACGTCTCTCTCCGATGTTTGTGCACAGAAATGTTGAGTAAACTACCGTAACATGATGTATGGTTAGCATCGTTTACTACCTACCCGAGTGTTTCTCAGACTTTGTTGGTCCCAGGCACACTCAGCCCGCTTGCAAACATTTCCGCGGACCACCCAGCCCCCCACACCCCTGGTGACAGAACACAATCACTTATCTCTCTCACTAAAAATCACTCATTACCAGAACTTATAAAAAAAAATGTGTATGCAGCTAAAAGATTGATTTGTTTTTAGGGGGGGGAATTTAGATCTTAGGGTAAGTTTAATCAGGATAGTTTACCTAACTTCATTTTAAATAAAATATAAAAAGATCACAAGTAAAATAATAATTAGTGTCCGCAACACAGGGTATGAGACGTGGTTATTTCCGGATCAAACTGCGTTTGCATCACAGCCCCCCCCCCCTGACCCCCCGTGGGGACCATCTGGAGGAGCGTCACGTGACCACTGGTGGTCCGGGTGAGAACCACTAGAGCAGTGATCTTCACTAATGTATAACTAGAGCAGATCTTAACTGATTGTTGTTCACGTTTACGGTGACTTTCAGACCGCAGTCCACTCACTGGCATTGACTGTGTATCTTGTGTTCTCCACAGGGAATGCATTATTTGCTCCGCTGCGGGTCTCCCGCCTCCGCTCTCCCATTGACATGTGTCGTTGCTTCTACATACTATTAACATTCCCTCCCTTTGTTAATGCTACCCCCTACCCCCTCCCTTTGATGCTGCTAGTCCCGCATAATGCATGGGCATAATATGACTTTGAAACCCCCCCGCCCACCTCCTACGCATTTCCCATAAATATGCTAAATTCCTCTTGATATGCAAATTATTTTGTCAAGGCGCTCTTCTTCCACCTCCAACCCAGTTTATATATACGCTCCAAGCTTGGCAGTGTTTCATTCTTTACCTGAAGACGGCTGCTTGCGTTGTAGCCGAAACGTCGTGAGAATTATTTTATTATGTTTTATTTTTATTATTTTATTACTTCCCTGACGTGACTTTACCGAAAGAACCAAGAAGATGAATCCCTGCAGTCACGAAAACTTTAAATCGAAATTTAAAGCAGTGTTCTTCACTAATTTATAACTAGAGCAGAGTTCTTCACTAATTTATAACTAGAGCAGTGTTCTTCACTAATTTATAACTAGAGCAGTGTTCTTCACTAAGTTATAACTAGAGCAGTGTTCTTCACTAATGTATAACTAGAGCAGTGTTCTTCACTCATGTATAACTAGAGCAGTGATCGTCACTAATTTACAACAAGAGCAGTGTTCTTCACTGATGTATAACTAGAGCAGTGTTCTTCACTGATGTATATCTAGAGCAGTGTTCTTCACTAATGTATAACTAGAGCAGTGTTCTTCACTCATGTATAACTAGAGCAGTGATCGTCACTAATTTACAACAAGAGCAGTGTTCTTTACTGATGTATAACTAGAGCAGTGTTCTTCACTAATGTATAACTAGAGCAGTGTTCTTCACTCATGTATAACTAGAGCAGTGATCGTCACTAATTTACAACAAGAGCAGTGTTCTTCACTGATGTATAACTAGAGCAGTGTTCTTCACTGATGTATAACTAGAGCAGTGTTCTTCACTAATGTATAACTAGAGCAGTGTTCTTCACTAATGTATAACTAGAGCAGTGTTCTTCACTAATGTATAACTAGAACAGTGTTCTTTACTAATGTATAACTAGAGCAGTGTTCTTCACTAATGTATAACTAGAGCAGTGTTCTTCACTAATGTATAACTAGAGCAGTGTTCTTCACTAATGTATAACTAGAACAGAGTTCTTCACTAATGTATAACTAGAGCAGTGTTCTTCACTAATGTATAACTATACCAGTGTTCTTCACTAATGTATAACTAAAGCAGTGTTCTTCACTAATGTATAACTATACCAGTGTTCTTCACTAATGTATAACTAAAACAGAGTTCTTCACTAATGTATAACTAGAGCAGTGTTATTCACTAATGTATAACTATACCAGTGTTCTTCACTAATGTATACCTAGAGCAGTGTTCTTCACTGATGTATAACTAGAGCAGTGTTCTTCACTAATATATAACTAGAGCAGTGTTCTTCACTAATATATAACTAGAGCAGTGTTCTTCACTGATGTATAACTAGAGCAGTGTTCTTCACTGATGTATAACTAGAGCAGTGTTCTTCACTAATATATAACTAGAGCAGTGTTCTTCACTGATGTATAACTAGAGCAGTGTTCTTCACTGATGTATAACTAGAGCAGTGCTCTTCACTAATATATAACTAGAACAGTGTTCTTCACTAATGTAAAACTAGAGCAGTGTTCTTCACTAATGTATAACTAGAGCAGTGTTCTTCACTAATGTATAACTAGAGCAGTGTTCTTCACTGATGTATAACTAGAGCAGTGTTCTTCACTAATATATAACTAGAGCAGTGTTCTTCACTGATGTATAACTAGAGCAGTGTTCTTCACTAATATATAACTAGAGCAGTGTTCTTCACTAATGTATAACTAGAGCAGTGTTCTTCACTAATATATAACTAGAGCAGTGTTCTTCACTGATGTATAACTAGAGCAGTGTTCTTCACTAATATATAACTAGAGCAGTGTTCTTCACTAATGTATAACTAGAGCAGTGTTCTTCACTGATGTATAACTAGAGCAGTGTTCTTCACTAATATATAACTAGAGCAGTGTTCTTCACTAATATATAACTAGAGCAGTGTTCTTCACTGATGTATAACTAGAGCAGTGTTCTTCACTAATATATAACTAGAGCAGTGTTCTTCACTAATGTATAACTAGAGCAGTGTTCTTCACTGATGTATAACTAGAGCAGTGTTCTTCACTAATATATAACTAGAGCAGTGTTCTTCACTAATGTATAACTAGAACAGTGTTCTTCACTAATGTATAACTAGAGCAGTGTTCTTCACTAATATATAACTAGAGCAGTGTTCTTCACTAATGTATAACTAGAGCAGTGTTCTTCACTGATGTATAACTAGAGCAGTGTTCTTCACTAATATATAACTAGAGCAGTGTTCTTCACTGATGTATAACTAGAGCAGTGTTCTTCACTAATATATAACTAGAGCAGTGTTCTTCACTGATGTATAACTAGAGCAGTGTTCTACACTAATATATAACTAGAGCAGTGTTCTTCACTAATATATAACTAGAGCAGTGTTCTTCACTGATGTATAACTAGAGCAGTGTTCTTCACTAATATATAACTAGAGCAGTGTTCTTCACTAATGTATAACTAGAACAGTGTTCTTCACTAATGTATAACTAGAACAGTGTTCTTCACTAATGTATAACTAGAACAGTGTTCTTCACTAATGTATAACTAGAACAGAGTTCTTCACTAATGTATAACTAGAGCAGTGTTATTCACTAATGTATAACTAGAGCAGTGTTCTTCACTAATGTATAACTAGAACAGAGTTCTTCACTAATGTATAACTAGAACAGTGTTCTTCACTAATGTAAAACTAGAACAGTGTTCTTCACTGATGTATAACTAGAACAGAGTTCTTCACTAATGTATAACTAGAGCAGTGTTCTTCACTAATGTATAACTAGAACAGTGTTCTTCACTAATGTATAACTAGAGCAGTGTTCTTCACTAATGTATAACTAGAACAGTGTTCTTCACTAATGTATAACTAGAACAGAGTTCTTCACTAATGTATAACTAGAGCAGTGTTCTTCACTAATGTATAACTAGAGCAGTGTTATTCACTAATGTATAACTAGAACAGAGTTCTTCACTAATGTATAACTAGAACAGTGTTCTTCACTAATGTATAACTAGAGCAGTGTTCTTCACTAATGTATAACTAGAGCAGTGTTCTTCACTAATGTATAACTAGAGCAGTGTTATTCACTAATGTATAACTAGAACAGAGTTCTTCACTAATGTATAACTAGAACAGTGTTCTTCACTAATGTATAACTAGAGCAGTGTTCTTCACTAATGTATAACTAGAACAGTGTTCTTCACTAATGTATAACTAGAACAGAGTTCTTCACTAATGTATAACTAGAGCAGTGTTATTCACTAATGTATAACTAGAGCAGTGTTCTTCACTAATGTATAACTAGAACAGAGTTCTTCACTAATGTATAACTAGAACAGTGTTCTTCACTAATGTATAACTAGAACAGTGTTCTTCACTGATGTATAACTAGAACAGAGTTCTTCACTAATGTATAACTAGAGCAGTGTTCTTCACTAATGTATAACTAGAACAGTGTTCTTCACTAATGTATAACTAGAACAGAGTTCTTCACTAATGTATAACTAGAGCAGTGTTCTTCACTAATGTATAACTAGAACAGAGTTCTTCACTAATGTATAACTAGAGCAGTGTTCTTCACTAATGTATAACTAGAGCAGTGTTATTCACTAATGTACAACTAGAACAGAGTTCTTCACTAATGTATAACTAGAACAGTGTTCTTCACTAATGTATAACTAGAGCAGTGTTATTCACTAATGTATAACTAGAACAGTGTTCTTCACTAATGTATAACTAGAACAGAGTTCTTCACTAATGTATAACTAGAACAGTGTTCTTCACTAATGTATAACTAGAACAGTGTTCTTCACTAATGTATAACTAGAACAGTGTTCTTCACTAATGTATAACTAGAACAGAGTTCTTCACTAATGTATAACTAGAGCAGTGTTCTTCAATAATGTATAACTAGAGCAGTGTTCTTCACTGATGTATAACTAGAGCAGTGTTCTTCACTAATATATAACTAGAGCAGTGTTCTTCACTAATGTATAACTAGAGCAGTGTTCTTCACTGATGTATAACTAGAGCAGTGTTCTTCACTGATGTATAACTAGAGCAGTGTTCTTCACTAATATTTAACTAGAGCAGTGTTCTTCACTAATATATAACTAGAGCAGTGTTCTTCACTGATGTATAACTAGAGCAGTGTTCTTCACTAATATATAACTAGAGCAGTGTTCTCCACTAATGTATAACTAGAGCAGTGTTCTTCACTAATGTATGACTTGAGCAGTGTTCTTCACTAATATATAACTAGAGCAGTGTTCTCCACTAATGTATAACTAGAGCAGTGTTCTTCACTAATGTATAACTAGAGCAGTGTTCTTCACTAATGTATAACTAGAACAGTGTTCTTCACTAATGTATAACTAGAACAGAGTTCTTCACTAATGTATAACTAGAGCAGTGTTCTTCACTAATGTATAACTAGAACAGTGTTCTTCACTAATGTATAACTAGAACAGTGTTCTTCACTAATGTATAACTAGAACAAAGTTCTTCACTAATGTATAACTAGAGCAGTGTTATTCACTAATGTATAACTAGAGCAGTGTTCTTCACTAATGTATAACTAGAGCAGTGTTCTTCACTAATTTATAACTATAGCAGTGTTCTTCACTAATGTATAACTATAGCAGTGTTCTTCACTAATGTATAACTAGAACAGTGTTCTTCACTAATGTATAACTAGAACAGTGTTCTTCACTAATGTATAACTAGAACAGTGTTCTTCACTAATGTATAACTAGAACAGTGTTCTTCACTAATGTATAACTAGAACAGTGTTCTTCACTAATGTATAACTAGAGCAGTGTTCTTCACTAATGTATAACTAGAGCAGTGTTCTTCACTAATGTATAACTAGAGCAGTGTTCTTCACTAATGTATAACTAGAGCAGTGTTCTTCACTAATGTATAACTAGAGCAGTGTTCTTCACTAATGTATACCTAGAGCAGTGTTCTTCACTAATTTATAACTATAGCAGTGTTTTTCACTAATGTATAACTATAGCAGTGTTCTTCACTAATGTATAACTAGAGCAGTGTTCTTCACTAATTTATAACTAAAGCAGTGTTCTTCACTAATGTTTAACTGGCTTAGCAATCATTGGAAGGACGTAATAAACCATTTCGATACACATTAGGGTGGGTAAAATAATACATAGTGTTATGTTGAAATGTATAAGGTATAGGGTGGTTTATAGTAATACAGTATATAATTTAATGTTGGGTTTATCTATGGCAGTATATAGTACGGTATATGCTCGTGTGATGTAAGAGAATAAAGTTTAGATGGAAGCATATTATATAATTTTTACGACGTAGAATTGTAATGTATTACTTGCTGTTAGTAACTCAGCTTACTGTAGAGTATAGTAAGTATACTGATGGTGCTATGCAGTTTATACTTTAGTTTTTTTTTATCTAGTTTATACTTTAGTTTTCTACGTGGTTGTTTAGTAACTGCAGCTACATATCATTAACATTCCTTTCCTTTGTTAATGCTACTCCCTGCACCCCCCTTGGTGCTGCTGATCCTGCATAATGCATGGGCATACTATGACTTTGAAACCCCCCCCGCCCACCCCCTACGCATTTTCCATGAATAGGCTAAATTCCTCTTCATATGCACATTCTTTTTGTTAAGGCGCTCTTCCACCTCCAACCCAGTTTATATATAAGCTCCTAGCTTGGTAGTGTCTCATTCTTCACCTGAAGACGGCTGCTTGCGTTGTAGCCGAAACGTCGTGAGAATTATTTCATTTTATTATGTTTTATTTTTATTATTTTATTACTTCCCTTCTACGTGACTTTACCGAAAGAACCAAGAAGAACTATAGCAGTGTTCTTCACTAATGTATACCTAGAGCAGTGTTCTTCACTAATTTATAACTAAAGCAGTGTTCTTCACTAATGTATAACTAAAGCAGTGTTCTTCACTAATGTATAACTAGAGCAGTGTTCTTCACTAATTTATAACTATAGCAGTGTTCCTCACTAATGTATAACTAGAGCAGTGTTCTTCACTAATGTATAACTAGAGCAGTGTTCCTCACTAATGTATAACTAGAGCAGTGTTCTTCACTAATGTATAACTAGAGCAGTGTTCTTCACTAATGTATAACTAGAGCAGTGTTCCTCACTAATGTATAACTAGAGCAGTGTTCTTCACTAATGTATAACTAGAGCAGTGTTCTTCACTAATGTATAACTAGAGCAGTGTTCTTCACTAATGTATAACTAGAGCAGTGTTCTTCACTAATGTATAACTAGAACAGTGTTCTTCACTAATGTATAACTAGAACAGTGTTCTTCACTAATGTATACCTAGAGCAGTGTTCTTCACTAATGTTTAACTAGAGCAGTGTTCTTCACTAATGTATAACTAGAACAGTGTTCTTCACTAATGTATAACTAGAACAGTGTTCTTCACTAATGTATAACTAGAGCAGTGTTCTTCACTAATGTATAACTAGAGCAGTGTTCTTCACTAATGTATAACTAGAGCAGTGTTCTTCACTAATGTATAACTAGAACAGAGTTCTTCACTAATGTATAACTAGAACAGTGTTCTTCACTAATGTATAACTAGAACAGTGTTCTTCACTAATGTATAACTAGAGCAGTGTTCTTCACTAATGTATAACTAGAACAGAGTTCTTCACTAATGTATAACTAGAGCAGTGTTCTTCACTAATGTATAACTAGAACAGAGTTCTTCACTAATGTATAACTAGAGCAGTGTTCTTCACTAATGTATAACTAGAACAGAGTTCTTCACTAATGTATAACTAGAGCAGTGTTCTTCACTAATGTATAACTAGAGCAGTGTTCCTCACTAATGTATAACTAGAGCAGTGTTCTTCACTAATGTATAACTAGAGCAGTGTTCTTCACTAATGTATAACTAGAGCAGTGTTCCTCACTAATGTATAACTAGAGCAGTGTTCTTCACTAATGTATAACTAGAGCAGTGTTCTTCACTAATGTATAACTAGAGCAGTGTTCTTCACTAATGTATAACTAGAGCAGTGTTCTTCACTAATGTATAACTAGAACAGTGTTCTTCACTAATGTATAACTAGAACAGTGTTCTTCACTAATGTATACCTAGAGCAGTGTTCTTCACTAATGTTTAACTAGAGCAGTGTTCTTCACTAATGTATAACTAGAACAGTGTTCTTCACTAATGTATAACTAGAACAGTGTTCTTCACTAATGTATAACTAGAACAGTGTTCTTCACTAATGTATAACTAGAGCAGTGTTCTTCACTAATGTTTAACTAGAGCAGTGTTCTTCACTAATGTATAACTAGAACAGTGTTCTTCACTAATGTATAACTAGAACAGTGTTCTTCACTAATGTATACCTAGAGCAGTGTTCTTCACTAATGTTTAACTAGAGCAGTGTTCTTCACTAATTTATAACTATAGCAGTGTTCTTCACTAATGTATAACTAGAACAGTGTTCTTCACTAATGTTTAACTAGAGCAGTGTTCTTCACTAATGTATAACTAGAACAGTGTTCTTCACTAATTTATAACTAAAGCAGTGTTCTTCACTAATGTATAGCTATAGCAGTGTTCTTCACTAATGTTTAACTAGAGCAGTGTTCTTCACTAATGTATAACTAGAGCAGTGTTCTTCACTAATGTATAACTAGAACAGTGTTCTTCACTAATTTATAACTAAAGCAGTGTTCTTCACTAATGTATAGCTATAGCAGTGTTCTTCACTAATGTTTAACTAGAGCAGTGTTCTTCACTAATGTATACCTAGAGCAGTGTTCTTCACTAATGTATAACTAGAGCAGTGTTCTTCACTAATGTATACCTAGAGCAGTGTTCTTCACTAATGTATAACTAGAGCAGTGTTCTTCACTAATGTATAACTAGAGCAGTGTTCTTCACTAATGTTTAACTAGAGCAGTGTTCTTCACTAATTTATACCTAGAGCAGTGTTCTTCACTAATGTTTAACTAGAGCAGTGTTCTTCACTAATTTATACCTAGAGCAGTGTTCTTCACTAATGTATAACTAGAGCAGTGTTCTTCACTAATGTTTAACTAGAGCAGTGTTCTTCACTAATGTATACCTAGAGCAGTGTTCTTCACTAATGTTTAACTAGAGCAGTGTTCTTCACTAATTTATAACTATAGCAGTGTTCTTCACTAATGTTTAACTAGAGCAGTGTTCTTCACTAATTTATAACTATAGCAGTGTTCTTCACTAATTTATAACTAGAGCAGTGTTCTTCACTGATGTATAACTAGAGCAGTGTTCTTCACTAATGTATAACTAGAGCAGTGTTCTTCACTAATGTATAACTAGAGCAGTGTTCTTCACTAATTTATAACTAGAGCAGTGTTCTTCACTGATGTATAACTAGAGCAGTGTTCTTCACTAATGTATAACTAGAGCAGTGTTCTTTACTAATGTATAACTAGAGCAGTGTTCTTCACTAATGTATAACTAGAGCAGTGTTCTTCACTAATTTATAACTAGAGCAGTGTTCTTCACTGATGTATAACTAGAGCAGTGTTCTTTACTAATGTATACCTAGAGCAGTGTTCTTCACTAATTTATAACTATAGCAGTGTTCTTCACTAATGTATAACTAGAGCAGTGTTCTTCACTAATGTTTAACTAGAACAGTGTTCTTCACTAATGTATAACTAGAGCAGTGTTCTTGACTATTTTTTAGAGGTGGTGGCCACTTTTTCCGACAAGACATCACATCAGTGTGAGGGCCACCACACATTTGAAAACATTGTTGGTGTTTGACAGCAGCACGACGATCATGATGATGGGGTGGTGTTTTCACTCTGTGTGTCGGGGGTGGAGGAGGCCTCACTTCAGGGGCCGCACTGAGGGCCACCAGGGCCCGCCGGTGGCCCCGCGGAGCCTTGCAAGAGGCGTCGTTGTTTTGTCTTTGGGGCCGTCCATAAAAGACGTCACGCGATTTTGGACGATTTTTGACCCCCCTCCACCCTTCGTCACACGGCGTCACAAAAAGTCAGACCCCCCTCAAATATGACGTCACAAAGCTCTGCCCCCTTCCTCCCCCCAAAAAATAAAACATGCTTCAAATCGCTTTAAACTATTGTCATTGTAGTGCGTATTTAATGTGGCGCTGCACTCTGATGTTGTAGGAGAAACATTTATTAAAAAGTCTAATTAATTAAGTAGAACGTGTTGTCTATATTTATTTAAAGTTGCGCATTTTGATGTGACGTTACATTTCTCAAACACCCCCCCCCCCTCGTCACACATCGTCACAAAATGTCTGACCCCCCCCCCTAGGTGCGTGACGGCCCCTTTGACCAAAATAGTTCCGAGAGCCGCATCACACGCGGAGCTACTTGTACACAAACAGAGACACCGCAGCGGGTATACAGCAGCAGACGACAACAACAACAAGACATTCTGACTTAAATAAACAATATCCGCGATTGAATAAACTGCGTCTAGTTTGTTTGTGTTCCCCCTGAGTTATTATTTAACAACACAGTTTGGTTGCTGGACATTTGTTACCAACCAAGACATGCCACGGTGGCCCATTGCCTGCCATATTTAATACATTGCTTGCCATATTTAATACATTGCTAATTATCACGAGTTAAATAACGTTGAAGATTAAAGGGATTAATTTTTTTTCTAAAACGGCTTCCCCGAAAGGGCGCAGCCAAAGAGCCGCTTGGGAGTGATCAGCCAAAGAGCCGCTTGGGAGTGATCAGCCAAAGAGCCACTCGCAATGCGGCTCCGAACGAGCCGCATGTTGCCCCGACCCCCTTGACTAGGAATCATCACAACCGCGACTCTCTTGCGAAAATTTCGCCCCCACATCTCAAACGACTTGGGCACGGTGACTGCGAAGCGACCTTTGCTAAGCTCAAGGGTGGGTGTACAGTGCTCAAGTTATTCCTTGTCAAGGGGCCTGACCGTTCGTCACCAGTTAATTATTAAGCTGGGCTCGAAGGTCACCTCTCCCCCACGTCTCAATTAAATGCCCCCCCGCCCCCCCGCCCGCCCGCCCCGGGTTTCTATTCGCTTCGGTCTGGAGGAGTTTTGCGCGACCGATCTCTCTCACTGTTCGTCGGAGTTTTTATTCAACGCCGGAGGAATCCGATGAGCCATGAAGCTCCTTATCGCAGTCGTCCCAGTTGTCAACGCGACAAATCATAGGTGGGACAAAGTCATTGTTATGCAAGTCCAAGTCGAATCGCAAGTCATCAAATTCATGACTCGAGTCTGACTCGAGTCCAAGTCACATGACTCGAGTCCACACCTCTGCGACAAATTGACTTATCGATTAGCTATCGTTATCGTCGCCCCAGACTACTGGGGCGAATGCTCTCAGCGAGCCACTTATGAAGGCCGGCACGGCACACGAGGGGGTGGGTGGCCAACACCACGTCCGGCGGCCTTTGTCTCTTGAGTGGCGATGTTGACTACACACCGCACCAGGTACTCATTTGAGGCTGAGTCGACCTAGGGGAGGCCCATGATCGGTTCAGATAATCGTCACCGGTGTTGGCCGTGAGCGAGAATTCGTAGCGCAGCGTAGCGCTAACCGCTCCACTAATACCACAACTACCACCACCATTCGCCACTAAGTGACGGTGATGTCACCATGGCGCCGGTGCCAGGCCAGGTGCACTTTGAGGCTTTCACGTGAAGTGTCGAAGGCTCGCTGGCATGAGGTCTCGGGACAGACCCCAGCAGGTGCCATGAGTTGGCGGACTGAGATGACCGATAGACGCACACCAGCTGTAACCCCCTACGATGCCAACTCGCTGTATTTTAACCGCCCGGCGCCCCGCTCGTTGTTGTGAGCGGCGCCGCTCCTCTGCCCTCCGTTGCTGCTGGAGGGCGACTGCCTCCAACTGCCCAGCAGCAGCAGCCTCCTCCACAGAGGCCTCCTCAATGCACGACGGCGATAACTCGACAGTGTTGCATCCTACGTAGCGTCTGCCTCATTCCATAGGAATGTGGAATTTCCACCCCCAATGGCCACCAATGGAGATGAGCAAACAACCCATGTGTAGCTCGTTGGAGGGTGCATCATCCACTTTGGCACATCGGTTCTCAAGCTTGAACAAAACGAATCTTAGCTTGTGAGACGACGTGTACAAGGCAATTCTGTTCTATCTTTGTGTTCAGGAGCCAAATGGTCAGGGTCGAGGTCTGTTGCCGGCCGAGACGAGACGATTTGAGGAGCGAGAGTTCGCGTGGTTTTGCTGTTCCTTGTTACAGAACTGCAGGCGGTGTTTAGTTTGTTGTGGTTCCCCCGCACCTCCGATTAGCACGGTTGGCTACGTACGGTGCGAAAGAAGTTCAACATACGTTCATACGTACAGTGGTTCACTATACGATTTACACACGTCAATGAACCCGCTGCACAAATGTGTAAAGCGCGCACACACACACAGATGTTACAGGCTGAACGCCTTACCTGATTTATCGGATTACTTTTGTCCATTGCTGCAGTGGCTGCTTGCGGTTCTCAATAGCTCGGAGGGAGACGCGTGGTCACACCTGGACCCCCATTCCGCGGTGAGAGCCAAACGCGGCGTGGCAACTGCAGGTGAACAGACGAGCTTGGTCAGGTGCCTGGGAGTCCATTAAACTCAAGCACTTCCCCCTACCCACACCACGTCCCACCCACCCACCCAACCATACCGCGTCTCACCCACTCACCCACCCACTCACCCACCCACCCACACCGCGTCTCACCCACCCACCCACCCACACCGCGTCTCACCCACCCACCCACCCACACCGCGTCTCACCCACCCACCCACACCGCGTCTCACCCACCCACCCACACCGCGTCTCACCCACCCACCCACACCGCGTCTCACCCACCCACCCACACCGCGTCTCACCCACCCACCCACCCACACCGCGTCTCACCCACCCACCCACACCGCGTCTCACCCACCCACCCACCCACACCGCGTCTCACCCACCCACACCGCGTCTCACCCACCCACCCACACAGCGTCTCACCCACCCATCCACACCGCGTCTCACCCACCCACACCGCGTCTCACCCACCCACCCACACCGCGTCTCACCCACCCACACCGCGTCTCACCAACCCACCCACACCGCGTCTCACCCACCCACCCACACCGCGTCTCACCCACCCACCCACACCGCGTCTCACCCACCCACACCGCGTCTCACCCACCCACACCGCGTCTCACCCACCCACACCGCGTCTCAACCACCCACACCGCGTCTCACCCACCCACACCGCGTCTCACCCACCCACACCGCGTCTCACCCACCCACACCGCGTCTCACCCACCCACACCGCGTCTCACCCACCCACACCGCGTATCACCCACCCACCCACCCACCCACACCGCGTCTCACCCACCCACCCACACCGCGTCTCACCCACCCACCCACCCACACCGCGTCTCACCCACCCACCCACCCACCCCCACCGCGTCTCACCCACCTACCCACACCGCGTCTCACCCACCCACCCACACCGCGTCTCACCCACCCACACCGCGTCTCACCCACCCACACCGCGTCTCACCCACCCACACCGCGTCTCACCCACCCACACCGCGTCTCACCCACCCACACCGCGTCTCACCCACCCACACCGCGTCTCACCCACCCACACCGCGTCTCACCCACCCACCCACCCACACCGCGTCTCACCCACCCACACCGCGTCTCACCCACCCACACCGCGTCTCACCCACCCACCCACACCGCGTCTCACCCACCCACCCACACCGCGTCTCACCCACCCACCCACACCGCGTCTCACCCACCCACCCACACCGCGTCTCACCCACCCACCCACACCGCGTCTCACCCACCCACACCGCGTCTCACCCACCCACACCGCGTCTCACCCACCCACACCGCGTCTCACCCACCCACACCGCGTCTCACCCACCCACACCGCGTCTCACCCACCCACACCGCGTCTCACCCACCCACACCGCGTCTCACCCACCCACACCGCGTCTCACCCACCCACACCGCGTCTCACCCACCCACACCGCGTCTCACCCACCCACCCAACCTCACCGCGACCCACTCAGTCACCCCGCGTCTCTCCCACCCCACGCGAGGCTCCAACCCAGCCCCCGGACACACCCGGCTCAGCTAATTAGAGGGAAGTGAGAGTAAGGCGACCTCCGGCTACCTACGGCACTCAACCGGGGGTGGCGGGGGGGGGGGGTAATCAACGTATTAAAACAAAAACTGGGTTAGATCGCGTAAATATATAAATGTGTCGATTAACCCGCCGCCACCCGACACAGCCAATTAGTAATGTGTGCCACATCAACAAAACGTGCCGACTCGTGTTCGGCTTCAGCACCACCGCCCGATGTGCAGGCAGAGTTCACCCCACAACGTTTTACAATTCCAGTTCGAAGTTTAAAGGCGGTGGTTACACGCAATGTGACCTTTTTGCCAGTATCAAAGTATGAAACAATAGGAACAGGTTTTACCCTTTCAGGCAATAAAACAGGAGGTGTTAAGATGTTCAAACACAAAATAGAAACATTTTGCAACCTAATTTTAATTTTTTCATACTTTGACACTGGCAAAACAGCTATCCCATGATGCAGCTGCTCACCGCGAGCTATAAATGCCCTGGTACGTGTGGCATTGCCTTGGTACTGTGCGCATTTTGGCTTTCTCTGGTCTGACACTGGTAGTGAGACGAGGCCGTGAAGAAGGCAGCTGTCTCTGGTATAGGCCAATCAGTTTCAAAGACAATGCATAGATTAGAGTTTGTTTTTCAATGTTCACCATATGTACGTGTGGTTAATGCAGACTTGATTCCCTGCTAAACGTTTTTAATTGGTGTTTGCACATCTGAACGCCTCGTTTCACTGCTAGAAAGGGTAAAACCGAGTCGTATTACTGGTAGAAACCTCCTGGTTACACCAGCCCACAGGGGATTATTGTGTCCGTCCGTCCGTCGTGCAGGGAGGGGCTGGATGGGGAGGGCGGGGCTGGGTGGGGAGGGGAGGGTGGGGTTGGGTGGGGTGGGGAGGGTGGGGCTGGGTGGGGTGGGGAGGGTGGGGCTGGGTGGGGAGGGAGGGGCTGGGTGGGGAGGGGAGGGTGGGGTGGGGAGGGTGGGGTGGGGCTGGGTGGGGAGGGAGGGAGGGAGGGGCTGGGTGGAGAGGGAGGGGCTGGGTGGGGAGGGGAGGCTGGGGAGGGTGGGGCTGAGTGAGGAGGGGAGGGTGGGGAGGAGCTGGGTGGGGACGGTGGGGAGGGGCTGGGTGGGGCTGGGTGGGGAGGGGCTGGTCACCCCGTGGTGCCCTTATAAAACTCAACGTTTAACCTACTCACGCCGCCTTGTGCCCGCACTCACAGTCGGGCATATTTGCGGAATACACCACGCCGCCGTTGACCCTGGCCATTGACAGAGCAACCCAACGTTCCTCCCAGCTCCCTCCGCAGGAATGTGTTTATCATACTATGGTTGTGCCCATGTATATGATGCTGGGGCGGGTGGTGAGGTGGGGTTTCAGAAACTTTCACGAGAACCGCTGATTGCTCTTTACAACGACCGCGACAACATCCCCCAGCGCTGTACAGTCGAGGAGATAACGTTTTTATTGTACGGTGTGTGGGTAAGGTGTGTGTGTGTAAGGTGTGTGTGTGTAAGGTGTGTGTGTGTGAGGTGTGTGTGTGTAAGGTGTGTGTGTGTAAGGTGTGTGTGTAAGGTGTGTGTGTGTAAGGTGTGTGTGTGTAAGGTGTGTGTGTGTAAGGTGTGTGTGTGTAATGTGTGTGTGTGTAAGGTGTGTGTGTGTAAGGTGTGTGTGTGTAAGGTGTGTGTGTGTAATGTGTGTGTGTGTATTTGTGGGGAGCGGTAGTGTAGTGGTTAGCGCGCTGCGCTACGATCCCCGACTATCCGAGTTCGATTCCCGCTCACGGCCAGAACCAGTAACGATTATCTGAATTGGTCCTGGGCCTCCCCTAGGTTGACTCGGCCTCAAACGAGTACCAGGTGGGATGTGTAAACATCGCCACCGGGGAGACAAAGGCGGCCGGGCGTGGTGCTGGCCACCCACCCCTCGTGTGCCGTTCCAGCCTTCATAAGTGCTCGTTAACAGCACTTGCTCCAACAGTCTTGTAAGGGTGTCAAAACGATAAGTACAGGAAATCTGGAGCACCTTAATTTATCTCGGCCAAATGGTGGCTATGCACGTTGCCTGTAACCCAGCAACTGTGGCGGCCAGTGTTGGTGGATCACACACGGATGTTGTGCAACTCCGTTGCCCGTAGGCGTCGAGGAGGTGCTGTACCCCTGGCTCGCCAGGAGATGGCGAGACAGAGAGTGGGCGAATCGCCATCTGTTTCCATCTGTACGGGGACAGAGCCTTGCTCCCTCTCCCGCGTGGGTGTTCTCTGGGTGCTGGGGTTTCTCTCCACGTGTATAACAAACACCAATTAAGTGGTTGAAAACTTCCCCGCTGAAAAAGAGTCCGAAGTAAAATTATTCTCTCTCTTTAAACTTTGACTTACATCTTGAACCGTCCATACTGTAAAGAGAAAACATTGGACACTTTACAAACCTATGATATTTTACCAGACCTATGCAAAAATAACCTTGGCAAAACTCCCTTAAACCAATGTGAAAAAATTGAAAAGAAACTAACAAAGCCATCATTTTTTTGGGTGGCCCATGTCCGGTGATTGACACGTTTGTGTCCTGGTCCAAAGTTCAGAGCTTCAGGCTCGTATTGTCAATGAATAGGAGCCTGGATGACCCAATTGCTAGCATTACACAAGAGTACTGCACCTTGAAAGAGTAACATGAACATTTGACAATGAATTGCACGTGATTTAAAATGATATTTTTTGTTCATGATTACAGTAACCTGTATTATGGTCATTGTAAATGTGACAATCCTAAAATTGAGCTATGGTCAATTAAAACTTCACATTATTTTTCAAAGTAAGGTTTATTTAAAACAAATAAATATGCAAAGGAAAACAATGTTAGAGGTCAATTAGTTTGGAGTCACAAGACACGTGGACCACCCTGTTACACAACAAACACCCACCTCCCGCATTCCGGTTTTGCACGTCACGTTCATTAGCGACAAAGAGAGATGGGAAGATAAATGTGGATCAGAGAACATGCGCAGGTTCAACAGCATGTGTTTATGTATGTTGAACTTCTTTCGCACCGTACGTAGCCAACCATGCTCATCGGAGGTGCGGGGGAAGGATAACAAACTACACACACAAAGCAGTTACACAAAAAAAAAGAGTTTTCAATCGGGGTAATTTAAAACTGCGTAGCTCCAGTGGCTTTCTAATATCGGGGAGGAAGAGCGTTCCAGACGGCCCCAGAAGCGCATCTGAAAGCGCGCGATGCAGTGACCGTCTTCTTTTCCATGGTTAGCCAGAAGCCGCTGTTGCTGCGAGAATGACCGGGGGAGTTCGCGTGATGGGTCAACGGCGGCGTGGTGTATTCCGCAAATATGGCCGACTGTGAGGGCGGGCACAAGCCGGCGTGAGTAGGTTAAACGTTGAGTTTTATAAGGGCACCACGGGGTGACCAGCCCCTCCCCACCCAGCCCCACCCCTCCAACCCCCACCCAGCCCGATCCTCCCCACCCAGCCCCTCCCCACCCTCCCCACCCAGCCCCTCCCCACCCTCCCCTCCCCACCCAGCCCCACCCTCCCCACCCAGCCCCTCCCTTCACGACGGACACAACAATCTCCTGTGGGCTGGTGTAACCAGGAGGTTCCTACCAGTATAAACCATCAGTAATTGAGTGGACTTGGGCAGAGCATGCCTTTAGAAAAGTTGGCTGGTAATGGATTGGCAGTCAAAGGAGAGAGAGATACATGGTTTAGCACAAGAACATGAGAGAAATACGTAAACTGCATATTTTAAATGTATTATTTGAAATCACACATGTACTATTTAAAAATAATCAGTCTCGAGCTTCTTGACTGTCTGCTGGAAGATTTCCAGGAAGCTCTGATTGTTGCGGGCCGTCGCCCCTGAATGTAGCTGGGTAACTGGCTAAACGGGTTTACCCCCCCCCCCCCGTGTCGTTGACAATATAATCTACTCGGTCATTAATTTCAATTCTGGCTGTCGCCTGATGAGGCTGGTTGCAAGGTTGTAATTACCGGAGAAACGTCACGGTACTCGAATTGTTAATCTTGTGGGTTTACTCTCCAACACACAAGCGGTGTGCTGAAGTAGTAGAGGATTGTCATGTTCTCTTTACGCGACAAACCTGACTAATTGGCTGTGTCGGGTGGTGGCGGGTTGAACGACACACATTTATATTTACGTGAACTTACCAAAAAAAACCTCTTATGGATTCAGCTGGAACAATCCGGAACAGCGTCCCGGTAATTATGTTTGGCACGCCACATCCATCACTTGTATTATTTTGTCATCAGGATACTGCATCGACAGGTGTCACAAACTTGTTCATAGGATTGTGGAAATCGAGAGTATAATTATTAGATGGCCATTGTGGATAGACGTAGCTTGTACCCCGTAGTGGTATAGTGCCGTATGCCGATCATTCCTTAATCAAAGCCAGCCTAGCAAAGTGGTCTGGAAAATATCGAGTGGTGAAATAAAGTCCCTGGTTGATAATCCCACGTGTAGAAAGCGGAGTAAAAAAAACACGTGCGTACTTTTTTTCTTAATTCTGCTTGCCATTGTATATGTGTGTGTGTATGTCGAGAGGGTTTGTAAAGAGCAGACCTTTCTGCCAAGCTCCCATTTCTGCGTTCCCCCTTTCCACGCGAAGTCTCTTGGCTTCGCAAAACCCCCCTCAGCGCCGAGTGAGCTTCTTGTCAGACGGGTTATGTGAGCGGTGCAGCGATAAAACAAATGCAACGTTGCACCACACTCGAAAGCTGAAGTCCCGGCATAATAAAAGTTGGACATTCTGATGACGCGTTAAATACACTTCGCGTGGCTCTGCGATGCGCCCGTCTTGGGGGTTTTACCGACTATTGCTTGGCAATGATATTCTGACGTTTAATCGAAAAATCTGGGGGTGCTTTTTTAATTCTTCTTCAGGAAATGAAACTCAGCACCTGGAGCGAAACGTCGGAACACCGTCCTGTGTAGCCTTTAAAAGACTGTTGGGGCAATTGCTGTTAGCGAGCACCCTATGAAGGCCGGCACGGCACACGAGGGGGTGGGTTGGCCAGTACCACGCCCGGCCGCCTTTGTCTCCCAAGCGGCGATGTTTACACATCGGACCAGGTACTCATTTGAGGCTGAGTCGACCTGGGGGAGGCCCAGGACTGGTTACGATAATTGTCACTGGTGGTGGCCATGAGAGGGAATTGAACGTGATGGGTTGATGGGTTTGTGGCGCAGCTCGTTAATTGGTGCACCACCGCTCCCCACAAGGGGCCGTCCATAAATGACGTCACGCGATTTTGGACGATTTTTGACCCCCCCCCCTCGTCACACGGCGTCACAAAAAATCAGACCCCCCCTCAAATATGACGTCACAAAGCTCTGCCCCCCCACCCCCCGAAAAATATAAAACATGCTTCAAATCGCTTTAAACTATTGTCATTGTAGTGCGTATTTAATGTGGCGCTGCACTCTGATGTTGTAGGAGAAAACATTTATTAAAAAGTCTATTTAATTAAGTAGAACGTGTTGTCTATATTTATTTAAAGTTGCGCATTTTGATATGACGTCACATTTCTCACCCCCCCCCCCTCGTCACACATCATCACAAATGTCTGACCCCCCTAGGTGCGTGACGTCATTTATGGACGGGCCCTTACGTGACAAACCTTACTAGTTGGCTGTGTCGGGTTGGTGGCGGGTTTAACGACATATTTATAAATAACGCGATCTAACCCAAAAACGTTGATTATGGACCATAGCAATAGTGCGTGTTTAATGTTTAGAAATTTCACATGTTGTATGGTTAAATTGCTATCCAGTAACTCATCCCCCGTCCACTACGTACCATAAAAAAACACACTGTGACCTTGTCCACAAAATGACTGCTCTTCTTATGACTAAAATGTGTATTTATGTTCTTAAACACAAACGGGAGAAACTCACCAAATGGGGTCCAGCCCTCTGAATGTGTCGTTGGGCACGATGTCCGACGTTTCACTCCGCGTGTTGTGAGCCGCTTCAGGAACGTTGCAAATCTACATCGTAACAAATGGAGTAACACCTCACCAAGTAACGCGATAAATAATGCCTCCTTCCCACGCTTGTATATCCACACGAAACACGAATTTCGCTTTCCACAATTCAACGGTTCCACGGCCTTCTGTGAGCGCATATGGGGCCGTCCATAAATGACGTCACGCACCTAGGGGGGGGGCGGTTAGACATTCGTGACGATGTGTGACGAGTGGGGGGGGCATTGAGAAATGTGACGTCACATCAAAGTGCGCAACTTTAAATAAATATAGACTACACGTTCTACTTAATTAAAAATACTTTTTAATAAATGTTTTCTCCTACAACATCAGAGTGCAGCGCCACATTAAATACGCACTACAATGACAATAGTTTAAAGCGATTTGAAGCATGTTTTATTTGGGGGGGGGGGCAGAGCTTTGTGACGTCATATTTGAGGGGGGGTCTGACTTTTTGTGACGTCGCGTGACGACGTGGAGGAGGGGGTCAAAAATCGTCTAAAATCGCGTGACGTCATTTATGGACGGCCCCTATTATATCGACAGCCGTGGTTCAATGCAAGTGAAATGACACCGACGAGCGAACACGAAGAGCCTCTTTATTTTAGACGACGACTGCGACGACACCAGCCCGGGGCTTCGTCCTTCACCTTGCATCTCGTCCCTTGAACGTCCGCACCCCCGTGCTCTCTCCCCGTCCATCCTTCTCGAGCCCCTTTCTCCAACTTCCCCTCAATGCTTTTTCCCCTCAGACAATTCCTCCCCTCCCGTTGTCACCACCGTCCCCACCCCCACCCCCCCCCCGGGTTCCGTTCCGTTTCCCGCTTTTCCCTTTTTAAATATTTAAAAATATTTTCTTCAATTTCTCCAAACCCTCGTCTCCCGTAATACAGGGTTGTTTTGGGGGGGGGGGGGGCGTTAGATCGCGTTAACATATAAATGTGTCGTTAAACCCGCCACCAACCCGACACGGCCAACTAGTAAGGTTTGTCACGTAAGGGCCCGTCCATAAATGACGTCACGCACTTGGGGGGGGGGGGTCAGACATTTGTGACGATGTGTGACGAGGGGGGGGGGGGGTTGAGAAATGTAACGTCACAGCAAAATGTGTAACTTTAAATAAATATAGACAACACGTTCTACTTAATTAAATATACTTTTTATAAATGTTTCCTCCTACAACATCAGAGTGCAGCTCCACATTAAATTCGCACTACAATGACAATAGTTTAAAGCGATTTGAAGCATGTTTTATTTTTTTGGGGGGGAGGGGCGGGGGCCGAGCTTTGTGACGTCATATTTGAGGTGGGGGGGTCTGACTTTTTGTGACGCCGTGTGACGAGGGGAGGGGGTCAACAATCGTCCAAAATCGCGTGACGTCATTTATGGACGGCCCCTAAACAGAACGTACCAATGCGTCACTGGTACAGCAGCAGCGGTTGTGTGTTGGAGAGCCAAGCCACGACATTTACCGCCGAGGAGGCCTCTTTCCACCACGAGGATGCATTGACCTACTCTTTCAATTGCAGTTTGGCTGCACATTGGCTTGGGGTGAAGCGTCCCTTGATTTCGGCCAACACCCCCCCCCCCCCTCACAAGGACGCTCAACCATGCCTATTGTCACGACCGTTATTGATTTGAAGCTTTCGTGACTGCAGGAATCCATACTCTTTGGTTCTTTCGGTAAAGTCACGTAGGTAGAAAATAAAATAAATCACGACGTTTCGATCGCAACACAAGCGGTCGTCCTCAGGCGGAAAAAAAGCTATAATCCAGCAGTGGAACTGCCAGAGGACGACCGCTTGTGTTGCGCCCGAAACATCGTGATTTATTTTATTTTACACCTACGTGACTTTACCAAAAGAACCAAAGAGTATACGACCATTATTGTGATGATTGTGCTGATTGTGCTCGGCTCGATGAGTCAAACAACGCACGACCGAGATCGCGTGTGCCGTCCAGCGCTCACCCCGGGTCACCCTCGGACCCACATCTCTCTCTGTCTCTCTGTCTCAATCCTCCCCTCGTGTCTCTCTGCTTCCTGCGGGCGGGCAGGGGGGGGGGAGAGCCCCTTCCTGGCCACCTGCAACTTTGACACCCCCCTTCCCCCACGTGGGCAGTACGACCCGGCCAGCTGCTGCACTTCGCTGCTTCTGCCGCAGCCGCAGCGAGCCCTGGCGGTGCTTCGCTCGTGGCGCGTCCTGTTCCACGCTTCCCGTCGCCCCCCCCCCCAAACAGCTGAGCGAGGTCACACTACCGAGGCGTGTGTCACCGCAGATTGCTGCGCTGTGGACGGGGCTCTTGGCAGGCTCCGATATGTCACGCGGCGCGCTGCCGTCTTGGAGTTGCTGGCTTCTGTTGTTGAGGCCGTCTCGAGTGGGGGTCGTGTGATGATGATGGTGGTGGTGGTGGGGTATCGGCTACGCCCACGGTTCTCAAGCGGGGTTAACGCTGACCCGCTGGGGGGGCGGCACGTGAGGTGACTTACTAGCTCGTGCAAGTCATTGGTGAATAGTCGCGTGTGAAGCTGCCAATATAACATAACTGCGATAAGATTTTAATCCGTAGGGTAACATAAAACGATATAAATACCTTCATCAACGCATTGTTCTTACACGATGTCGTTTACAAGAGTAACCAGCGAGCGAGAACGAATTGCGTCACGCGTGCAGAGCGTCGGTTGAATGTATTTTTTATTCGCTTGCAGTTACCAGCAAGTTAGGATACCTCACAAAATTGACAATTGGTTTAGAATATGGATGTTCGTTATTCGTACATTTATTTCTCAGAGCCATGTTTGCGTCAGACAAGGGGGCTGCGACTCGGTTGAAACAAAATTCAACAAGGGGGCGACAGCCGTCAACAAAAGGTTGAGAATCACCGGCCTACAAGGATCGCCACCTGTCTTGGTTTTCCCAAGGCCCTTCCTCCTCTTTTGTGTTTTATTTTTCGACGAAGCTGTTCTGGGAAATCCGCACGTCAATTGCTTGGGGGCAATTGTTGACACCGGTTGGTTCTGCCTGCCCTCCCACGTGTTTGCCTGCCCTCCCACGTGTCTGTGTGCGTTCCCACGCCTCTAAATCACTCCATCTGCCCTTTGAGTGAACGAAATTTGTGCTCGCTATAAATATTTAACAAAAAAATTGAATTTTTAAATGTTCTGATTTTTGTCAGTTGCGCAATAGTACAGCACTCAGCTCAATGCATTTTTATCCCTCTCGTGGCATTGTTAGGTATTGTTATTCTTCTCATGAGTCCCAGACCTCAGAGGTGGTATCCCCAAAGGCAGTGAAACGAGCGGCTGGCATAGGCGTGGTGTGAACCTGCAGCAGCGGCCGGTGAAGGTTCTCATCCCGAGCGGATCGCGACATTCTGGAGATCCTCTGGCCAACGTCGATTCTCCTGCCCCTTCCACAGTCGGGTTGCCTTGGTGGTCTCGCCTGGCTCGACGCACATGGGCAACCTCCGATTAGCACGGTTGGTTACGTACGGTGCGAATATACACACATTACATACAGGGGAGACACACTAGGCTGGGCATGTATGGGCATGTGTGGCACAGGGTGTAGGGTAGGGGTCTAATAGAACTTCCTTCAATTAAACATTAGCATCAAGGTGTATAATTGATTGCATCCCTAGCCAATCTGATCTGGCTGGAACCAGTCGGTACCAGTTGGGAGGCACCATGCGGACTGAGCGGCGTCGCGTGACGCTTCTTGCGTACAGGGTTTCGAGTTGGAGTTTGTGAAATAAAGTGGAACTTACTCGAGAGAAATCCACCGTTGTGGCGCGTGATCTTCAAAGCGATGGAATGCTCAGTTACCGAACTGGACATGCACTCTGCTAAATTTGAAGTTTTTGTGACGGCAAGGATTCGGTAAAGTCACGTAGGTAAAAAAAATGTATGCCCTCTTCATACGCTACAGCAATTTTACTGGAGCAGTTACACCTGATGACGGAGACTTGTGTTTCTTCCGAAACGTCGTGAGTTAATTTATTTAAAAATTTTACCTATGTGACTTTACCGAAAAAAACAAAGAGTATGCACTCTGCTGTTCGCGAGTGATGCATACGCATGCGTGCATGGCTCCAGTTGTACTGCACCACCCCTCATTGCCATGCCCAGCGACTGAACGGAGTTGGCCAACCTTCATCATGCTGGACACTCCTCACAAAACCTTGAGACACGGCGTAATTTTCATCATCATCATCATCAGCAGCAGCTCCACTATCAGCTCCATGCACCATTCCAAGAGGTTGAGCTCACGCAGCCTTGCGGAGGAATTGCCGGCACGTTTTGCGGAATGTCCGCGCCAGTGGCGCAGCACGTGACGAGCATTCCCACTCCGCGACTCTGCAGCGCCGCAACCAAAACGTGCGAGGTGCCCTGATTCTCGTGCCAGTTCTGGGCCATGAATTGTGGAATGTTCCAGCGATTTTCAATTCCCATCGCAAGCCCCGCTCAGCTCAAGCCATCTCAGCCACCACGCCGGTTCAACCCCGACCCCGACGCCTGATGCATATTTAGAGTTTGCATGTTCTCCCCGTGTTAGCGTGAATTTATCTTCAGGTCCTCTGGTTTTTTTTCCCTCGACATTTAGATTGAACGCGCGTTTGGAGTATTTGGCTGCTAGTAAATGTGCACGTGATTATAGACCACTTCGTTGAGTTATCGTTTATGGTGGCCAGGTCACTGCCCATACTCTTTGGGTTTTTTCGGTTTCTTCCAGTTTTTTACTTCCAGCCTGATACACCACCATCACTCGTCGTGCAGGCACTGCACTCATGCACACACTCCCCTCCCCTGACATCACTAAAGAATACAGATGGTTGTCTATCAGCTTAGCTCATGCTAATCTCGTGCCCGACCGTCCACACGGCCTGCCACATGCCCCCCCGACCCCTTGACTCCCCCCCCCTAACACTCTATATAAACACGTTCTCTCTTAATAACTCTCTTGATCCGCCTCAGTAATTTTGCTGGAGCAGTAAACACCTGATGACGGTTGCTTGTGTTGCTTCCGAAACGTCGTGATGTAATTTATTTGTTTTCATTTTAATTTATTTTATATTTTTTTACCTACGTGACTTTACCGAAAAAACCCAAAGAGTATGGATCCTTGCAGTCACGAACACTTCAAATCTAGGTCACTGCCCGTTGAGCAATATCGCAGCTCAGTGGACCTTACCTGGTAAAATAAAAATAAAAGTTAAAATAGTAAATGGGAATGTGAAGCAACCAAACACCGACGGACACTGCTAAAGAGCAAGCTGATATAATTTTATGTGCAGATAAATATACAATATTCAGAACGGTGTTAACATCAGTTGACGGGTGACATCAGAACATTAACCCGCGATGACCGGCCTGGTGAAGTATGGTTAAAATAAAAACTCATGACCGATGTGGCGTTGGGTGCTTTTAATGAATTTGTGTCACGTTGAGAACCTCTGAAAGTGACCATGAATGGACATGGCAGATGCAGCAGAGGGCAGAAGTGAGTCACTAAATCCTCACAAAGTGGAGTGGTTGAGTGTGTGAGCCGGTAGTGTAGTGGTTCGCGCGCTGCACTACGAACCCGGCAAAACCGAGTTCAATTCCCCCTCACGTCCAACACCAGTGACGATTATTTGAATTAGTCCTGGGCCTCCCCTTGGTTGACTCAGCCATAAATTAGAACTTGATGCGGCGTGTGAACATCGCCACGAGGGAGACAAAGGCGGCCGTGCGTGGTAAAGGCCCACCCACTAGGGCTGAACGATTGGGGGAATATATCTAATTGCTGTGGCGCAGCAGTAACCAGTTGCTGTTCTGTAGTGGTTGATGGAGCACCGTAGTTTTCTTGGCAGATCAAAGCCGATGACTTCCCTCTCTTGAATTTTAGAACATAGCACAGCACATACTGGACCCAGTTTATGAGGCATTTTTGCAGAAGAGGTACCCACACTTTACTCCACCAAAGGGCGACCTGCCGACCATAGAATGGCTGCGATGCACGCATTTATGTATTTATGTTCAACTTCTTTCGCACCGTACATAGCCAACCATGTATATCCGACTGCTGGGTGAAACAGAGTCAGTGGTGGAGGAGTGGATTTACGAATATTGCCTCATTGCTTCAGCTGGCGCGCCGGGAGGTCAAATCAAACTGTTCGACCTCTGCAGATTGTAAGAGGTGGGATTACTGATGCCATTTCGCCAGCAGATGTAGCACTTGTTAAGCGTGAGCCCTGTGCTTGCTGGGTCCCAGTATGTACGTGGACAGCGGTAGTGTCACGGTTAGTGCGCTGCGCTACGAAACGGGCGATCCGGGTTCGATATCCCGCTCACAGCCACCACCAGTGACGATTATTTGAACCGGTCCTGGGCCTCTGCAAGGTCGACTTAGCCTCAAATAAGTATCTGGTATGGTGTGTAAAACATCGCCACTCGGGAGACAAAGGCGGCCGGGCGTGGTGCTGACCACCCTCCCCCTTTGTGTGCTGTGCCCGTCTTCATAGGTGCTCGCTGACAGTACTTGCCCCAACATTCTGTCCAGGCTATAAGGGAGATCTTTGTATTTGTATGTTTGTTGAACTTCTTTCGCACTGTACGCAGCCAACCGTGTTAATCGGAGGTACAGGGGAATGACGACAAACTAAACACAAAAAAACAGTTTCAATCCAGATGATTTAAATGTGCATTTATCCCAGTCGTTTCCTAATATTCCGAAGCGAGAGCATTCCAGAGGGCCGCATAAGTGTATCTGAGAGAGTGCACGATGCCGGTGACCGCCGTCTTTGTCCGGTGAGGCACCTTGACTGGAAGTTGAACCCCAACCGCATCCTCACCGCGCAAACCGCAGTTGCATCCACTTACAAAACAACTAAGAGAGAGAGGGAGAGAACAAAAAACCCCGTACATCTTCCAGGAAGCCGATGCGTTACGTAAGGGACGGAGCGTCGGGGCTGGGACGTCGCAGTCAGATGGCACATCCTTGCGCCGGGGCGTCCCACGCACATCCTGCTCGAGAGGAAGAACACGCGAGCGTGCCTCATCCCAATGAGCCACCTTGACGCCACCTCTTTGTTGCTCGCTGTCGGCGTGTGTGTGTGTCTGTGTGTGTCTGTGTGTGTCTGTGTGTGTCTGTGTGTGTGTGCGAGCGGGTTAAATCGAGCCGCGTGGGCAGCGCGCAGACAATATTCGCGGCGTCCGGTGTGGAAGGCGCCCACTGCCGTCAGCGAACGCAGCACCCCACCCACCACCACCACCACCCACCACCACCACCCACCACCACCACCCACCCTACCCGACGTGACCCGACACGGGAGCGTTGTCCAAGCTCACAGATTGCGCTTCTACCTCGCCAAGCAGACAAGGGGTTGGGGGTTCGTTCCCAAGGCTCGGGACAGATTCGCTTCCTGGCAGCGAAGGCAGGACTTTGACCTCCGCCGACGACCCCCTGGCGATCCATCGTCGTTGATGTAGTGCGACTTGACATCGACGGAGGTCTCCGAGACCACTCCGCGTGAATGTGACCTGCGTGTGAATAGCCGATGCTTAGCAGCAGAAAAATGCAAGGACATGCCGTGTCAACCCATGCGGTTTACCCCGTATTCTTGGTCGCGAAAGCCGACTAACGTGTTAAGTTCACATTTGACTACTTCTACAGTGCTGCACTTCACAGCTGTTCCAGACTGTCCCCTTGTTGCTCTAAGGTCTTTGAAGCAGCCTTGTAGAAGCCCTATCGCAGCAGTCCATGGTCCCATGCAAAACTGTAGGGCTCTGGGCGACTGCCATGAGAGCATCCCTGCCAACCCACACGGGTCACCCCGTATTCTTGTGCAGGGAAATTGAGTTTTCACGTCCATACGGCGTACAACCGTTTCATATAGGGGTAGCAAAAATAGTTTTGTCAATTTGTTTGTGTTTCTCCCTCGTGATGGGACTTTGTAGGATGAACGTTGGGATTTATCAGGGGCACGGGGTGACCAATAAAGTCTGACTTGGTCTGTAATAAGGTAGGCACTGATAAGGGGTTGACGGCTGTGCAAGGAGGACATTAGGCTTAAAATAACAAGCAATTGTGCCCTTGGCAATATAAATGAACACAGTTGTAAACATCTAACATTGTAACACGTAGGCTTTCACGACCAATGTTATCCATGGGTAAGATCGCGAGAATATAAATATATATAAATATAAATGTTGTGGATTTACTCTCCAACGCACCGGTTAGTGCTGAACTCGTAACTAATTGACACGTTTCGCTTACGTGGCAAACCTTACTAATTGGCTGTGTCGGGTGGTGGCGGGTTTAACAACACATTTACATTGAGGCGATCTAACCCAGAACACCTATTATCTAACATTCTAACTGAGACCAATAATAGACATACAGTACACGTTCATGTGCCGCTCTGCGGATGGCCAGTCTATTGCCAGTATCAGAGACGTGGGTTCGAGCATGAAGTGTGGGTGTGGTTTTATTCATAATGCAGGTTGCCCTCACTTTACGCGGTATAGAAAGGGCGCACAAAGCGAAAATCGCGTAGCATGAACCGCAGTCACCCAACCCACAATACACCGCACGAGGAGACAGCTGCCTACCGAGTAGCGCACACAGCACACACTTCACAATGTTGTGCCACACGTCTGACCTCATAGCTGCATCTGAGTGACTTCAAAGCGCAGATTATTGCTAATTTTGAGTATAAATAGGTGAGCCGCATATGTGCGAAATCGCACAAACCGAACCCGCGCAAAGTGAGGGAAATGTGTGATAATATTCTTTATTTTATTAAGCGTCTTTCAATCCAGTCAATGAATCAATCCAAGATTAATTGTGCGCCATATTCAGAAAAAAAGCTGAGGTGTGAGCGCTTTTGAGATATCTATAAAGAATCAAAATAAATCAACAGGAACTACACTCACATGTACAGATGAAATGCAACAGAAATACAATAAAAGTCGATAATAACAAGAATGACGACTACAATTGCAATATAGATACATTGTAAAATTCAATAGGATAAAAGCGAACGTGAATAATGACTACATCCACAGTATAGGTGAACTAACACAATAAAACCGCAGTAAAAGCCACTGAGCTCGATTAAAAACTGCTAAGAGGCACGATTACGAACGGGTTTGTTTTACTCCACCAGGTAAGGCCCCACTGAGTTACGCAGCTCCTTTTTACAGGCGACCTGGCTATCACAAATGATAGCTGAATGAAGTGGCTTATCACGAGGACATTTATAGCAACCAAATACTCCAAATGCGTACTCTTAGGTTTTTTCGGTAAAGTCACGTAGGTAAAATAATAATAATAAAAATAAATAAAAATCACGACGTTTCGGATGCAACACGAGCTTCCGTCTTCTTTTTTACCTACGTGACTTTACCGAAAAAACCTAAGAGTATGAATCCTTGCATTCACGAAAGCTTCAAATCTAGAACTCCAAATGCGTGTTTATAAATGTGGAGGGGAAAACCCGGAGGACCCTGAGAACATGCAAACTCTAAATATACAGCAGGCGTCAGGGTCGGGATCGGGATCGAACCCACCACCTCTTGTACACCGCTTCGTAGAGGTGCGCGTTCTGTGTTGTGCGAAAGGCGTCCCCGAACAGGACTGTGTCGTAGCAAAAACACGTCCTGTGAACACCACGCGTTGAGCGAGGACTTACCATATTTGGCCTAGATTTAGCCAAATTTCAACTTACTTCCCTTCTAAAACATTCAAATTCACATCAGACCCTAGCTCCTATGCTTTGTTGACATGGCCACAGTACGGCTCAAATTTAATAGAATATTTTGAGCATTTGGCTGTTATAAGTTTCCACACGATAAGCCTACTTCATTGGGATATCGTTTGTGGCCAGGTCGCTTCTGAAAATGAGCTATATACTGTAGCTTAGTGGGCCTTACCTGATAACATAAAAACACACATTTTAGTTTAAAACACATTCCTGCGGAGGGAGCTGGTAGGAACGTTGGGTTGCTCGGTCAATGGCCAGGGTGAACGGCGGCGTGGTTCATTCCGCAAATATGCCCGACTGTGAGGGCGGGCACAAGCCGGCGTGAGTAGGTTAAATGTTGAGTTTTATAAGGGCACCACGGGGTGACCAGCCCCTTCCCACCCAGCCTTACCCCTCCCACCCCCCACCCAGCCCCACCCTCCCCACCCAGCCCTCCCCACCCAGCCCCTCCCCACCCTCCCCACCCAGCCCCCCCCCACCCTCCCGTCCCCACCCAGCCCCTCCCTCGCCACCCAGCCCCTCCCTGCACGACGGACGGACGGACACAATAATCCGCTGTGGGCTGGTGTAACCAGGAGGTTCCTACCAGTAATAGAGGTGGCTTCCAGGAGTGATAATGCCTGTAAATGTTACGGACTCCGAAGGGTTGATTAATAATCAATAGCAGCAAGGCAGTACTGTCCAGTACAGTATTCCGACTCGCTATCTTTACAATATGAAGTCCTGCGACTTTATCAAGTGATCTATATTACGGCTTTCATAAGACAATACTAACATTTCTAGATTATTCTAAATCACGAGGTTTTCAGGAGTACCGTACGAATAAAACAGGGCTCTAATGCGTGTTCCGGTCGTGCCGCGTGATGCTCAGCGTTTTTCGCTCCACGTGCTGGGAGCTCCTTCAAGGAACGTGGCGCAAAACGTCGGACATCACGCCGAGCGACGAACTGGAACTAACAACCCCATGCGGAGGTCGGAGAGGCCATACGGCACAAACCATGAACCTGAGCAGGAGCACGAAAGAAAATATTGTTACGTTTCATGAATTCCCTCAGGGTCCCAAATGATTTATGAATTTATGTCAAGACCATTGTGTCTAAGGACACTTGCTTAAACTTTTACACCGAATGACACATTGGCGCAAGCCAAGTCATATATTGTCCGGACAAACCTTAGTTTGCCAGCCAAAAAAACACGCCTAAAGGAAATTATTTATCTTCCCAAAACGCTGTTCGGCAAGTGGCAGGGCCATCCCATGGGCACAGGTGGCCAGGATATATCTGCTGGGGGGGGAGGCTGCGTGGCCTTGAGCACGTGATGTGTCATGTATGCACTGCGCGCCGAGGACACGGTGTTACATCGGAAGGACATAGGGCCGCGACTCAGCTGCTAATCCATGCAATCTCACATTTGACACACAA
The DNA here is from genome assembly GCF_964198595.1 of Lampetra fluviatilis. Classification (NCBI taxonomy): domain Eukaryota; kingdom Metazoa; phylum Chordata; class Hyperoartia; order Petromyzontiformes; family Petromyzontidae; genus Lampetra; species Lampetra fluviatilis. The sequence continues at coordinate 10,680,071 of NC_136309.1, read as the reverse complement.
AAAAACGCGTAACCATATATATACAACGCGAACAGAAATACATTAATAATAATAATGTACAGCCCTTCTGACCGCGTCACTCACGGTAGTTGTTTGACCATACTTCACCACGCTGTGTCGGTGCGGGTTGAAGCGGTCATTTCCAGAGGTCGCCCCGGGGGTGTTTTTGAACGAAGGCTCTCCTCTGGCCATCATTCAGCCTTCTCTTGGTGGTGGTGGTGGCCACCTTTGTGCAAACTCGGCACGATTCTTCCTTTGTGACATCGGTGTCTCCTTACGCCACGAGGGTAGTCGCCACCGGTGGGTGAGGCTACAGAGCGACGGAGACTCTCCTCGGGTCCTTAGCTGCTGTGTTCAATATCACGCGGTGTGGAGTGAGCGGGGGGGGGGGGCATGTTTGGCGCTAGCCACAACGGATCACGCCGCATCTACTCTGGCGATGAGGTCTGACTGAGACAAAATAATGCAGTGTACGAGCAGCATTTTACAATGCGACTAAAAATGGGTTTATTTAAATTGTTTTTTTTTATACTGAAGGGTGTACATGGACTCCTCTACTGACGAACGAGTTAGGTTCCAGAGGTCTGTTCGTAAGTTGATTTGTTCGTCCAACTTTGCTCCTGTGGATTGGAAACATCTTGTACGGCATGCACACCAAACACGGAAAATGGCTTTAAAAGTTGTAAAAAGCTTCTGTAGATGTAGATGCCACCACCGTCATCTTTGCGCAGCGGTTGAACTTACGACTCTCGGTCCGAACGGGCAACTGGACATTCAGACAGGTTTGTTCGTATCCCTGAAATTTCGTAAGACGAATGTTCATAAGTAGAGGAGTCCCAGTATATGTTACACAATAGCTGCTAATCGCCAACTATTGACATGCCAATTTAAAATCTGTTCATCGAGAAACAATTTTAAATGTAGTTCTCATCAGTCCCAATGGTGTGAAGTGCAGTCACTAATGCTCACTATCCACTCCGTCTCTCTAGCCTCTCTATGTGCTATGAAGAAGGACAATTGCCCGAAACGTTACTTAGTATTTGCGTTATTATATGGGGTGGCGAATTGTTAACTCCCTCACCTGGTATGCAGGAGGTCATGAGATCAATCCCGACCTTGACGCCTGTATATTTGGAGTTTGTATGTCTCTCTCACCATGGTCGCTTGGATTTTTCTCCGATTCCTCCAGTTTTTTCTCCTCCACATTTAGGAATAAGCCCTTAAAGTATTTGGTTGATATACATTTCCATATGACAAGCCAGGTCGCTTCTGAAAAAGAGCTATATAGCTCAGTGGGCGTTACCTGGCAAGATTAAAATAGTTATGTTTATCTTCTTGGTTCTTTCGGTAAAGTCACGTAGAAGGGAAATAATAAAATAATAAAAATAAAACATTATAAAATACAATACAAGATGTACCCATCTCTTGGATTTGTCCAGCTGCTGATATATTTGTCCTGTCCCAGCCTACAAATACACCACGACAAAGATCCTCCGTATAGCCCTAACAGACTGTAGGAGCAAGTGCTGTTAGCGAGCACCTATGAAGGCCGAAACAGTACACAAGGGTGTGGGGTGGCCAACACCACGCCCGACCGCCTTTGTCTCCCCAGTTGCGATGTTTACACACCACACCAGGTACTCATTTGAGGCTGAGTCAACCTAGGGGAGGCTCAGGACCGGTTCAGATAATCGTCACTGGTGTTGGCCGTGAACAGGAATCGAACCCGGGTCGCCGGGTTCATAGCGCAGCGCGCTAACCGCTACACCACTGCTCCCAACTCACACACACACACACACGGACGCACACACACATCGACACACACACAAACACATCGACTCACACACACACACACATCGACTGACACACACACATATCGACTCACGCACACACACATCGACTGGCACACACACACATCGACTGACACACACACGGACATACACACACACACATCGACGCAGACACGCACATGGACTTAGACATAAACATTTTTATTTTAAGATTTACTAACGAAATATTTAAATATTATCTTCTTGGTTCTTTCGGTAAAGTCACGTAGAAGGGAAGTAATAAAATAATAAAAATAAAACATAATAAAATGAAATAATTCTCACGACGTTTCGGCTACAACGCAAGCAGCCGTCTTCAGGTGAAGCATTTTTCACCTGAAGACGGCTGCTTGCGTTGTAGCCGAAGAAGACGGCTGCTTGCGTTGTGGCCGAAACGTCGTGAGAATTATTTCATTTTATTATGTTTTATTTTTATTATTTTATTACTTCCCTTCTACGTGACTTTACCGAAAGAACCAAGAAGATGAATCCCTGCAGTCACGAAAGCTTTAAATCGAAATTTAAATATTAGTTGTCTACACACACACATTATTATTATTTAAATATTTCCGAACTGATTTTTTTTATACAAGTTCTCCATCTACGTGAGTTTAGTGAAAGAAGCAAGAAAATAGTACTTAATGAACAGTGCCGTGGTGAGGCCTAGTCCTGTGCAGAGCCCCCGGCATCACCTAGATTGCCCAGCCGGCCGGGGTGGCACCTTGGCAGGCTGGGGCTGGGCTGCTAGCCCCCCCACCCCTCAAGATCCCCCCGCCCGGTCTGCAGTAGTATCTACGGCCTATAGTAGTAGCATCTACCGAGTCTATAGTAGTAACTGCACACATTGGGGTCGGGGGTGGGAGAACAGGACATGACACTGTGAAGAATTAACCTCAGCGTTGTGTGTATTTTTATAGCATTTTGAGCGCGAATGAGAATTTCCCCCCCCCCCTCGACGGATCTCGCGTTGTCGTTGCTAGGGGCAACCCCCGGGCAGCTTTGTCACGCAAGCGCGAATTCGTGCTTTGGCACTCGCAGAGCGGTGTAAGGAAATAATAAACTAAGTAGTTTAAAGTTGACAGATGGGAAAATGGAACAGCGCTGACTCAGCATGGGGCTTATGGCGTGGTACCTGGCTACTTTTTTTAAACGCAAACCCCACAGTTTGCGAGCCAAATCCTTCTGTTGCACACTCGAAATGAAGGACGTGGGCAGGTGCTCCAAATCGAGGGCAAGCACATTTATTTATTGTGGTTAATATTAATCCTGGGAAGAACAGCACCGTCACTCTGTAAAATGCAACAACACGTGTGTTACAACCAGCCTTGCTCCCGAGCCGCCATTAACGATGTGACTGGTATATCCGCGTGGTCATTCAATAACCCTTTCTCTTAAACCCAATTCTACTACTGATTAACCATCTTTGTCTTCGACAATCACATTTGCACATCACTATTCGACTATTACTTTAATCCTAAGCTGTATGTCTATCTATACCATCCACTTATATCGATATATTACACCCGGGAAAATGTCAAAACTGGGTGGTTTTTAACTGGATCCCAAATGTCAAAACTGGGTGGTCTTGGAAAACGACAGGCAAAACAGGGTGGTGCTTTTTGATATGACAAAACTGGGTGATGTTCAATGTGGACAAATGTCAAAACTGGGTGAAGAAGGTGTACGATTTAATGTATCATTTTGTACACGTTTAGGTCCTTGCGTTATTCATCCATATGTCGCCACAGATTTAGAGCGTTCCAAATGATGTTTCTCGTGGCTCATGTTCCATACCTTGCACCACAAACTTCCCGTTTGCATACTGGCACAGTGTGCCAGCTCGCTTACTTGCCGTTTGTATACTGGCACAGTGTGCCAGCTCGCTACTACAGTAACACTTACTTGCCATATGTATACTGGCACAGTGTGCCAGCTTGCAACTACAGTAACACTTACAGCTCGCGAACATACCCTAACTTGCCATTTGCATACTGGCACAGTGTGCCAGCTCGCTTACTTGCCGTTTGCATACTGGCACAGTGTGCCAGCTCGCTACTACAGTAACACTTACTTGCCATATGTATACTGGCACAGTGTGCCAGCTTGCAACTACAGTAACACTTACAGCTCGCGAACATACCCTAACTTGCCATTTGTATACTGGCACAGTGTGCCAGCTCGCTTACTTGCCGTTTGTATACTGGCACAGTGTGCCAGCTCGCTACTACAGTAACACTTACTTGCCATATGTATACTGGCACAGTGTGCCAGCTTGCAACTACAGTAACACTTTCAGCTCGCGAACATACACGAACTTGCCATTTGTATACTGGTACAGTGTGCCAGCTTGCATGCTACACCTACTACAGTAGAACAACGGTAGATAGTGTTTGCGTCGAGAAGTATGGTGCTGCACACTTAGAACAAAACATGTTTGTTACATATATATAACTACTTCGACGGGCAAGAGCGCTTGTTGTGGCCCTTGGCGCGACAGAAGGAGCACCGCGTGAGGCCCAATGGGCCACCTTCACCACGGTTGCGAATCCGACGCTTCTTCGGGTGGCCAGCCTTCTTCTGGCGAGGAGGTGGCATCATGGTGTTGTCGCGTTGCAGCTCCTCGGCAATGGGCAGCTCGATACCGGCAACCGAGGTCCATGTCGTGTTGATGGCAGAGACTTGGTAACACACCGCACATGCGTCGTAGAGCTCGGGCATCCGCCCAAACGCCATGAGGGCACGAATGTAGTGCCGACACGGCAAGCCCATCTGCTTCATGTACCCGCACGTGCACGACCGAGAGCTGAGATCGACTCGGCGCTTGGCAGAGGCGTAGGCGTCTGGATCCTTGACGTATGCACGCGTCGAGGTACTCTCGTAGACCTTGTACCTCGGGGCCAACGCCTGCTGAGCGTCGATGAGTCCTTGAGCGTACGGCGTAATGACACGCCCTTGAGCGGCCCACTTCTCGGCGTCGCTGCGGTGGGCAAAGGCCGTCGTCATCATGTCTTCCATGTGGTGCATGAGGAAGTGGAAGGGGTCCATCTCGCGAGCCGGCAGGGCCTCGCTGTTCGTGGACTCCACAAAGTTCGTCGTGCGCCAGCCGTACAATGGCGTCGTGTGCAGGTGCGGGTAGAGCGCCCACGTGTGGGGGTCGATCTTGTTGTAGTACGTGGCCGCCGCAGGCAGAGCTACGCCCAAGCAGCCCAAGGAGCTGCGGAACGCGGCCTCGGAGGCGCACCCTTGGGCATCGTAGATGATGCCTTGGAGGTCGGGCGTGAACGCGGAGCCGATGTTGTCCACGCCGTTGCAGATCAAATGCCGCGTGCAGTGGATGAGCATGAGGTCCTTCCAGTCGGAGGCTAGGATGCCCGTGCCACGATCGCAGAAGACCGGCGTGCCGTCGAGCTCGATGTCGTTGGTCGTGCAGCAGTTGAGAAACCAGTCGTAGGCCGCTGCCGTCTCGGACGGCACCAGCGCCACGGCGAGAAGGACGTTGCGGTTGTTGCCGTCGCGCCCAACGAGGACGAGCATGGTTCCGTTGTAGGCGCGCGCCTTCATGTGCGACCCGTCGATGCCGACGACGCGTTGAAGACTTGGCTGCAACGAGCGTGCGATCGGATTGCAGATGAACGCACCCCAGAAGATGCCCGCGTCTTCTCGCACACTGCAGGTCGTCGCGTTGAGCTTGCCGAACGTCTCCACCAGCGAGTTGATGAACTCGAAGCCTGCATGGGCCGCACTCTCGTTCGCCGCGATGCACGTGTCCTTGGCGCGGTACATCATCCGGGTCGGGACAATGACGCGAGCAACGTCGGCGACCTGGGCAATGACAGTCGGTGCGGAGGTACGGGGGTTGGCGCGAAAGGCCGAACGGGCTGTCGTGTTCGCCTCCACTTGGCGCTGCGTGATCTTGGTAGTGCCCGTGCAGCCGTGGTGATCCGTGCACAGCGCCAAGACGCGGAAGCCGCGTCGTTCCCCCGTGAGCTTCGTCAGCTTCACCTTGAAGGAACAAGGTGTTGAACTAGAGCAGACGATGGCAACGTGCCGTCCGCCGCTTCGCTTGAGGTCAAGGACCGCGCGCTTGCCTTGTTGCAAAGCAAAGTCTTGGATGCCGTGGATGGCCTCGCGGCGCGTGGTAAAAGTCTTCTTGGGGTGGAGGGTTGCCATTCGAATGTGAGCCGCTCCTCCACCTGTTTCGTGAAAAATGCTTGTGAAAAATCACGTTTCTACGTCTACTTTCAATTTTTCACGAGACAATATGTCTATTTTCATTGCCAGCAATTAGATTTTTCACACAATATTTCCGCCAATCACCGTAACGGTGGGCCAAAGGATTGACCAATCAACGAGATGCGCATTCGTTGGTTTGTTCCACACCATTGGGACCATGGTCAGGAGCGTCAAGCAGGCTGGTCCATCTCCCAAGGACGTCGCCTTTGTCTCTGTGCTTGGCGAGCACTACGCCAGCGCCGAAGAGCTCGAGCAGTGGTAACGTCGAGCCCACTAGTCGGCGCCGCCGCGATCACGGCGCCTTTCTGAACTCGAGCCCCCATGCCGACGGTACAAATCGTTATGCTGCAATATTGCCGACTGACGTTAACGTACATTGCAACGTTAGGTCGATTTGAGCTCAGCGCCGAGGACCTTGCAACCCTAAACCGCGGGTCTTGGCTCTGTGATGGGGTAAGTGTATATTATGATCTACGTATATGTTCAGATCAACGGTTATCAAGACTATTTATTTGACTAGGTCATTAATGAATGGCTCTATTTCGTCGCCTCTGCGCCGAGGGCGCGGTATATCAACAGCTCTCGGTGGGAGGCTATGCGCCGCAACGGCCAGCCCGTCCGCGAGGGCGGCCGCAACATTTTCCGTCACGACTTTGTGATGCTCCTGCTCAACCTCGCACAGTGCCATTGGTGCCTCATCGTGATCGACATCCGCGCACGGCGCATCGTGATGTACGACGGCTTGGGCTTCGTCAGGCGACTGGGCAGCTGGCTGCCTTTTTTGGAAGCCTACGTGCGCGACCAAGGCACCGAGTATGGCCTCGATAGCTCCCGCTGGGAGTTCAAGGCCATCAGTGGTACTCGCGCTCGCAGCCCGTCCGACACGACATGGTCCATCACGCACGTCGAGCTGAACCAGTGCGACACGACGAGTTGTGGCGTTTATGTGGCGGCAGTCGCCGAGATGTTTATCAAGGAGGCGTACCCCACCGTGACGGACATGAACGATCGCACCATGGACACCTACCGTGAGCGCATGCGCAGGTGCATTGTTGCTGGTAGCATTTCGGAATAGAAAACATTTTGACACGCTCGTTAAATGTGCAGTGTCATTATTGTATATTGCCAAAACTAGGAGCTTGGTGGCGGCTGGCGAAGGATACATACAGTACTAGTTAGTGTTTTTATGGCCTTGGTACTAGTATACAAACCTGGCCATAGCGCACTTGGAATGTCGATTCCTCTGTAATGGCGCATGTCCGTTGCGAGCCCGAGCCGTAGCTTGAAATGTTGGTCGTTTGGCGGGCTATGGTCGAATGCATGGCAAATTTATGGGTGTTCAGTAGCGCGTAGCATCAACCAACAATCCAAAAGCTTGGTATTGACGCGAGTCACTAGTCTAGGTCATCACGCAAGGTGGCAGTGCGCCCGCCTGGTCGCAAGCCCGCCCCGAGCTCACTTCCGAGTCCGAGCCGTAGCTTGAAATGTTGGTCGTTGGGGTGCTGGCACACTGTGCCAGCGTACAAATATCAAGTGTGTGTAGTTATATGGTGCTGGCACACTGTGCCAGCATACTAATACCAAGTGTTTAGATGAATGGGGTGCTGGCACAGTGTGCCAGTATACAAATACCAAGTGTTTGGATGAATGGGGTGCTGGCACACTGTGCTAGTATACAATTATCAAGTGTATTTGACAAATGTCAAAACTGGGTGCACCCTGAGTGTCCAAAACTCAAGTTTTTGGCCACCCAGGGTGCACCCAGTTTTGACATTTGGGATCCAGTTTTGTCGGCAAAAGTTAAAAACCACCCAGTTTTGACATTTTCCCTATTACACCCATTATATGTACTGTATGTGTACAGTATACGTACTGTATCGCACCATTGTACAGCTTACTACTTTACATGTGTTCTATTCTCAATAACATTGCAAGTAGTTATACTCTGGGTACATGGGCATGGTTATAGACTAAACAGTATTAGAGTTAGAGAATTACAATCACAGTAACTAATTACAGTGCGTCATCCCTTTACAATGCACAGTGCTAAAACGCCTCTAATTGAATATATCACAAACTAACAATTCAAAGCCAAGCTTAAAGTCTAGAACAAGTCTAGAACAAGTCTAGAACATTTATATAACGATCAAAAACAACCTTTGGGTCCTTTACCTGTAAAATGCAACAACACGTGTGTTACAACCAGCCTTGCTCCCGAGCCGCCATTAACCATGTGACTGGTATATCCGCGTGGTCAATCAATAACCCTGCCAGCCACCTACAGGCCCGACTCAGTCATCACATGCTGCTGTACACACATGCATTGATGCACTGCACAGCACATCAGGACTTTCACAGAACCACACTTTACTCCCTTGCTGCACAAGGACATACTTAAAAGAGTGATCCATTCCTAATGTGCCACACTTCATAAGTTTCGGCCACACACAGACACACAGACAAAAAATGACGTTTATAGGTAAGAGACGATGCATTGTCTTTGAAACTGGTTGGCCTACGACAGAGACGAGCTTGGCTGTTTGCCTGTCTCGGTAGTGTGGTTAATGCAGACTGGATTCCTTGCAAAAGGATATCTATTTGGTGTTTGAACATTTTAAAACCTCCTATTTTATTGCCAGAAAGGGAAAAAATTCTTACTTTTCATATTATCATCACCACCATCACAATCACCATCATCTCTCCGGGGTAGATACTATTTACGTGTGACTTCCTTTGCTGCTGTATCAAGAGGTCGAGTGCTATCCGCAGTGCATGTGAACTGTCTAATACATGACGTAGACATGTTGAATACACACATGTAGGTACCAAGGGGCCGTCCATAAATGACGTCACGCACCTAGGGGGAGGGGGGTCAGACATTTGTGACGATGTGTGACGAGGGGGGGGTGGTTTGAGAAATGTGACGTCACATCAAAATGCACAACTTTAAATAAATGTAGACAACACGTTCTACTTAATTAAATAGACTTTTTAATAAATGTTTTCTCCTACAACATCAGAGTGAAAGCTTCGAATCTAGAATCAGAGTGCAGAGCCACATTAAATACGCACTCCAATGACAATAGTTTAAAGCGATTTGAAGCATGTTTTATTTGGGGGGGGGGGCAGAGCTTTGTGACGTCATATTTGAGGGGGGGTCTGACTTTTTGTGACGCCGTATGACGAAGGGGGGGGGGGGGGGTTAAAAATCGTCCAAAATCGCGTGACGTCATTTATGGGACGGCCCCCAAGACAAACGAGGATCCCCTATATAGCCGAAACAGACTGTTGGGGCAAGTGCTGTTAGTGAGCGCACGGTCGCCCCTGACTGATGCACCGCCGAACCAAAGCGATCTGTTAGCGGTGGCACCACAGCAAGCAATCCACGGCAGCTAACAGGCCGGCGTAGACGGACACGTAACAAACCTGGGCATCGATCGTTCATTGTCGTTCGTAAAAATCAGTTCCTTATGTCTGCCAAGCGCGCTCGTACGAAAGAAGAAGACCGGACATATTATTTGATGTGTGACTTCATTGGAATGTAATATGTGTCAGTGTTGTGTGTACACATTGCGTTTTTGTAATGTGAACAACGTTATGATGTCGCACATACACTGGAATTAATATTTTAGAATTACATATCAATTGGAGATATTTCTGATTATCGTCAAACTACCAAGTATGATTGTTTCTTTCTTTCAAACTAGGTCAGGAAGTGGAGTGTTGATAGTATTTAAAGTGACTCTGGGTCAAGCCTGAGACCTCCAGATGGCGAGCGACCTCATGACCCTGAAAATGACCCTTTGCTAAGCTGGCAAATGAAAATATTTCCTGGAAATGTACTCCCGCAAGCTTGTAAAATCCAACTGGACAGTAAATATGTAGCCAATAACAAACCTTTTGTTTATTCTTCCCTAGATACAATCTCATACTTTACCCCACACTTCCAAAGCAGATGATCTGCGGTGTAAATGTATTTATTTTATTGAGCGCGGTGCGTCTGCGCCGAGCCAGGCATCAGCTTCACCGTTTCCAGAACGCGGCGGCGACGGCATCATCATCAGAAACCGGCGCTCCAACGACGCGCGGCATCATCGTCCGTCTTGCACCACAACCACGGTCTGGGTTTTCCTTGTATCCCCTCCCCCACCTGCACAGGCTTCTGCACACACGAGGAGCATAAACCATCATCACGCGAACTCCACCGGTTATCCTCGCAGTGGTGATTTTTGGCTGGCCATCGAACAAAAACGGTGGTCACCGCATTGCCGCGCTTTCATATGTGCTTCTGCGGCCGTCTGGAACGCTCTTCCTTCCGATATTCGGAAGCCACTGGAGATATCCACTTTTAAATCGTCTAGATTTAAAACTAATTTCTTTAGAACTGATTTCAGTGTTTTGTTCCCTCGCTCTGCCGATTAGCACGGTTGGCTATGTACGGTGCGAAAGAAGTTCAACATACATACACAGGAGACCTTGGCTGGTTCGGAATTCTGTTGAGCAGGGCACAGTCACGGCGATGAAGATGAAACCCGGGCAAGCGGATCGTGGGGTCATCCCTGACAACCCTACAATCTGCCACTGCTTTATTATTATAATAATAATTGTTGGGTTATGCAAGCAAGTCTCCAGAATGTTCATCCAAAAGATGAATTGACGTTGGTGTGGACTACACGAACAGAAACTCGCCTGCGTGACTGGCAATCGAAAAGTTTCTAGTTCAACTCCTGATTGCGGTTGGCTCAGCTCATCATCTCCCCGGGGTCGATAAAGTGGTAGCACCACTTTGTGGGGAGGCCAATCGTTGGCTGTCCTATGGATATACACGCTCTCACCACAGGAATTGTGGACTGTGTAAACAGGAGCTGTAAACGGGAAATGAGCACCCCTTCAATATGTGTTTGAGCAGGAAATCACTTTGAGAGAGACCACACCGTCATCTCACTACTTCCCGTGATCTCACTCGGTACTAATGACGGTGATGCTACGGTGTGCGAGGGATGTGCAACGGCTCCAGTTGAGATGGGCGGTGGGCTTCACCTCGGGTTTCGTAACTGCAGGTGGAACACGAGCAGGGGATTAATGATTTACCGAATTAACTCAAGTACAATAGGAATAGCACGGTTGGCTACGTATGGTGCGAAAGAAGTTCAACATACATACAAGACAGCAAATGTGTATCATGCACCCGTGGATGCTGAGGCTGTCACCGGAGCTGCTCTCCGGCGAGGCTTGCACGTATCTATTGGCTGCCTCGTTAACTTGGAATCAGAATCTAAATATTTATACTGGAGGAATCCGAGGAGCTATAAAGCTCTTTTTCACAGATGTCCGGTCGGAGCCACTGCGAAAATTACTCGGCGCGTTGTGGCACCAGAGCTGGAAGAGTGGCGTGAACAAAGCAACAAGACGGGCACGTGGGACCCTTCGTCCGGAAGCAAAAGCGTCGATGATATTGTGGGTTGTTATGCATATTACGGATCAATTACACGCTTTTGTATTTTTTTGTGACCTCGGTCACTCTGGCACAACGAGGCTGTCCTGGTCTCTTGAGTTTACACCTCGGTCAAGGAAAAATAAACATTAAATATCACTGGGATTTTTCTTCATTTTACCAATTTGCTCCCAATTAGCATCGAAAAGAATAGCAATGTGTAGGAGGGAGTTGTTATATTTCTAAACTCCCAATGAGGTTAACACTTTTAAGGTTTTTTTTTACTTTAATTAATGACCACGATCATTCACCGTTCATTGTCAATACGATAGGTACTACCAGGGCGCAACTCAGAGACGCGGAGCCAACTCAGAGGCGCGGAGCCAAGCTCAGAGTCGCTCGAAAGCGTGGTTATAGAGGTGAGTTTTTAAGTGTCTCTTGAAGGAGGCGATTGAGGTGATGCTGCGAATGTGCAGAGGGATATCGTTCCAGACTGTTGGGGCTGTCACCGAGAAGCGGCGCATAGACATGACCATCCTGGATCTTGGTATCAAGAGGAGGTCGTGAGTTGCGCTGCGCAGGCATCTACCGTGTGCTGAGCTGCAAGTTGTCAATAATGAAGAGAGGTACGGGGGGCAGGCAGATGTGAGGGCATGGTGGCAGAGGCAGGCAATGTTATATATGACCCTACTGGCAATGGGTAGCCAGTTGAGGGCACGGAGACGAGACGGGGATGAGTGTGGCCAATGACGACGCGTGCTAGGTTGTTTTGTAGTCTTTGAAGTTTTTTTAGGTTGCCAGTGGAGGTCCGGACTAGGACGGAGTTGCAATAGTCAAGGCGAGACCCAACTATGCAACATGCCAATGTGTTGGCAATTTCAGTGGAGATGAGAGGACGTCGGTGTCTGAGAGCCTTCAGGTTACATTAACTGATGATATGATTGGTTTGACGGTCAAAGGATGAAGTTGAATCTAGGTAGCTGAAGTGATCGGTGAACCTGATGCTGTGACCGAAGATGTGTATGTGTGTTGGGAGTGCTGTTGAGTTGAGACGTTGCTTGGTACCAAACATGATGGCCACTGACTTTTTCGGATTAAGGGCTAGGTTGTGTGCAGTGAACCATTGTTGCAAGGTGGTGGTACATTCCGCGAGCCTCTCGAATCCAGATGCATTGCCAATAATCGATGGCGGTGAATAGAATCGTGTCATCAGCGTATGAGTGGTGCTTAACACCGAAGCTTGCGATGAGCAGGCCGATCGGGGAAGTGTAAGCTGTGAAGAGCAGGGGACCTAGGACGGAGCCCTGGGGAACCCCGCATAATGCTTTTGTTTCAGGTATGCAGGCGGTTGTGGGCTTGATCCCGACCCTGACGCCTGCTGTATATTTGAAGTTTTCGTGTCTCTCTCCAAGTGGTCACATGGATTTTTGTCTGGGTCCTCCGGTTTTTCCATCCACATTTAGAATCAACATCACGCGCTTAGAGTATTTGGCTGCTATAAATTTTCACGTGATAAGTCACTTCCTTGACCTTCTATTTGTGGCCAGGTCGCTTCTGATAAAGAGCTACATAGCTCGGTGGGCCTTGCTTGGTAAAAACATATATCGCAGGTTTAGTTTAATTTCAGCCAGAGTTGTCCAGCGCTGAGTTCCAGAAAATTGTTCTGCCACCACCTCCCACCACCTACCTCCTCCTCTCTCAGGCCTGCTGTTAGGTGGGGGGAGGTACGGAGTGAGAAGTTAAGCCCCCGGCAGCCACCCAACGAACAAAAACGGTCAAACCTATTTTCGTCGTCCACCAAAAGAAATCAAAGAGTGGCGTGAGAATGCCGTGGGACCAGGAAAGGTGGTGAAATTTGCAGGGTCGAGTGGGACGGGGTGGTGAGGGATGGGGACTGAGTGCCGTGCCCACGGGGGGCGGAATGGCATTCACTTTAAGAAAAACCCCAAAGCAATTCCGTTGGCAGGAAGCCAAACACTGGACATTGTGTGTTCGTAGACCAAATACAACGGCACTTTTCTCAGACGGTGTTAGCCAAACCCAGACAGCTGGCAAGCAGTCTGTAGGATCCTTGTCGCAATTATATTACACGGGATACGCCTCCGTGATATGCTGTTAGGAGCGGATACAATTGGTGGCATTTAACACGGTACTATTACATTCCTTGGATTGGGGTAAACGCAGCCATTCACATCACTTTTTAAACACGTTTTGATAACCTTCCTGCACATATCCTACAGCGTCTTCAACATGCCACTGCTGTGGTCTTCTACTTCTTCTTCTTCTTGCGAATGGCTCTGACCGATTTGGTGGCGTTAATTTGCTTTTTCAGAGAGGAACAATTTAACGTGGGGACCGCGTGGAGGTTATCATCTCCCACGCACGACTGTCAAGGCATCTCAAATCCAGACAAATCAGCTCATCCTGTCCGGTGCATTGCACGTGACCCGAAAACTATCAATCTAAACTTTTTTTTTATTTCACCGGGTAAGGCCCACTGAGCTATATAGCTCTTTTTCATCAGAAGGGACGCGACCACAAATGATACAATCATCGCGTGGGCATCTCTAGCGGTAGCTATATACTGCACGGGCTACGCAGGGATTCTCGCGACCGCAGAGCTTGAAGCCACCGAATTGCCAAACCCTCCACGTTGCCCAGGAACGAGAGGAGTGACGGCCCAAGTGCCTTGCGGCGACCTTTATCAATAACAAAAACGAGAGACGTCTGCGTCAGTGATGGATTATTGGGGGGGGGGGGCGGGAGCATCGAGGGGCAAGGAAATGGGCGATTTGTAGGAAGCGGAGTCGTCAGGGTGGCAAGCGGCGCGCTTCAGCCCAGTGGGGGGAACAATAGCGGGATGTGACGGACTTCCACGGACGTTAACACCCCTGGTGCCAGTTGATCTCAAATAGATTCTCCCCCCCACCACCACCACTCCCCTTTCGAGGCGTGCGCGCGCCCGGTACGGCGCCGTGCGGACAGCGCGGGTGGCACCACGTGGGTGGCACCGTGCGAGTGGCACCGGCGCCGTGCCGCACCGCACCGAAGGGCCGCGCTGCCAACACGTAACCCGCACCCCTCTTGTTTCCTCCGCCCTTCAACATACGAAGTGGCAACATTGCGGGGTGTGCGGGAGAGGTGTGAGGTGCGAACGCTCTTGAGAGCGCTCGCTCACGCCGCCTGCTGGAGGAAAAGGCCTCCGCTCGAGGTGGCTCTCTCTCTCGAGAGAGAGATGCTCGGGAGAGCGGTGATTGTCGACCGGCTGTGGGGGGTTGTGGTGGTGGTGGGGGTGGGTGGTGGTGGTGGGGTGGTAACGCGGACCCCAGGGGGTACGTTGCCATGTCCCGGGGGGGGGGGGGGGCACACCTCTGTGTGTCTATGCTGTGTGTGTCTCTCTCTCTGTGTCTCTGTGTTGTCTCTCTCTGCTAGTGTGTCTGTCTGTGTGTCCCCGTGTCTGTGTTGTGTGTGTGTCTCTCTGTGTGTCTCTGTGTGAGTCTCTCTCTGCTTGTGTGTCTGTCTGTGTGTCCCCGTGTCTGTGTTGTGTGTGTCTCTCGCTGTCTCTCTGTGTGTGTCTCTGTGTTGTCTCTCTCTGCTTGTGTGTCTGTGTCTATGTGTTATCTCTCTCTGTGTCTGTGTGAGTCTTTCTCTGCTTGTGTGTCTGTCTGTGTATCCCCGTGTCTGTGTTTTGTGTCTCTCTTTAAAATTTAGCAATCTTTGGAAGAACGTAATCAACCAGGTAGGGTGTTGACTGTTGTGTTAGCCGACTCTCTGTGTTGTGTTGCATTGTATTTCTAGGTTCACTAGGTTTGTTTTCTACCTGATGACGATTGCTTGTGTTGCAATCGAAACGTCGTATTCTATTATTTAATTTATTTTCTTTCTACGTGACTTTACCGAAAGAACCGAAGAGTAATCCCTGCAGTCACGAAAGCTTCAAATAAAGTTTGCGTGGAATTATATCGTGCGTGGTGAATGATTGCGTATGAATCTGCCAATATAAAATAACGATACAATTTGAATGCACGTGGTAACCTATCGCTATATAGAAGACCTCGATAAAACTCACTGATGGTACACAATGTGGTGTCCAAGGGTGACCAGCGAACACGAACAGATCACGTGATGCGAGCAAGAGCGTCCTTTGAAGGTTTTTTTTAATTCGCTTGCAGTTTCTCGCTAAGTTAGGATACCTCGCGAAATGGACAATTTGTTTTTAAATATTGATGTTCGTTGTTCATACATTTATTACTCAGAACCATGTTGGGTCAGGAAAAAGGGGGGGTCACTCGGTCGAAACTAAATTCAACTAGGGGGGGGAGGTACATCAGTAGCCAACAAAAGGTTGAGAACCAGTGCTCTAGATGGTGCGTTTGGCCTCCTCTTCCTCGCTGGCCAGATGCCGTCGGAAGAAGTGGAAGTTGTACCCACACTTCACCCCTCCCCGACCGCGGTTTGTCGATCGAGTGGTCAGAGGCGAGGGAGGATTGAAGCGGCTCGCCGGCGACGGGAGACCGACTCGAGCCGGTCTGAGTGTGCTTAGGGGCGGATGAAGATTATTGTCGGCCCTTAGGCACTTCTGTTCCCTACGCATTCAGTCAGTGCCGGATTATCCTCGTAGCAAAAACAGCTACATGTAGCTACGGGCCTCGCACTTTCAAGGGCCCCGCGCTAAATGCTTTCAAGCTATCAATTCCGGTTCAGTGACTCTGCACTTGCTCTATTACTATAGTACTATACTGCCTGAAACTTTTCTGAACGACCGGGTGTTTAAGGTTAGCGATTTGTCGTAGTATCTGGCTGTATAGCAAATTGAAAAATACAATTACTTTGCTATTCAAGTAAAAAAATAAGTGTTTTAATATTTGCGTGTCTTTTTTTATTTCGGACCCCTTTATAACATCATATGCTACAGGCCCCGCACTAGCTTAATCCGGCACTGCCTTCAGTGATAACTTTCTTCAGTCGCTACTGCTGCCCCGTGTTACTACCACCACTGTCACTCCGCTTGTCCCACGCGGTACTTCGTCCAGCCGCTGGACAGATGTCGTTACTGATAAGTTCATTATTCAGTCTGTGCCCTCATTCGATGTGAGCACGTTGTGTGCCGCACATAAGCTGATTTAATTTTGAATTATTGGAAAAATACAAGCTCAGCCTAAAAATATTACAATTTAAAATGTCTTGAACATTCTTTTACGATCATTATAATATAGAATGACGCAGCTTTAAAAGGATTCCGTTCATTTTCATCGATAACAAATTCAATGTTCAGACAGGACAACCGTGTGGCGAGCAGCATGTTGCTTTATTTTCGTTTAAGCTTAAATATTACTTTGGCTGCTATTTTAGGTGTAATATCCCTCCCTGACAACGAGTCAACGACTTTTGATTTAAAGCTTTCGTGACTGCAGGGATTCATATTATTGGTTCTTTCAGTAAAGTCACGTAGAAGGGAAACAATAAAACAATGAAATTCTCACGACGTTTCGACTGCAACACAAGCAATCATCATCAGGTGTGCTGTGGATTTCACACCTGATGATGATTACTTGTGTCGCAGTCGAAACGTCGTGAGATTGTATTGTTTTATATTTGTATTCTTTTATTGTTTCCCTTCTACGTGCCTTTACCGAAAGAACCAAGAATATGAGTCAACGACTTGTTACCACTGCAAAGAAATTGCAACGAGCAGCCAACAAATTAAGTGGCAAAGAGAATTAAATTGTGCGAAAAACGTCTTGGGAAGATGCTATTGCTAATTTTGTTATGAAACAAATATATTTATTCAAGAAGATATCTTTGTTAAATTTTTTTTCATGCAACAAAAAAAACATGTTCAATATTTTGTGTTCGTAGGCCCTTTATTTTTCGCAGGTCCTAGGCACAGTGCCTACTGTGGTCTATTGGATAATACGGCCTTGGTGAGTGGGCGAATGAGTGGGTGAATAAGTGAGTGAGTTGGTGGGTGAGTGGGTGGGTGGCTGGGTGGGTGAGTGGGTGGTTCGGGTGATTGGTTGAATGAGTGAGTGGGTGAGTGAGTTAGTGGGTGAGTGAGTGGGTGGCTGGGTGAGTGGGTGGGTGGGTGAGTAGGCCCTAGGCACAGTGCCTACTGTGGTCTATTGAATAATACGGCCTTGATGAGTGGGTGAATGAGTGGGTGGGTGGCTGGGTGAGTGAGTGGGTGGCTGGGTGAGTGGGTGAGTGAGTGGGTGAGTGAGTGGGTGAGTGGGTGGCTGGGTGAGTGGGTGGCTGGGTGAGTGGGCGAATGAGTAAGTGGGTGGCTGGGTGAGTGAGTGGGTGGCTGGGTGAGTGGGTGAGTGAGTACGTCCGAGACACAGTGAACAATACAGCCCTGAGTTCGCTGACCGTTAACACCGCCGTGATAGCGAACCCCCATCCTCCGTAACATTTGAAAAAATTATATTTTATAAAATAATTATATTGACTGTTATGATAGTGGTTGTGTGCACCGTTATATATTTTTAAAAAAAGCTGCAGCGGTTTTAGTTTATTTTCATTTATGTCCCCTCCTTCCCCCCCCCATTTTTTCACGTCCCACTCACCTATTTTGTGTTTGCGTTTCGGACTGTTTATTTTCCTCCGCGTAGGGCCGCATTGTTTAATTGACAGCAGTATTTTTAGGGTTCCATTTTGAGAGACGGGGTGTTATTTTTAAATTAATTCCTGGGAATGTGTGTGGAGAGAGGTTTTTTTTCTCGTTTCAAGCAAAACATTTTTTTAAAATGGCAAAAGTCTGGCAACATTTAAACGGAAAATAAGGGGGCACAATTCACCAATAGTGACCAGCATGGCCACCGCGTTATCAATCAATATTTATTTCACGTGCCAATATCGCCCTCAATAAAGTACTGTAGGCATCAGTGCACATGACAGCAGAACGAGACCGGTACAGGGGGCATATAATCAGAATCAGAATATGTATTTATACAGGAGGAATCCGATGAGCTATAAAGCTCTTTTTCACAGTTGCCCAGTGGGAGCGGGTCAGAAAGTTACAACGACAAACAATACAACACCACGATATAATTGCAACGTCTAGGGAAGGTAAGCAAATGACAATAGAAAAATGTGTTTTTTTACCAAGTAAAACCCACTGAGCTATTAGCTTCTTTTTCAGAAGAGACCTGGCCACAAATGATAGCTCAACAAAATGGCTTATCATGTGGACATTTATAGCAGCCAACTAATCTAAACACAAGTGTGGAGGGAAAACCCGGATGGCCCGGAGAAGAATCTACACGACCACGGGCAGAGAGACACGAACATTCCAAATGTGCAGAAGGCGGCATTGTCGGGATCGAACGCGCGGCCTCCTGAATACCAGGCGAGATAGTTAACATCTCACCAGAGTGGCGCCCCCGACATAGGAATGTGGAGTTTACACTCCCGGCTCAGGGCTAGACACAGGAGACGAGCACCGCCATCTCGGTGCTCCATTTGAGCAGGAAATCACTCTTTGATTGTTGTGGGTTTATCGACGTCGGCTAACGTACACACACGGGGCGATTGAAGCGGTGCCACACACAACGCACCCGTTGTAGTAATACCAATAATAGTAACGAAACAGAGCATCGGCTGCCAGCCGTTTCTTTGAAGCGCCAGGCTTGGCATTTCTGCACAAATTCCTACAATTGTGTTGTCCTCCACCCACCGCACTTCCGATTCGCACGGCTGGCTACATACGGTGCGAAATAACTTCAACTTACATACATACATACGTTCAATATGCACGCAAAACTCCCATCCATCTACTGAGTTTGTTCATTCCCACTGCGAATATGACAACCGAAAGTCCAAAAGCTGATCGGGCTGTGCACAGGGGCAGCACTTTGTAGCATGGACCCGCCCCCCTCGGCCTGCAGCTTTGTCTACAGCGGTGGGTGGGCAACTTGCGTCTCATGGAGCCCCCCCGTGGTGCTCGGGTCTAAGTGTCTCGGGCATGGGTCGAACGACCACAATTCTCGAAGAAGAGACATTTTTTTAATGGAATTCGGTAAAAAAAACGCAATAGCTTAAAGAGCCGCCAATGCACGTGGTGAATGACGGCACGAAGCGCCTCCTTAAAGAGCCACCACATGGGCCCCAGGAGCCGCGGGTTTGCCGACCCCAGCTCTGGGCTGAGGCGTGGGGTCACGATTAGTGCACAAGCAACTGTGTCAAACTTGCGGCACGCTGAGGCGAAGGAGGGCCGCTCATGTGGCTCACTAACTAGCCTAGGTTGTCCATCACTGGCCTACGGTCTGCATCATCATCATCATCGTCGTCATCACGATCCATGGGAAGATAGCCTTGTGCCAATATGCTCAAGTAGTGGCCGCATCTTTCTGGCACCGATCTCTTAAGTCGTCGTCAAGGCATTCTCTGCACGGTCTTCCTATTTTTCTGATTCCTTCCATTTTTCCGAAGAACACACTTTAGAATTGTCCTGTTGTTGTCCATCCTACATGCGTGTCAAAAATAGTGCCACGTTTCCCTTTCATCGCTGCCCGCATCAATCAGGTCTTCTTCTCCGATCGTGCAACCTTTTTCTTACTTTACTACCTTGGTCGCTGTTTGGGTCCAGCTTAGATGCAACAGCAGCAATATCCTTCTTTAGCAACACGCTTCGAGTGTCACGCCAACGCAAGGCTGGCATCGGAAAAAAACTAAACGCCAGCCGCAACGTTTTTTCGCTCCTGGCTATAAACTAAACTATAAACTAGTTTGTATCGTTATCAGCTAAGGCCCCACTGAACTATGTAGCTCTTTTTCAGAAGCGTCCTGGCTATCACAAAATGATAGCTCGACGATGTGGCTTATCGTGTGGAAATTAATAGCAGCTAAATGCTCTAACCGCAGTTAGAAGCAACAATGCGTGATGTTGCTTCTAAACGTGGAGGGCAAAACTGTAGGACGTGGAGACAAATCCACGCGACCACGGGGAGAGTGAGAGACAGAGACACGCAAACTCCAAATATACAGCAGCAGGCGTCAGGGTCGTGATCGAACCCACGACCTCCTGTATACCAGGCGAGGCAATAAACATCTCGCCACCGTGGCACCCAAGTCATTGAGGAGGAGGAGGAGCGCACGAACACCGCGCTGCGAATCGTGACGGACGCGTTCCCGTGGGCCGTCTCCTGCGTCGGAGGCTCGCATGGCATCAGCTGAGCGGTGCACTTTGCAATGGAGCTGACGTGCGACTTTGCAAAAACACCGGGAGCGGTGAAGAGCGCTAGGCGAACTCGTTAGGCAACGCCCTTTGGAGGTGCGAAAAAAAATCCGAAGAAGGTTTGTTGCCCCCAAGGGAGTTGCCCAAGGCGGTGATGTTTATTGAGAACGATTTGGCATGTTAGACCGAGCCAAGCGATGTAGTTCTTTCACCCAGGCCAGATACTGAAGGTTTTCCTAACAATATCATAATTTGGATGTTATTTTGTTGGGAAAGGCTGAACTTAAATCAACAAGGACGGCACGACAGAGTTTTTGTTGGTCGTGAGTGACAGAAATATCATGTTCAACGTCTTGCAAGATACCGTAGAATGTTGACTCTGAAACCAGACGGATTAGGATAAGAATGCGTACTCGAATTACATAGCGCACTGCGCTATTAACCCCGTGACGTGAGATCGATTCTCAGCCACGGCTCAGTGGCGAGCACCAAGCTTCGCGAATGCCTCTGACGAGCCTGGTGAAGTATGGTCAAACAACTCCCGGTGTGGGAAGGTCTTCAACCAGCAAGAGGATTGAGATAGGACTCGTATTATTAATAGCTTTGCTCCTAATACTGCTGAGACAAAGTGATACATGGGAACAGCAGCGACAAGTGTGGTGCAATGGGACAATGGTGGCAAGATGTTAACTGGTTTGCCTGGTATATAGGAGGGATCGTGGGTTCGATCCCGACCCGAGTTTGCATGTTATCTCCACGGTCGCGTGGATTTTTCTCCGGGTCCTCCAGTTTTTCCCTTCACATTTAGAAACATGCTTTTAGAGCATTTGGCTGCTATACATTTCCACGTGATAAGCCACTTGATTGAGCTATCATTTGTGGTCAGGTCGCTTCTGAAAAAGAGCTGTATAGCTCAGTCTGCCTGAACTGGTAAAATATATATTTTTAAATATGTGGGGGGGAGAAGAGAGGTCCAGAGATTTCCAAATCTCCATCTCAAATTCACCGCTCTTCTCCATCCCAACGCAGGTCGGTTGTGATCGCTCGGGAAAAGTCATAACGTCTGTCTGCTGATGGTCGGCAAAGTGTTGGCAGCGTATCCCCGTGGCTCCGAGCCAGTGGTGGAAATTCCACATTCACCGTGGCGGAAGACAGCAGTGGGTGAACAAAGTGACCGAAAGCATTATGCCTGATTTATTTATTTATTCGACACGTCGCTGTTTTTGCAACTCGGACAGCAGGGAGCGAGGGAATTTGAAAAGAGCAGGGATATTGGCTCCACCCTGATACAAGGGCAAAGCCCTAGAGGGTCTCGAATGTGCAGGGCAGGGGCCTCTCCCAGTGCGACTGAGACATTCACCAAATATGGCAAGGTATTGACACATGTGTGAAGCTATTATTTATATATTATATATATATATAAAGACGCAAAACGGAGTTTGTATGGCACTCCAGAGTGGTGGCTTGCCCACCATTGGGTGCCTGGTGTCAATAAAAACATGTTGGGCGGCACGGTGGCGAGATGTCAACTACCTCGCCTGGTATACAGGATAGTAGGATAGTCATGGGTTCGATTCCGACCCTGGCGCCTGTATATTTGGAGTTTGCATGTCTCTCTCTCTCTCCCCGTGGTTGCGTGCATTTTTCTCTGGGTCCTTCGCTTTTTTTTCCTTCACATTTAGCGACATGCGTTTTGAGTGTTTGGCTCATAAACATTTCCACGCGATAAGCCACTTTGTTTAGCTATCATTTGTGATAGCCAGGTCGCTATTGATGAAATGTCTATGTAGCTCAGTGGGCCTTACCTGGTAAAATAATGTTTAGTTTGTTTTGTGTTTGTCAAAACCTTAACATAAATAAAACGTGCAAATGGGCGCGGGAATGGAATTCTGCTTTTTTTGTTTTTACCCATAATGCCCCACAATGAAGCTGTCTGTAAACAACACTGACATTGGTTCAGTTATCACCCAGCACATCTCAGTCATTGTGTGTCCAGTATATGCTACAAATTTGTAGGCGTACTAAGCACAGTGTGTAGAATTCATTCACGGAAATATGACCAAGAAACATGTTTTTGGAGTAAACATGTTTCTTGATCATATTAGATTAGTAGAGGGCAGAATATAGATATTAATTAATGTGATTGTGTAGATTTCTTAGAAGTGAGTAAACTATGATGTCCAGCATATACATATGTATGTATATGTGTGCATGTGTGTGTAGGGTTCAATATAAAATGTGTGAGATTAGTAGAGGCAAACTCAGACACATCCTTAGCTTTAAGAGCCAATCTAAGACATGTTTAGAATCCTTTGGTTCAATAGCCAAGCTCAGGTATATTTATGATTCCTTAGTGCTAGATCCAAACTAAGGTGACCAATTGAAAACTGGCCAAGGAATCAAATATACCTTCTATCTTGTACGTATGTTTGTTGAACTTGTTTGGCACGATGGATAGCTATCCGTGCTAATCGGAGGTGCAAGGGAAGGACAACAGACTAAACACTAAAAGCAGTTCCAAAGAAATGAATTTGCCAATCTAGATACTGATTTAAAAGTGCATAGCTACAGTGGCCTCCTAATATCAGAAGGAAGAGCGTTCCAGACGGCTAGCAAACCCAATTTTGCACTTTTACTATTGTTGTTGTTATAAAACACATGGGAGAGAGCTGAACACACGTGTCAGTGTATCGCTATTGATAATGACTTGAATATTTTATTGAAGGCACTTCGGAGAAAGGCAACTGGGTCCAAGGCAATAGAACAAAAAACCCACAAGAATATTGATTGCGGCTCCGCAATGGAAACAAGCGTCTGGGGGGTGGGGTGGGGTGGTTGTTTTTTTGTTCATTGCAAGATAGCGTGCATGAGAATGAGCGCACTCCGGGGCACAAAATAACAATGTTAATCATTTCAGCAGCGTGACCCTCGACCGAAATTGAAACAGACGCTCCGTGCGACGAGACGCCCGGCGCTCGCTGTTCCGGGCCGGACAATTTATGCGCTGTACGTGGTCAGCACTTCCTCTTCGGGGGCACGGAGGTCGCTGGTTTGTTTTCGGTTCTGTCCCCAGCGGCGGAATTCATTCACAGCTCCGAGCCACGCGAGCACACGGCCACCCCTACAATTACAACAACGATGAATGGTCCAACTCGTACACAACAATGCCATTCCTCCCAGGGCAGAAGGGCCGCCAATGCGCCAGGCGCAGCGAGCGACTCCGCGCACTCTTTATCCGAACCACGATGTTCTTACGTATAATTTCCCAATTGCCGTAAGGCGCCTCTTAAATAAGACAAGATGCGCGTCACGTGACGATCAACACAATGTCACCGGCCTGCAGCGTTTTGCGATGCAATTAAATTCAGATGCTGCGTGATTCAAATCGCACGGGCAAGCCTCACCAAGTCTTGTGACTCCTTCGCAGGAGGGTCCTGCCAATTCTTTTGCCATAGCGGGGCGCGACGATTGCTGTGCGTATGATCCCCGTTGAGTAATCCGCGGTGTCATTTGAAATTTGGCAAATTTCGACCATGACGCCTCGGCACGCGATTGGCCGACTCCTGTGCATGGCGTCGGGGGGATCTTTGACTTCCACGGTCAAGCAGACGGCGCGTTATTACACCCACGCTAATAACCAGGGTGGCCATTAGATTCGAACCGTGACGTGGTATCATCCCTCTGAGCCACGCGACTAGCGCCAGACTACATTACTGTGTAATATACAACCTGCTTTGTATGCCTGTCAATGAATCAGTGGCAGAACTCAGCCGAGATATTTTCACCGTACGGAGCAGAGTAAGGACCACATGTTACCCGGATGAACCGGGAATCTATGGGATTGATGATGAGCGACGTTGGATCTGTGCAATTTGGCCCAGGCCTGTCGGGGCGTAATGGGTGAGCGCAGCATCGTGAATATTATTGCCGTCATTCTGTGTTGCGTTGAGTATTTATCTCCAGTGTTATTATGAACTCCAGTGTTGTGTTTTTTTCGTGCTCAAACAACAATTCTTAATGTCTATCTAAAAACGATTTTCATCAATGAAAACAAATTGTAGAGTGCACTTTTAAAAGGTATGTTTCAGTACAAACGTAAGACTCAACAAGGAAAAATAATAAAGATTAACGACTGCCAACCTCGTGGGAGAAACGCCCCACTCGGGATGTATCAGCGACCTGTTTTATATCAAATTTATGACTTAAAAAAATATATACAGATCTCACTTTCCAAATGTTTCCATTGCTCTCTGTTGCCGTTATCGAAAACATTGTTGATAAATGACTGACAGACAGGCCTTCTTCTCAGCCAAAATGTTGTGTTTGATTAAGGAATGCAACTTAAACGGGCAAATAATATTCCGAAAATAAATTGTAGAAAATATATAAACGTATTCTCTGCGTAACAGCAAATGTTATTTCCTTCCAATGTTCTTGTTACTCAATGAAAATATTCCCATTCTGATGCCGACATTTCAAATTACAACCTTTTTTTATTAAGTAGTCCGCAGTTATTTATTGCATGAAAATCGTGATTAAATACTTCAAATGTGGAACTTCCGCAAACATTCCCGATCGACGCCAATCTTCCGGTCGCATTGAACGCAATCGGCTAGTGCGATCATTAATATATTGTTCTGCAACAGACATCCTACGAAACGGCTCTGACGTACTTGCGTTATCGCACGGGGAACGTTCATTGTGACGATAGTAGGCTCGTACTTGTTCTTTTGACGCAAATAACTGCAACAATGCCAATTCGATTAAAAATATCTCGATAGCGACCACGTTGTTCCCTGGTGTACGGTCATTGAATGTCAACGACCTCTGTTCTCGTGACATTTCACACAGTTTGGCCGATGCTCCGCTCAAGGTATCCGGCTGGGTGTAGCCCCAAGGAGGGCCCATCACCGACGCCAAGCTGCCCCCGCTTCCCACCCAACCGCAGTTCAATTCGGCCCTGCCAAGAAGCCAACAGGGTCAAGAATGAATGGCTGTCTTGCGGGTCAGATGTAATGTAAACAAGGCCACCCACTCATGCCAGCGTGGGGCTGTTTATTCCACGACTTGCACGCGTGCGCGCGCGTGTGTGTGTGTCTCTCCTTGGGTTTGTCCGTTCGGGGCCTTGGGCGCTTTTATTAAATTGGAAGAATCCATGGTTTAGTTGCTCGGTTAGTTTGGCTACATTTACAGCAATTCAGCAATCTGCTGCTCGATGAAGGCATCCCCAGGTCACGGCAAAGACAGGCTTAAATTGTGTTTTATTCAACTCTTCATTCTAGCAGGTACATTACGTGTTATCGATTCGGGGAGTGTAAAATGCGACATGATGTTTTACGACCACAGAATGCGTTTTAGCTCATCAGATCTTTGAAGCTTGAGCAGGTTTGAACCCGGAGAGCGCTTGGGATGGGTGGGACCACCGTGTGTAGAAAACGATTGGCATGAGCGTTGTGGGCAGCAGAGGGCAGTGTAGCAAAAGCCGTTGTTCTGTACTCACTTTTTGAAACCAAAACGGGGGAGAATTTTTCCACAACTCTGGCTGTCGCCTGATGAGGCTGGTTGTAATTACCGGCAAAACTTCGTCCTCGAATGATACATGTTGCGGGTTTCCTCTCCAACACACCGGTGTGCTGAACTAATAACCAATTCTTTGGTTCTTTTGGTAAAGTCATGCCCGAAACGTAGTGATTAAATTTATTTTATTTTCTATACCCACGTGACTTTACCAAAATAACCAAAGAGTATGGATCCCTGCAGTCACGAAAACTTCAAATCTAGATTAATAACCAATTGGCATGTTTTGTTTACGTGACAAACCTTACTAATTGGCTGTGTCGGGTGGTGATGGGTTTAACGACACATTTATATTTACGCGATCTAACCCAAATACCTTTTATTCTAGATAATATTGGGCACGAAAGCCTACTACGTGTTAAACTTCCCCATTTATCTTAACCAAACTGCAACTGCCCAGCGTGGTGAAGTATGATTGAAAATACCACTCATGCAAGGTGTGAGGGAAAGGCCCTCATCCAGCAGTGGATTGACAAATTGGACCGTACATGTGCACGAGTGATTGATACTATCAAATATTCCCATGATAATCATAGATTATCCACCAATTCTGCCTCCAAGAATGTTGAGTTATAGGCCATTAAAACGCTAATGCTGTAACAAT
This sequence comes from Lampetra fluviatilis, assembly GCF_964198595.1. Taxonomy (NCBI): domain Eukaryota; kingdom Metazoa; phylum Chordata; class Hyperoartia; order Petromyzontiformes; family Petromyzontidae; genus Lampetra; species Lampetra fluviatilis. Next base: position 10,653,219 of record NC_136309.1, on the reverse strand, counting down.
ACAAGTTATTAGCTTGTTCGTTTTACTCACATTTATAGCAGCAAGCTTCGCCGTTAAGGGGATCAAGTTACAAATAAGTATACTTATCTTGATTTGAAGCTTTCGTGACTGCAGGAATCCATACTCTTTGGTTCTTTCGGTAAAGTCAAGCGTCCATCAGCTTGTGTTGCGCCCGAAACGTCGTAATTAATTTTATTTTATACCTACGTGACTTTACCGAAAGAACCGATACTTATATTTGATCGCGAGCAGGCTTTAAATCCATTTCACACACAGACTGGGCAATATAAATCACCGGCTGCCAAACAGCCGAGGAAGTTACACAACCATGCGGCTGGAAGCCCGTGTGTACACAGCGCGGGTCCTGTTTATTTCCTATAACAACATTCGCCCTGGGCAGGTAGTGCTTTATTTAGCAATGACTGGCTGGAGATATGGTGGCGATTGGCCAAGTTGCTCAGGGGTAAAGATTTGACCCCACGAGCAGCCCTCTACGGGTCTAGGAGCGTTCTTGTGTCGCACCGCGCGTTGTTCGGCCACCATGTCCGACGTTTCGCTCCACATGCTGGGGGAGCTTTTTCAGCAACAAAAAAATGTTCACGAACCGAAGACGCTGCCACCACCCCAAGCACGTGGAAGCGAAACGTCGGACACGGTGGCGGAACAAAACAAGCCGAAAACACATCGGAAGTGAAAGCAATAACCTCAAATATTTAAAAGTTCAGCTGCTGTACCAACTGGGCAGTATCCCAACCCGTTACGGTCGGGGATACACGTACACACCAAGTGAAAGGTTTAGGTGAGAGGGCAAACAGTCCATGGGTTGCTGCATTGTGGAGGGTGTGTTCTCTTTAAAAGAAAAAAATGAAATAAACCTGAAATGACCCCGTGTCCCACTCTATCCAGCAACATTTCCGCCCACGCCGAAGCAAGAGGCGGAGGTGGGTGGTGGTGCTGGTGGTGTTGGTGCTCGGGGCTCCTGTCACGTTATTGTTCCACCAGTGAAATATACGCGCGTGGCTCGCAGGCTACATTGTGAGCACACGTGAAAGATATAAATATATATGTGCTCGGCCGCTATCTCTGTGTTTACCTTCCTGTTCTAAATTTAAAATGCTCGCGCACCGCCCCTTGGCTCGCTCGCTCTCGATCGGGCTACGAAGGGAAAGGTCGCCAGGGCGTTCACAGCAACACATTCCTGCGGAGGGAGCTGGTAGGAACGTTGGGTTGCTCGGTCAATGGCCAGGGTCAACGGCGGCGTGGTGTATTCCGGAAATATGCCCGACTGTGAGGGCGGGCACAAGCCGGCGTGCGTAGGTTAAACGTTGAGTTTTATAAGGGCACCCACCACGGGGTGCATGACCAGCCCCTCCCCACCCAGCCCCACCCCTCCCACCCCCCACCCAGCCCCACCCTCCCCACCCAGCCCCTCCCCACGCTCCCCTCCCCACCCAGCCCCGCCCTCCCCACCCAGCCCGTCCCTGCACGACGGACGGACACAATAATCCCCTGTGGGCTGGTGTAACCAGGAGGTTTCTACCAGTAAAACCGCAGCGATTCCAATTCAATAATCGGCACCGACCACAAACAATCAATAGTCGGCACCAGCCACAACCACCAGCCGCAAACAGCACCATTTACTCGCTGTGTTTAGTTTATTTTCCTTCCCCTGCACCTCTGATCAGCACGGTTGGCTTTGTACTCATTGGGCTTCTCCGTTCGGGGGCCTTGGGCGCTTTTATATTAAATTGGAATAATCCATGGGTTTGTTGCTCGGTTAGTTCAGAAAGATTTCTGGCTCCCAGGTGTCTTTTATATAGGTAACGAACCGAGATTAGGAGCACACTCTTAAAGGGAGTGCTCCTAATCTCAGCTTGTTACCTGTATAAAAGACACCTGTTCACAGAAGAAATCAATCAATCAGATTCCAAACTCTCCACCATGGCCAAGACCAAAGAGCTCTCCAAGGATGTCAGGGACAAGATTGTAGACCTACACAAGGTTGGAATGGGCTACAAGACCATCGCCAAGCAGCTTGGTGAGAAGGTGACAACAGTTGGTGCGATTATTCGCAAATGGAATAAACACAAAAGAACTGTCAATCTCCCTCGGCTTGGGGTTCCATGCAAGATCTCACCTCGTGGAGTTGCAATGATCATGATAACGGTGAGGAATCAGCCCAGAACTACACGGGATGATCTTGTCAATGATCTCAAGGCAGCTGGGACCATAGTCACCAAGAAAACAGTTGGTAACACACTACGCCGTGAAGGACTGAAATCCTGTAGCACCCGCAAGGTCCCCCTGCTCAATATAGCACATATACATGCCCGTCTGAAGTTTGCCAATGCACATCTGAATGATTCAGAGGACAACTGGGTGAAAGTGTTGTGGTCAGATGAGACCAAAATTGAGCTCTTTGACATCTACTCAACTCGCTGTGTTTGGAGGAGGAGAAATGCTGCCTATGACCCCAAGAACACCATCCCCACCGTCAAACATGGAGGTGGAAACATGCTTTGGGGGTGTTTTTCTGCTAAGGGGACAGGACAACTTCACCGCATCAAAGGGATTATGGACAGGGCCATGTACCGTCAAATCTTGGGTGAGAACCTCCTTCCCTCAGCCAGGGCATTGAAAATAGGTCGTGGATGGGTATTCCAACATGACAATGACCCAAAACACACGGCCAAGGCAACAAAGGAGTGGCTCAAGAAGAAGCACATTAAGGTCCTGGTGTGGTCTAGCCAGTCTCCAGACCTTAGTCCCATAGAAAATCTGTGGAGGGAGCTGAAGGTTCGAGTTGCCAAACGTCAGCCTCGAAACCTTAATGACTTGGAGAAGATCTGCAAAGAGGAGTGGGATAAAATCCCTCCTGAGATGTGTGCAAACCTTGTGGCCAACTAGAAGAAACGTCTGACCTCTGTGATTGCCAACAAGGGTTTTGCCACCAAGTACTAAGTCATGTTTTGCAGAGGGGTCAAATACTTATTTCCCTCATTAAAATGCCAATCAATTTATAAAAATTTTGACATGCGTTTTTCTAGATTTTGTTGTTGTTATTCTGTCTCTCACTGTTCAAATACACCTACCATTAAAGTTATAGACAGATCATTTCTTTGTCAGTGGGCAAACGTTCAAAATCAGCAGGGGATCAAATACTTTTTTCCCTCACTGTACGCGTGATCGAATCGGTGAGCGTAAAATTGTGACATTTATGACATTGACTGCCTGATGTTTTACCACCGCACAATGCGTTTGGCCACATCAGATCTTTGAAGCTTGAGCAGGTTTGAACAGACGTGAGCTCCATGGTGCGGCGTTGAACTTCTTTGACACCGTACGTAGCTCATCGGAGGTGCGGCAGCGCGTGATGGCCGAAGAGCGTGCGAGCATCTCCACCACGGCGCCCCAAAGCGGTGGTCCGGTGGATCAAGTAATGGGCTCTGAAGACTACCACCTGAGTTCGATTCCCGGCCATGACTAACATCAGTGTGCGGTGGCGGCAGAGATCTGGACCGGTCCTGGGCTGCCACCCCCGTTTAACCAACATGCAGCGACCGGTATGGTGAAGTATGGTCATACAATTCCCTCGGTATGGGGAGGCCTAAATCCAATAGTAGATTAACAGATAGCTGGAAATTCGAACTGTTAGACAACATATATATGAGCCAGTGTTTTTGGAAAGGGGCCGTCCATAAATGACGTCACGCACCTGGGGAGGTCAGACATTTGTGACGATGTGTGACGAGGGGGGGGGGGTGAGAAATGTGACGTCACATCAAAATGCGCAACTTTAAATAAATATAGACAACACGTTCTACTTAATTAAATTGACTTTTTTTTTATAAATGTTTTCTCCTACAACATCAGAGTGCAGCGCCACATTAAATACGCACTACGATGACAATAGTTTAAAGCGATTTTAAGCATGTTTTATGTTTTTTGGGGGGGGGGAGCAGAGCTTTGTGACATCATTTTTGAGGGGGGTCTGACTTTTTGTGACGCCATGTGACGAGGGGGGGGGGGGTAAAAAATCGTTCAAAATCGCGTGACGTCATTTATGGACGGCCCCAAAGGCATCCCCAATGACGGTACCTGGTTACACCTCACGCATCACCGTGTAAGCTGTTCCCTAAGCCAATCAAAACCGTGCAGTGTCCCGCAACAAAGTTCCACAACAACAAACGCGACCAGGTATCGGCACAAACCAATTCCTGCCACCCGAACACAGATGGCAATGTTTGCCTGGTCTGTCCGGGTCGAACGCAGGCCAAGTGGCAAACCCATGAGTGCGAGACGAAGGGTTAGGACTAGAGATTGCGATATATTTGTGAGTGTGGCGCGTGTCAATATGTGGGAGGTAGTGGCGATTCGTCACTGCACGACGAATCTGACAAGCCGAGTTCGATTTCCGCTCACAGCCACCACCAGTGACGATTACATGTACTGATCCTGAGCCTCACCTAGGTCCACTCAGCCTCAAATGAGTACCTGGTGTGGTGTGTAAACATCACCACTAGGGGGCCGTCCATAAATGGGGGGGGGGGGGTCAGACATTTGTGACGATGTGTGACGATGGGGGGTTTGAGAAATGTGACGTCACATCAAAATGCGCAACTTTAAATAAATATAGAAAACAACACGTTCTACTTAATTAAATAGACTTTTTAATGAATATTTTCTCCTACAACATCAGAATGCAGCGCACTACAATGACAATAGTTTAAAGTGATTTGAAGCATGTTTTATATATTTTTGGGGTAGGGGGGCAGAGCTTAGTGACGTCATATTTGAGGGGGGGTCTGACTTTTTGTGACGCCGTGTGACGAAGGGGGGGAGGGGTCACCAGCCTACCGGGGATTATTGTGTCCGACCGTCCGTCGTGCATCCAAAAATGGGAGGGGTGGGGCTGGATGGAGAGGGGAGGGTGGGGAGGGGCTGGGTGTAGAGGGTGGGGAGGGGCTGGGTGGGGAGGAGAGGGGAGGGTGGGGAGGGGCTGGGTGGGGAGGGTGGGGCTGGGTGTGGGCTGGTGGGGTGGGGCTGGGTGGGGAGGAGCTGGTCACTCCGTGGTGCCCTTATAAAACTCAACGTTTAACCTACTCATGCCGGCTTGTGCCCGCCCTCACAGTCGGCCATATTTTGCGGAATACACCACGCCGCCGTTGACCCTGGCCATTGACCGAGCAACCCAACGTTCCTACCAGCTCCCTCCGCAGGAATGTGTTTGTTTGGGTTTACTGAATAAATATTTTCCAGTGGCACATATTTAAGCAGGAACACTCTAGATTGGTTTCAACCTTCTGTATATATGTATGTTGAACTTCTTTCGCACTGTACATAGCCAACCATGCTAATCTGAGGTGCGGGGTCCTATCAGCAATTGGGCTTTCTAGACATAACAAAGAGCACTTAAAAACCATAAAGCCTGCTGAGGAAAATCCGATGAATTACTGGCACCCATTATAACACAAATAGGTAGTATTTAAAAAAAAAATCTGATCTAACCCGAACGACCTAAGAGTGCGGGGGTCGCTGCCCCCCGAGATCTCTCCCTGCTGTGTTCTGACTGCAGGGGTCCTGCCGCTTCCCGACCCCTCGCTATTGTGTGGACCGCCGCTGCCGCCGCTGGGCTCATCGCTCATGGGGCAGGGACTGTCGCCTGACGGTTCCCCTCCCTGGGTCGCCCCACCTCGGGTTTGCGAGAGAGGCATGGCTCGTCGCCGGCTCCCGTACACCTGTTAACACTGCGTTACCTCTCCTTCAATCAAATGCGACCCCTCCCCTCACACAGCCCCGCGCAGTACTCACACGCCGTGAGCGTACGTACACACAGCACCGCGCGCGTTCACACTCTCTCTCCTTCAATCAAACGTGACCCCTCCCCTCACACAGCCCCGCGCAGCACTCACACGCTGTGAGTGTACGTACACCCAGCACCGCGCGCGTTCACACTCTCGTCGAAACCACTCGAGGCTACGATTAGTTATTAATGATTTATTACCGGCCGACTGCGATTCGCTGTTAAGTCAGTAAGGATCGACAAGCAGGCCTACACGATCGCCCGAGGGTCTGTACCCGATTTCTCTAGTTTGATGGACTCTAAGCAGTATTGGTTTCCCTAGACTCAATCCCAACACTTTCTCTCCTCTTACTTACAGTTAGACGCTCCTGTCGGCTTGTCCTCGCAGCACGTCGACACGTCGCACAGACGTTCGAGTGGCTGGACTCGGGAGTTGACGGCCCGGGAGCTGACTTGAGAAGAACTCTCCTATGCCTCCCTCACTCCTCTCTTTATCCCCCTCACCTCACAGGGGGTCCCGCTCCGCTGGCCAATCAGAGCGCTTCACCTGTCCTCTCGCTGGCTTCGGGCGGTTTCAATCCGGTTAGCGCGACGGATTGCGTCGTCTCATCGAACAGTGGGCGGGACCCCGTTTTCCCGCCGTTGGTTTGTGGATTAAACCCCGTTTTCCCGCCGTTGGTTTGTGGATTGCGCCCCGTCTTCCTGCCGTTCGTTTGTGGATTGCGGACCCCTGCCTGCCTTGCCGATACGTGTGTGTGGGGGGGGGGGGGTGTTTCAACCGTGGTGGCTGGACAGCCCCCGCCGTGACCATGCAATCTCAACCCGGGTCACAGCACCGCGGTGCGAACCAGCATCGGGGGAGGTCGCCCAATTCCCTGGCCGCAGGAAACCGTGAAGATTATCCCTATGAGTGCTTTCGGGTAAAAACCTGCCGGCCAGGAGACCTCCCCTCGGAGCTCTTTGTGGGAAAATGTGTGAGGGTGTGTTTATGTGGGGGGCGGTGAGGGGGAAGCGGGGTCGGCCCTGTCGCTTGGTGGTGGCAAGGTCGTAGATGGGGCGCCCTCCAAGCGGCTTCGCGGCAGCGGCATCACGAGAGATTGGTGCCAGAAAGATGTGGCCAACACTTGAGCAAATTGGCTCAAGACAGAGGAAAGTGGAAACAAATGACGAAATGTGCAGTGGACACCATATGTGTGTGTGTTTAGGGCCATGTGTGTGTGTAAGTCCATGTGTGTGTCTCTTAGTTGATATGTGTGTGTGTAAGTCCATATGTGTGCTTAGGTCGATGTGTGTGTGAGAGTCTACGTATGTGTGTGTGTGAGTCGCTGTATGTGTGTACGTCGATTTGGGTGTGTAACTCCATGTGTGTGTATTTAAAGTGGATGTCTGTGTGTGTGAGTCCATATCTGTGTGTGTGTACGTCGATGTGTTTGTGTGTGTGGGTGGATGTCTGTGTAGTGTCTAAGTCGATGTGTGTGTGTGTGTTTTTCGCCCGGGCAACGCTGGGTACTTCGCGCTAGTAAATATATATATAACTTAAGAAGACAGCGTCTCTGAGTGCTACATTACACATGGGTCGTGATGATGATGATGATTCCGAATTGTTGCAATCTTTTTTTTAAACAAACGAAAATTAAATCGAACAAGTTTTAAAACATTCTAAAATGTATAATCTGAAGAAAACTTCAACTATTAATTGAAGTTGAAAAAATCCAGAGCTTATACTCTAACAACTACAAAAAACGGTTTGCAAAACAAGGTTGGCATTGAAAATAGGATGCAAAGTGGAATGAGAGCAACACTGACTCAGAGTTTTTATACGAATGGCAAAGCCCTTTACTGGAAGCTTTCAACTCAGCGTGAATGGCAGCTAATCCAAAATAAAGCCGCTCACTTGGTTAAAAAACATAAGCACATCACGTAAGCCCTGGAAGTCACGTATAAGCTTCCAGTAAAAGCCTCCGTCGATTTAAACACCCCGAATTTAACGTTCACGGAAATCCACCGTCTTGCAACGGCGTGTCGGAGTGAACTTGTCACCCAATAACAACCCACCCATTGCCGTCATAACATTCACCCAACACCCACCTCATGTGAGCCCATTAATGGATCTTGTATTTTAACGTGGGGCTTTTACTACGCGAGCACGCTCCGGCGTTGCGGAACAATCATCCAGCGCGACAAGTGTCAAACTTAAACGTGAAGTTTTAGTAATGAACTTCAACGTTTTAAATCTGATCTTGCTTCTAAGAGACTAGTCGTATTTCAATGGCCTACGGCCGCCATATTCTAACTCCTGCGGAGGGCTTCTGAGCACTTAACGCCTCGCCCGTCACCCCCACTGACGTCCTCTTCTTCCCCCCCCCACCCCCATATGTGTGCAGATACTACTGACTTTATTGTATGTAGGGTATGTAGTAGATACTCCTGACCCTATTGTATCTAGGGTGTGTAGTAGATGCTACTTACTATTGTATGTAGGGTGTGTAGTAGATGCTACTGACTATTGTATGTAGGGTGTGTAGTAGATGCTACTGACTATTGTATGTAGGGTGTGTAGTAGATGCTACTGACTATTGTAGTAACTACAGTTCCCAGTCAGGGCAGCTGGTAGACTGCCCGACTGGCGACACCGAGAGAGTGAAGATGGCGATGACGGTGAAGACTCCAGCAGCACGACGGGATCCCACTCCCAACGACAGCCCCGAGGTCCCCTCCCAGGGCCCCTCTAACACTGTCAGCGTGGCCTGGCTCCGCCCACGGCCACGCCCCCTTCTGGAACCTACTAGCAGGTTCTCAATGTGCCCCTTCCGTAACCTTTCCCCTAGATTCCTCTCTGGTCTATCACGTGACCTGCTGCCAGTCAGGGCTGCTGTAAGATGCAGATCCCCTTCCCTGCCAGCAGCCAGCGCTATGCTGCTACGTGACCGATTCTATGTCACTACATATGTATGGTGTGTAGTAGATACTACTGAATCGTCGCGTGACGTAATTTATGGACAGCCCCTAAGCGCTCATTCGTCTGGATGAAAACACCTTAAGCTACGCGCGCCTCTGTGTTGACGCATCGCGCAGCGTCGTGCAATGCGGTCGCGTAAGCGGGGAGGTAGGGTGGTGCGCGAGGTGGCGCGTGCTGTGGTTGGACGGGAGCGATGGGGTTCTCTTGCGCAAGGGGCTGTCGCGAGACCCCTTCCCTGCATTTTGGGCGTGTATGTTTTGGAAACCGACGCACGTATGTATCCATCTTATCAACGCGAGCACTAAAAACATTCTGAGATGTTTGGCTTGCCCAAGTGACAGTCCCCTTCCACACTTGGTCCGTCCCAGGAAAGTGACTGTGCAGCAGTAACCTCAAATGTGCGCCGTGTTTTTTTTAAATACGCTGATATTGGTGGCTGATCTTGGAAGACGGGGAGCTGGTGATGTCTATCACGACGAGGCAACAAACGTTGAGGAAACGTCTCAGAAATGTCTATGTGTCTCTGTGTTTTGTCTCTCTCTCTCTCTCAAATTTAGCAATCTTTGGAAGAACGTAATCAACCAGGTAGGGTGTTGACTGTTGTGTTAGCCGACTCTCTGTGTTGTATTGCATTATATTTCTAAGTTTACTAGGTTTGTTTTCTCTTTAATTTGTACCTGATGATGATTGCTTGTGTTGCAATCGAAACGTCGTATGCTATTATTTAATTTATTGTTTTCTCTTTCTACGTGACTTTACCGAAATAACCAATGAGCGTCTCAGAATTGTTTGAGGGAACGGGTGTACAGTGTGACGCGTGTACAGTGTGACGCTAATCGTTCTGGTCGGCCATCAATAGTTTCCAAATGTTTGGTGAAATGTCCAAATGTTCACCAGTGAACATTGCTGAAATGTTGATTGTGTGAACAATACGAGTGATGTTAACGTTTAAAAGAGTATGACTAAAAAAAAGTGCGTTACGTTCCATTATAAGGTACTGCGAATTTCACTTTTTTACATTATTGGGTGCCAGAAAGATGTGGCACTGCTTGAGCATATTGGCACAAGACGGAGGAAAGCGGAGGCCAATGATGGAATGTGCAGTGGACACCTACGGGCCAAAATAACTCGCAATAAGATATTTCATATTGTAATAATATCTCACAATAAGATACGTCTTATTGTAAAAAAATATCTTACAATTAGATATTTCATATTGTAAAAATATCTTAAAAACACATTCCTGCGGAGGGAGCTGGTAGGAACGTTGGGTTGCTCGGTCAATGGCCAGGGTCAACGGCGGCGTGGTGTATTCCGCAAATATGCCCGACTGTGAGGGCGGGCACAAGCCGGCGTGAGTAGGTTAAACATTGAGTTTTATAAGGGCACCACGGGGTGACCAGCCCCTCCCCACCCAGCCCCACCCCTCCCACCCCCCACCCAGCCCCACCCTCCCCACCCAGCCCCTCCCCACCCTCCCCACCCAGCCCCACTCAGCCCCTCCTCACCCAGCCTCTCCCCACCCAGCCGTTCCCCACCCTCGACTCCCCACCCAGCCCCACCCTCCCCAGCCAGCCCCTCCCCTCCCCACCCAGCCCCTCCCTGCACGACGGACGGACACAATAATTCCCTGTGGGCTAGTGTAACCAGGAGGTTCCTACCAGTATAATATATTTCTTATTCTTCTAGGTTATTTCCGTAAAGTCACGTAGAAGGGAAATAATAAAATAATAAAAATCAAACATAATAAAAGACAATTCTCACGACCTTTCGGCCACAACGCAAGCAGCCGTCCTCAGGTGAAGAACAGTCACGAAAGCTTTAAATCGAAAAATATTTCTTATTGTAAAAATATCTTACAATAAGATATTTCTTACTGTAAAATATCCTACAATAAGATACTTCTTATTGTAAAAAATATCTTCCAATTAGATATTTCATATTGTAAAAATATCCTACAATAAGATACTTCTCATTGTAAAAAAATATCTTCCAATTAGATATTTCATATTGTAAAAATATCTTACAATTAGATATTTCTTATTGAAAAAATGTCTTACGATAAAATATTTCTTATTGAAAAAATGTCTTACGATGAGATATTTCTTAGTGAAAAAATGTCTTACGATGAGATATTTCTTATTGTAAAAGTGTCTTACGATGAGATATTTCTTATTGAAAAAATGTCTTGCGATGAGATATTTCTTATTGTAAAAAATCTCTTACAATAAGACATGTTAAACACAACGAGGGACTTCACGATCACTCCGCGTGACTTCCGACGCGATTGTTTAGGACTGTGCACATTTACACGTCATGCTGAAACCATTACTTACAACTCCGCAGTGACCACAACACTGGGCTAAAAAGAAGATGAAGAGGAGAAATCCACCAGGTGTCCTTCGTCTCGTGCCTGCCCTTCATGCCTTTTCCTCCCGTGCCGTTTCCACCTTACATCGTGTCGAGCAGTGGTCCTTCATCTTTACTGTAGCCTCGCACCCCTTTGGATCTAAATCGTAAAAAAAACATTTACAAGGTTAATAAACACATCGAGGGGTTTGATGAAACAAAGTTGTTGTGTTTACGTCCCCGTGCTTAATCTGTGTTTTCGATAATTCACCTTCGAAAACAAATCTGGCCATGTCCCGCACCCCCAGAAAGGGCATCTCGCACCCCCAGGGGTCCAGGATAAGAAGAATCACTCCTGTAGACACTGCCAGTTCCATCGATCTCCCATGACCGGTCTAAACAACGAGGCTGGAGGGGCACCGATGTTGATTGAAGCCACCCCGGTCGTGATCTTCCTCCACATTGCCCCACCCCCGTCTTCCTCACACTCACAGATCGGCTGACTGGTGGCTCAAGGCCGTTCGGGTCCTGCCATGTTCTGAATGCGAGTCCTCCTTGGACGCCCTGTTGCTGTTGTTGCTGTTGTTGTTTCTTTTCTTCTTGATCTCTCAACGGTGCCAGACACGCGGCGGGGGCAACGAGGGGGCAAACATTGACGCGGGCCTCACGCAAACAAAGTGCGGGCCCCCACGATGGACCTGTGTGGTTTGTGGTTGTTGGTGTTGTTGTCGCTAACGAATACGGGGGATTTCTACGTGTTATTCTGCCCTGGGCTGTCAGAAACCTAAATGAAACTATGTATTTCTAAAACTAAGACTTAGCGTTGTGGTGGGTCGCGCCCAGTGTGGGAAACTCGGCATTAAGTCAAATTATGAACAAACTTTCGCTTGATAATTGGTTTTTTACCCTTTTATCTGGCAACAAAACTGACACCTTTTTTACAAGGAGTCATGTGTGCATAGACCACAATACCTGCAGTCGTAATGCAAACAAAAAAACATAACTCTGATAATGTATGCACTGTCCTTGAAGTTGATTGGTCCACACCCGAGACAGCTTTCCTTAGAGCCTAGTCTCACATGGTGTTGGCAAATGAGTTTCCAATGGTGTAAATACTTATCCGAGCTCTCATACTCTGATGGTGCATTGTCTTTGAGTTGTGCGCCTTTTGGCGTAATCTGGTCCAACACCAGGTGATTCTTGTGTCCGTCCGTCGTGCAGGGAAGGGCTGGGTGGGGAGGGAGGGGCTGGGTGGGGAGGGTGGGGAGGGGCTGGGTGGGGAGGGTGGGGCTGGGTGGGGGTGGGAGGGGTGGGGCTGCCCTTATAAAACTCAACGTTTCACCTACTCACGCCGGCTTGTGCCCGCCCTCACAGTCGGGCATATTTGCGGAATACACCACGCCGCCGTTGACCCTGGCCATTGACCGAGCAACCCAACGTTCCTACCAGCTCCCTCCGCAGGAATGTGGTATTTACGCGATCAAATTCAAAAACACCCCTTTATTATTCATAATATTGGTCGCGACAGCCGACTAACGTGTTGAATAAAAATTCTACTACTTCTACAGTGCTGCACTTCACAGCTGTTCCAGACTTTCCCCTTGTTGCTTTGAGGTCTTTAAAGCAGCCTTGTAGACGCCCTATCACAGCAGTCCAAGGTCCCGTGCAAAACTGCTGGGCTCCGAGTCGGGCCCTTCCTGCATCCGCCTCGTGGGTAAAAGGTTCGATCCCGGGCCTACGAATACAACAGAGTTCGAGGCGCGAATCTCATCGCACAATTCTGGGATGCGGTTGGGAACTTTCACTCTCAGCGAATCGCTCCGTAACGAAGCTGCAGCAACAGCGGCGGTGCACGGGCCAGCAAGTGCGCTATAATTAGAGTCGTGTTTGTGTTAGCGAGAGGCTCAGGGGAGCACGCAGGAACTCCGTGACCACAATTGGCCATTAGAACGCACGAGGGCTCTTTGTTGGTGGAACAGTTCATCTGTAATTGCACGTCATTACTCTCCTTTATTCGCAAGTGCCATTGGCCACGTTGCCGCGGTAATTATGATGATGATTATTATTATTTTGGTAAACAAAATGCTGGAGATGTAAAGCTGATGTTGTTATTTTCTACGACTGTATTGCATGGTAATGGGACGAGTGATACAAATTAAAAGTTCACAGTCTATGTCGATAGTCCTATAACAATGATCTGGATGTAATTCTCTCCCCCCCCCCTGCTTTTTAAACATTTATTTAGTTTAAATAAATACCTTTGAGAAAAGTGCAATGTTCTCAAATCCAATAATTACTTGAAATGTTTGCTTTTACAACAAAAGATCAATGGAAAGAAACAATTGTTTATATTTATCTCATTGCGTTTAAATTACAAAGTGCGTTCATTATTTTCTTTGAAAAATGTGGATTGCAATTATCATCGGTTTACTTAAGAAACACGGAACAGTTCACACTCAGCCCATGCTGATTATACGAATATTAAAAACATTTCCCCTCGAACTAAGTCCACCCATGGAAGGGCGAATCACCGGTTTCACTGTGTAACAAAATATTAAACACGCTATTTTAGTGATGGATCTTTTAAAATATATATCGTCTGTGTGGATCGTAGTCATTTCACTGCTAGATGAAAGACTCTCCAATACATTCTGCAGTCCGTCACGATCCTGCGATGCAACATGCCAGCTGGCACCGGCACGCGAGATGATTCCATCGCTCCATCTCCTCTAGCGACGCGTCCTGCCCAGGACCTTTAAAATGTCTCAACGGTTGGAATGCATCTTTGTGTCTATTAATAATGTCTTCAACTTGTAAGGCGCCACGCAGTATGTGGGCTCACTCGCGAAGAGAGGGAACGACCCGGGAGGTGCGAGGAGGGACCACAGACAAGCGGGAAGGCAGCAACCAGGCGGTGAAGCCAGCGCGACCAACACATGCCCAAGCTCTGCGGGTCCTCTTTCCATATGTTCAGATGTTTTTCACCGAATTACTGAGTTTTTTTTATTTTACCAGGTAAGGCCAATGGAGCTATTTAGCTATTTTTCAGCAGCAACCTGGCTGATCATGTGTAATTTAATACTCTAAATGCGGAGGGAAATGCCAAAGACCCGGAGAAAATCCACGTGACCACGGGGAGAGAGACACGCAAACTCCAAATATACAGCAGGCGTCAGCGTCGTGGTCGGGATCGAACCCACGACCTCCTGCATACCAGGCGAGGGAGTTAACATCTCGCCACCGCGGCACACCTTCATTCTCCCTTTCCTTTACGTGGAAGGAAACCAGAACACCCGTGGTAAACAAACGCATGCGAGGGGGCAACACTCGATCCCATACACATGGAGTCCGCATTTGCTGTACCGCATTCTCCCGGCAAAGCCAGGGTATGGCACTTCGACCGGCCATGGGATGTGCCGTGCCGACCGTCATAGGTGCTCGCTCGCAGCACTTGCCCCAATAGTCTGTTAAGGCTATACGGGGGATCTATGTCTATGTGCCATCTTTGTCGTGCATTCGTTTTCTCTCAGGCCTTTGAGAATATGATTTCGGTGTTTCGGTTGCTCTGGAGATCGGTGATCGATGTTCGGCGAGTGGTGTTGATTTTGTGTGCGTTTCATACCGGCACTCGTAAATCCGAATTGAATTCAATTTGCTTATAAAATGGGACCTTTTTGGCAATGTCAAAGTATGAAAAAAATAAGACTAGGGTTTACCCTTTCTGGCAATGAAACAGGTGTTCAAACACCAAATATAAACCTTTTGCAAGCAATCAAGACTGCATTAACCACACGCACTTGCGATGAACATGCAGACAAAACATGCTCTGATAATAATGTTTACATTGTATGTTGGCGTTCTCTGGTCTGATACCGGTGAGACTAAGCCCTAGGAAGGCTGTCTGGTGGAGACCAATCAGTTTCAAGGACAATGCATCGCTTATCAGAGCACGGTTTGTCTGCAAGTGCTGAGTGTGGTTAATGCAGTGACTTGATTCCTCGCAAAAGGTTTCTATTTGGTGTTTGAACATCTTAACACCTCCTGTTTTATGGCCAGAACGGGTAAAAACCTAGTCTTATTTTTTGCTAATATTTATCACTAAACTCTTGTTCATAACGCAAAGCATGCCAACGGTCTGTTCAGTAGATTTTGTTTGGCAGGATGGTGACATTTGTGTTGGTGGTTGTTGTTGAGGAATCTATGACGATTTCTTTGAAGTTGAAGGGCGACGGCGGCGGGGAGCTAAAAGAATGGGTCTCTCTTTTGAGATTAGAAATCGTTTCAAATCGTGGAGCGAGAAATGATGCCACCCCCTGCTTTCGCGTCAACACCTCGCTGACCTCGTGTGAATCATTCCATATCGGGAGGGGGACGGTGAAATCAAACGCCCTTTCTTTGATGAGTAGTAAGTCCCAAACTGGAAGTGAATGGCTTGGGAATAAACTACATATCTAATTGTTGATCTACTGGGTTGAGACGAAGTAAATTGCTGGGTTGTGGTAATGGGATTACACCGCCCTTTGTCAACCCACCCCTGGATGAAGGCGATCCCGCGGCGTCGCCAGCGCCTATTATTTTCCACAAGTGAGAAACGGCTTTTGAAGGCAAAATACCAACAACAACGACAACAACAAAAGTTGTATCGAAAATAAGTCTCGATCACGTGAGTATAACATTGGTGTTGGTGATTCTGGTACCGTATTTTTTTCTCTTTATTTTAAAGCACAAAAGTAAGGGATTGCTTGTGATGCGATCGAAACGTCGTGATTTTTTATTATTTTATTAATTTTCTATCTACGTGACTTTACCGAAAGACCCAAAGAGCGTGAATTCCTGCAGTCACGAAAGCTTCAAGTCAAGATCTAGGGAGTGCATCTCACGTTTACCATCAGCGGTTAGCGCTACACCAGCGACGAGGATTATCTGAAACCGGTCCTGGGCCTCCCCAAGGTGAACTCAACCTCTGGGGAGACAAAGGCGGCCGGGCGAGAGTTCTGGTGGCCACCCGTGTGCCCATTCCGGCCTTCGCAGCTTGCTGCTCGCAAACCGCACTTGCCCTAAGTGTCTTTAGACTGCACGGGGGAATCTTTGTTCTCTGTGCACATGCGACCAGATTTGTCTCCAGCATTAACGAAAGCAGGCGCAGGTGCTGGGTGCATCTCACGTCTCCGGGGCGTCCTACAACCACCCTGCAGCAGGCGGGGTGCTGGGCGTCGGGTGGCCGCGTGATGTCTCCTTCGCTACGGGGTGTGGGCTCGAGTCTTGAGACGGGCGAAGAAATTTGACAAGATCCCTTACACAGATTTTCTTGTTTCGCGGTGGAGGTGGCCGTGACACTTGGGACGTCTTGGGGTTTTTTCTCCCGCCCCCCCCGCCTCCCCGATATGTTGTGTGTGTGGTGTGTGTGTGGTGTGTGTGTGTGGGGTGTGTGTGTGTGTTGTGTGTGTGGTGTGTGTGGTGTGTGTGTGTGTGTGGGGTGTGTGTGTTGTGTGTGGTGTGTGTGTGTTGTGTGTATGGTGTGGTGTGTGGTGTGTATGGTGTGTGTGGTGTGTGTATGGTGTGTGTGGTGTTTGTGGTATGTGTATGGTGTGTGGTGTGTGTATGGTGTGTATATGGTGTATGGTGTGTGTATGGTGTGTGTGTTGTGTGTGTGTTGTGTGTGTGTGTTGTGTGTGTAGTGTGTGTGTGGTGTGTGTGGTCTGTGTGTGTGTTGTGTGTGTTGTGTGTATGGTGTATTGTGTGTGGTGTGTGTTGTGTGTGTTGTGTGTCAAGAGGCGACCCGCAATAATTGCAACATGTATTTTCCGGGGCGAAAGCTGACAGTTGCCGCGACTTGTTGCGGGCGGAGTCGCACACAACCACAGCAGCAACATCAGCAGCAGCAGCAGCAACAGCAACAACAGCAGCAGCAGCGGCAGCAACAACAGCAACAGCAGCGGCAGCAACAACAGCAGCAGCAATAGCAGCAGCAGCAACAACAGCAGCCGCAGCAGCAGCAACACAACAGCAGCAGCGGCATCCGCTCGGTGTTATTCCGGTATCCTTTTGTTTCAGAGCTCCGTCATTATTGGTGGTCCGACCAAGGGGCTGCTGGATGTTTGACTTCCCACCAGGACAGGGGTAGCGGGCGGGGTGGTTGGTGCACGGCTCGACGGGGCTGGCTGGCTGCTAGGAGTAGGAGGTCCTGCAGCGGGATCTGTGTGTGTGTGTGATTTAGTCACGAGATAAGGACCCAAGTTTTTATTTACACAAACAGGAAAGACGCACTTCCCACACCCCCCCTCCACGCTGGTGATCCACGGACGACATCGGGACAGGCTCCTAAGCCGCGACTCTTAAATTCGCCAGACGCAGGACGGATCGGACAGTGGTGTGGAACTTGCAGGGAGCAGCCAGGTTGCCTGGGCAGGCGACGGAGGCGAAGTCGCGGTTTGTTCTCCAGCACTTTGATCGTGACCGAGACCAGCCAGCGAGCACGGAGAGCGCCATACAACAACAACAATTGCATGCGGCGAGGGAGACAAAAGGCAACATTAATGCCTGGGCAACTGCAGATATTCGTGTCCCAGAAATTGCCCACTTTTGGAAAGGCGGAGAACGGTGTCAAGATGGCTTTGGGAGGACCGCGAAATTACAAGGTTCGTTCCGATCGCAGTTTGCACTTTTGGGGGGTGGGGGGAGGGTTTGTTCTGCATTCAGAGAAAGATTCGAGTGGTAAATGCACGGAAGGTGTGCGTGCAGTCTTGGTTTGAATGAACATTTATTCTCTTGTTAGATGTGTGATGTGTAGGTCTGTGTGTGACACCTGTGTTACAGAAAAAGGCACGTAGGAACAGAGGTGAGGTGTTTCCACGGTGGTGAGATGTTTACTACCTCGCCTGGCATACAGGAGGTCCTGGGTTCGATCCCGACCCTTACGCCTGCTGTATATTTGGAGTTTGCATGTTCTCCCCGTGGTTGTGTGGATTTTTCTCCGGGTCCTCCGGTTTTTCCCTCCACATTTAAAAACATGCGTTTAGACTATTTGACTGCTATACATTTTCACCTGATAAGCTGCTATGCTGAGCTATCATTTTTGACGGCCAGGTTCGCTTCTGAAAACAAGTTATAGAGCCCAGTGGGCCTTATATAGTAAAATAATAGGTTTTTTTTCATAATTTATTTGTGGCACTTTCCGTAAACGCGGCTGGTTTGTCGCGAGGTTGATTTCTGCTCTGAACCGCACCTCCCGTTTGGCCGTCGATCTCGCGTTTGATTTAACAATTACGATGTTACTACTGCACCCACTGCTTCTGGTGTTTTACTCGAAGGGCTCCGTGTGTGATGTGAACGTGTTTGTTACCTCGGGGGGTTATCGCAGTTGCGAGGATAGAACGACAACGCCTGCAACCGCTGTCTTTTTTTTGATGACTTCTCTTTTCACCATTGGAACCCGAGCTCTCATACTCTGATGGTGCATTGTCTTTGAGTTGTGCGCCTTTTGGCGTCATCTGGTCCAACACATGTGAGACTAGGCTCTAAGGAAAGCTGTCTCGGGTGTGGACCAATCAACTTCAAGGACGGTGCATATGTATCAAAGTTATGTTTTTTGTTTGCATTATGGCTGCAGGTATTGTGGTCGATGCAAACATTATTCCTTGTAAAAAAAGGTGTCAGTTTTGTTGCCAGATAGAAGATGTTCTTTCGGAGAGACACCTGATAATAAACAGCGAGACTATAAATTATAATTATTTTTTTAATGTCATTGATTCCATGTTAAGGCCACTTAAAATCCAATTAAACCTGCAGATAGGACAACTCAATGTACGCACGTTACAGCCCCTTCATCAACACATTGCCAACGTGTGCGTCGTGGGGGTTATTGACCATACCTCCTCGCGCCGGTCAGTGCTAGTTGGTGAAAGCGAGGAGCATAGACGCGGGGGGGGGGTCACAGAAGTGCAGTACAACAATAGATTTTGCTGCAACTGTCGCCTGCTGATAACCACATGGCCCTCGCAGCCTATACGCAACCTGTGGCGCATGTTGGTCGCCCATGCGAGCACCGATCAAAGGCCACGCATTGCTTCGCTCTTGACGGGATCTGACGAGGAGATCCGGTGGCTTCCGTATAATTTGCCCATGTGCAGGAGAACTCAACGGATACTGGGAAATAGAGTCCAGAGGGAAGTGTGATGTGGGTGGAAATGGAGCCGAACAATAAGCGGAGGAAAATGAGGTCTCCGGTCAGGAAGAGTTCCAAATCCTCTCTGTACGCGTAAGCCACGGTTGCGTGTGTGTATGTTGAACGTCTTTCGCGCCACAACGTAGCCAACCGTGCGAATCGGAGGTGCGGGTCGGCTACGTACGGTGCGAAAGAAGTTTAACGTACATACGTTGCAGCGCAGAGGGCATGATGACACAGGGCTGGGCATATAATTGATGTGCCTGGCGGATATGCTGTGGCACAGAGTCACGAAGGCTGATGACTCAAACTCAGTCTCTGTTGAATACTGTGAGCATATTTAAATGGAATGCACGTCTATGCTGCACTGTGTATATAAAATACATGAATGGGTGTACTCAGATATTAAAACCTATGATGTATGTTGAACTTCCTTCGCACCGTACGTAGCCAGCCGTGCTCATCGGAGGTGGTATTATTAAATTACTTTATATATGTTCTTTGGGTCTTCGGTAAAGTCACGTAGATAGGTTCAAAGAAAATAACAAAAAAACTACGACGTTTCGATCGCAAAAAAAGCATTTTTTTGTTATTTTCTTTGAACCTATCTACGGAACTTTACCGAAAGACCCAAAGAATATGAATTCCTGCAGTCACGAAAGCTTTAATTAAAGATTTACTTTATATACGCACTTGATTATATCATTGGTAGAGGTGGCTCAGCTGTATTAGATGTCACAGCAGTCGCTGAGAACCTGGATTCAAGTGTGGCCAACGACCCGTGATTTAACCACGACCCGTGATGAGACCACGACCCGTGATGAAACCACGACCCGTGATGAAACCACGAGAGCTCATTAAGCGTAAGGTGTTGGTGGCGTCTTCCCAGTGACTGCAACAACTAAAATGGGCCAGTTCTGAGAAATGAAACATTTGGCTTGACTGACATGTAACACAGAGTTCTTTTATGGGTATTTATTTTAAAAAAAATATTTCCTCCTTGTGCGGCTAAAAGATGATAGTGATTTAAAGTGACTTATTGTGTAGTTCAGTGATGTCATCCTCCTGCACAATTCTCTAATGCAGCGTGATAACACTGCTCTTTGAAAACTTCGAAATGGAAATTTGTGCATTCTCATGGAGTGAAGCCGAAAGCAAAAGTGGGATGTGATTTGTCAATGAAAATAATACACTAATGTATTTGATTAGCACATGCAATGAATTTTACAGAAGACGAACATCGATGCGGGGTTTAGGTACGGAATTCTAAAGTGGATGAATATTCTGGAACATTTGAAAATTAGCAAAACCATTTGAGACCAAACTTTAATAAAAGTTAATAAAACACGTAAGAGGCAAAGTATTGCAGAGGTCATGTATTTAAACAGCTTTTTTGTTGAAATGGCTTTAGAAAAACATTTAAAGAAAGCTTTAGCTTTCATCACCACAAACTATGATGGCATGTAACATTTATAAATCAAGGATAAGTAATTTTCCACCGCATTTTAACAGCAGCATGAAACGTGACTCTAAAGCTGCGTTTAATGTGTGGATGCGGACGGGTGCCGCGGGCTTAGCTGTAACCTTTAACGTGGCTTAACCCATGCATGTTTATACGTGGGCCTGAGGTCAAGCAACGTTCTTTCTAATTCAAGTGAGACCACTCATGTAAACGGTGTTTTTCATGTCTCTCGGAACGGAGCCGGCCAGGTGGCTCCATGGTAGAGCGAGCGGCTCGCAATTGGGAACGTTGGCGAGTTCAAAATCTGGTTTGAAGATTGACTCAGCCAATCACCGCTCGGGGGTCGATGAAAAACTTCTCCGGGAGGAAGTCAACAGCGTTTTTCCGCTGAATCGACTCGCCGACCTTCGTAGAGGAACGTGGAATTTCCACCACCTGCTCACGAGCTGTACAAGGGAAACTAGCCACCCGTGTGTCAATACGCATTTGAGCAGGGACCCATTTTGGCTTTGAGGAGCAGAAACTCGTGCCATTGTTAGTGACGTGATGTCCCCTGGGTGTGCACGGCGCACACCCGCAAGGATAGTTGGGGCGAGGTGGGGGATTGGTGTACTGCGAGAGCCTCAACTGGCTTAGGCCCCGAGATGACCGGTAGGAGATGGCGGTGCCGAAGATGAGATCGCAGCCCATCCGTGCAGGTTTGTTGCGTGTGTTATCCCATCATCTAAAGCGCGGGTTTCCTCTGGGTCCCCTGGCTTCCTCCCACGTGTGTGCAAAAAAAAACCTCATTAAGCGGATAAACATTGCAATGCAGGACTTACCCGCAAAAATGAAAATGGTCTTGACACTCAGTGACATTTTCTGGAAGAAATGAGGGACCACTTTGCATTGGCTGAGTTGTTCCACAGCGTGAATTCCCACGCACTGGCGACTCAAAACGTCTCAGTATTGTTGCATTGGCCTTCAGAGACACTGGAGTAGGTGACACTGAGATATTCGATGTCAGCCTCTGAACGCGTGCACTTGAGAAATGTTGTTGCTGTTTTACTCCGCACTGCGTGTCGCTTTGCCTTCTCCCAGTCACGCTCTCCGTTATGGAAACAGCACATGTCCCCGAGGTATTGAGTAATGGAATCAGTTACTGTACGAGGATGTTTATTGTATTCCAATGTTTAGATTGTGCGTGCGTTATTTTTTTGCCTTGAAAAATATTTATAAATTACGGATTGAAATACTGTTTGGAATAACAAAAAACGAATTTAACAGACACAACGAACATGTATAGAACCATATCTGATGAAGATGCGTGTACTTTAAAAAGTCACACACACACACACTGTTGTTTTCTTGTTAAACTGTTAATTCCCGTCATTTGAATTTAGAGGGAGGAAATGTAACTACTCATAACTTGAATGTAAAATGTGAAATAGAATAATGTATTTTTGAACTAAAAAATGTAAGCCAGACATCTAAAGATGGTTACTTTTTTATACTTGAGAATCTGCTCTTGAAACCCCACGTCTGCCCATATGGCCGTGCATGGCGAGTTATTTTATAATCCACGTCCTGCTTTTAGAGTAACCGTGCATCACGGTCGCATTGCTGATGCCCTCTCGCGAGGGCAACGCCATTACAGGCGCGATATATAAAAAAGCCATGTTCTTGTTGTTGTTGTTGTCGTATTGTTGCAACCAAAACACGACGCGCGATATTGACACGGTGTGAGCCGTCCCGGCTGACTCAGCCCGTGTCTCGACAGGACCTGCTGTACGAGGAGGTGGTCTACTCCACCATCCACCAGCTGAACGTGTCTCAGGCCGACGCATCTCACCTCCTGGGCTTCCTCCAGCAGGTACGGTGGTACACTTCCACGTGTAGGAACACACGTGTGTGTGTGTGTGTACGCACGTATGTTGAACTTCTTCCGCACCGTACGTGGCCAACCGTGCTAATTGGAGGTGTGGGGGAAGGACAACAACACTAAACACAAAAAATCCGTTCTAAAGAATTTAGTTTTTAATCTATATGTGCGTAGTTCCGGTGGCTTCCAAATATCGCAAGGAAGAGCATTCAAGAGGGCCGCAAAAGCGCATCTGAAAGTGCGCGTTGCAGTGACCATCTTTGTTCGATGGCTAGCCAAACGCTGCTGTGGCACGGCTTCAGCAGAGGCAGGTGACACACGAATTTCACAGAGACAACCCCACTCTTCAACTTCGAGGGCCCACGGAGATTCAATATCAAGCCGAGGGCAAGAGGTAATCATGACCACCACTATCGACGCCAAAGACAAAGATCCCCCGTGTAGCCTTAACAGGCTATTTGGCCAAGTGCTGTTAGCGAGCACCTATGAAGTTTGGCACGGCAAACGAGGGAGTGGGTGCCTAGCACCATACCCGACCACCTTTGTCTCCCCAGTAGCGATGTTTTAACAAACCACACCACGTACTCATTTGAGGCTGAGTCGACCGAGGGGAGGCCCATCACAGGTTCAGATAATCGTCACCGGTGTTGGCCGTGAGCGGGAATCGAACTCGGGTCAACGGGTTCATAGCGCAGCGTGCTAACCGCTATCCTACCCGCACACACACACACAACACGTACACACACACACGTCGCCATCACTCGCCTCCTTCTGCCAGACCATGCCGCTTGTTTCACGGTTGACACCCGCCCGCCGTGTGTGTCCTTGCATTGCAGGTGTTCGGTAAGAGCCCGTCGGAGCACCTGGCCCTGGTGCAGCGTGTGCGGGAGATGGCAAAGGTGAGGGTCGCCTTTCAAGACACTGTCCACGATCAATGATTAGAATCAGAATATTTAGTTATCCTGGAGGAATCCGACGAGCTATAAAGCTGCTGATTTAGGGCTGAAAATGTAAAATGTTTAGCATGCTGCGGATACTTTGTCTTTAGCGTTCGTATTAGAAACGTGCGTTTAGATTATTTGGCTGCTTAGAAATTTCCACGTGATAAGCCACTTCGTTGAGATATCATTTGTGACCAGATCGCTTCTGAAAAGCTCAGTGGGCCTTACCTGGTGAAATAAAAACTAGCTTGAGTAGTTTAGTTTAACCACGATTGTGGCAAAGATCTGCGCTGTGCAACATCCCTGTCGTCGCAAGACGCCCGTGAAATAGAGCCTAAGAGCTCATTGGGGTCCTTTCTGTTGAAAAAAATAAAATCTAAAAATCTACCCCTTGCCCATAACTGTAGTCAACCCAGCAGCAATTTGTTGGAGATAGGCCATACTCTCCTGACGATACTCAAAAAGTGGAAACCGGTCAGGGGTTTTGCTGCTTTAACAAATACTTCTAAATATCCTTATCTCAGAAGACCCAGGCTATGCTATCCAGGTTATTTACATCCATTATTATAAAAAAAGCATATTCTGAAATGTTTATATTGGAGACATAATGGTTTCAGATTCACGATTATCCGTTTAAGATTTGCTGACAATACGGTTCATGATATATCAAGCATAACAATGCAACAACGTGGGAAACATTGGTGGAGGGTTTTGAACCAGCCATCCGTAAAAGAAACACCATCGATATCGATACTGTGTGGCTTTTAGCCGGACACGATTTTTAATGGGATACATAAACCACTCTGAAATGCCTTCGTCGCTGGTTAATGTGCAGGCACAACACCAAACAGCAATCAAAGCGCGAATCCCTTTGTCAGCGTTGTCCTTTGCGCGAGCTGAACGGTGCGTGTCATTGTGTGTTCCTCCTCCAGCCGCCCGTCCACATGCTGAAGGTCACCGTGTTTGAGGCCACTGACCTGACACCCAAAAATTTGGACGGTGAGTGGTGGACAATGTGAGAAGGGCCGTGGCACGAGGCCGCCTGCGATCGCACGTCCACATTTTTCCACGTCTCCCTGTGACGAATGGCACCGACTCTCAATTATCGCATCTGCCTGAGAGCCCCCCTCACAACCCTAAACCAGTCCTGGGTACAAACCCTCGATCCTTACCTACCTCTCTAGCTCTCGAGAGGCAGGGTCCCCTCGGGGTCCCGATGGCTGGTGGATGCTGCTGCTGCTGTGCGTGCAGGATCCAACGGTAGTGTAGCGGCGAGCGCTACGCTGCGCTACGAACCCGGCGACACGCGTTCGATTCCCGCTCACGGCCAACACCAGTGACGGATTATCTGAACCGGTCCTGAGCCTCCCCTAGGTCGACTCAGCCTCGAATGAGTACCTGGTGCGGTATGCAGTGAACATGGCCACTAGGGAGACAAAGGTGGTCAGGTGTGGTGCTGGTCACCCACCCCCGTCGTGTGCCTTGCCGGCCATTCAAAGAAGTGCTGCTCGCGAACGGCACTTGCCCCAACAGTCTGTTGAAGGCTACCTGGGGGTATCTTTTTGTTCTTCTGCAGGCTCCAGCAATCCGTACTGCACCGTGGGCCTGGCGCTGGGCGCCGACGCCGAGCGCTGCAACCGCGAGTTCTCCTCCTCCGAGTCGCTCCTCGAGAGGCTCCCCGACCGCACAGACACGCTGCTGCAGACGCTCAACCCCGTGTGGGACGCCGTCTTTCACATGTACGACGGCTACCCTCCCTCCTCCCCGCCCCATCCCTCATCCCCTCATTCCCCCCGCACTCCTCCCTCCCACTCCCCGCCCCATCCCTCATTCCCCCCGCACTCCTCCCTCCCACTCCTTCCCCCCATCCCCCCCGCCATCCCTCCTCCATCCCTCCTCCACCCCCCATCCCTCCTCGCCCCCGATATTGGCAAATCTCTGATCGATTATTTCATCGGGTGTCCCGATCGTATCGTATTACAGCGGCCTCTCTCTCCGCCGCGTTCCCTTGTGGAGACGAAATCCGGCCGGGGCGACTCCAGCGGTAGAACCAGCGGCTTGCGATCCGACGGTTTTGCGAGTTCAAATCGTGGTTTGGAGCTTAACTCTCCCCACCATCATCCCTCTCTCTTGAATCGATAAAAATGAGTACCACTTTGTAGGGAAGTCATTTTAGTTTTTTCTAAGAGGATCACCCTCGTCATGGGAATGTGGAATGTCCCCCACTGGCTCAGGGCTGTAAACAGAAGAGCATCGCGGCAATGCTCATTTGAGCAGAAGATCACTTTGACTTTCACAGACAAAGATCCTCCCTCCCCATAGCCTGTAACAGCCTGTTGGGGCAAGCGCTGTTAGCGAGCATCTATTAAGGCCGGCACGGCACGCGAGGAATCGGTGCGGCCAACACCACGCCCGACCGCCTTTGTCTCCCCAGTGCCAATGTTTACACACCACACCAATTCTGAGGCTGAGTAAACGTAGGGAGTCTTTCTCCGTATTACGTTAATTAATAAAAGACGCATACTTTCCCCCGTGACGGTCGGCTGTTTTGCATAACGCCTTGCGGTCGCGTTCATGCGCCCCCACAAATCCGCACTGCGATTTGTACGCTCAATATCTGGCCCTTACCTACTTGGTAACGCGTTCACACAATTCCAGCGCTGCTCGCTCGATCGAGCCATTTCCTTGCCTGTCATTCCGAGACGTTCATTTGAAGGATCCTTTAGTTTCATTATTTTAGCTGCACCCAGCTCTTGAGTAACCCACGTGTCACAGGCACCGCGGCACCAGCACCGTGTTTTATTGGAACTGGTGCGATTATTTTTGGCGTTGTTCTTTAAAACGAGCCTGCTTTTTTCTTCAGTGGTTTTGAGCTCTTGATTCGAGCGCACGGCACACGGCTGACAACAGCGTTGCACCACTGTTGTTGCTTCTCGCAGGCGGATCGATGATGTGAAGACCGATGTCCTGACGCTGTGTGTGTGGTAAGCAGCATCACCTACTCTACCTTCCCCATCTAACCTGTCTTCAGAACTGTTCATTACGGCCCTACCTATAAATTTCCCCTTGATAATATATATTAAATACATTTTTAAAAACTAAACACATTCATCAAGGAAAATATGAGAAACATATTTCAACATCTGAATAGCATATGTACTGTGAATAAGGACCATGAGAAAATGGGACCTTTTTTGACAGTATCAAAGTATGAAAAAAGAAAAGTTTTTACCCCTTTCTGGCAATAAAACAGGAGGTGTTAAGATGTTCAAACACCAAACAGAAGCCCTTGTGCAAGGCACCAAGTCTGCATTAACCACACGCAGTACCTGTGGTGAACACGCCCTGTGCCCTGGAAAGGGCGCTAAATAAATCTGAAATAGAATAGAATGCCAGAAAGGGTAAAATCTAGTCTTGTTTTTTTTGCATAAAATTAGATTTTTAAAAATGCACAAAATTTGATATTTTTTTGTTCTTTTAAAGCCACAATTGCATTGCAGATTGATTCAGCACTGCTACCAATTATCAATGTCTGGCCAGCATGAAAGAGTAGGCCAATTACCCCATAGATCCACCTCCAGTGGAGGCCCCTCTGCCAGCAGTGGCGTGAACAAGAAATTTAAGGGTTGCGCCTTTACCTTTGACTAATCGGGAAACAAACGTTCTTAAAAGCTTTTGTCTGCTTCAGTCTCAAACCAATAATTAAATTATGTTAATGTGTACAACCTACAGATAAGTGACCATTAGATTATAATAATCATGATCGTAAAAATTACATTTTGCTTGACAGGAAAGGCGCTTTTCCGTCATATTCGTGCGACGTATTAGCAATGAGCATTGTCATAAGAGTCCGTATTGTCTGCATAAATATTTACCTAAGCGTGATACAAAGTTTTTGTAAGCACCGCTTCCGCTCGGTGACATTTGTCACTGATGGGAAACTGTGGGGCGAGTGATGGGCACTGACGGGGGAGGCCAACGCAGCCCGATATAGCTCACGTCACCATTTGTGTTGGCACATCTATTGTTCTCGTGCCACTGGATGTGGCGTCAAGTGGCAGAGTGCAGCTCTCTCTCGCTCACAAAAGTCTCTGGCGCCAACCTCGCCACCGTTTCATGGGAAGTTAAAGTTGGACAGTCGCCACGCTTGCGAGACGCAGCATGGGGCCGGCTCGCCTAACAGCAGTAATTCAATCTTCACTGCAATCGGTAATCGTGCCATAATTATAGAGCAAAGGCGGTCACCACGGAAGGCGCTGCTGCGTTTCACAGACGCAGTCTGCAGTAGTTTCACAGCAGTGGGCGATGTTGCCCTGTGTGTGTAGTACCGATTGAGTAATTTGTGCCGCAGTGGCGAGATGTTAACTATCTCGCCTGGTATACAGGAGGTCGTGGGTTCGATACAGACTCGACGCCTACTGCTGTATATTTGGAGTTTGCGTGTTCTCCCCGTGGTCGGGTGGATTTTTCTTCGAGTCCTCCGTAATTAAGAACCATGCTTTTAGGACTATTTGGCTGCTATAAAATTCCACGTGATGAACCACTTCATTGAGCTTTTATTTGTGGTCAGGTCCCTTCTGAAAAAGGGCTACACAGCTCAGTGTTTTGTTAATTTGGAGTTAATCTTTCAGATTACGGACCGTGACAATGTATGTCCTGCCCGATTAAAATGACACGAGGCATCCTTAACATGCACCATGAATAAGACGGCACGTATTTTACGGTTAATGAGCCTGCAGTGATAACCAGGGGCAGCCCTGCCCTGGTTTGAACCACAACCTTCCGCAACGAGTGGTGAAGGTGCTGACGCTAGGCAATGTTTATATTGTTGAGGATGCAGTCGCTTGTTCAGGCACCTACCGAGATTGTGCATCAGGAGTATAGTTGCCTTGGTGTAGGTCTCTTACTTAGATAATCTCAGGGCTAAATTTCAGACGGTCTCTGTCGGTTCTGTGACCCGGAAAATATTTACACACCCAGCGGACCACGTCCAGTGTCCATCTCACTATGGCTGTCGCTACTCGGCACATGCTGCCAGTGACCCATAAAATATTGAGAAATGTATCCCAGACGATGTTGCATATAAAACTCTCCTAAGGATATAAGCCAATCAGCATCAATTACCTATGGTGGTTGTGTCAGTGCAACCAGTGGAAGGGCAGCTCCTATTGTTGGTTTGGAAGCAACTCATATATTTAGCCAGAACAATTGACTTGGGATAACAAGATTGAAAGCATCTAGTGAACATATTCTTAGGTTTTTTCGGTAAAGTCACGTAGGTAAAAAATTAAAATTAATAAAAGTAAAATAAAATCACGACGTTTCGGAGGCCTCCGTCTTCAGGTGGAACCGTCACAGCACGATTGCTGTATCAAGATATTTTTATTTATTTATTTTACTTTTATTAATTTTAATTTTAATTTTTTACCTACGTGACTTTACCGAAAAAACCTAAGAATATGATTCCTTGCAGTCACAAAAGCTTAAAATCTAGAATCATCTAGTGAACACACAGAAGGATAAATATCCACCAAGGGAAGAGACAAAGCAAGGGGTTGGGGTCAGGGTTCGGACCGCTGGCGATGCTCTGTCAACCGCCGTTTTGTTGTCTCACGTGACGCATTTCGCCTTTTGCCAGGAACGAGCACAACGACTCCTCCCTCATGCAGGACATCTCCAAGATCTCCTCGTGGCAGGGCGCCAAGACGTGAGTGCGAATGTCGGGCGGGCGGTGCGCACAACCACGCCGGCGAGCGTCACGCGAGCGCAACGCCCGCTCCGTGTCCTCGAAGCTGCAGAACGTGGCACAACCGACTGCCGCATTACACCACGGTGAAACTTAAACTCCACCAGATTAAGATGGCACGTTTACGCGCGGCGGTGCATGCCGCGCCAACTTACAACGTGCGTGGATAAACGTTCCTGAATTAATCCGGGGTGCAGTCTACCATGGGGGCAGGCGACAAAGCCTATGCGTGAGTGAGCTACATCGGAATACGCGTTGCGTACGCTTCGCGTAGCGATGCAGCAAACACGAGCGAGAGAAAGGAGAGAACGGGAACCTCCCCCGTCGAGGTGTTGATAGCACAACAAATCACCGAAGAGAGATCCGTTGACTCGGGATTAGAGTGACCATGGGAACCCACCATACCCCCGGATATCCCAAAAACACAAAACCCTAATCCACCCCGACCCTTGGCCTCGAGGAGTAGGACGGCAGGAATCACTCACCGACACGCGTGTCCCCCCCCCCACCTCCGGCACCCCCCTGAGGACACGGATTCCCCTCTAAGCCTCGGGAAACCCGGAGAGGTCAAAAAGCGAGGGCGTTTTTGAGAACCCAGCCCTCGTGCCCTGCGGAGCGAGCCCGCACTGGGCCCCCAAGGGAGCTCCGAGGGGAGAGAGGGACCGGAAGTTTCCACTCCCAATCCGCTTAGCTGCTGCCAGTGCTGCGGAGAGCGATCTTAACTTTGCTATTCTCCTCCAGGGCCTGGTAAAGCTGAGAGCAAGGGCAGAATACAGTTAACGGATCCACGCGTGCACGGGGAAAAACATCTATAGATGGGGAAAAAAATGGACTCAAGCGAGCGTCGAAAGGCAGTAACGTGACCTAAAACAAAACATGGCCACGTATGCATCGCGATCAAAGATATAAAAAACAAGCTACTTTTGTGTGTAATAACTTAACAAACACCGTAACCCAGTGACCACGTTGTCACCAATCCTTTGCCATAACGGAACTGCTAACAGCTCTGATTGAAGCAATGCGCATTGTTAAATCTTATTTTAATTCAGTGTGTATGTTTAACTGGGAATAACCGTTGCCATTGTTGATAGTGCACGTGTGTCCATGTGCTAAAATCACACCTCCGCGGAATTATTTTTTTGAAACATTTTCTATGCAGTGGATTTTAATTTATCATTGCATCTTAACCAAGCGGCACCAGTCAGGTGGAACCAGTCAGGTGACACGTGCGCAATGTTGCGTCACCCCTCTTGCGCAGTGATTTTCACGAATTTCCAGAGGGGGGGCCACTTTCGCCGATAAGACATCGTCAGTGTGAGGGCCGCCACACGTTTGCCACCATTGGGGTTTGACTGCAGCACGATGATAATGGGGGGGGTGGGGGTGTTTTCACATTTTGTGTATTGTTGGGGGCTGCACGTCAGGGGCCGCACAAAAGGCCAGTGAAGAACACTGCCTCAAGTGATGTCTATCAGAGGCAGCATTTTGCAAAAAGAAAATAAGCTTAAGCGGAAAATGTTGTGGAAGATGTGATAATATCCAGAACAAATATAATAACCCTTATCTGTGTTTGTTCTCGAGTGAGTGGGCCAACGGCTCGGTCACCCATTACAAACGTCGAGCGTCCCGTGGCTGAGCGTCAACACTGTGGATGCTTAATAAAGACACACCGGACCTACAGGAGATTAGGGCACGGCTATAACGTAAATATTGTTCCCCCAAAATCACACAGGGCATCACGCTCGCAAACGATTTAGCCCGACCCCCACATTTCGACGCGTTCTCAGAAACTCAACATTTGATTCACGTAGTTTGTTTTTGTTGTATAACATTTACATTACGGTGAATGTAACGCCCCTGTTGGCTGCAGAAGTTATGGCCACGTAACTTCGTGCAACTCTTGCAGCACCAACAAAGCAGCTTGACATCCAACGTTGGTGCGAGCAACAACCAGAGCAGCTGAGCCACCAAAAAGGTCGTAATTATTACTTAATGGGGATGGGATGTGGTTCGGCAAACGAGGAGGTAAAACCCTGAAGCACCGCTAATGGCCGATGGGGGAGGGCGCCACAATTAGACGCAAACTTGTTGTGAGTCCCCAGCCCAGACTTCAAACGCGACGCGCCGCTACGAAGCTGTCCACCGTTCCCCCTGAGGCTCGGGAAAACAAGAGCGCACGCACGTCTGCTGTGTCTCAGATTGAGCAAGAAAGTTGTCAAGAAGCTGAAGCGATTGAGTTTCACCGAGGGACTCATAAAGCCAAAGCAAGAGGCCGACTTCCTGGGCCTTCTCAACCTCCCCGTGCGGGTGAGTGCATTTCCAGCGGAATATTTTCCAGGGCCACCCCCAGTCCTTAACCCTCCCAATCCCCCCCCCGTCCCCCTCCCCCCCACCGTCCCCACACTCCTCACCAAACCCCATGCCTGAACAGCTCCAGGTGAAACATAGCCCTGGTGACCACCGTAAACAACGCAAGAGTAGTATGTCACCACCACCACCACCAACACCACGTGTAGGTGACACCGCTGTACCCGCGCCCCACTGGGTGTGCGGCGCTGAAGCCAAGTAGAGGGTGGCGGTGGCTCTACATCGGGTGGCCACGGTACAGACCCCGATGGTAAAGGTCTTCATCATGGGATTGCTTGAAGCTACACGAACTACGACGTCTCCCGGTACGACATCTCCCGGTGCAGAAGTAGAAATCCACCAGTTCAGATGTCACGCGAAAATGCTGCTGGCGGTGGCCAGGTATTTAACTGAGGCTGCCAGGTTCACGGTTCAGTGCGCAAACCGTAGTTCATTACACACCGCAGATTTACCCACCGTCGCCGCTACTTCCCCTCCCAGAGACGTCCTCCACACGTTTGTCACACACACACTCGTCCCACTGCTGCAAAGGCGGTCACCACGAAGGCGCTGCTATGTTTCACAGACACAGTGTGCAGTAGTTTCACAGCAGTGGGGGATGTCGCCCTGTGCGTGGAGTCCCGATTGAGGCATTTGCGCCGCGGTGGCGAGACGTTAACTCCCTCGCCTGGTCTGCTCGAGTTTTGTCTCTCTTCCCGTGAGCTTCTATTCTGCGCCTCTTCTCTCATCACATGCACCGTCCCTGTATCTCGTTCCGCTGCCTCCTGCCATCCCCACCCCTTCCTCGGGCTCCCTCTGCTCCTTCTGTCTTCCACCAGTGGCATCTCCACAGCTCTTCTCATTGTGTCATCTCTGCCTCTTCTCAACACGCGCCCAAGCCGAGTCTCACCCCCTCCCCTCACTGACCACAAGACAATGTACGTATGTATGATTGTTGATCTTCTTTTGCAACGTACAAAGCTAACCATGTAAGGACAACAACATTACCCCCCCCCCCCCACCACTTCTCCTGCTGTGCCTCCCAACGTCCATCTCGATATTCCCATCTCCGCCCTTCCAAGCGCTCGCTTTTCCTTCCTCCACGGCAGTGCCCTCGTCCCTGGCGTCTGTGTGACCCACTGTGCCCCGCACCCCGCCCCACTCCCACCCTGCCCGGCAGGACCTCGGCGCCCCGTACCACGCTGGCACCTACCGGCTGCTGCCACGCTCCAGCCGCTCCCACGTGACGGGAGAGTGCCGCCTGCACAGCGCCTTCCTCACCTGCCAGGTGCGTGCAGCGAAGCGCCAGAGGGATTTTGTCGCAACGACGTTCGGGGGCGGTGACATGGCCAAATCACAAGTGGCCCGAGGAGATCAAAACCTGCAGCAACCCCTCCCCCCTCGTTTCCTGCGCTGTTTGTAGACGCGGTGGTTAAACGTGGCGTGTGTCACACACCGTGACAAGCCACACGGCTTACCCCGTATTCTTGTGCAAGGAAATTGAGTTTTCAGGTTCATACGGTGTACCTGTCAACCCATACGGTTTACCCGTATTCTCGTACAAATTGTCTATTTGATTGTGTTTCTCTCCTTGTGATGGGACTTTGTAGGATTAAAGTTGAGATTTATAAGGACACGGGATGACCAATAAGGTCTGAATTGGTCCGTAATAAGGTAGGGGCATTGATAAGGGGTTAACAGGTATCTAGATGGATGAATTAATCCGCTTGCTGTACTGCCATCTCCTGGCTACCGCACAACGCAACGGGTTTAGAAGTCGCGAAAATCTGTGACTCAGCGGCCCATCCCTCCAGAGGCCTGGATAACGGGGCCAGCACCACCGCACCCAACAGAGAGCCGTCCCGTGGGACATTAACAGCAGTGGTCTTCCTACGGCGATCCTGGATCACTGCCATGGGAATGAGGAATTTCCACCAATGGTTTAAGGCAGCCGATCGAAATGAGTGCCGCCCCAATGCTCATTAGAGCGTGGAGACAAATTGACGCATCGGCCAGTCATCTCAGTCAGTCGACCCATGGCACCTGGGTCTGTCCCCGTGACCTCCTGCCAGCGGGCGTTCGACACTTCACGTGGCCTTAACGTGCACCTAGCCTGGCACACGCGCCGGGGTGACGTCACCACCACATAGCGGCGAACGGCGGTTGTTGTTGTTGGTCCCAATGCGTGGGAAGTGACAGCGGCTGTTTTGTTGGCTGCAACAGAGGGACAGCGCGCTGAGCCGGGAAGGGCTCGAGAGGGGCGCGTACGAGCACCTGCTGAACGAGTTTGTGGAGTACGAGCACAGCCTCACGGTGAGCGGTCTGCGTGCCTGCGTGCCTTGCGTGCGTGTGACTGGCCGATTCGACCCTTCTTCTTGTCGTAGTCGTCATCATCGTCGTCTCTCACCACCCCCCACCCCCCTTTTTGTAATTCGTCTCTGCCCCGTACGTAGCCATTGCGACAACAAGAGCGGCACAGAGCAGCATCGCAAGTCGTGCGCGTCCTTGTTGACAGAACTCGTCCATTGGGAACTTACAAGGCTGGCTGGACTTAGGGGTGGGGAAAGAGTGGCGGGGGGGGGGGGCGTAAGTGGCTGACATGTGGGGGTGTCGTGTTGCCAAGATGTTAACTACCTCGCCTGGTGTGCAGGAGGTCGT
The DNA here is from genome assembly GCF_964198595.1 of Lampetra fluviatilis. Taxonomy (NCBI): domain Eukaryota; kingdom Metazoa; phylum Chordata; class Hyperoartia; order Petromyzontiformes; family Petromyzontidae; genus Lampetra; species Lampetra fluviatilis. Next base: position 10,618,930 of record NC_136309.1, on the reverse strand, counting down.
GGGTCTGATCCCGACCCTGACGCCTGCTGTATATTTGCATCATCGTGCGGTTCGCGATTGTAACATCGTGCCTGCTGGGCATGGTGGGTTTACTTGCAAGTTGCGGTTCGTCAGACGTCATCATGCAAAAGCACATGTTATGTATTTGTCAACAAAAAAGTCTCACTCAGTAAGAATGGGGTTTTGGATGTTTGGCAAATAATGTGAGATTTCTTTTGTTGCGGGAGGAATTCAGAATGGTTGTATAAAACCCACACAGAGACAACACTGGGACCCATCATACGCGGGCCAGAGAGACACTTGCTGTACTGTCTCTTGTATGCATGTGTGTTGAACTTCTTTCGCACCGTATGTAGCCAACCGTGTTAATCGCAGGGGCGGGGGAAAGACAACAATCTAAACACTAAAGAGAGACTTCTGCCTTTTTGGTGGGTTTTTCACTCGATATTATGTAATAATGTTAGTATTGTGCTTGTTTACCCGGGAAAGACTCACTGAGTCTATCGCAGTAAGACGCGATGCTGCAGTGCGTAATTCCAAACGAGTACAGATAGTCCCCGACTTACGATATTTCGGTCTTACGATGGCGATAGCGATATGACAAAATTGTAAAATATTTTAAATTTCGCGCGGCAGGCAAACGCAGAAGCGTACGAGGTACGATCTTGGTGAGTACAGGACAATATGATACGTTGCGATACGTTCGATGCATGTATGATACGTAGCTTTAGCGATTTCATTTTAGGGTTACCACGATACGATATGTTCAATGCATGTTAAAAGTTTTTTTTATAGCAGATAGGATTGCTTCCTGAAAAAACTTTCTATTAAATTGCAGTTCACGTAAGTAAGCTAAGAATTTACCTTTTTTTTACTTAAAATTTTAATGTGCAATACAGTATTGTAATTAATAAATACATACAGTATATAGTGTATACAGTACGGTACTGTCAATTGCTCTGTTTTACTAAATTATCACCATTCTTTAAGACTCCTGGGTAGGCTAGGCCATCTTCGACTTACAATATGTTTAACTTACGATGGGGTCGTCGTAACGCATCTCCATCGTAAGTAGAGGACTACTTGTAGTTTGCAGTTATTTTTTCCGGCATTGGGATATTTGAACAAAACCAGTTGTAATTGTGTGGTTTTTTTACTTTGGGTGCAAACTGGAGAACGCGGTGGAAACTCGTGCGTGACAGGGGAAGAGAACATACTTTTTTGTGTTTAGTTTGATGTCCTTCTCCCGTACCTCCGATTAGCACGGTTGGCTACGTACGGTGCGAAGGAAGTTTAACATATATACATACAACCGCCATGTAGAAAGATGCCTGAGTTGTTAAATGAACCCAGGCCCTTCTTGATGTGAGGCAGGAGTTGTTACCGCTGCGCTACCCTGCCACCCACGGACGATGGCCTCCACGTCTCTGTGCCTCGCCCGAGCCTGCCACCGCACATATTGCGCCTGTGTAGGCGTATGGGAAATATCACTGTTTACAATATCACTGTTTAAAATTGAGGGATAAGCAGGTGGTGAAATATGACACAAAATATCGATTCACCGATGAAAATCCACGTTTTACGCTCAGAATTGCACGCATCAAATTGCATGCGCGCAAACCCTCCTGCTTACGATCAGAAAACAAAATGCGAATAAACCGTACCATTAACACGGGGTGAACGAGATAGAATTGATTGAAACCGCAATTTCGAATCGTGCCAATTCAAAGATATCGCTGGGGTCTGGGGCAGGGAGCGCCGTTACTTCCCAGCAGAATGCGCGTAGGGAATCGGAAATAATTCAGCACAAGCTCTCAGTCTATACTCATTACACGAAGCTTTGGATCTCTTGTCAAAACGGCTTCATGGGTTCCTCATGATCGGCTACTCAGCCCAAGAAGTTTATATAATATTTAGTTTTGTTTTCGTGCAAGAAAAACACTTAAAATATACATTTAACACGCTACTGTATTTACTTTGAACCACAGAAAGGCTCCATCTGATGAAGTCTGGTGAGCGCATTGTGTACATTTAAAATCCCATTGATACGCTGTCTTGAGTTGGCAACATTCAGCAACATCAACAAACAGGTGAAGGGCTTTGTCTAAACAATCTCTAGAATGTGAAGTCAAGGGCGGACGCACGGCACGTGTTTTCACGGAAGGTGACTTGGCCATGGCAAAAACCTTGACACTCTCATCCAGTAGACATCCTCGTCGTGTGGAAACCAGATACACCACCAGAAGCACCTTTTTTAATGTTTTTCACCTCAGACGTAAAGGTTATTTCGCCATGGCAAAAAGCTTGACACTCTAATCCAGCAGACATCCTAATCGTGTGGAAACCAGATACGCCACCAGAAACACCTTTTAAAAATAAAAAAGTGTTTTTCGTCTCGGATGTAAAAAAAAAACCCCGCGTCGGACGACGTGTGGCGACGGCCGCTAAGCGAAACGACGCGACGACATTTCCCTTTGCACGCCGCGTTGCCCTGCACAAACAAAGCGGCCGGCTCCCCCACCGGCTCTTAAGTAAAATATTTGTAACATCTGTGGCGCCCCGCGGTCTTCGGTGGAGGATGATGTCGCGCCGGCCGGCCCACTACTATTCCTAGACTCAATTTAAACCCAGGGGAGCAATCCGTAGTGGGGGGCATTGTTTTTTTTCGCGTTATTTTGTAAAAAAAAAAATGTATCCCTCCCCGCCGCCACCTGTACGCGTTTCTCTGGCCTTGTGAAGTAACAGGGCACGTTTAAAAGTGTTTGTGTTATGCTGTGGTCGGTTAGTGGCCAAACCTGGATCGCGAACAATGGAAAAACCCGGCTATCACCGCTCTGAACCGTTTGCAGGCCGGTGCTGTCGTAACCCTCTGGGCTAGACTGCCACAGGGAGATGAATCAGGAAAGTTGTCATCGATTAGCAGAGAGACCTTGTCGTGATCGTCGTCTTCATCATCAGCGATGGCCCATCCCTCGCAGTATTGCAATGTCACTGTCTGTCCAGCTCTTGCCCGTGAGCTGATCTAATCGCTTCATTTCCGCAGTGGTCATCTTCCCGGGCGTGTTCCCTATAACTCGGTGTCCTAATTAAAACAAAAAATAGGGCACTAAGGCACAGCTCTTTAAAGTCAACAGTGTGATTTCCAAAAATTCAGCAAAAAAAATATTGGCTTTATGTATTTCTATTAATTTTTGCTTTGGCATATTATTTAAATACATTTTAAACTTATTAATTTTATTTTCAAATCTATCTTTGTATTTGTTTAGATTTTGAGCAGGAAAACCACAGTGGCTTCCAAGATGCTTGGGGCCACCAAAGATGCAAAATCATGTAATTGGACAGGCACATAGAGTTAGGAGCTATGGTTTTCAAACTGGTGGTGTCAATGAAGGTGCGTCACAGAGATTAAGAGAAGAATAGCCCTGGCAAAATGTATATTTCAGCAAATGGGATCTGGATTGAAAAAGAATAAATTATTAATGGCAACAAGAATTATAATACTACAGTGTAACATGCGCAGGTCTGTTCTCCGATGCAGATGTGAAGCTGGATGATTACAAAGACCCCACAGAGCAAACTAGAAGCAAGAGAAATGTGGTTATTAACTTAACAAGGATGTTAAAGATTTCATGGACAGACAAGATGAGTCACGTGTACTACGTAGAGCAGGTAAAAAGAGAAAATTAATAAGAATAATTAGAGAAAGGCTCGCTAGATTTTGTGGACATGTAATGAGAAAACAAGAGGCTGAATGTGATGTTTTCACTGGGAACATTACAGGCGCCACAAGAAGCCGCGGAAGACAGCGAGTTAAGTGACGCCATGAGCAGTTTGAACAACTGGATGCAACTGGGAGGATCTACTGGAAAGTTCCAGAGTAATATCATGGAAAGAGATAAATAGAACAAAGGCCATAAAAGGGAACCTTAAGGAATTTTGGGCAACTGACAAATGAGATATTTAACGGTGATAAAGGAAACGAAATGAAAAAAAATACATTGCGAAAAATAAAATAAAACAAAACAAAAATTATTTGTTGTTTTATTTTATTTTTTTACCTACGTGACTTTACCGAAAAAACTAAGGAGTATGGATTCCTGCAATCACGAAAGCTTCAAGTCACGATTGTGAATATAGTATGAGAGCGAGAGGCGCCAGAAAAAGTTAGGTACGGGTGCAAGTGGGCTGTGTTTTGGTTGAGCAGGGAATTATAGAGGGTGGGGGGGAGTGAAGGGAGGGAACCGAGCTGTGTAGATGAACAGAAAGGAGATTCCATGAAACGTGGAGAAGCAATGCTGACAACACTTTTGTGCCAAACAATATTTTAGCAAATGGAAATTTTACTCGGAGTAAAAAGAGACTTGTAAGGCTAAGGGAGGCAGTGAGAGGGACTAAGTGGACCTTTAGGATAAAGAAAGCTCAGTGATATTTAGCCATTACATTTACGTTAGACAATGAAAATAATAAATTAGCCTTACCAATTATTATTTTTATCTAGCTTGAGTATAGTAACGTGAATTTTCTCGATTGTTTTTACTTGCTAGCAACATCATTTGTTATTGGTTTAATGTATTTCAATAAAAGCCTGGTGCAGAGCACAAACCGCGATGCATTGAGGGGTTTACAGAAACTCCGTGGACAGAAGTCCCGAACTCTGTGCTCCTGGGGTTAGAGGAGGAAGGAGATTGGGCAGGGAACAACATGATTTTAATATATAAAGTATATTTTAATCTATCTAAACATTATTTTAAAGAAATGATTGGCAATGTAAAAAAAAAAGTTAGGATTCAAAAAATGTAGAAACAATATTTTTTTAAACATCTGGAAACGTTCCAACAATCATGTTCCACTAAAACCGAGCTTGGCAATTGTTCTCCCGTGAGTTGGGGTGAGATGACAATTGTTGCTCTGAGCCACTATTCTGTAGATTCCACGTGCGTATGATTGGTGTGTGTGTGATGGGTTTGTGATGTGTGTGTGTGATGTGTGTGATGTGTGTGTGATGGGTGTGTGTGTGTTATGCCGTGGTTCTCCGAACAGAGTGGGCTGTGGTCGGGTGAGCTGGGAGAAGATGCCATGGCAGTGCTTTCCCAACATGCAACGCAGGTTGACCTTTCACCCCTGGAGCAGGCCATCATGTAAGTTATTCTTCAGGCAATTTATCCATTTTAAATTAGCTATCATCTGTGTTTCCCAATGTGCTGGCACCACCATTTAACACATTGAAGGCTTTCGCGACCAGTATTATTCATAATAACGTTTTTTTGGGTGACATTGCGTAAATATAAATGTGTCGTTAAACCCGCCACCACCCGACACAGTCAATTAGCAAGGTTTGTCACGTAAACAGAACGTGCCAATTAGTTACTACTTCAGCACACCGGTGTGTTGGAGGGTAAACCCACAACATTTACAATTTGAGTACGATGTTTTGCTGGTGATTAAAACCAGCTTCGTCAGAATATTTCACCGGCAAAATGTCGCGATTAAATTGTAACCCTTTCGTTTTACTCTCCAACACACCGTTGTGTTTACATAGTAACTAATTGGCATGTTCTGTTAACGTGACAGCTTACTAATTGGCTGTGTCAGGTGGTGGCGGGTTAATGACACATTTATATTTAGGCGATCCAACCGCAAAAAAACACTTTGTTATGAATGGCACCGCAATCATTTAAAAACAAACAAAAAAATCCTCATGGCGTTTCCCAATTGACCCGAGCGCTCCCCTCTGTCGCGACGGTCTCTCTCACCCCAAGGTGGTGGTTTGTGTACAGCGACCACCACAGCAGCAGCCCCATGTTGCCCGATTGCCTGATGCAGCTGCTCAAAACCCTGGAGGAGAAGTGGACGCTGTCGGAACAAGGTCGCAGCAGGCTGCTACCGGACCAGGTAACGACAGCGGAATGAGCGGCATGGGGGTGAAACGGAGGACATGCAGTAGACGAGATATCGACGGGATTTACCGTAGACCAGTGGTTCTCAACTGGGGGTACCTCGGATTGTCCAAGGGGGGTACGTGAGGTGATTTATAAATGTGTGAAATTATATCATACATGAGAGTTATCGGTGAATAACCATGTATGAACTGCCAATATAAAATAACTATGATAAAAAAATATATGAATCCATATGGTAACCTATAACGATATAAAAGACTTTTCTAAACATTGTAAACAATGCGGGTTTCCAAGAGTAGCCAGCGAGCGTGAACACATTACAACGAGCCTGCAAAGCGTCCATTGATTTTGCAGTTACTCGTTAGTACGCCTCACAAAATACATTTATTTCTCAGAACCATGGTTGAGTCAGGCAAGGGGCTACTCGGTTGAAACAAAATTCAACAAGGGGGGGTAACAGGAGCCAACAAAATGGTTGAGAAACACTGATTTAAACGATGGCTAACCCTGGCTGTTGCGTGTCTGCCTTCACAGGGACCGCGGCTCCAAGACAGCTTCGCGAAGCTCATCTCGCAGAACCTGTGTGCGCTCCGAGAGCTGCACGGCAACTTCCCCCTCACAGACCCCGCGTCGCTGCCAAGTCTGCGCGACCTCCTGAGGTTCTTTTGTGTTTCTTTGTTTTGGTGTTTCCCCAATTTATATTTATTTTCTCACAAAGTGTTTCCATCCGAGGCCAATCGCTCAGGGCCAACAATGCCTGTTTGCCACTTGGCAAAGCTTTGCGGCTCTCTGGCACAGCGGCGGTACAATCTTTGGGCTATTCCAAACAGCACGTCCACATCCGCTGTTAGAAAAATGTTATTTTGTCTGGAGGGCCCCGGAGAGCTAACATTACCGAACGTGTGCAGAGTTTGATGGCTTCAAACTGTCACTGATGACCGAACAAAAAAACACCAAAAGGTCTTTTCCATCACATTCACCCATTAGTCCAGGGGCTAAGCGCTGGACAGGGGCCTCCATTTAATTCCTCGCGCCAGGAGGAATGCCAACCACGTTACCCCACTGCAAGCGACGCCCATAACCACAGCTATTTACTATTTTATTTTACCAGGTAAGGCCCACCGAGCTATATAGCTCTTTTTCAGATGTGACCTGGCTGTCACAAATGATAATCCAATTCAGCGGCTTATCGTGTGGAAATTTAGAGCAGTCAAATGTGGAGGGTAAAAACTGGAGGACGCGGAGAAAAATCAACACGGCCACGGGGAGAGAGACACGCAAACTCCAAATGTACGGGATCGAACTCACGAACCCCTGTAAACCAGGCAAGGTAATTAACATCTCACGACTGCGGCGCCCAAATTGGTGTGTGATGTATGATAGTAGTTTTTTTTTATATTGGTGTGCATCTTTGTTTACCCTTAGGTTCCTGATACATCTGTTTGGATCTCCGCTGTATGAAAAGGAGCCCAGGCAGCTTGGAGAGCCGCACGGAGAGCTACAGGCCACCGTGGGGACAGCCCTGGAGGTACAAGGCGCGTAGTTAAACACCCGCGTTAGCCAGGGGCGTTGACTGGGATACAGCCCAGCTGGTGTAGCGGCTGGGCACACATTTTATTAATCTTTCTGATATGAAGAAAGCCAATTGCCAGAAATATTGCCGTATAAAAGTACATATTATATATATCTTCCTGTATTGTGAAGTGTTCATGATGAATGTTAGAACCTAATTCTAGATTTGAAGCTTTCGTGACTGCAATGATTCATATTCTTAGGTTTTTTCGGTAAAGTCACGTAGGTAAAAAACATTAAAAAGTAAAATAAAATAAAATAAAAATCACGACGTTTCGGAGGCAACACAAGATTCCGTCTTCAGGTGGTACCGTCACAGCTACGACAGCTGTATCAAGTAAATTTACTTGTAAATTTAAAATTTACTTGATACAGCTGTCGTGGCTGTGACGGTACCACCTGAAGACGGAAGCTTGTGTTGCCTCCGAAACGTCGTGATTTTTATTTTATTTTACTTTTTAATGTTTTTTACCTACGTGACTTTACCGAAAAAACCTAAGAATATGAAAAATGTTAGAACCGGCGAGGTGATTCAGTGGTAGAGTGAGCTGCTCACAAATGGTAAGTTCCAACTTCAAATCCTGGTTGATGATTGACTCAGACCATCATCCCTCTCGGGTCAATAAAAATAACTGCCACTTTGTTGGTAAGTCAATATTGCTTGTCCTCTGGATGGACTTGTCCCTACCATAGTAATGCAGAATTTGCACCCGTGACTTCAGGCTTTGAGCAGCAAATCACTGTGACTACCCGCGAGCGTGTTGAGTTTTTGTTGGTTGTGCTTCTGCACCACTGCCAACGCAGCATCACAAGAACAACAACAACCTAATGTTCAATCTTGCACCTGTCCAACCGGGCTTCCAATCCAACTCCATCACTACTCAGCCAGGACACGAAAACAGCCCATTGAGGCAAACGTGTAAACACGGGCTTGTGTGCAAGCGTGCTTTGGTAATGCAGCCCATCACATATATATGTATGTTGAACGTCTTTCGTACTGTACGTAGCCAACCGTGGCTAATCGGTTGGTGGCAAGTTCAGAGCGGCTGTCAGATGGAAACGCCGTTTCCTGCCATAAAGTCATTTCCACTCCTCGGCCACGACTGCCAACGGATGAGCACCGCCCAATGCCTATTTGAGCTCTAAGAATGAGTGCGTCGACTTGTTTTTGCCCCCGACATCGGCCAAGACAATTTGGTTGACTTATCTTGAAACTCATGAAGCGACTTGTCTGAACGTTTCATTCTCAATTAAGTTGTACAGTTTTGCTACGCGCAAAGTGCCACCAAATGGTTTAGAATCACAGACGTGAGCACGGTAGTTCCATTAACACAACAGTGCGATGTAATAATATAGTGCTGTTATGAAACCGTGTCATCCAGCGCTGCATGTACGGCAATTTAATTACAGCGCCTGCATTGAATAGACGCTGACAAATTGGGATGGCAACACACAAAGGTTCTGTACATCCTAAGCAATAATTTTGCTGCAGAATATATCACCGTAATCACCTGGCTCTAAACACTTTCTTCTGCTTGATAGATTTTTTGTTTAACGAGTTGCTCAGATGTTTGTAATTGAGCTGTCTTCACACCGATAATACAACGATTTCCCACACCTCCGATCAACACGGTTCGCTACGTACGGTGAGAAAGAAGGCCAACATACAATCAGACGTACATTGATTGTCACGTATGTTTAGTTTCATATTATAACCACAAACCATGGCGGCAGCAGCAGATGTGGATGCTTGAGACACAAACGGAAAATTTAAAAACTCTCCGATGTGCGACTGTGGTGGTCATCCAGAACACAACCACGAAACACTTTTTAAGACTCGATGCCCGATTCACAAATACGGAGGAGGATGAGGCGGCATCATCACGCGATGATGCACCACTCGGCTACTCCTGACGCAATCATCTGGCTCAACCACTTCATTGTAAAACTATAGCTGCTGCTCTATCTCAGCATCAGCCATCGAACAAAGACGATCGCCGCATCGCGCGCTTTCAGACGCGCTTCTGCGGCCGTCTGGAACGCTCTTCTATACTATATTAGGAAGCAACTGGAGCTATGCACTGTTAAATATACATTGGAATCTCATTTCTTTCCAATTGCTTTTTGTGTTGAGTTTGCTTTCCTTCCTCCGTATCTACAATTAGCATGGATGGCTACTTACGGCGCAAAATAAGTTCAACATATTTCACTTAAAATGTGGCTGTGCAAGTGCCTTCATTCACTGTTGATACGGGCAAACATCCATGGCTTTTATTTACAAACCGGTAACAATTTTGAACTAATGGTATTAAAGCAGCGCGTTGCTTTGTGTGCTGTGCTGCGATCAGGAAGCGTCTGAACTCTGGTACAACAAGAAGAAAGAGCCGTTCCATGCACTGGAGGTAAAAAATAAAACTGATTAAGATATTATCAGGCCACCTCCATACAAACTATTTAACGTGTAACGAATGTAGTTACATATATGCAGTATGAGTAAAACTCAAGAATAAAAAAAATCGAATGTATCTTTATTATAATATAATAAAATACACCGTGGGCCCTGTTAAAACCCAAGCCTTCTTTAGCTGCATAACAACTGCAATCCCATATTTGGGCCTTGAAAGGTAAAAGCCCTGCTGGCGGAATATATTATTTGGGTTGCGTTTGGAAACGTAAATTGAAACGGTTCAAGAAAATTAAGAACTTCATTTGTGTTGTTATGACAGGCTGTATTCTCGCTAAGGTGGTGAGACGTTAACTGCCTCGCCTGGTAGAGAGAAGGTCGTGAGCTCGATCACGACCACGACGCCTGTAATTTAGATTTTGCATGTTCTCCCCGCGGCTGTGAGGATTTTTGTTCGGGTCCTCCGGTTTTGCCCTCCACATTTAGAATCAATGTGCGTTTAGAGTATTTGGCTGCTATACATTTCCACATGATAAGCCACTTCGTTGAGCTATCATTTCTGATAGCCAGGTCGCTTCTGAAAAAAAAGAGCTATTCAGCTCAGTGGGCCTTACCTGGCAAAATTTAAATAGTTTAAGTTTAGTTTAAAGTGGCGGCGTTGTTGTGATGGCTTGCGCAGGGAGCCCAGGAGCAGGTGCTGGCCTACACTCGGCTGTGCGAGATCATCTGGACAGAGCTCAAGGAGAACGTGCCCAAGTACAGCCACGCCTTCGTCAGGTGGGCTCCCCGTCGACGCCGCTACACCGCACGGCAACACGAAATGTTCATGAACGGTGGCAAAGGTGCAGCTGTGCGCTTGCTTGCCATAGCAGCCAAATGCACAGGTTGATTCTAAATGGAGGGAAAAAACCCGGAGGACCCGGAGGAAAATTCACGCAACCACAGGAAGAACATGCAAACTCTAAATATACAGGCATCATCAGGGTCAAGATCGAACCCCGCAATCCTGTATACCAGGTGAGGTAGTTAACATTTGCCACTGTGTCGAGATCTTGAGAGCCGCGCTCGAGAGGGTTATGGCCTTTCTTCCACACTGATCAGATGTCTTGGAAACGGTGGAAGCACCCACACTTAAACCCGACATGCGAGACCTGCCGATGAACTGTCTGTGCTCTTCCTATTTATATTGTTGGGTGGACAGAGTCGGCGAGATCTTAGAAACTTGCCCCATTGTTTTAACTGCCGGGCTCATCATTACACCGTGGCAGTTTCTGGAATATTAATCATTTAGAATAGTTATGAAGGAAACCCTCACTTGGTCTAAAGCCCTTCGTAACAGGTCCATGCGTTGGGATGTTTTGCTAAATCTATGAATGATTGTTTGGCATGTAAACGATGTGTGTTTTGGGTTGTTGTTAGGCATGATGTCCGACGTTTCACTCCACGTGCTGGGAGCTTCATCAGAGAGTGAATTGTGCGTCAAAAAGTTGTCCGTGGATGGCTCCCGCTCGTGGTTTCCGGCAGCGTTTGTTTGAGTAGCCGCATGCTGCCGATGAGTCTTGGTTGAGCCAACCACTCCAGGGTTTGCCTCGTTGAACCAAATGCTCTGAAGGCGCTATCCCAGGACATGGTGTGAAACATCGGACAACGTGCCAATCAACACGCGGCACAACCCGAAGACACATCAGAGAGTTGGACAGCACATACCGTGAAATCCGATGCGGCGGTTAAAACGTATAGCAACCGAAATTTGTTCAAATGAAAATTGTGGAATCTGGCAGAAAGGCGCAATGGCACGATGCTCTTTAAATCCATAATAGAGGGGTTTTTTTTTGGTTAGATCGCGTAAATAAGAATGTGTCGTTAAACCACCACCTGACACAGCCAACTAGTAGGGTTTGTCACGAAAATAAAACGTGCGCCAATTGGTTACGAGTTCAGCACACCGGTGAGTTGGAGAGTAAAGCAGTAAACATCGACCTACATTATCACAATCGTTAACGTGGGAACCTGTAAAAAACCGCGAGCTTTTCATTTGAACATCGCCTGCAACGTGTCGACGGTCACGTGGCTCTGACTGTCGTGGAGCAGGGTGGTCAAGTCATTCACGTGTTGTTGTTGTTGTTCACGGCGTCCGTGTCCTCATCTGATGATGTATCTGCTCTTGGAAACGTTCAAAACGCATTAATTAATTATCCTCGTTTCTCCACCCCCCCACGCCCGCCCCCGCACAGTTTGGTGGACGTCAGCTTTCAGAGCGTCTGGTACCAGAAAATGGAGAAGATGGTAAAGACAGCTTTACAGAATTCTTTATCATTTGCACACCCCTTATTATTGCCAACCTTATTACGGATCAATTCAGACTTCATTGGTCACCCCGTGCCCTTATAAATCTCAGCGTTCATCTTACAAAGTCCCATAACTAGGGAGAAATACAGACAAATATATACATTGTACAATAATACGCGTAAAGCGGATGGGTTGACAGGTATGCATTTGACATTAAAGCCTCGCACTTGGTTAGCCGAGTGAATTTATCTAAATCTTTCGAGACAGCCCACTCACGTGACGCATCACCCGAACCTCCACATAGATCAACTAAAACTACTCAAGTATTTTTTTTATAATTTACCAGGTAAGGCCCAATGAGCTATGTAGCTCTTTTTTAGAAGCCACGTCACCACAAACGATTGCTCAACGAAGTGGCTTACCATCACGTGCAAATTTATAGCGGTAGCCAAATACGGCACGGGCTACGCAGGGATTCTCTCGACCGCAGAGCTTAAAGCTATCGAATTGTCAGCGCTCGTGGCCCAGTAACAGGAGAGAAAGCGCAACGGCCTAAGTGCGTCGTGGGCCCTTTATTAATAGCACGTGGAAATGTATAGCAGCCAAATACTCTAAACTTATGTTGATTCTAAATGTGGAGGGGAAAACCGGAGGACTCGGAGAAAAATAGATACGTCCGAACCTCCCTCATTGCCCAGCCTCTCATACAACGCACCACATCACCCGGGAGCGACCACTTCCGCAATATTCAATCACACGTTGGGAAGATAGTTCGGTGGGGGGGGGTCAATGTAAAATCAGCGGGACGCCCGTCACTTTGAACCGCTGCGTTACCCGGGAGTGACCACTGCTCTGACAATGGCGACTGCTTCGTTTGTGCACGTGGCAGCTCGCGTGGGATGTGCAGACCATGCTGGGTCAGCTGAGCTCCTCGGAGGACTACCGGCTTGACGGGGAGACGGGAGAGATGCTGCACATCTTCCACTCGTCGCTGCACCAGCTCGCCCAGAACGCTGAGAAGCTCGGCCTTCGGTAAAACCCGCTTCACGGTGGGGTGGTAACAAGGGGTTGGTGGATCGCACCGATGTTCTGAAAAATCCCATCACCGTCGGCGTCGAGGAGGAGTCATAACCGTGGCTCGGCAGGGGAAGTGGGAAACAGCAAAGGTCTTTACTCATGAGCGGGGAAACTTTCCAAGGTTAATATTGTTATCTCCTTCACGATAGGGGGTGTTTGTTACGTGGTTTACATTAGCCTCCTATCCTATTGCTGCTACTCAAACTCATTTAGTAATCCCCCCCCCGACCCCAGTTTCTCGTCCTTGTCTGCTGCGTCACAGTTCACTGTTTCTGTGTCGTCATTTCTTGGGTTTGGCATCTCAGTTTCTTGAGTTACTCTCTCAGTTTCTTGGGTATTCCCCCCGAGGCTTTTCAGTCGGGGTCTCACCAAGTTGAACTCTTTGGGATTGACCAATAGAATGAAATGTGATATCGCACATGCAAACGTGCAATATTTTGCATCCAGTTACTCTATATTGAGCTTCTAATTCCGTCTTACGATAAATAATGTTTGTCGAATTCAGTGCAATGCTGCTTCTTCCACGCCGACACTCTCCAGAGCTGTGGTAGGGAATCTGCGGCACGTGTACTGGACATGGCCCATGACTTTGTTTCGTACAGTCCGTGGCCACTCGGCCTTACCCCTTCCTAACAGCCCGCAAACGACTCAACCGTCACCGCCACCATCCTAGCCGTAACGTATAGAGAACTAAGGGGGAATATTTTCAAACCTGTCGACAACACTTGTATGTATGTTGAACTTATTTCGCGCCGTACGTGACCAATCGGAGGCGCGTTTATAATGAGTGCGGTTCTGTCACCGGCAAAGATGAGCCCTTGTTATTTTTCGTGGTAAAACTGGATAATGTGTGGGCCGACAAATGTTTTCATGAAAGTCCTACCCCGTCCTTAATTAAAATTATGCTCTGCACGGTTGCTCTTGGGGAAGTCACGTCACAGCACCTCGTAATGGCTCAGGCCCGTTGCTGTTTTCCAGGGCAAAGATCCCACCACTCCTAAACGTACAGCAGTGGCTCGGAGAGGCGGTGAGCACATGGGTCGGCATGGCTTATGAGAACATGAGTTCCTCCATCCAGTCAAGCGTGCAGAAAGACAAGGTGAGGCATGTGGTCGTCTGACCGCGAATGGCTTCGGAGCGTGGGTAAACATCGCGAGGCAGTCCTCGCTACCATCCCGACGCATCTGCTCGACGTACTCTGAAGGAGTGTTAAAATCTGTAAATGGCAAGAAAACCCCATCGATGTCCGAATTAAATATTTATGAATTAGAGATATCAGGTTGCTGACCCCTGATCCATCCCACGTAACGACTCATCCGTCCCGCTTGACGACTCATCCGTCCCGCGTGTGTTCCCCATGCCCCTCGCAGCTGGAGGCAGAGTCGTGCTCGGTGAAGCACAGCCTCTCGGCGGGGCTGGCCACGTCGTGGTTCACCAACGCCCTCGCCTTCTGGCTGCAGCTCGCCTGGCCCGAGCCGGCACAGAGCCTGCGCATGCTCGACTCGCTGCTGCAGGTTTGTGAACGGAGGGTCACGCGTATGTATGTATGTAGCCAATCGGAGGTGCGGGGAAAGGACAACAAACTAAACGCAAAAAGCAGTTCTTAGGAAATTAGTTTGTAATCTAGATGATTTACAGGTGCATAGCTCCAGTGGCTTCCGACAAACATGCGTTTCTAGGAAGCCACGTGATAAGCCACTTCGTTGTGCTATTATTTGTGGCCAGATCGCTTCTGACAAAAGAGCTATACAGCTCAGTGGGCCTTACCTAGTAAAATATTAAAATTGTATCTTATAGTTTGTGTATCGAAAAGAAACAATTAACAGGTTTACCGCACGGTTGTCCTTTGGCTGTCAGTCCTTGAACGTGGACTTATGAGTTGCTATATAAAAGCAAACGCAAGGAGGAGCCCTGCGAGGTTGGAGGCATTCTGAGTGTCCACGGATGTTCCTGTACAGCCAGAATGGGTTAAAGAGGTCACCAATTTACCCATCTGTCCTTGTTCCGTTTTATCCATATTTAATATGTGCAGTTTTCCTGGAACTAAAAAAAAGATAAGGCTATTAACCACATGCTGATAAATATATGTATTTTAAAATATATTGTAATTCAGACTTTTAAATATATTCACTTTTTGTATACTCTATACCCACACCCACATTGATGCATCACTTAATTCAGAATAAACAATGTACGACATTTTAAAATAAGTTCACAGTATAATTTTGTTTAAATATGTGGTAAATGTTTATCACTCCGATGTCTTGAGCACCTGTTGATTAGTGATCGCTTCAACGTTCAAGACGCACCGTTATTTAAAACTCTTAAAGTGATTCAGAACCGAGGAATTGAATTTAACAGTTGAATCCATCCACTAGAGCAGAGCAGGCTCTGCTTATTAAGCTGCGCGAAGCTCATTTCCACTTAATAATTTGGTGACGCTGCTTCATCGGTTGCGATGCACAAGCACAAATAACAAAACGCTCATCGCACTCGTCAATTACACTGCCGCCTTAAAAGGAAAAGTATAAAATAGCGACGTTTCGGGCAGTGGCCCTTCTTGATCGCGCGTGAATAATGCAAATCATAAAACTATTTTATTGAATTTACATTATAAAGAATTTAAATATAAAACGTGTTATGAAGAAGGGCCTGTTCCTGAAATGTCGCCTATTATATATTTAAAATGTATTATATATATTTACCTATTATATATTTTTCCTTCAGAGGAAGCGGTGTTATTGACGAACGTGTCGACTTTTTTTTCTCCTCTTCATCATTTCCACCGAGACTCGATCTCACAGCCGAGCGAGCACCTTTACCTGGAAACGCTCTCGTTTATCCGAAGCGCGTTCCGGTACCCGTGAACGATAGGCAACGACTTTAGCACAGCGTGTGCATGTCCACCCCCCGCGGTCCCGCAGGACCTGTGCAACGGGGCCGTGTTTTACGTGGCGCAAATGCGGCAGAAGCTGGAGAACGACTACTGCTACTTCAGCGCCGAGACAAGCATCCCCCTGCCCAAGCAGGTACACAGAGACAAAGGTCTCCCGTATGGCCTTGACAGACCGTTGGGGCAAGTGCCGTTAAGGGTATTTGCCCTCGAGACATTTCCGCGCAATAAGCCACTTCGTTGAGCTATCATGTGTGACCAGGTCACTTCTGAAAACGAGCTCGGTAGCTCAATGGGATTTACCTGGTAAAGCAACGTTTACTTTAGTTCAGAGAGCACCTATGAAGGCCGGCACGGCGCACGTGGGACGTGGGTGGTCAGTACCTACGTCCGGCCGTCCTTTGTCTCCCCAGTGCTGTTTACATGCCACACTAGGTACTCAGGGCTGAGTCAATCTAGAGGAGGCCCAGGACCGGTTCGGATATTCGTCACTGATATTGGCCACGAATGGGAATCGGACTTGGGTTGATGGGTTCGTAGCGCAGCGCGTTAACCACTGCGACGATGCTCGCCGCACACACACACATCACACACGCACCAGGGACACATTTAAGGCTGAGTTTGACCTTGGGGAATCCAAGTCCAGTTGAAATTTTCATCGCCAATGTTGACTGTGAGCGGTAATTGAATCTGGGCCGCGGGGTTGTAGCACAGCGCGCTAACCACTGCGCCACCACTCCCCATAAGCAGGTACACAAAGGTGCACACACCTCGGTGGGAACAGCGATGCAAAGCAACTCTTCTTTACCCAACCATTGTGACTGCTAGCTGATTGCTTAGTTTTGCTTAAACATGTCTGAGCGTGAAGTGAGGGATAATTGGGTATTTGAGGCAGTAGGCAGGAGGGTGCTCTTTTCGACTTGTATGGATCAGAGAGCTGGACGCTAAGAAGCTCAACATGAGGTTGTTGGAATCTGAGCACAGGTGTCCGAGATGGATGCGAGGAATTTTGTGGCAAGACAGCACAGTGATGCAGAAGTCTGGAAGAGGACATGGCAGGTGGGAAGTGTTGTAGATATGATGATCCATAATAGAGGTTTTTTTTGGGTTACATCGCATGAATATAAATGTGTTGTTAAAACCGCCATCACCCAAAACAGCCAATTAATAAGGTTTGTCACGTAAAAAATATGCCAATTCGTTACTAGTACAGCACATCGGTGTGTTGAAGAGTACGACATTTCGCCGGTAATTACAACCAGCCTCATCAGGCGACATTCAGAATTGTGGAGAAATCCTCCTATTACGGTCTTAAATAGAGGGGGTAAATGCATCATCATATGTGTTGATATGATGATGATGATGCAGAATCAGCTGCACTGGGTGGGACGTGAGGGGCCGATTGCCGAGACAGGCATCGAGAGGTCTCCACGAGTCCGGCGACCGAGGAAAGGATGGCGGGGGGGACTCAGAGTGAGGACGGATCTTGGAGGCCGCCGCGTAGCTGCGGGTTCAGGCGGAGGGTAGAAAGCGTTGGCGACGAGGTGGTAACGGCTTTGACCACGACGACATCACGACCGCGAAACGGCCGCCCTCTATATTGCCGCCCGTTGACCGTGACCCCCCCCCGCCCCTGCCCCCGCTAGGTGTGCACGGGGCTGAACAGCGCGGCGTTTGTGCGCGAGTCGCTGTCGCGGCTGCCGCAGCAGCGCGAGTGGCGCGAGGTGGAGCGTGTGGTGCGCGACCTGTGGCGGGACGCCGGCTCCGACCGCTACTACTCGGGCAGCGGGTCGGCGCGCACCAACGGCGACGCACTCACCTCACGCCTCGACGTGGCCAACCAAACCATCCTGTCGCTGCTCGACAAGCTCTTCAACTGGATCTCCGACCTGGCGAGTTTTGACCCTTGCTCGGCCACGAATTATCTTTGCATTTTAAGGTGTAATGGATCTCATTCATTTTACCTTGAATGCAACAGAGAATGCCCGTATTGTCATCTTTGTACATCCGTGTTTCCATGTTGAAGTGTTGTCTCCCTTAATATTGTCATATGTTCCTTGTTAACGATTCCGTGTGCACCGTGTTAACGTTTCCACGTGTTCCTTCTTTACGTTTGCGTGTTTCCCATGTTCATATTTCCGTGTTGTCTGTGTTAACATTACCGTGTGTGTGTTTCAGCTTTTACTGGACTTCAGAGTGTATCTGCAAAACAGCGCCAAGCTACAGAACGTGAATACACATGTGAGTCGCTGCACCTTCTCTTCCTGACTTGGACGTCTGTTCACGTGAACAGCATTCAACTTTCTCTATTCTAAGCAATACAAATCAGGAGATGTGATATAATGACAATTTACATATGCTCCAGACATTTTAAGGCATCCATATCGGTGGTTACATCGCTTTTTTGCACGAGTTCAATCCCAACTCACTGCAGAATTTTTTTTAAGATGTATAGTTGATGACAATTTTTACTTGGCTTGACCCTTTTCTGGCAATAAAACAGGTGTTAATATTCTTGGGTCCTTCGGTAAAGTCACGTGACTTTACAGAAAGAGGTGTTAAGACGTTTAAACACCAAATATTGCAAGGCATCAAGTCTGCATTAACCACACGTGATTGTGGTGAACATGCAAACAAACATGCTGTGATAATATTTGCATTGTCTTTGAAACTGATTGGTCTACACCAGAGACAGCCTTCTGTGTGGCCTCGTCTCACCATCACTGTCAGGCCACAGAATGCCAATAGTC